>NW_028321907.1:26980833-27639722 GCF_036245765.1 Copidosoma floridanum
CTTGTTCCTATGATACAATAAAGGTATCCTTGGTAAAGATTTGTTAGATAAAAATATTCAATGTTTAATACTATCTTTTACTGTATGACTATGTAAAACAACTTATAGAAATGCAAACGCCAGCCGTAGTCCGTGTTTTGACAAATCTGATTGGCAGAGTTGGTTTCAAGATATCAAAAAGTGGTTCCCCCACTACTTTTCTGTCTAAAAAAATGGTAAGGAGACTGCTTTTCAGTCGTGGGTGCGTGACAGCACACAGCGTCGTATGCTATGACCGCGGTTCTCAAATACTAGTCATATATGACGTACCTACACATACATGTGTGTATACATGTACCAGCCAGTGCTCCGATATCGAACTGAGAACTCGCGCACACTTGTGCGCAGGAGGTCTCTCATTGGCCGAGTACTTGCGCGTCGTTCCATCACTTCACACTGAGAAACTGACGTAGCAGCAACTGCTATAAAGTGTGGTTGGTACTGCTATACTCACATGGTAGTGGCAGTTTAGTTGCGCGTACTAGAAACTCTGGCAGCTACTACCAGAGTATGTTTAGTGGTGACAGCCAGACTACGCAAAGTACAAATTGCCAAAACATGAAAGCAGCGCTGACTACAGAGTATTGTTACAACTACTGTATAATCATACGAGTAGTGTAACAGTTTTTTCGTAAGTACGAGAAGCACTTGATATTTGCAGAGTATCAATTATTTAAACTTTTATTATTTGTTAAGAAGAAGTGTTTTCACATACTTGTTTTGATAATTGTATTTATTTACAAAAATAAAAGAAATTTTAAAATCTGTACTCAGTACAAACAAAATTTGTTTTCTCTTTTTGTACTAAAGTGCTTTCTTGAATGTTTAGATTCTATCTAGATTAATTTCAATAAATGTTTTGACTTTATTGTGAAAATAAAACACAAGAATCGCCTTTAGCAACATGTTTACCTATTAAACTTGTTTAGAGGTTAGAAGGACATCTTATTAGAAACAAAAACACTCACTGTATTGCACAAGAACAAAGTTACTTATATATGAAAGTATATTGTAACATACTGGTATTGTCAGTATAAGCATCGCCACGATGTACATGATGTACTTTCATGCGATACTCTGTACTCTCCGTATATATGTATAGTAAGCGATGCTTTTATGTTTTGGCAATGTGTACTTTGCGTAGTCTGGCTGTCGCCACTATACAGACTCTGGTAGTAGCTGCCAGAGTTTCAGGTACGCGCAACTAAACTGCCACTACCATGTGAGTATAGCAGTACCAACCACACTTTATAGCAGACGCTGCTACGTCAGTTTCTCAGTGCAAACTTACAGACCCTGTGCGCAAAGCCTGAAAACATCAACCCAAGTACTTGAAACTCAATAATCTGGCGCGCTTACTGCCAGCGTGCTTGGTTTTTAAAATAAATTATCACTCGGGCAGCTTAATCCAATGACCTAGCGTGCTTACTGCCAGCGCGCTAGCTTATTACAATAAATAATAACTCGAGCAGCAAAACTCAATGACTCAGCACGCTTACTGCCAGAGCGCTTGGTTTTTTAACTAAATTATTAACTTGGGCAGCTTAACCCAGTGACTTTAAATAAACTAGCGCGCTGGCAGTAAGCGTGCCGGGTCATTGAGTTTTGCTGCCTGAGTTAATAATTTATTTAAAAAACCAACCGTGCTAGCAGTAGACGCGCTGGGTCATTGGGTTAAACTGCTCGAGTCATTATTTATTTAAATAAGTAAGCGCGTTGGCAGTAAGCGCGCTGGATCATTGTGTTTCAAGTGCTTGGGTTGATGGTTTTCAGGCTTTGCGCGCTGGGTCTTTAAGTTTAAAGTGTTTGAACGACGCCCAAGTTATTAAGCTATTAAGTAAATAAACTCTGTCTTTGTGAGCGAGTGGTAGCGATAAAGAGCCCTGCGATTTATTGATTTATTCAATAAATATATTATTTTCTTGGTGAGCAAGCTACGACAACGAGTAGTTCAACTTTTTGTAAGAATATTTAATAAATACAAAACTCTTTTGTCGAGCAAGTATCAACGATAAATAGCCTTGCTATTAATTAATTTGTTTATTTAAAATTCATTTTTCTGGCAAGCAAGCAGAGGACATAAAAAGCTGAGCTATCAAATTGTTTCTTTCGTTACTTAATTTTTTCTTAGGCAAATGGCGATGATAAATAGCCCTGCTTTTCAATTATTTAGTATACGAATACATGATTTTTTTGACCAACAAGTGACTCTAACGAGTTGCTCAGCTTTTGAGAAGATCGCTTAATAAATAAATTATTTCATTGATGAGCAAGTGGTGGCGGTAAATATTCCTGCTCATTATAGTTTGTTTCATGAATAAACTCTTTTTTTGGCAAGCAAGTGGTGGTGGCTGAAAATGACCCTGTTATTTATTAATTTCGTTAGTAAACAAACAATTGTTTTGGGAAGCACGCAGTGGCAATAAAAGCTAGCTAATTATTATTTTATTTGGTAACTTGACTTTTTCTTTGGTGAATCGCTGCGATAAATATCCCTGCTATTTTTTAATTTTTTTCTAGTAAATAAATTATGTCTTTGGCGAGCAAGCATTAGCTTTTAGTTGCCTTGCTATTTTTTGATTCTTTATTTTAATAAATAAATTTTTTTTCTTGGTGAGTCAGTGACTCTAAGAAATAGCTCAGCTTTTTCGTAAATCATATAATAAATACATTATTTCTTTAGCGAGCAAGTGGTGACAATAAGTACCTTAACTATTTATAAGTTTATTTGAAAAATTAATTTTTTTTTTTTGGCACGTGACCAAAGTCAAAAGGTAGCTAAGCTATTATTAAGTTCATTTACAAAATAAATTATTTTTATAGCAAGTAACCAATGGCAATGAATAGCTTAGCTATGGATAAGCTAATTTAATAAATATATTACATCTTCAGTGAGCAAGCGGCGGCTATAAGTTAATTATCTGTGTATTAACGCTTTAAATAATCTACTTTTTTTTTCGGCAAGCAAATCACAACAATAAGAGTTACAGATATTTCTTAGTTTATTCAATGATTAAAGTTTTTCTCTTTTGAGCAAGAGATGGCAATGAGTAGCTCAGCTTCTTATTAGTTATTTAATAAATTAATTACTTTTTGGTGATCAAGTGCTACGGCAATAAATCAGTCAGTATTTCTTAGTTTTTCAGATAAACTAATTATTTAGTTGGTGAGCAAGTATCAGCAATGAGTTATTCGGTAATTTAATAATTTATTCGATTTATAAATTTTTTCTTTAGCTAGCGAACTAAAGTTATAAGTGAATCAGCTTTTTATTCACTTATTTAATAAATATCAAATTTTGAAAGTTATACTTCTATAGGCGCGTTCTGCCCTACGAAGTTAATCAACGATTGCAGATTAATGACCTTGAGAGAAAGTGTAACCCGCTCCCCTTGACGCACTTTCGGTCCCCCTACACCATCCAACATCTAACATCGTCACACTACACCATCCAACATCAGTGCGCCATACCACACCACACATTTTCAATTGTACTTTTTTTTCTTTTAACCAATTTCTAAATAAATATAAAAAAAAAAAAAAAAAAAAAAACAGTTTTCAAAGAAGTTTTATGACGTGTGCTTCTTTGTCCCTACAGCGACTTACCGTTGGAGAGGAAATACCGTGATAATTTACTTTCGTACGTCTCTACTCGATGATTCGCGCTCTCGACTCTCCCTTCACTGGATCTATCTGAAAAGGGGATTTGCGTCTGGGTCAAATGAACGACATACAGTGACTTTGACTTTACTTCACGTATTTATTATAATAACTACAACACCTCTCTTTGGTCCCAATTACACTTCCGTAATCCCTCGATCGCAACCACGACGCCAGTGGTGCGTTCAGAGAGACACGATGTTCTCTTACGCACACCCACACACACGCACTCTTATACTCTCTTTCTTTACCACACGACTCTCGGTTGGGGCCAGGCCTCCTCAATGCGGCTGGCTGTACGTGCACACACACACCTTCACTTGGCCTGATCTCTAGCCCACGGAGTAGGTCACCATCGCGGCCCGTAAAAGCCACGGTGACCTCCCCCTAGAGGTGCCTCCGGCGTTTGCTTCCCATCTATGCTCCCAACTGTACCCTCTCTCTTCTCTCTCTCTCACTCTCACTCGGTTCCTGTCCCTCCTCCACACACTTGTCCGACGCGTCCGTCCTCACGTCTCGACGGAGGCCCAACCGTGGCACGCAAAAATCACTGCTCCACACCCCGATTCTTCCGCTCCTGTTCTCGCGTCTATCGCTATAGCCTACAATCTCACCCGCGTCCCCACGTAACCTACACACTGTACCTTGGCGGATCCCGTGCTTCCTTGCGGTAAGACCAGTCCACCATGAGCGTTGAGGGTCGCAGTCCAGGAAGTCAACGCTACGTGATACCTGGGCCTCTCTCGCCTACTGTCTGGTACACTTTTCTCCTCGGGTTTGGCTCGGGTCGTCACGGAAGGACGCTTCGTCTCAAGATGGCCGCCGTTCAGGGTTGGATAGGTCAGGCCTTTTACCCACTCTGCTATAAGTGAGCCTGGTATAGAAAAACTGATTACTTAGTTTTATCTTACATTTCGTAATTTACTTTGAATGTTAATTATTTTCATTGTAAATTTTTTTTTGTTTTTTATTTATTTATTTTGTTCTATTTGACATTAAGTAATTTGGATGATTTATCTATTCATCGTCAATTTGTTACTCTTAAAATACATAAATTACTGTTTATACGATTTTTTCACATTTTTTTAGAATTTTCACAATAAAAAAAAAAAAATTTCCGTACTGTATACATACAATAATTGTTTTTTATTACAATTTCTTCTTTCACAACTTTTTCTTTGCAATTAAGAACAAAATTCAGATAGGCGGAAGGAACGTCAAGATATGCTGCAACGCTGTAAATTATTAAAAGGATGATCTTACAAACACAATTTTACGCATACTTGACCCCTTTTTTTGTGTTACTATAAAAAAAAATATATATATATATATATATATATATATATATATGTAGATCTGTTAAAAAAATGAAACAAGCTCATTCAATATTTTTCTATACAGTTAAATGTTAAATTGCAAGTTTTTTAAATTAAACATGTGACAAAAGGTACAGTTCAACGATCTGCTATTTTATAAGGGTATTTTTTATTTTCTAAGGAAGGTGTTTTGAAGCCATTGGAAGACTCAATGAAACCACACAGTCTTACACTGGCAAGCCACCATATTGTTTATACTGTATTGTGCTATAAAATATTATTTATAACTGTTCTGTTATTAGATATTAAAATATTTATTGAAACCTCACCCAACTAAAGTAGGTACACTCATTTCAAAGATAATTGCACCACCTTTGTACATAATATCGTTTCATATGAGATATACTTATATTTATAATTAAATGATTTGCCATAAAATTTTATAGAAGTATAACTTCTTACATGGGTACCCAAGCACCCACTGTCCACTGGTTTTGGTGAGCAATTCAGTAAGGGTTATTAAGTTATTGGTAGCTATTCATTAGTTCACATGAAAAATTAATTTTCACTTTGGTGAGCAAGCAACGGCAGTATGTTACTCAAGTATTTTTAAGATTATTTATTAAACAAGCTATTATTTTAGCTAAAAAGTGACGGCAACTAGTAGCTGAACTATTCATTAGTTTTTCAATAAATAAATTATTTGTTTACGAGTAAGCTTTTTTTAGCCCATTTGAGAATTGAATTATGTCTTTTTTTGTGAGCATGTGGTGGAAATGAGTAGCTTAGCTATTTATTAATTTATTTGATAAATAATCTATTGCTTGAGAAAGTAAGTAAGGGCAGTGAGGAGCTTTGCTATGTATCAGTATGTTTGATAAATAAGTTTCTTCTATGGTGAACAAGCGGCAGCAAAGGTTACTTTACGTTTTTTATTAGTTTACTAAATAAATAAATCATTTGTTTTGCAAACGTATGCTGAGAATAAGTCAATCAGCTACTGATAATTTCATTCAATGAATAAATTATTTTTCCTTGGCAATGGCGTTGACTCAGTGGTTATCGTGCTCGTTATTGATTCAACGCCATTCCAGGGGTCGTGGGTTCGATTTCGTTCGAGTTCAAACTGCTTCCACTGGAAAAAGTGTCTATGATTTTCCAGTTATTTCAAGGCAGGTTTTTCCATGGAATTTTCCTTCAAACTAATTTCGATTTTTTTTTTGCTGATTAGGTCTTTGACCAAAGGTAAATACGATACAGTGTTAGGGTTACAAGTAGGGATTAGAGGATCCGATGCCCGCAGAAATTTGTGGTCTTACCAGCAAGGAGTGAGCAAGGCCAAGTAACACAACGTTTAAAAGGACTTAACGTGATTGAAACGAACTTTAATGTGGCGTGGGATAAGCTGGTACGGCGTTATGACAATCCGCGAGTTCAACTGTTTAACACCCTTGATAACCTGACACGACTACCGCCAGTTAAAGCTCGCAATGTTCACGACTTAAACGAAATAATAGATTAAGTCGAGGAAGCTATTCATGCGCTTCTTCATCAGAATTTCCCGGTTGAATATTCTGGTAATTAGATGGTACATTGCATTATTAGAAAGTTTGACTTAAGCTCTCGAGAAGTGTGAGAAGTTTCCCAGAGTGCAGTTGAGGGCTTCTCGACTTATGACGCGTTATTGCGGTTTTTAGAGAAGCGTGTTCAATCGCTCGAGCAAGCGTGAACCACGCCCGTAAACTGTGAATTAACGGGTAAGAAAGCGGAAAATACGGCTTCTTAATCCTCCAACCACGTTACTACCAATAATGCACAGACTGTCAAGTCAATAGACTCAAAGTCAGGCCCCTTATGCGGTCTTTATAAAAGCAATCACTGGCTGCAGCGCTGCAGCCAGTTCAATGCTCAAACGCCTTCTCAACATTTAGAGTTCTGCAAAAGGGCTAAACTTTGCCTCAATTTTTCAAGAGAGATCATTTCGCGGACAAATGCAATTCAAAACATTAGTGTTTTATCTGCAAGGTAGCATATCATACCAAGCTTTATACGGACTATTTGCATAATCAGGAGTTTGCTAACCGTGGCCCGTTCTATTCAATTTATAATGCTGCGCAGCTCACTAGCACTACGGCTACTTATGCCAATTCAACTAGTGAAATTTCATCGCATAGGGCCTCTGTAGGAGCATTGGTTGTTCTAGCACCAGCCCGCGTCATGGTTGCCAACCCTGCCGGTAAATCTCTAGAAGTTCGTGCTTCGATAGTTCTCTGTACAGAAAGGTGTTTCATTTCACAGCACACATTGCATTATCTCAAACTTGACTCAGAGAAGACGTCTATCTCAGTTATCGGTGTCGGTGCAGAGACGTCTTCTAAATATTATGATATCGCTCACGGTATTCTGAAGACGAGCAAAACACCAGGGTTTGCAATGGGTTTTTCGGCTTTAGTTCTTGAAGAGCTTACGAGCTATTTACCAAAGCAAAAGCTCACGCGAGGGTATTGGCTGCATCTCGATGGCCTGGAGCTCGCAGATCCAAATTATACTGACCTTGCAAAGATCGACATAATTTTAGGAGATGATGTTTATCCAGCCTTTATTCTAGTGGGTCAAGCCTTTGTTTACCGCTGATGAAAAGAAATGTGAAGAGTTTTTTTGCAAAACGTATGCACGTGATGAGAATGGACGATTCGTCGTTTGCTTGCCCTTTGATAAAAGAACCCAAGTTGGTCGGTTCTAGATACATAGCCGTAGTTTGCTTGGCTCACTCCGAGTGGTGGCTGCAATCCAATCCGCAATTGGCTGAGCACTACCAACCCCTCATGTGTGAATATCTTAATCTGCAGCACGTGGAGCTTGTCCCTGACTATCAACTCAGCCAACCCTGCAACTACATGCCCCATCATGCAGTAGTGAAATCTGACAATCTTGCAAAGATACGCGTAGTATTCAACGCATCGCAAAAATCCCGTAATGGAGTTTCGCTTAACGACATGCTCTCATCTAGTCCAAAATTAAAGGCAGATATCGCACTGGTTTTAACCCGTTGGAGGAGGTTTAAATTTGCTTTTACGTCTGATGTAATGAAGATGTTTAGGCAGATTACAGTGCATCGAGATGACATCGATTGGTCAATTAGCAATGAATTCTTTGGCAAGAAGACAGCAGTCAACCACCCAAGAAATACAGATGGGTCATAGTGATATATAGTACTGCATCAGCCCCATATCTCGCTTTAAGAGTGCTGAAGCAGCTCGCCATTGATGGAGCTGATGATAACCTGGATGCCACGGAAATTTTTCTTCATACGCTCTACGTTGACAATCTCTTCGCCAGCGCAGACACGGTTGAGGAGGCACTCTGACGGCGAGAGCAGCTGATGCTAACAGGTGACAGTTGCTAACAGGTTTGAACGCAATACCAATCGGTGAGGTAAACGTAAAGAAAGAAGAGGTAATATACACGCTAGGTCTTAATTGGCTCCCCCAAGAAGATAATCTTATGTTTTCAGTCACGATTACCCTCACTGCAAAAGTTTTCGCATTTTGGAAAAATGATACACTTCCTGATCTACTGTGGACGCTGGATTTTAAAGTCTGATGAGCCGCAAGAACGGGATAAATTTATCTCGCAACAGGAATGGGTTCGCGCTCAAATTATTTGTTACAGAACCATTCAGAAACAGCACTATAAAGAGGAGTGAGAGCGATTATCAGCAAGTAAGTCGCTTTTCAAGCGCAGTCCACTGGCACGACTCAGTCCCTTTGTCTGTGAGCGGGGCTTGATCCGAGTTTAAGGACGTCTGCATTATTCGCCAATCCCTTATAACGAGAAGCATCTGATTGTATTACCAAGGGGATGTATTCTGGTCAAAGGACTCGTCGAAGAAGTTTATCAGTTAACACTCCATGGCAGCGTGCAACTTATGCTGCCGAAGCGCAAAATCTATGAAAGGCTACGTCGTAATTTTTATTTGCCTAGTCACACAAGCCATTCTGTAGGACTTAACTACTAAATCTCTTCTTGCAGCGTATGCACGGTTCTGCGCTCGTCGAAGATTACCAGTAAAACTCTACTCCGATAAAGCCACCATGTTCAAACGAGCTGCCAAGAAGCTGCAGGCGCTTTTCGTTAAGTCATCGCCCTTTATGGACATCGTGTTATTAACGTTAGCTTTCCAAGGCACCCAGTGGTCGTTTATTCTGCCTCGAGCCCCACATTTTGGTGGACTCTGGAAAACGGGGATGTGGAGTTTTAAGTACCACTTTCTCAGAGTCATTGGGGACCATACACTCACATTTGAAGAGCTGTCGACGTTGGCCGCAAAAATCGAGGTAGTTACTTAAATTTCTTAGATTATATTGTTTTTTTTTTCGTTCTGTTAACTCCTTTTTTAATTACTTGTTATGTTTAGATTTTTTTCTTTTTTTATCGAACTTAATTTTCCATAACAATAATATTTTGTTTGTACGTTAATTCACTTGCAATGTAAAGCTACTTTTACGAGTTGAGTAGCCTAGGGATAGTTTCTACGACGCATTTAGGCTTTCCTATAATGTTAGATTAAATGCACCGTATATTTGATCGTTGACGCCCGTTGCGTTAAGGCGAGCGATATGTTTAGTTATGGTTGAGCGCCACAAACCGAATATCTCTGCTTGGTTACTGCAAGCCTTTAATATGACTAAATGATTCTACTCTACGGGAGGTAGGGTCATCTGTGACACGTGTAATGACTCTTTTACTTGTGTGTGGCCCCTCTCTCCCACGCTTTGTCTTGATTTTCCGGCTGAGCTTATCACTGGCACGTACGGCAAGAGCGGAGCAGGCAGAAGTCTCTGCCCCGTCCAGAAAATAAGAAACTTCCACGCAGCAGCAATTTTTCTCGAAGATCTGGACGATTCGAGTCACTTCGAAGTCATGCCCAACAGCGGCAGCCTAGCAGAGATTTCCAAGCATCTTACGCTGATTCAGTGATTTTGCTTTTTCAATTAAAGCCCTCAGACATTCAGGCCGATCAGATAAATACTGCACGAAAGGTTCACTACTCTTTGTGTCAAGGCAGTAGTTTATTGACAAACTTGGTTGTAATTTTCTACATGATTGACTCACTACTCATCCTTACGTGGCAGAAAATCATAGCAATTGTCGATTTTCAATTTAAAGCATCGCTTGTCTAACACTAGAATCATCTGTCGCAATAACGCGTTCTTCTTTTTTTTAATTACTGGTAAAATTTCTCTTTTTGGTAAATATAGTGAGCTGCAAAGGAATAGCTGCATTATTTTTTTATTGCAACAGAAGTATGCTTGACTAATCTTGTTACGATATGTTCCAAGTAAAAATTAAAACAAGCAAGATTTCCACACTCCTTTTTATTCGAATACAGTGCGAATTTGTTTTGGGGCTTCCTATTCGAGGCTGTCGAAGCTTCTCGAGCCTCGATAAAAACGCCCAGCATACGTAGAAACAAGAATATACTACTGCCTGGTCATTAAAATCAGTATTTACTACTTGAACACAAAGATACATAAAATTTTCTCTGATTTGTTTGAGACAATTTGCAAACCATGTTTTCACCGTAAAAGGAATTGATCTACCACACGCTGGAATATCGAAATTCTATTGTCTTCTGCATAACTCAGAAGAAGATGAGAATTATGAGAATTCCAGGCGATGGACAGTTTGTCTTTTCTGATCAACTCTTTGTGGTAAGGTTACAGTTCTTCAATTTATTTGGTAGTTACAACTATCATACCCAATTTTATAGAACTATAAACATTATAGATGTACATCAGTAAAAAAAGAACGAAACCTTTGGTCCCTTGGCGTACTGCTCTTAAGTTGCATATTTAAGCTGCTTCTGGTTGCTCCAGATTGTGAGAATAGAAATTCAAACTGGTCAAAAAGTTGCATCTAAATGCTGAGCAGCTGTTTCTGCAGCCAGAAACATTGAAAAGATGGTGGGCTGCTGAACTGTCGGTGACCAGGCCACATTTACACTTTTATACATAGTTATATACATAACTCTATTAAAAAATGTGTATTCCGAAACAATCTTACTACAGCCTCAGGAGCAACTGGTGATTTACAGCTATCTGATGATTTGAAAGGGCCAAGTACATTTTCCTATCAATCTTCATTAGAACTTGATTTTTCTTCATTTACATTTTTAATATCTAAATTTGCAGCGATGGTGTTTAAGTCGAGATTTTTTATACTATTTTTAGTAGCTTGATTCATTGTATTAAAAATTTATTCTTTGTTACATTTTAAGTCATGCCAGATAGAACTATTGCTATAACTGCAGTATAGGACATATACATTAAAAGGTAACCTCTTGGTTCTTGATAATGTTTTTTTGATTGTTTTAGTTCATTTCATTCACTAGTTTGTGCAGGAAAAGTAATTACAACGTTGTCATTGAAAATGTCTGGAAATTTCTCATTTCTCAGCAATCTTCTATTAGAGCCCTGTTAGATTTATTTATAAAGCTTAATACAATTAAAAAAAGGGTAAAAAACTACTACTGCACCTTATTCAATACTGTTGGGCTGATTACTGAAATTTGCAGTTTACTTATCAGATTTGCTTCAATCAGAGTTTTTGTAGCAAAGACTTTTATTGGTTTTAAAAGATGTTATTTAATAAGGCTTCATTGTTTGTTTACTATTGATAACTGATTTTTAACCTTTTGACATTTTTATACATCAAAACAGTAATGTTGTAGAAACAGTAAATACCTGCTTAATAATCATTCTATCTATGTCAAGGTTCTTAATGATGGCACCTTTGCAACAAAATAGCAGGTACTTTTACGAGTTAATAGCTCGCTCTCACAGTAGTTTCTCTGTTCACCTTT
Organism: Copidosoma floridanum; assembly: GCF_036245765.1. Taxonomy (NCBI): domain Eukaryota; kingdom Metazoa; phylum Arthropoda; class Insecta; order Hymenoptera; family Encyrtidae; genus Copidosoma; species Copidosoma floridanum. Next base: position 26,992,714 of record NW_028321907.1, read on the forward strand.
TTGTTTGACTTGGTAAAATCGGCTATATTTTTTTAAAGAAAGGTCAAGGTCAAGCCTTTGGTCAGTACTCATAAGTATCAGCATTAACGTTGGCTTAGCCTTTGGTTTCTCAGTTATCAGCACCGGTACAGGAGACAGGCATGATAGGACAGCGCACTTGACCACTATAGTGCAACAGTCAGCTGATACATTTATACACACATGTATATATAGTTACATCATACATGACTAGTATTTGAGAACTGTTATCGTAGCATATGACGCTGTGTGCTGTCGCGTAGCCACGACCGAAAAGCAGTTTTCCTATCACTTTTTTTAGACGGAATAGTGGTGGGTAAACCACTTTTTTCCATCTTAAAACCAACACTGCTGTTTGGTCACCTAGTCACAAGAGAGGGGTACAAATAAGAGCGCTTAGCTGCCTCAGCTCATACAGTGCAACTTTCTTGATTTTTTTTAGATTTCCTTCCAATGAAATGGATAAAGTGCTCTGACAGTGTCGTACAAAAATACACGAAGATGATACACAAATTTTTCTGCATTAAGAAATTTAATTACTAGACCGTTAGTGCAAAAAATGCCAGTGTCTTGTAAAGTGGCTTCAGAGAGATCTAGAGGAATTTTTTTTTAGTTTCGTGTTTTTTTTACGACGAATTCAATATTTTTTGTGGGGAAAAAAGGTATGCAAAATTAATTGAGGTATTTGCAATTGTTGCAAATAATATGTTTGGTGATGAAACATTAAAGTTCACAGAAATGAGTTTATTTGAATTTTTTATCATGACTAAGATTACATATTATATTGTTATCGAAATAACATGTCAATAAACTGACTGTTAATTTTCCAATAACATCTTTAAGCTTTATTTTTAAAACTTAATAAACCAAAATCTAAAAATTATTTTGCAATTTTATAACTAGGTATATTTCATGCAACTTAATACTCTTATACCCTCCCAGTTACGTCAAAATTATCATGATAGTTTTTTTTTATGTCGATCGAAAGTTTTTTGGCATAAAAAATTTTTTCAGAATTTCTTGCCACTAACGTGTTTTTGACAATAAAAATTGGATTTGCAAAAGTGTGTTTTTCATAGGAAATTTAAAGATACTGAGGTCAAACATTTTTTCTTAGAGTAACAGAACTGAAGATGCAAACAAAAACAAAATTAAAAATTGAAATTTTTTTATGAATTCCTAAATAAATAAATGAAGCCAGTGGAAGCAATGTAATTCTCTTGTAATTAAAAAACGAAAGTGTAGAAATATTTCTTTCTTTTTTTTTGCGTGCGCTGCTTGCGTTGACGAATGGATAGCGCATATTTGGTTTTGTATGCGAGTCCAGATTTTTTTTTTTTTTACCGCTCTTCTTTGAGAATCTGTGCAGCAAATAGTCCCACAGATCCATTAACCATAGTATTAAGGAACTGAGTCATCAGTATAGCATACTAGGAGTTTTCCAAAACTTTTGTTTGAAAAAAAATTTTAAGAAATTTACATTAATTATGACGAGTTTTTCACTAGTCTAGTATACAAGGCAGACTTTAGACAACATAATAAAATAATTTTTTTGAATTCAAATTATAATTAAAGATTGAAACAGAAAGTAGGAAATACAACAGACCATGTCAATGATGCATATATTCTACAGTTGGAGCAATAATAATTTTAATTTCATAAATAAGTTTATATATTCTTTCTAACAGTAAACGAGGGGAAATTTTGGAAAGGTGATTTAAATAAAAATTAATAGCACGTATCAGTTTGAAAAATTTATTTTATAACTGTTCTTAAGAGTGTACAGTAAAAAGTTTCACTACTTCCTTTTATCATATATTACACTTAATCGTCTACGTTGAGACCACTCATCCGCCTAGACTGTAGCTTTTGACGCCTTAGGCGTTTGTATGCTGCGTAAAATGAATCACTGTCTTGCTTTGATGAGTTAAATAATGTCCTCTTAATGAACCATTGTTTGAACAAGTGCGCTTTGTGTAAGGCACAAAATAGCTTTTCCTTTTCCAAGTGATGTTGCCCATGTGTAAGATATACGACAGGAGCGAATTTATCCTCGAGATGGTTGAAGGGTTGACATATTTGAGGCAAATCGTGAGCTTCACGCATTGGGATTGAACTAACTAACTTGCATTTATTTTAATACTTTAATCGGATAATAGTTTAAGTCATTTAATGTAATATCATCCTGAAACCATTCGATTTCATGCACTTCTAGTGTTTGATAATTATTATAATTTTTTACATCAAGTGGTAAATCATTGAAACTGCAAGGTGACTTAATTATTCAATGTCCAACAACGTTACCATGCAATGAAACCACTGAAAATTTTTTCGGTATAAAATATTTATCAGCATCATGAAAGCCATGGATACTGATGATAAAATCCATGATGCGTTTGATGAATACCTATGGTATTTTGGTTGAAAATTTTTTTCTCCGTGTCTTCTCTATTTGACTAGCAATGTCTTCTCTTCTTTACCATTGCTCTTACTACTTATAATACATTGTGAAACTGAGAGAATAATAAAATATAACCAGTATTTATAACTCCTCTTTATCAGAGCTGATGACATCTTCCCATTCAATGTGGTAGTAAAAAGTTTTCATACGTCTAACATTTTGAAGAGCACACATAGATTTATAGAATCCGTTATAATGTGTACAAATGGTTACCAACCTTGGAAGTTTAAAAGGTGGATAGTCTGTCATATCAGTTACTTGAAAATTAAATCTTTCAAGCCACTTTTGTTTCAACTCCCCTATTACAAAAATTTTAGTAGCGTCTTTATGGTTTTCACAAAGAATATTTCCTATCTCTGTGTACTCAATATTACTTAAATCCCAGGTTAATCCATGATAGTAAAGTTCAAAATATAGATTTTCATGTTTATACTTTTGTGGTAATTTACGTGGGGCAAAAGGTGATTTGAAAAGGAATAATCGTGCTATAGTGTCGTTAGTATTTAGAGAAAGAATAGCTGATTCTTTTAGCATCTAATTATAGCCAGGCTTTTTAAAATCTTGCATATCCATCACATACTCGATTTTGTGATTTTTTTCTACTTCATCCGTACAATTATCTTACACTGTCTTTATTTGACCTACAGTTCCTATATTGGTTAAATACTTTTTTGTAAAATTTTTCAACAAAGATTTCTCTTTTCTATCACTACCATCTTCAGTTGAAAGTTTTTGATTTTTAACATTGGTAGTAAACTTATAAATGGTCGGTTCATGCAACATTTTGATAAGTAAAAATTTTTTAAAGAAAATTATTTTTATAGGGTTTCACAACACTTATTATCTTTTGATTTTTTCTTAGATTCTTTTTCCTTCCATTCCTCAGCGTGTCTTTTCTTAAATTTTTTTCACTCTTCTTGTCGTTGTTTATTATCTTTTTCTTCTCTGTTCCAACTGCTCTGACTTTTCTCAATGATGATCAAAAGACAAATGACGTTAGCAAAGCTACGCATCAGGCTTATGAGCTCAATTCCCCCACTTTACATACGTCTTTTTACATCCCCACTTATATGATTATACTGAACTACACGATCATGTAATATTAGGAAGTAAGCTAATGTATTAGCTGGAAAATAATTATACTATTCAAGTTCTACTCGTACATCTACTGAAGCATTTTTTAATGATTCGTTTTGCTTAGAGCAATAAATGACGATTAAAGGGACTCGGTTTAGAAAGTAGTAATTACTTAATGTAGGCGCACGATCTTTACCATGATACGAATTTTAAAAACTACCATACATATCATACAGCAATGCATACTGATTATGAATTATATCAAGACTGAGATCACCATAAGTATAATATTGAAAATTTAAACAAAATTTTACATGTCTTAAATTGCAATGATGAAACATACTAGCGGTAACACCTTTTGAATTTTACGGTTTGTTTGGAAGGCAAAAATGACGCAACGTGGCTTTTTTAACTAATTAGATGTCTTAACAGTCTAAATATGTTTGGGTGTGTTAGGTAAAAGTGGATATTCATACAATTTCCAAGTTTGAAAACTTATAGATATGAGCTTATCTTTTTGCAGTGAATTCAATAGACGAATTTTATGTGTATCTGACAATACCACATTGGGCATAATCCATTCAAGCTTTAATATTACGACTTTAAAATCGTTCCAAGTTGCTATTGCATTATCATTGTCAGCATAAACTACAGTTTGTAGCACTTCATTTAAATCATTTTTTTATCTCGTTAGTATAAGCTCATGCTTCACGTTAACAACTATCTTACGATTAATCGACAATCTTCAGAAAAACCTAGAATCACACTAAGTGGTATCATAACATCAAAGTAGCCGTCATCAGTTAGACTATCTTTTTCTTCTTCTCCGTCACCCAGCCAGTTGGCATTTATAGTTGACGGTTTTTTATTAGGATTAAATGATAACCAATTTTTCATAAGGGTTGTTAAGCCAACATTTTTACTCTTGTCTACTTATATAGCATTTATCTCGTATCTTATTTCTTCGAATACGTGGCAGATGGCATTGTTTACCGATTCCGTATTTGTCACTGCTGTATTTCCATCTGATTTGACTAATCTTCCGTTAACGTGTAACGAACTGCGCGATGGTAAAATACATAAGTCTTAATGTTGAATTAATTTGTAAATTTCATCGCTATTACCATATGTTGAACGTCATAACGCACGATGGATTCATCAAACGTTACTGGATACTGAACATTAAGAATCTCGTCCACTTTTTATACAACAAAAAATATTCAGTTTATTTTTCATCAGGGCTTTTTATTTTTAGACCTAGACTTTTCATAAACTGTATATTTTGATGAGTTAGATTTAGATGTATAAACTGTTTTTTCCGACGTCTCGACAGTTTGACGGCTCCTTGTTGACTTAGTCCTAGTGTACATGTTAAGCCACTTGTATGATTTTTTTAAGTTATACTTCTACAGGCGTGTTCTGCCCTACGGAGTAAGTCAACGATTTCAGATTGATGACCTGGAGAAAAAGTGTAACGGAAGTAGATTTTGCTTTCATTCTCCCCCTTCGCCCCGCTCCTCAGGATGTACTTCCAGTCCCCTATACACCACATAACGCCACTATACAACACAACATCAAAACCCCGCACTTACTACAGTACACATTTTGAATTCATTTCTTTTAACCAATTTCTAAAAAAAAAAAAAAAAAAAAAAACAATTTTCAAAGAGATTCGAACCCTCGTCCTCTCTGCTAGGAGCGAGCCCAACATTGGAAAACTGAGTACTTCATTTGATCGTATAGTTCTTAACATACTTCAAATGTTAATTTTTATTTACTTTTGGTTCCATTATACATTATATAAATTAATAATTTATTTAATAAAATAAGTTTTTTGGTACCCCTTTTTTTAAAAAATTTGGAAATTAGTATACATAAGTAGAACAGCTTTCACATGTATTATTAAACATTTATTTACTTATCATTAATTTGTTTCTTTTAAAATAAGTAAAGAATTACGTATACAATTTTTCACATTTTTTCATAATTTTCATATTTAAAAAAAAAACTTTCAGTACTGTATAATGACAATAGTTAATTTTATTACATTTTCTTCTTTCACAAAATTAAGAGAGGTGGATGGAGTGCAAATATATGCAGCAGCGCTATAAATTATTTTTCTTATATGGATCAGCTTACATACGCGCTTTTACGCATACTTGACCCCTTCCTTCTTGTATTGTTAAACAATTTTTCATATATGAATACAAACAAATTGTTACACATACTACATTTTTATGCAAACAAAAATTAGGGGGGTTATACAGGTCTTATAAATATCATTTTTAGTTATTTTTCTATAATGTTACATGTTAAATTGAAAATTTTTCAAATTAAACATGTAAAAGAGGGTACAGTTATATAATCGACAATTTTTCAAAAGTTTTTCTTATGGTATTTTTAGTATACTTTTGATGCTTAAATAATATTTGTCAAAAAAACCTATTTGTGATGAACTTCCTAAAAAGACATTGTTTATATTGTATTGTGCCATAATTTATTGTTTATAATGTTTCAGTTAATAAATATTAGAACATTTATCGAAACCACACGCAACTAACGTAGGTATACTCATTCCAACGATAATTGCACCACCTTTGTCCACAATATCGTTTCATAGGCGGTATATTTATATTTATAACTACATTATCTGCCATATAATTTTATAAAAGTATAAATTTTTACTTGCACTGGAAAAAAAGTGGGCTAGCAGTGCCACCAAAAGTACCTATGGCGTTGTACTCAGACTCATGATGCTGCTGCGCGTCTGCTCTGGGCGTGCGGCGCGCCCACATCGTACGGAGTGCGGGCTGCCAAAAATGTTGATGCGCAGTAGATGCAGATAGTTGTATGGCGTTTCGCAATAACCCATGGGTACCCAAGCATCCACTGTCCATTGGTTTTTAAATGTAAATAATTCCCATTATACTGAAGATTTTATGTGCAACCTTACGGTAATAAATTTTCCTCAAAAATTAAATAAATGATAAATTCAGAAATCGTATGTACTTTGTCCTTACTTATGTAAGCTCCAAGAGTGATATTACATTCTAGTCGTTGTGCGTTTACCTTCGTAATAGCTACAGGTAAGTCTGAAACGTGTGTGGTATTATTTTTAAAAACTCGTTGAGTGAAACTGAAAAAACGAACCATAGAATTTTTAGGTCTTAAATCAATGGTATGGCTGCACTTGATAACACTTCGAAGTGTATTGTTGTTTGGCCTAATATTGAAAGTTATATTGTGAGGTTCTAATACCACAATCAAAAATAACCTAATACCTTTGATCTCATAACTGCTAGTTAGTAATACAATAATTTCATTACTGACATATAATTTATTACAATTTCCATCGATATTTAGGACTGAGTTGTATGACAAAAGTTCTGCTAAGCCAAGAACGTAGTTGTGTTTTGGCGATAATTCGATTGGTAGAAAATACTTTGTTTCTAGGATAGAAGACGTACCAGAAAGGCTCAGTGTTAGTGTTTCTTCCATGGCTGTCATGGTGTAACTAAGTTCTTCCTTAGTGTGTTACAAAGTTATATTTGTTTTGAAAGAAACTTTAAGAAAAAATGTCTGCAGTTGTAAGAGTTAAACTTTTTTTGATACCACGTATGATTTTATTTCACTTTATTAACTTTTTAATGTAGCATTAACTCAATAGGTAGTCGCAGATCTCCAAAACCGTCAAAGTATACATCATTACTGAGTTTCTAATAAGCCACCCAGTGAGTTTCAGGTCCATTTACACCATCAAAATTTACTATAGCCGTTTCACATAAACGGAGATCGTTAGCAGGTAAGTTGTTTCTCATAAATACTCCACGAAAATGGGAAATTCCTTAGTTTTTAGAATATTTTATTAAATCTATATTTGTTAAAGCTTAATAAAGTAGTCTTATTTCTTTCAATTTTTAATTTTTTTACTTATTTTTTTTCAAACCTTTTTCAGCGTAAAGCTTTAAGTATACTCCTAATCCATTTTTATGCGGTTTGAGATAAAGACTTTTTCCGAGGGCAACAGTTTCCATAGTTTAATTGTGTCTCTGAGTCTCTGCCAGTTGCTTTTTGGCTAATTTGTTAGCATTAATAACCTTCATAATTCCTACTATTTCATTTGCTATAGCACTGGTAGCACTTAAACCAGTGAACAAAGGAATCAAAGGTAAAGCTCCACAAATTTAAGCGGGAAGGCGTAGGACGCGTGGAATCGTAATATACGTTTTATCACCAGATTTTTTAACTACACTAAGAGCCCCTTTTAAAGCACTACTGATGACGTCTCAAGCACTTTTGCTCTTAGTATTCATGTCCTGTGCTGCAGCTTTAATAACTGCACTTGAAGCATCACCTTATTTTTTCTTTAAACTGATCTTTTTTCTTTTCTTTCTTACAATATCTTTTTTTTGCTTCTGCTTCAACCCCATACCAAATTTTCTTTTGAGCTTCATAGCGCCTGTCACCAGAGAAGTTGCTACTTTTTTACCAATACTCAAAACTGACGCTTTAACTCTGTGCCAAGCCTTCTCAGCTAAAATTTGATCTGCTTCGTATTGAGCCTTTAAATTTTGTTGATTTTTTGAATTCACTATATCGTGCTTCTTGCACGCTGAGTCCAGAGGATTAACTCCTAAATCTCGTCTAGCAAGACGTTCAGTAAGCTTAGTACCTGGACCGCAATACTGATACCCTGGCAAATAAAGTTCTACTGGTAAAGCATTTATGACTTTATTTACAAGACTGTGTCCTCTCTTACGATGCATGATAATTAGTCTTCAGAGGTTGGAATATAACTAAGTGGTCGGAAAATATAAATGATGCATTTATAGTAGATATATTTGTTGCAATAAAGAACTGGAACTATATAAGCGTTGTACTATTAAATTAAAATATTGGTTATAATTGTTTCATCATACAGTGCAGATATGAAGTTTGAAGAGCCAACTGTAAAATAACAAGTTCCTAATTTCGATGCTATTGTAAAATAAAAAAAGCAAGCGAATCAACCTAGCAAACGACTCCCCGACAGTATACGCGCTATATTTTGCAGTCTATCTAATTGTGGTAAAACTAATAGCTTATTAGAATTAATCGTGCATCCGAATGGAGTTAAGTTCGAAAATGTGTATGTGTATTCAAAGTCACTAAATCAGCCAATGTACAAGTTTTTAAAAGAATTATTAGAGCCTTTAGAGGGTGTGAAATCCTTACCTTTTAGCGAACATGAAACAGTAGTCTCACCTGATAATGCTTTACCCAATTTTGTAATGATAGTTGATGATATGGCTTGCGAAAAATAAGAGAATGTAGAAGCCTTTTTCTGTATGAGTGGGCACAAAATGTGGACTGCTTTCATCTTTGTAAGTCATACGCTCAGTTGCCAAAACATCTTGAAAGGGATAACGTTAATTTTTTAGTTTAATTTCGTCAAAATGATGTTAATTTGAGGCATGTGTGTATGATAATCATGTAAACTCAGACATTTCGTACATTTAATTAAAAAATTTGTGCTCTAGCTGCTGGAGAAATAATAAACACGGCTTTGTTGTAATTAGCAAAGATATGTTGTAATAAACAAATAAATAATAGTCAATACAGAAAATGTTTTGATAATTTCGTTATATATTTAGGGCACACCTCGGGCAATATTTACAGTCTGCCATGAGACATTAAAGCATCGTCATGTATCAACAAGAAAAAAACGTTCTACATCAGTTACTGAAGGCAAGAAAAGCTGTCAGAAGAAAGTACAGACTGTTAAAGTTTGAAAAATGAGGCAGAAGAAGAGCTTCAAGAAAGTTCCAAGCTAACTACAGATCCCTTCATGGAAATTGCTACCGAAAGAAAAAAACAAAAATGTGAAACTAATAATTTTGTGACTCAAAATCATTTTTATAGTAAACATAATAAAGATAATAAAGTCCATGAAGTGAATCAACAAAAAAATAGAAAATTATCAAGTGAAGGTAATATCACCTTTGACTCTGCTGTTAGCAAAAGTGACGATGATGACAATGATTTAAATGACACAATTCACAATCAATCTGCTGACGATATTTAAGTCAGTAAGAATTTATTAAATAATATTTATTTGCAAATACTTTATCATAATCAAAGAGATTTATTAGATTTAAAGCATGGAGTACGAAAAGAAAAAGAAATGTACAGGCTTGGTGATTTACGAATAGACTTTAAAAATAATTATATAAAAATAAACAATTTAAATTATACAATGAGTGTTGGATTCATAGAGTAACTTGTCAAAAAATATCCCAACGAATTTCTTGTAACACAGAATGATTTGGAAAATTACTATATAATATTAGAAACTTTAAATGTTCATGGAAAAAGGTATAAAAAAAATGGAGCTATATGAACTTAAAATGAGTCAAACTTTCTGAAGTGGGCCACCAAAAATTGACCTACTGAATTTCGTATTTTTTATTGACGATTTCTAAAGACCCACAAATTATGAGAAATATTCTAAAATATTTTTTACAAATATTAATTTTTGCAAAAGTTACAAGCAATTGAATTTTAAGACGCTTTTTTGATGGAATGATAATTTCTCAGCAACTAATAGATAAAAATTAATGAAAATTTAATGGCATGTTCATAATTAGTAGTAAAATCGGAAACATTATCATTTGCACGAGAAAAATTTCATTTATTAACAAAAAAATAATTTTACAATAAGAAAATTACTATTAAACTAATCGATCGTACAAAAAAGTTTCTGTGCCCACGATCCCAAAAAAATATATAAATTTTCGAACGTCGGCGTATTTACGTGCCTAGCGTGCCACACGGCTTCCAAGGCCGGAGAGCAGCGCCAGTTACCCGAAGGCTCTTGCCTCTTATTTATTTAACTAGGCATGATTATTTACTTATTTATATCGATTATTTTCTCATTTCTTTACTATTTTTACAGCTATAGATTAAAAGCGATCCAAAAAATTCTTATATTATAAAAAGTTCAAAACAAAAATGGTTTGTTTTAAGCAATTAAAATTTTTAAGTTATTTATATAAATTTGAATAATAAAATTTACCGCTTCACTGATTCAAGCACTGGAAGTACTGTCCTTGAATGCAGATGACAAGCATGTAAACAAATGAAAATCGCATGACACGCGTAGACTTGTTTTTTTGTTTTACATACATTAGTCTGCTTTCACTATGACACCACGTCCTACTTGTTGTATTAAACTCACCAAAGAAAGGCATAATAGTGTAAACCAAGTACAAGTAGCACTCCGGGAGTGCAGGCAGAAGTGAAAACTTGAACTTATGGCGCGTTGTGCACTTTTTTGAGTGAGCATTTTTAGGTGCGCTCGTGACATGAGAAATTGTACATAAAAAAATAAAGATAAGAAACCCTCAATCTCGTCTGTCGCGAGGGCACGAACGAATGCCCATGCAAAGACTGCGTATCAGCGTTGGTCTGAGCATTATTCCACGCTCACAGTTCATGCTTGATTGCACATAGCGCCGCTGACTGGATCCCACCAAGAACTACTTCGTGTGAGAATTTGAATTCAAAATCGTATGATTTTTTCAACAGACAGTAGGTGCGGAAATTCAAATTTGAAAGAATTCTTGGTATACTATTTATGTATGTAATCATGTGGCGTCTCACATCTCTCGCGCTTCAGGCTCTACTCGCTAGGTGGCCAAGCCCCTGATATTCGCTCCCGTCAAGTGGTGAAATTCTCGCACGATTCATATATAAGCGCGATCGAGTCACTCTAAGCCCACACCTCTTCTGTGTCTAAGGCAGGGAGCACGTCATCAGCCTTACTGATGAGTCCTGGCGAGCTCTCGGGACGAAACACCTTTTGTTTCTCTTATAGACGACCTCTTGATCTCTATAACCATACAACATTATCCAATATTTTAAGGCATTAATTAGCCAATACATACAAAGATTTCTTTCGAATTTGAATTTCTGCGCCTACTGTCTGCTGAAAAAACCATACGATTTTGAATTTGAATTCTCGCGCCAAGTAGTTCGCGGTGAGATCCAGGCAGCAGCGCTATGTGCGATTAAGCATGAACTGTGAGCGTGGAATAATGCTCAGACCAAGAGACCAACGCTGCTGCCTATAGCATGCAGCGCTCTCGCATACCTATACACTCTGAGTATACATATAGGTATGTAATCTCGTCTGTCACGAGAGCACGAACGAATGCCCATGCAAAGAGCGCGTATAGTATACACATATATTATAAGAATACACGCAGAGTATATCTGTGTAAAATCTCGTCTGTCGCGAGAACGGCTGAAAATGCTCACCCACAAAAGTGCCCAACGCGCCATAAGAAGTTTTCACTTCAAAAATAACTTATATTTTGTGTCAGACAAATATAACAAAAAGTATAGTGATTTGTTTCGATTGTTTTTTTGTGTTTCGAGTAAAAAGCAGCTGTACATAAGTGAAAACGTGCTTTAGTTTAAAAAAGTTTCCAAAAATTAAGTTGAAAAAAAGCTGACAAAAAAGAAGACGATGTAAAGGAAGAAGTAGAATCAAATATTTCTGGTTAAGATCCAGACTGTATCCGTAAATCTGTTGACAACAAAAATAAAAGACGGAAACTTGCTACTGATTTGGAAGAAATAATTACTGCTCCACCCAATAAAAAAATTGTAGGATTATCTGATGCTGACAGTGAATATCTGCGTAAGTTTTTGATAGAAGCAGTTCGAATTCTTTTGCGGGTGATGAGTGTTACGATTGAATAAGTAATATTCAATAAGCAATATCACGTGCATCAACGCGAAAGCAAAAAAAATTTGTGAATTGACAACGATACCAGAAGAATGGTCTACCAGAAAAATAGCGAAAGAATTCAACGTGAGCAGACGTATGGCGAGCTCTGCCAAAAAATTGCGCAGTGAAAACGGATACTGTGATGAGCCTGATAAGAAAAAAGGACGAGCTTTAAGCTAGATCTAATAAACAGAGTCGAAGGGTTTTACCTTTCAGACGATATTAGTCGAATGATGTCGGGTACTCGGGTGTCAATGATTACAAGTCAGTTAAAATCGATAGAAAACGCAATAATGAAACGGTAGTTTAATATTTATGTTTTTAAATTTACTAGTATTGTATTTTATAAACTTGTGCTAGTAATAATATTATTAGCGACAATCACATAGAAAATTTTTTATTTAATTTTTTTTTAAGAAACGCCGATTGTTGGGAGATCTTTATAGCTTAAATACGGGCTTTTTAAAAAAATACTCAAGTTTGACAATTTCCCTGTCATTTTTGACAGCTTTAAGACCTTAGCAATGTATCCCTGTTGTTGCAAAAGGTACTCATAACGTCTGCGTGTGTAAAATACACGGAAATATTCGACTTAAACAGAGAGGACTCAAAGAAAATTTTCTTGTAAAAAGTTTAATTTTCAAACATCTAATCGAGATTTTTTAAAGGCTATGATTTGTTTGGATCCAACTGCGGATTTTTACTTGTTGAACTGTCAAGAATGTCCTGGTACAGCCAGTATTTCTTTTGAATTGAAAGAAATTTTTCAAAAGTATGAGGTTGAAAATATTCATTTTAACCAATGGCTCACGACTGACAGGTGACGTTAATTCATCTACAAAGTTTCTTAACACCTTCGTCTTTTATTCTGAAATAATTATCTTTACAGATGTCAATTACTGAATCAATCCGAAAATGTAGATACTTTCATAGAAACATTACTTTAGAATTGACAGATATATGAAAACATGATTTTATAGCTGAAGCACAATCGAAGTACTTAAGTGAACTAAAAGAGTCACTCGGTCATGGAGAATTCTTAGTAATACTTGATTTTTCTGAGGATTATTCTTTCCACGTATAGAACGCCATTCAATCTCAACACTGGAGTAAAGACCAAGCATCGTTGCATGTATACGTAATTTATTACAAAATAAATAACGTCATATACATTGTAAATTTTGTAGTTTTTTCGGAATACGAAAATCACGATGCCACAGGAGTTCATCTGTACAACTCTAAAATGATACGATTTTTAAAAACAATATTTGGAGTTGAAAACGTGAAAAAGCTTTTTAATTTTTCTGATGGAGTGGGATCACAGTATAAAAATAGGTTTACTGAAATTAAGTTTACTGTATTACGAGAAAGATTTTAAAGTAAAAGCAAAGTGATGCTTCTTTGCCACTGCCCATGGAAAATAAAGCTTGTGACGGTATCGGTGGCCACGTTAAAAAAACTGCATACCGCGATAGTTTACAACATAGAACTATAGTTTCGACAGAAAAACTGTTTCAATGGGCATGCAATTATTGAAAAAAATTAATTTTAATTTTTGTAAGTTATCTGAATACAAAAAATACTAAAAATTGCTAGAGAAACGCTTTCAAGAAGCTAAAACTATTAGTGGAACGTGCCAGTTTCATTGCTACAAACCACTTACTTCAAATTCTCTAGAATGTACAATTTTTTCAAGCTACTCTGAATCTGTAGGAGGCAAGAGCTCTCGGGTAATCGGTGCTGCTTTCCGGCCTCGGTCACTGTGTAGCGCGTTAGGCAAATAAATACGCCAACGTTCGAGAATTCATATTTTTTTTTGGCATCGTGGACACAGAAATTTTTTTGCACAATCGGTTAGTGTACATTTTAAGAAATATTATGAAAAAAAATTTTTTTTTTAACACAAGGAGAAGTTAGTTTACTTGTTATTTGTTTATTACAAAACTAATTTTTTATGAATAAATTAAATTTTCTTTTTGCAAACGATATTGTTTTCAATTTTACAACTAATTATGAACATGCCATTAAATTTTCATTAATTGTTATCAATTAGTTGCTGGGGAATTATCATTCCATCAAAAAAGCGTCTTAAAATTCAATTGTTTATAACTTTTGCAAAAATTAATGTTTTTAAAAAACATTTTTGGATATTTCTTATAACATGTAGGTCTTTAGGAATCGTTAATAAAAAATACGAAATTCAATGGGTCGATTCTTGGTGGTTAAGTTTAGAAAGTTTGACTCGACAACAACGAATTTAATAAATTAGTACTCTAATTTTAGTACAATGCAATGTTCAATCTCGTTGTTAGTAAAAAGGGTGGATCGCTGCTACCTCGTTATAAGATAGCTTAAATACGGCAGTAAGCAGGTTATATACACTAGGTTAATCCTAATAAACTAGTAGATCGTTTACGATTACTGACAGCTGAAAAGTCAGCAGGAAATACAAGTCATGACAATGAAATGATATCAATCGTTGAAGAGCTTTACGAGGCATGGTAAATATACATTAATGTATGGAATTATTGCTTTAGTATCAAAATGAGTGTCAACGTATTCAGTGGAAAACTAGGTAGTACCAAAGGCGGTAGCTGAGGGCCTCCTCGTGTTGGATACAAACTCACCGCAGATGGACAGTATGACTTAGATAATAAGAGACTGTACAATGTTTGAACACTAAAACAGCCTCAAGATGCAATACATTATACCTTACTCGATTGAAATAATTAAAAGTATTAAGAAAGAAATAGATAGCTTTAGAATTTTTGTGGAGAAAATTTAACTCACAAGGCAGTTATAAGTGTTTGCATCTTTTAAATAAATTAATTAAATGGTATAATAATAGAAAACATCGAACAATTCATATGAAACCAAAAGATGTGAATTCTAAAAATAAAATCCAAGTGTTAAGTAAGTTTGAAAAAAGTGTTAAGGTAGCAACAATCTAATGCTAAAATTTAAAGTAGGTTATAAAGTTCGCATAAGCAAAGCCAAAAATTTATTTTAAAAAAATTATACACCTCACTGGTCAACAGAAATATTTACTATTATCTATGTGGCAGCAACAAATCCAACGACATATCATCTCAAGGATTATTATGATCAACCCATCACTGGAAGCTTCTATGAGCAGAAACTGCAGAAAACAAATCATCCTGACATTCATCTTGTAGAAGAAATAATTCGAAAACAAAGAAATCAAGATTTCGTTAAATGGTTGGATCAATAAAAATGACAAAAAAAAAAAAAAAATAATAATCTTTATAATCTATAATATGTATTTCAATACTATCAGAAACTTAATATTATAAAAAGACAGTTATTTAATGTTTAATATAATGTATTTATGATTTAAATAAAGTGCAAGAAAGAAAAATATACACAAAATGTTTTAAGAAAAATTTTATTTATTTAATTGATCCTTAAAGTACAAAATTATATGTAAGAAAATGTCAAGTTATAGTATTTATTATACGTTACAGTAAGCGAAAATACATTTACTGCATCTAACAGTTTATTTAACAATTTATTATTTTCATACAAAACGTTTGATATTTTATTAAGTAGGAAAATTTTAAATTCTTCGTCTAATTCAGCTACAATTATCAGCCCATATTTTGTATTTAATTTTCTCAGCTTTGTTAAAATTAAAAATAATTAAAATTATTATTATTATTATTTTCTTTCCAGATTTTATATCAGAAAAAAAGATCAATAATACTTCAAAATGTATACTAACCATAAACTCTCTTTTTGATTTCTTGAGTTCAAAGTCGTTTGAGTCCTTTTGTTTTCTTTTTCAACCTCGCTGTTGACAATCAATAACGCTTCCTTGATGTTGGTAGCCGATGATTCTTAATTGTTGTTGATTGTCGACAATGCTTGCTTACTTTTAGTTGACAAGACTTCGCTGTTGTTGATCGACCTGTGCTTGAGACATTGCAAACGTTTGGATGAACTCTGATGCTCGAGACGGCTCCTGATATACGACTCTCCCCTATCTTACCACCGATGGTAACGACTGTGGCTCCACTTCTTCTCCCACTTTTTCCGAGTGGGATAGATTTACTATTATATGTGGCTGTTTAGTTTGACTATGATTAACAACATTTTCTTGTTCTTCGTTATTTTTCTGTTCAAGTATACTAAAATGTCTTCAAGGAAGAGTGTCTGTTTGGTTGTTTTGTAGATGGCGTTTGTCATCATGCGCACTAAGCGCGACTTTAACTTTTTTTTCAGTAAAAATTTCATGAAGTCGTGACTTGACATTTCTCTATTTTTGGGAGATGCTTCCATTTTCTCGCAAACAACTTACTTAGTCATCGAAACATATAGTAGCGTTGACCACATAGTTCTTGACTCCTTTCGTTTTCAAACTGGTTTTTGATCTTGTATCCTAATACTATACATTTGGCTGCAAAGCTCAACGAATTCCAAAATAATTTTTCCCTTGTACTCGCCTTTTATTGGACCAAAAATTTTGTTATTTTTTCGAGGCATGTTAAAGTCGTTGTCTCTTGCAAGATCCCATGTGTCGAGTTCTTGAATATTTTTTTGCATCAAATTATAAATATTAATATTTGACACTTTATACGTCAGAATATCTGAATCAGTGCAAAGAAGTTTGGACTGATCTCATACACAACTTTTTATAAAATCATAGTGAAATCTATATTGGACTGTTTTAGACAACTCTAAAATGCTTAGTCCAACATGAATTGGTTTTCTTATATCAATTTCATTTCGCAATAACTGTATAGCAACGAGTTGTTCATTAAAAATATCTCAACTATGTGAACTAGGACGGGCTATGTACACTTCAGCTCCGTACCGACCTTTCAATGATTAATAAGCTTTGCATTAACTCGTTTTCACTCGTTCTCTATTGTTTTCCCATCAACTGCATTATTGAATAACTTGAATAACATTTTTTCAAATTAATCCTTGGCATTTTGACGTTTTATACAATTCAAATCTCGACAGTGGATTACGTATCAGTTTTTATCATACAGCATAGTTATCAACTTTTTTTTTTTTAATCTGGTGGTGCTACATGCTCAGCACAAAATGATAAATCTTTGTGAGCGTGACGAATTATTTTGGGATATTCTATGTCGACTTTAAGGATGTAGCCAATTTTAGCAATATCATGTATAGTAGAAATATCTAACTGATCAATATTTTCCATCCACTAAAAACCATTTTGAGGTAAGGATTGAGTTATAGCCCAACCGTACAGATTGTTGACGTCATAATACATAATGTATTCTTCGTTTTTACTAGGTTGATAGATTTCTTCTATGTACAAATGGTTTGATTTTGCATATTAATTGAAACATTAACTAATTCCACCGCGTGCATTCAACAAATATAAGCATGTCGATGTCAGTTAACAATTCTAATCTTACCTGTAACATAAATATCGTACACAAATTTTTTATTTTATTTATTTATTTTTTCCCTACATAATATCAACTACCTTCGTATATTCAGCATTGCATCCCAACTTAAACCAGGTGTTGTATGATAAGGTGGAGGGTCTAGTTCATACAAGGCAAGACAATTTTTTCAAAAGTTTTCAAATACTTCAGCGAGAAGCAATACATCTGTTTTCAAGTATAAATTGGAGTATTGACCAAGCGTTTTGATATTAAAAACACTCAAAATTTTTTTTGCATGTTCATACTTTTCGTTAAATATATGGGCTTGACTTAAGCTGCTGTACAAATTATCTTTTGAAGGTATATTGGCTTCTTAGAGTTTTTCGAAAGAGGAGACATAATCATATGAAAATACTCCTTTTCTTTTTAATAAGTTTATCTGTTTTACTGTATATTCATCGTCGTCTAATAATATTTTTTCCAAGGGGTCAAACTTCTCTAGATAAGATGACAACTTGTTGAGGAAAGAAACCATGAACTTAAAGGAGTCGAAGAAATGAAGATTAATATCAGCTCCTTTGATATATTTCGTAAACAAAATATATTTTTCCTTGGTTTGTGGTAAAAGCTGTACTCTACCGGGAACGCATGTTAAGAGTTCTTTTATTGATAAATAAGAATCATATCCAACCAAATTTTGAAATATAACTGGTATAACTCTTGAATCTTAATAATTAATGTTGCATTATCTGTGTGCAGTGCCTCAATATCTATAGCGACAAAAAAATTTATTTTTTTGTAAAATAGACCATATCTTATACAGTGAGAAACATGCAATCACACATACTTTGCTGTTAGATGACAGTGATCTCTCACTTTTGTATCAGTTGAGTTGAAAGGTTTACTACAGATATGACATTGAGTCTTTCAAATTCAGTTTTCATTAAAGGTGTGATTTATTATTTTCAATGAATTTTCATAAACTTTCTCCAATTCTACAGCTAGAAAATATAGATTTTTCATGAACCATGTAGCAGGCGTTACGACATCTTCTTTACTTTGTCTATAGCTGTTACGTTGACTTAGAATCGTCATAGCTACATTTAATATAATAACCAATGTTTAATGCCTTATGATGTTAATATGCACGCTTAGTTTTAACAAATTCTAGTAAGCACTCGAAATCTGCTTACACATCGTAAAGTGCATAGTTCTTGTACATAAAATTTTTAAATTCTAGTAAATGCTTATTTTTCATTGTATCGGGAAGTATTACTTTACATTTATTGACATTTCTACAATCAACTTCGTACGCATTTAACTTTTGTTCGGTGCGAAAGTAGTAAAGGCACCGATTACAAATGTATGTTCTATGAGTATGTTTAGACAACTGTTTGCTCACCTAACAGGATAAATTTTTTGTCCAAACATAGTGAAATTTATAGTCTGCATTGGCATTATGTTTCTCCATTTCATTTTTTTCTGTGTAAAAGCTTTCAACAAGCAAAATGTTGACGTGCTTTTTTTTCACTTGTCAAATGACTTGATAAAGCATCATAAATATTACCTTTTTTTTAAAAAATTTAGATTTATTGAAATACTATTCTGTTTTTCAAATTTAGCTATGTTTTCTTTCTCTGCTGGAAATTCAATACCATCAAAATCATATATACTTTCATATGTAATGTAGTGAGAGACACGAGATGCATTTTTTTGCACTGGATGCAATGCTAACAGGAAAGCCAATTTTAAACATTGCTGGTTATTGTTTTCTACGTTAACCCAAGCATTTTTATTTTTTATATAGTCTTGAAGTGTAATGTTATAACTTTCTTTTATAGGACTGTATTTGTTGATATTAACTACCAGGTTAAGTATGCAGTGCAAGACCCAACTCAATTTTTTTTCTTGATAATCTTCTAAATCCTTTTCTATTGGCTGTCGTGTATTTTCATCAAACCACTAACTTAGATTTATTGTTTAATTAATTGCATGAGATTTTGTGTTATAATATTTACTGTCAAAACTTTTTACATCATCTTTTATAATTAAAAATTGAGTAGCTAGTACTGTATTCAGTTTTTTAACTTTCATGACCTCCCAAAATTTGTTGAATATATTTTAAAAACTGTATTTCAACATCTTTTAAAAATTTTTTGAGGTCTCAGTGTTTGAAGTTCGTAATGAGTGCCATCCTTATTCGATTTTCAAAAGCACTATTTACGTCTTTCCAACCAAGAGATACATTATTATCAGAATCCCACTTACTTTTAATTCCAGAAATTTTTTCGTTACTGGATGCTGTATCTTCTATTCCTGTACCTTTAACTGTTTCAATAGTGTTTCATTTCTTTTTGAATGAATCTAAATCGTAGAGCACTACGTTTGTAAAGGTTTGTATCAAAATTATTGTGGCTTGTGATTTCTGTTTATCAGACGTAGTTAAATGATGTAGTTGACTGAAATTTCCAGCTTGTTTGAGAAGTGCGTTCCCCATATCCATTAGTTTATTCACTACCATCTTATTTTTTGTTTCTAAAATTTTTTTTTGACAATACCAAATTTTGTCAGCTGCATCTTTAAAGTACTGTGCTGTAGGCGTGGTAAGGTTTGTCTTTGAACCACTTAGAAGGTCAAGTAATAGGAAAGTGAAATCGAGGGACTATTGATACAGTTACATTAGGTACATAGTAACAGCGATAGGGAGGAAGATTCAAAGACATTATTGGTTAATATAGGAGAGTTTTGCATAGTGGTGGAACACTATTAGTCTTGTGTCAAATTGCACATAGGGCCCACAAACAAAACAATAAAGAGCACTCGTTGTCAACGAAACAGCAAGCGTTTTTCTTTTTTTTTTTTTTTTTTTTTTTTTTTTTTTTGTTATAAGGAGCATGCTCGAACAAAAATTGTAATAATTTTTATTTTTATTTTTATTTTTTATTGTACATGCAACTGTATCAGGATAAAATACTTACAGTAATTAAAATTACAAAATAATCACATTGTTATTTAAATTTTTGTTACCTAAAGTTGCAAAATATTTTTTCATACCTTTATTACATAGTCAGCTTTGAAAGAAGCTCTACTCTAAATGAAACTGCTTCCATACAGAAGAGCTACTAGCATCTTCCAAAACTTGCTTCCTTTCAGTTAATGCCTTGTTAAGCTGCCTTTGGAGCCTTACTTTTTTTTAAACGCTCCTTTTTGACTGTAGCCTTACGGTCTTTTTCTTTTTTCAAGGCTAATTTTTCTTCCTGCTTAATTTTTTCTTTTATCATGACTTCCCTTTCCTTAGCCCTTATCCTGTTCTCCATGACTATAAGTTAAGGTTCAGCACAAATCTTATCTTCTCGTTCTTCCTCCTCACTTAATATTAATGCTTGTTTTTTATAGTTACTTACTTCTTTTTTTTTCCTTTTCTTCTTTTTTTTTATTTTCTTCTTTTTCTTCTTCTTTTTTTTCTTGCACTTGATCATTTACCACATTATATTTAAAAAAAAGTTGTTTTATTTTAAATCTTCTTCCTTTGCTGATAACTTCATCCTTTACTACGCGCAATCGTGATATTGGCTTTGGTGGCGTTGTGTGTGCTGTTGCTGGTGTTGGAGCGAGCTGAGATAGTTATGGTACTGGTGGTGGAAGTGGTGGTGGTTTTTTTAGCGGCGTCGATGGTAGTGGGGATGGTGGTGGTGGTGTTTGTTACATCAACCACTGTATTATAGGGTTTCCCCTAGGTAAAGGTATATCTGCTACATTTAGTACATAAGATGCTACTGCTACTGCTGTATGAGGTAGCGTTTCTGCTTCTGTTAATGCTAGCATTGCTGCTGTTGGTGCTAGCATTGCTGCTGTTGCTGCTAGAGTTGCTGCTGCTCCTGGTAGCGCTGCTATTGCTGTTGATAGCGCTGATGCTGGTGGTGGTAGTGTTGCTGCTGCTGCTGCTGTTGATGGTAGCATTATTACTACTGCTGCTGCTACTTCTGGTAACGTTGCTGCTGGAGATGGTGGTAGCATTGCTGCTGTAGGTGCTAGCGTTGCTGCTGTTGTTGCTTCTGTTGCCGTTTGATTGTGTGGCAGCACCTTTGCATGCATCAACTAGAATTCCTTTAACCAGTCTGGTACTTCACTGATTGTTGAACGGAATGGTTGGTCCAATGGAATTGAGTCCAACAATTCCATTAATGGTAATTCCGTAAGTAGTTAATAATTCTGTATTACTCAAAGTTAGTAAAAAAATATTTGACAATAAGAAGTCAAAGTTTTTTTTCACCTACATGAATGGAGTCAAAACATTTTAGTGGATATGAATGCAAATTTTTCGTGTCACTATATACGTGTATAAAATTGAAGACAAGAAATTCAATTTAATATTGTTTGAGAAAAAAAATTTTTTTTGAAATTTATTTACCATCAAATTAAAATTGAAAAAAAAAACCAAAATAAGACTGAAAAAGATACTGTTTGATGGAGATACAGTCATTTCTGCAGCAGGTTAAGACGTTTGACGTGTTGAAGACCTTGGTTAAGGATTTACCTTCCTCGGTTTCTTAGACTTAGACACTTGCACTGCATCATTTATGGATAATTTCTTAACCATCTGGAGGGTGAAAGAGTACTGAGAGTTGAGGAAAGTATAATTTTGTACAAGAATAGCGAATCTATTTATACAAACTATTGAATTATCTCGTTAAGAGATTGAAGAGGGCATATTTTCCAAAATATAAGAGATAAAATAGCACTAGGTACGCAGTTTAATCGTTTTGGGACATGTATAACTCAGACTGTATGTTCTTTGGCTATTTCAATGCATTGTAGTGAAAGTAGGTCGAGATAAAAAAGAAGAGAAAAACTAGTTCACACTGCAAATGTGAAAAATTTTCATGAAAACTTTTTTCTAAAAGTATGAATTGGCGTAACACTAGTCATTTACTCAAAGTGTTTGAACATACTTGTTATTTCAGCAGTATATTCCCTGATACTTGCATTAATTAATAATAGAGGAAAGGTAGAAAGGGCTAGGAGAATGAGTTTTGCAATAAAAGCGTTAAAACTATTCACATCAAGATTTTCAAATGTAATTTTATGCGATAACATTTGGTATTCAACTAAATAGCTTAGGGTAATCTGTGGCTCTATTGATTTAAATTTTTGCTGTTACAAGTAGATGAGATATTTATTTACAAATTGAAAAACTCGTAATAATTTATGTGCAGTATTTCTGATTGTTAATGTACCTGTATCACTCGTCCAAACTTTCATAGGTATCTCATAATATATGTATATTACTAACATAAATATGTAACTAACAGAACATTAAGATTGATAGTTTTTTTGTGCATAGATATTTTTTTAAGTTTAGAATACAGATACCTATTAAAGTGTTTTAAAAATACTTTATTCTAAAAGAGATCTGCAGTGACTGGAAATTAAACCTTCGTCTTTTGTAGATTTTCTGTAGACAACACTGTTAACAACAAATAATCAGTTGATTCCAAATTAGTTGTCTGCAGGTATCCATTTTTAACCATTATTAATAAAAAAATATGTTTCTTGTCGTAATTACATTAATGTATTCTTAAATTTGAAAAACAATAAGCGTGCATACCTATAGATGTTGTACAAACTTACTTTCGATCATAGTAGTTTTTCTATACTGAATAGCATGTAACGTTGCATTTTCAGCCCCGAATCGACGTTTTCACGTTGACGCGAAGCCGTCCCGATACAACGCACTGAAACACCTCCAATCACATACGACACCTAAAGCGACTAAGCTCTGTGACTCAATACACTCTTAAACGCCTTGGCTTGGCTTAGCTCTGCTTTCATTATGTAGACTCCTTACCTAGAGGAGGCCCCTCCGTGGACTGTCCATTGGGAGGCGGACAGTTCTCGAGGAAAATGATCAGGATGTGAATATTTCACACTCATACAAATAAATACACTAACACGAATTTTACCTTTAGACTACTCTTTATTTTATTTACAATACATGAACACTTCTAAAGAATCGACGCTACCTCCGGCGCTAACTCGCAATTTGTAATACACACACACTTTTGCTCTCATACCCCGCATTCGAACACCTATCTACACCTACATGCACACGCACACACCCAAAGTTCCCGCACTCGACCAAGAGAATGGCTCATTCCGAGGTTACGATAACCCGGTTTGATCACGAGAGCAATTGGCTACAACGAAAGAAATGCCTTCGATCACGAGCTACCTCACGCATCAACTCGATGACAAGGACACACACCACACATCCTCTCTTGGTCGACAGGGTGTCCTACCAGCGGCTTCACCAGCTGGTTTACCGAGTCTCAGATAACGCTGCAAACACTTAAACACACACACACACACTTACACAAACACGCAATTACACACACACACACACACACAACTCTACGATGTCCTACCGCAACAGTCAGTCGGCCCCTTGCCGACTGCCGAGACTCGAATAACACTTCGCTTCGAATACACACACGCATTACGTCTTACCGCAGCAAACAGTCAACCTCTTGCCGACTGCCAAGACTCAGACAACGCTTCGGTTCAAATACCACAAACTCACACTCTCACACACAATGCTACAGTTTTCCGTCATCTCGAATGCATTGACTAACCCACGATTCAAGCGATCACGCCCATCAAGCTATCTTCCCTGACCCGAACGTATTTCTCTCGAACAAACTAATTCTTGCTCTCTCACTCCTCAAATCTCGACCCCTTGTTCACACTTCTTACTCTTCTCCATAACCCCAACGAAATCCCCAGTACCTTCAACCACACACACTCATCCACACGCCCGCTTTTTACCCTTACCCTCGACACCTCCTACACCTGCACAACCTCATCTCAGTGCCACATACTATGCCCTTCTCCCTCACATTCCCACTACTCGCTAACCTTACCACGCACTACGCGAAATACCTCCAGGTCACCATCTCCAAGAGGTTATCGTCGTCGTGTCCTCGCGATGTCGCCCACTGCCATCCTGCTTCTCGTAATTGCGTAGTCCTTAGCCAGGCTGCACAAGATGTTTCCCGTAGATCGCCAAGAGCTGGTGACGGACGTAGGTTGGATGACGTCTCGATGGTTCACACGCTCTATATCCTTCCCTCTCAAAGGCCCGTCAAGGAGTCCTCTCAATGTCGCTGCTCGCGTCCTACTGCCTCAAATCTCTTCTATTTCTTTCTTTCCTCTACTTCTCTCATATGACCTAGATTGCATACGTCTCATTTTCCTCTTAACTACACGTATAAAAATAACTAGACAGTAAAAATACAATCAATAATTACAATAATCGCTACGAATCAACAACCCATCTATTTTGCCACCAACCTACAGATTCAAACAAAAATGTACACGTAGATATACCTGCGCACACAATATTAATGTTCACACCACTTACAGTCCTTTACTTACATATTTCTTCTTTTATTCTCGCTTTTCTCACTGGTGCTTCTCTTTGCTCGTCTCACTGGCTATAGGTCTCCATCGTCCTCTCCTCTTTCCTCACATGAAACATAACGAAACACAAACATACGTACACAGAGCATTAAAACGAATCTAAAACCTCAAATCTTACATCGAGTCGAGTTTTGGTGTTTTTTGGGCTAGTACGAAAAATGACTCCATCATAAGAAATGAAGTGGAATGAGAAATTTTACTATGTCACAGAGCAAATTCTGCTTTTCAATGTGGAAAATTTTAAAACGATTAGAATAAAATTTACTATATTGTATAGCAAAAATTGTACTATCACAATTTTTACTATGTTAGACATAGTAATTTTTATTGTACCGTGTAATTATTTTTGTACGGCTGCTACACAAAAATAACGACTTTAAATAGAATAAAAAT
Organism: Copidosoma floridanum; assembly: GCF_036245765.1. NCBI lineage: Eukaryota > Metazoa > Arthropoda > Insecta > Hymenoptera > Encyrtidae > Copidosoma > Copidosoma floridanum. The sequence continues at coordinate 27,018,299 of NW_028321907.1, forward strand.
TATTTTAAACGTAACCATTGGCGTCATAAAGTGAGAATGTCTTAACTTTTCCGAAAAATATATAAGCTATTAGTACAGTTATTATCCTTTTCTAACGCTACTTTTATCAGTGCGGTCAAATTAAAAAATTCGAAATTTGTGACCGTCATGGATGGTGAAGATGTTTGTCAAAAAATTAGACAAAATTACTGAATAATTTTCTCATAAAGTACTAAACATCTTTAAAGTTTGTAAGGCTATGTAGGGCGCCAAACTGGTCAGTTGCCCAGGGTACCAGAATGTCTTAAGCCGCCCCTGACTACATCAAGCACCCAGGTGATCCAAAAAGTATCGTAAGTTGTAAGGGATTTGTTTTTTTCGTAGAGTCCGTACTATTCGGTGGACTTTAATATTTCTTTGTGTCGTTTTTTCATTAAAACCGCTTAAAAAAATGTATCTTCAAAACTTGGACAGCAAAAAAACTAAGCTCGATTAATACTTTTTTTAGTGCATCAAAGTTCATTTCCCTAATGATTTTCACGTATTAAAAATGCTTATCAATGTATTGTTTTTGCATTCATTTAACTAAATTTTTTTACGAAATTGTACAATAAACAATAAAAAAAATTTTCTCATGAACAAAATTTATTTTCACTATAATATACTGCAAGTTAAATTTTGCATCCCACTTCACGAAAATAAAACTCTTTCTATGTCATAGAATTAGTGAAATATCGCCTACAACCTACGGAGCAAACAAATAAAACCCCAAACTTTCTATGTTTTTTCTCTATTGGTGATTTGATTAATGTAGTATCACTTGTTTTAAGTAGTACACTTTTTTTGTTATTTTTTTTCTCGTTTTACTCTTCAAAAATATGATTTTCTTTCAAGCGTTATAAAATAAAAATAATTTCACGTACGTTCCGGTAAATCTTAATGTAAATTTTTTTTCTTAGATAAATTGCCGTTGTTCAAGGCCGATGCAATACAGCACGCAGCACCTGCAAGAAAGCTGGTCTACCGTGTACTTCTGCTTGTAAAAAATTGAAATCAAAAAATTCATGATAACACATCCAAAATACAGAATCAAGTTATTATAAATCTCGATGAGACCTGCAACGATGTTGCATACCAAGATGAGATATCTGTAGTTTGTAACTGAAGAAGTGGATAATTTTGAAGCCAACCCATTGAAAAAATTTTCTTATATGATCACTCTGTTATTTTTTTAGAGTAAATAACCCTTTTTAAAGATAAATAGTAAGAATTATGGTTACATTAATACCCATGAGTGTAGTCAACAATAAAGTTGTCAAAGATGAATACAGATGCAAGAAATTTTGGGTTTGTTTCATTATTTATGAGCTTACATGTCTATTTCTCGCAACTTTTTTTTTAACACCAGCAGATAAACTCACTTAAAACCATTTTCATTGTATAAAAGTTTCCGCAGCAGTACGTCACATTTATAGTAAAATGCATACTATGTACTAAATTATTAAGTGATTCATTTTAAATCGTGCATACCTGGCATACAATGATGAGGAATAAAAATATATAGATAGAAACAGAAACAATACAACGCATTGGGTACGTAGAATAATACAAGGTGTCTGCTGTGCCTCGTCGTCTGCAGTGTCAGCAAGCAATATATGTATAATCTATACATATACAGCTGATCTACTCTCTCTCTTTCACCTATTTATACTCTGTTGCTTACCTCTCATTGCATGCCGTCACTATTGCCCATCATTTCATGCCGTGAGCAGTATGGGAGAGAGAGAGAATAGCTACTGGCCGTCACCACGAGTCTTCCCTACGAGATTATCTTTCGTAACTTATGATCACATTATCAGGACCATTTTTCTCAAAATTTCGCACTCATTGCAATCAAATAAAAGGTGTAGTTTTATGTAGTTTTTCATGTCCTTTCGATTGGTGCAAACCGTTTTTTGATACGTGCTACCATTTTCGAGTTATCAGCGTTTTTTGTCTGAATTTTCAAAAAAATGTTACCTTTGTAAGAATCGCAACACACACTACTCACAGTATTTTTGATATTTGTCCCGTAATAAGTGGGGTCGATTACGTAACATATCGAAATTGCAGTACGGCATTTTCCAGGCGTTTTCAGACCTTTTTTTATCAGTATATTTAGAAAACAACTATGGAAAAAAGTAGGCAGGCATCGCCACCAAAAGTAGCTATAACGGCTCCCCTATACTATTGGGGATCCAACGTAACTACTCTAAGTGCGTGGCAAGACTACACTGGGTGCGCCATGCGCCCACAACGCCTGGTGTGCTGGCTTCCGACAATGTCGATTGGCGGTATCACAAGAAAGTCGTACACTTTTAGAATACAGTGTACATGAGTATATCAGTAGAAATATATTAGTAACTTATCAAATAACAGATTTTTTACTTTGTTTGTTGAATACAGTGGATAAGCCTGTATAGTCTAAGAGTTTAGAACGACAAATATTTAGTAATCAATAAATTTACTGCAAAAAAATTAATCAATATTGGTTTCAAATGATGAACCAATTCATAATTTTAATTAAAGTTATAAATTACTGGTACATTTAATCATAATTTTAACTTTAAGCTATAAATTAATCTGGAAGGACGAGTCCCGTTAGACGGTGCTAATGTTGGTCACAATGTTATACAAAAAAAAGCAGACGACAGTAGTGTTACACTACTACCACTGTACATACGCTGTAGTGTACTACTACTACAGTGTACTGTTTTCAAAAGTAACAAAACACATATTATATAAACATTCACTCTCCACGTGCTAAATATTTCAAATATTGACCTTAATACTGCAAGAGATGTGTTACATTTTATGTGGGTTTGGGCTCTCTCGGACAAAATTTCTTAAATGGTGTTGCAACATATATGCATCGTTACCTTTTTATCTAATATGACCCCACTGCTGCTTTGAATTTGTACAACTCAATTGCTCTACAGTGTTCTTTGTTTTCCTTTCAACATTAGTTATATACAGTACCCTATAATCATCATTAAATATTTACCTGTTTAAAAATAAATATGCACCCACAATCCCACAATATGCTTACAAGAACCAGAATTCCCTGCCTTACAACTGCATATTACATTCATTGCTTTTTTATTATTATCAGTTTTGATATCAACGATTTCATGGGGTAACTATTAAAAAAAGACGATTGCAAATACAGAAAAAAGTTTTTATCTAATCCTGTTTTAGAGTTTTTGTAACGACTGTATAGTAAAACTTGATTCGAATTTAAAATTATGCTTTCTTTTTCAAAAGGCTTTAATTCACCATTAACATATTCAATTAACTTAAATATTTTTATTGTAGGACACAAAATTTTGATAAATATTAACAATATTATAATATTAATCTACCAACATAGTAAACAGTTTTGTACTTGCCACTCTGTATCACGTGATCTTAGTATAACTTTGAGATCAGCATCAGCGCCATCTAACGGGGCTCGTACTTTCAGATTGCAACAAAAATGTATATATTATATGTGAGACAGCGATGGTTGCAGATGTATTTGAAAGGATTCCTAAATGACAATGCTACTTATTGGTGGCTATCTAATCACGGTACTACCTTAAATAATTACTTTAAAAAAATAAAGCACACGAAAACGTATGATGCAAGAAACCTTATATTTTAACAATAACAAGATGTGATGATGTAATAAAACCTTAGAATTCATTATTAATAGCAGTTCAGAAATTATAGTGTTATAAGAGGTATGGAATGTTATTTTTAAACATTCATTTTTTAATATTTTTCCTTGTAAATATATACGAAAAGGTACCAAAATAATAGCTAATTTCATAGTAAGTGCAGACAAAACAGTTTTCCATCCAAGTAGTGATAAACTCGCACAAGTGGTTGCTGGCATGAGTGTGAGAATCTATTAAGGAGGTTTGAGAGAAAATTCAAAATATATAATCGTGCAAAAAAATGTATGCTATATTTAAGCACATCAGGACTGCACATAAATTGTTTAAGATTTCTCTGTAGAGGAGATTTTTGAGAAAAAACATTATGAAATGTTGTCAGTTTAACATGGTTTCTTATGAGAGAACAAAGTTAGGTTGCCTTTGGATTAAAAATAAAGGCACATTATAAATGTGTTACATTAAAAAACAAACGTTATTGTAGATACTTTAGTACAAAAGGAAGATGCTCAACAAAGAAAATCACGATTTGGCAGGCATTTAAAAAAAATATAACTAATTACAGTCGTAAAGTTTGAAGTTTGTAGATTGCAAAAGGAGATGCACCGATGCACGGTAAAGGGGGCACATCTGCGCGAACAAGGGGGACTCCCCGTTCCTCACCTCTTTGAATGATACTCCCAACCTCCTTAATACTATGCACGCTAAGTAAGGAAGTCGGAGTTGACTTACAAAACAATGATGACGCAAAGAAGGTTGCATTCTGGTAAACCTATGTTTAATTCTATGTATGCTAAGCTAAATAATGAACAAAAGCATATTTTTGGAATTGTATTTAGAAATTTTAAGATTTGTTCTATAGACAATTCTGGAGGATCAGGAAAACTCATTTTCTACAACACATTAATTTATTTCTTAATATCACAAAGAAAAAAAAAAAAATTTTAATAGTCAACTAAATATTTGGGTAAAAAGAACAAGAAAAATTAAAATTACTGCAATATAGGTAAATAAGATACAGTTGAACCAAAAGATCATGAAAAATTCTTTTCAAAATTAATATTAAATAAAAAAAATGGAGCAACTTCACGTAAAGATTGCAAAACATATGAAATATAAAACATTTAAAGATACAGCAATTACCATGGGTTTAATTAAGTATGATTTATAGATTAATGATATTTTCCATAAGACTAGTACTGTTATGCTTTCTCATCTATTAAGAAAATTTTTTGCATGGTTTTTAATATCAGAGAATATACAAGGTGATAAAATCTGGACTAAGTATAAAAACTATTTTTGTAAAGAATTCGATCGTAATGAAGAAAACTGTGCTTTTCTGCACATCATTGAAATTTTTTAACTTGAAGACATGTCTTATGAATCATTTAATTAACCTGCACCAATTAAAATTGACTTAAAAAACGACAATAACGCAGAGGAAGTTGCATTCTACAAATATATGCTTAATTTAATGTATGCTCAGCTAAACGAACAATGAACAAAAAAATATTTTCAAAATGTATGTAATGACGCGAGGAAGATTTTTTTTATAGATATTCCCAGAGGATCAGGAAGAACCTTTTTATATAAAACATTAATTTATTACCGCATATGACAAGGAAAAAAATTTTTGTTAATGGCATGGACTGGCATTGCGTCTGTACTACTAACAAAAGGTATGATCAGTTATAGAACTCTTCACTTACCTTTAAATTTAAATAATATTAGGATTACATATTTTGAATTCGAATCTAAAAAAAATAAATTACGTGGAATCAATTCGGTAACTTGGAATGAGGCTTCTATGATTCCGAAAAAAGCTTAAGAAGAAGTAGACAGAACTTTGCCTGATACATGCAATACACACATACATTTGGAAATTAGTTAATAGTTTTGGAAGGAAGTTTTCATCAAACACCTCCTGTTATAAAAAATGGTAATATAAGTATAGTTATATCAGAAACTAATAAGTCATCGTTTTTTTGGAGTTTTCTTTTAATTTTAAAACTAAATACAAACATTCGTCCGGTTAATGAAGATTTTTCAAAATTACTCTTAGAAATTAGAGAGGAAAAAATAAAATCACCGATCATTCCTAAAAAATGAAAAGTCAATGATGTGTATTTGAAAATATTTAGTAAAAATAACAAATCTTTATTAAATAGTGTTATTCCCAATTCTTTTATTGAATACACTTTTTTTTTAACTAACCAAATTTTAAACCTGATAAAGGGAAATACGACAACTTATTAATGTATAGATCATGTCACGTACAAAGTTGTTGATAAATCAGATGATAACGTTTACATAAATTTTCCTATTAAAATATTAAATAATAGTCGTAAAGATTTGCCACCTCACGAGCTTAATTTAAAAGTTGGAGCAATAGATACATTACTGAGAAATTTAAGTATAGCAGACAGTTTTTGCAACAACATACGATTGAAGATTAGAAAATTATTTGAGTATAATACTGAAGACGAAGTTAGAACAGGAGAAGTACATGAAAATAAAGTATTTATATCGAAAGTCACTTTAAATGCAGTTAATACCTCGTCATAACCTTTCATACTTTACAAAGAGCAATTTCCTTTGGTTTTGGCATTCGCTATGACAATCTACAAATCTGAAGGGCAAATTTTCGATTTAGTCGGTATATACTTAAAAAAGCATTTATTTTGTCATGGATAACTATACGTATCGTTATCAAGATGCAAAACTACAGACGGGATATTTATGCAAACTGCACTGAAAAATAATTTGGAATCAGAAAAAGTTGTTATACAGAAGTCTAATTATCATAAAAAAACCAGCTTAAGTTGGTCTGTGGTAATTAATAATAAACGGTTGATAATAAGAGTAAATTGAATATAGTTATTTAACTAAATAGAAAAAGGACTTGACATTTTTTAAAATAAATGTTTTTATTCATCAGTTTTAATCTTTTGGTGACTTCGTATTTAATCTATCTATTGCAGTATTTTTTCTTTTCCTTGTCCTTTTTACTAAAATTTTTAGTTTATTTTTAAAATTACAGTTTTTTGAATATTCAGATACGTTTAAATGCTACTATCAAGATTAAATTTCTCAATTGATTACCAATTATTATTGATTGGTTAATTTTTTAACATAATTATCCCATTATTTATCGTTTAATTTATGTGCAAGTCAACAATACTTACCCGTGATACTGTAAAACAATAAAGTGTATGATTAATAAATAAAATTAAAAAAAAGAAGTAAATACATTTAGCTTTCAACACTCACGTATCGCTCAGAAATTCCAGCTAATAAAAGATTACCGCATGAAATATAGTGTTTTTGAATTTAACTATGATCGGGTTATAAAGAGTCGGGGCACGAAGTGCGCAAGAGGTTGAGAAAGTATAGTTGTATGATTTTTAATTTGCTTTGATCATCTTGAGTAGGTTTTTTTTCTACCGGTTCAATTTAAGTTAATTGCAATAGGTTGATAAGCCTCTAAATAAATAAGTGGCAACACAAGCACTCTTAACTAAGCAACTTACTGCAATTATGTGTTTGTGTATATGTATATATATGTATGTATATATATATATATATATATATATATATATATATATATATATATATATACTCGTAGGACTGATGGCCCCCTGCGCGCTCCGCGCGCGAACGCCCCACTTACAGATTTAGTAGACAAAATTACAACATTACTTGCGTAATTATTAATTCAGGCAGAGAATGAGTTCACAACAGCAGAATACGTGATTTACAAAGTAGTTGATGTAACAGATGATAAGATTAATATTTATTTTTCAGTAAAATTTTTATATAATATCAGAGAAGATCTTCCACCACACGAATGAAAATTAAAAATAAATGCTATAGTAATGTTAACAAGATATTGACGTATATGAGACCGTCTTTGTAATGGCACAAGATTACAAATAATAAAATAATTTAAGTATAATATAGGAGCAGAAATAATAATGGGAGAAAAAAAGGAAGCAAACATTATATTCCTAGAACAACATCGAATACTAGCACCTCATCATCATTATCTTTTGTCTTATATAGAAAACAGTTTCCCTTTGTATTAGCATTTTCTATGACTATTAACAAATCTTAAGAACAGAGTTTTCAATCCAAAGGATTGTATATCAAGAAACCTCTATTCTCTTACGGACAATCATACGTTGCTCTATCAAGATGTTACAATCAAAAAAGTATTTTTATTTAATTGAAATGCGAGAATAAATAAGAAATTAAAAATGTTTTTTAGCAAGAAATTTGTCGGTAATTCAAAAATATGTAACTTTGAAGATTGTCACATTTAAACAGAGGCATATTAATTCATAAAAACCATGAAAAAGAATTATGTGAAAAGTGTGGAAGGGGATTTAAAAGAACAGATAGGTTAAAACGACACATGAGATGTCACATTATTAGGCTAACAGAATGAACTATTGTTTTAAAAACCTAATTGTGTTTGTTTATTTAATTATACCTTCTCCTGAAATCTGTTTTTTTGTAAATAAAGTCCTCAGGTAATCAAAAATTTTATATTTGGGTAAAGTACACATGGACTGGCAAGAGATTCCAAATGTAAGAGTTTAATTAAGTTTAACAAATAATGATACTTCAGAGACATATAGTAAGTAAGGGGGAGAAAATAGACAGAGAAAGACCTATGTCAGTGACTTGGAAAACCCTAAAAACGAGTTATGACTTGGCTACTAAATTATATACTGAAAAGGTGTGAGTAAAGGGGGTGCGCGAAATAATAAAACGAGTATTTTCAAGTTTGACCAAAAGTTTATTTAATAAGACTGCCGACCGACGTAGAACACAACAGATACAATTTACAGACTTTACAGACTTACAAACGACTTATCAGACAAAGACAATGAAGCTAGAACCGACGAGAGGTGTGGAAGGCACGGTGGCTTACACTGTACTAACTACAGGGCCCGCAAGTATCACCTTGCCTGTGGCGCTGTCTCACACACTATATATACAGCCTATTGAAAAGTCGTACATGCCAACACTTCCTTCCGACTTAAGATAGCTAAGTATATTAGACAAAAATTATAATTTAAAATGGATAAATAGATAAATAAATGTGTGTTCTTGACTCGGCTCCACGGCTCTGGGAATGCATCCAAGTAGTCCATGAGTCGGTCCATGGCTCCTTTATTGCCTATCTGAAACAGAGACAACTTATTAGTTACCAGGCAGAGTCGCAAAAGCTGTTCGCGATTCTGCTAGCAAATTTTTCATGAAGCTCGATCGGTAGAGGTTTTGTGAATATATCGGCCATCTGTTCTTTAGTATTCAGCCATCTGACGTTAACTCTACCATAATTTACACATTCTTTAACATAATGCTCATGAATTTCTGTCATATGTCTTAATTTACCACTGCCTATAATTTTAGCATTTTGCTCAGCTGCCTTATTGTCGCACCATAGATCTGCCGGTCACAAAGTATTATTCAGTATGATTTTAATCGAATTATCAACTGCCATCAGTTCTCTACATGCTTCACTCAGTGACACATACTCTGCCTGACATGTTGACAAAGACACATACGTTTGTTTGTGAGTTCTCCATGCCACTGAGTCTCCAAAGATTTTAATTACGTAACCACTTGTGGTCAGAGACCCTTTACAGTCGCCAAAACTGGCATCGGAGAATGCTTTCAGCCCTTTCTGCCTTCCACAATATCTTAGACCATAAGATTTGGTCCCTGCCAGATACCGAAACACTCTTTTAACCATATTCCAGTCTTCGTTAGTCGGACTTATTTGATGCCTGCTCAGCACATTCACTGCATAGCTTATAACCGGACGTACAGTATTGGCAGCATATAATAAGCTCCCAACCGCCTCCCGGTAGGGAACGCTTTCAGTCGATCTGGACTCATTCAAGTCAATCTGCCTTTCTGATTGCTCTCTTTGTTTTCTTTGTTGATTCAACACGTTACCTGTGACCATAGAAGTTTTCACTGGCTTAGAATCATCAAACCCAAACTTTTTAAGTATCTTATTTATGTAATTGGTCTGGGTTAAAGTTAGAACTTGGTTTTCTCTGTCTCTTCTGACTTCAATGCCTAAAAACGATTAACCTTCTCCTAGGTCAGTCATTTCAAACTCACTTTGCAGTCTTTCCTTTACAGACTTCAATTTGCCAGAATCATTACTTGCTATAAGCATGTCATCAACATAGAGAACCAATATCAGGATTTTATCTGCCTCATGCCAAGTAAACAGGCAAGGTTCCAAGATATGAGATCTCAGACCTATTTTCGTTGCTGCCTCAGAGAATCTTTCATGCCATTTTTTCGGACTGACTTTAAGGCCGTAGAGGGCTCTCTGAAGCTTGCATATCTTGCTTTGTTTTTCCAGATCGGAACAGACCAAACCTTCTGGTAACTCCATATATATCTCGTCGTCAAGAGTACCATTTAAAAATGCCGTTTTAACGTCAAGCTGACATGTATCTAAATTTAATTTATTAATTACAGCCAAAGCAGTCCTTATTAAAGTCAGTCTTGACACAGGGGCGTAAGTCTCCGTAAGATCATACTCATTTTTATCTTTAAAACCCCGTATTACCAGCCGTGCTTTGTGTTTCTCACATCCTTAAGCATCTACCTTTTTCTTAAGAACCCATCGAGAATCGATGATATTCGGACGTTTACCATTTACCAGTCCTGCAGGTCTGTTTACAAACTTCCAGACTTGATTCTTTGCCATTGAGTCAAGTTCTTCTTGGATGGCTTGATTCCAGCCTTCTTTATCTACAGCCTTCATTGCTTCTTTATATGAAGCTGGATCTTTATTTATTTCTGCCAGCATAGAGTGGTAAACTAGATCTTCCGCATAAATGGCATTATTTCCTGACGTTTCAGTATCACCGTTCTTAAAAATCAAGTCTTTTATTAATTCTTCCCCGAGAGCTAAGCCCGCAAAGCTGACGTCCTTTACATGACTTTCTTGGACCAAGTTGGCCTCCATTGATTCTATCAGCCTTTTCGGCCTTCCTCTTTTTCGTTGTACCACCGGAGGCGCTTCCTCCGATGACACTGTCTCTTCTGTTTCCTTTTCGAATTTTAAAAACCACTCGTCTAATTTAATATCTACAGTCACATTTTCCCAGTTTTTAATTGAATTTTTACCAAAAACGTCTCCATACACAAAACGCTCGTTAAATCTGACGTCCCGACTTCCATAAAACTTTCCTTCATCCGGACAAAGCAGACGATACCCTGTCGGCGTGTATCCTACCATAATTGCTCGTTTTCCTTTTGCATGGAATTTAGTTTCAGTGTTTCTCTGAACTCTTAAATACGCGATGCAGCCGAATCTTTTCATCTAAATTAGGTCTGTGCTTTTATTCGGAGCCAGCTTCATTAAAGGGACTTTCATGTTATTTGAGCGATGCGGAGTACAATTTTACGCAAATACAGCTGCGTTTAGTGCCAAGTCCCACATGTTTTTCTGGAGTCCCGAATAACATATCAGAGCTCAGACTTTCATTTGAATTGTTTTGTTCAGCCTTTCTGACGTGCCATTATATTCAGGGGTATCTGGACAACTTAGTTGGAGTTCAGCTCCAAGGTCATTTAATATTTTTCGCACGGAGCCTCCCGTGTACTCATTACCCTGATCAGACCTCAGATAACACACTTTAGCTTCAAACCCGAGAAGATTTCTACAGCCTTTAACAAAATTATCTTAACATTCACCCGTATCACTTTTGTTTTTCATCGGGTAAGCAATTGCAAATTTAGAATAATCATCAGTAAATACCGAAATAAATCTGTATCTTTTTGGGTAAAAGGGTGGATTAATAATTCCCATTGTATCTGAATAAATTATTTGAAGAGGTTGGGATGCTCGTTCGCGTACCGAAGGGAAAGGCAGTTTTTGGGATTTTGTTCTTAAACACACATCACAAGTCTTAATCACATCATCAAATACGGCTTCTTTCAGACTTTTTACTTCCAGATAGTTTTTCTGCAGTTTCCTTAGATACCCCAACGAAGCATGGCCCAGTCTGACATGCCACAGCATGGCCCCGTTGTTATCTTTGAATTTTTTATAATTTTCGCTAAACGGACTTTGAATGTCTTTTATTTCTTCGGTCAGGACTTTTCCGACTTCATGAAATTTTCTGTCATTTATTAAAAATACATCTTCAAAACTGTCATTATTTAACTTACCGACCGAACTCTCTGAATTTTCCGACTTATTATTTAATTTCATGTCTGCAGTTGAATTTTTAGGAAGAGTGTGTGCTTTTGACTCAGCCGTCAAGACTTTCATTCTTTTGTTGTCCGACTTAACAAATTCAACCATCCAATAGGGTTTTTCATATATTCCCGATTAAGTCGCGAGCACACATCACTCCCTTCAACTTAACGTCGTTATTGCAATTTTTAAGCAGCAAATTTCCCACTCCCTCCGATTTAAAGTCTGCGGATGAGTCTGAGTTTGCACATTTTATTTTACCAATTTTGTTTCTGTCAATATTTGTAAATAATTTTTCTGACTTTGCAAAATGATCAGTAGCTCCCGAATCAGCGACAAATTTAATTTAATTTTCTCCATCCGATTCTGAATTATTTACCCAACCTGCAGAGTTTGAAAACAGAGTATTAGGGGGCTCGATTAACGTCAGAGACTCACCTTTATTTGACCCTGAAGCATCTCGTTTTCCCTTTGTCTCCCGGCCCTGGTCAGAAACTTTCTGCCTTTTGGGATCTTTTTCGTCCCTGACGTTGCTAGAGTCTCTTTTCTGCCCAAAGTTTCGGGAATTGGAGCGGCCTCGGCCACTGCCACGGCCACCGCCGCGGACACCTCGATTTCCTCGACTTCCACGGCCCTGCCTTTTAAAATCCTATGAATCACACTTATTTTGCTCACCACATCCCGGGCTGCATCTCTTGTGAGCTGGGATGTCATACACGAACGTGCCACACGTGTAACACTTCTTGAGTCCGGTACCTGCCTTCGGACACTTGTCAGTCATATGGTCCCAGTCATCACAGTTGAAGCAGCGGAGACGGTACTGGGGCCAAGAGACAGTCAAAGCTGCCCTCGTGGGGCGACCTCCAGTGGCTTCTGCTAGGCCTTCTGACTCGACCTTTAACATGTACGATATGAGGTTTTCATATGTCATACCCTTTCCATCTCTGCTTTGCATTTTAAGCGTGAAGTCTGTCACCTGCACGCTAGGTACCGCTCCGATTACGGCAGTATAAAAGGCAGCTCGCTTTTCTTCTTCAGAAAAGGGACCAGACGTACTTATAGTCTCATAATTTCTGAGCAGTTCCTCAAATTTTTCTATGAATTTAGCAACCGATTCTTTCCCTTTGTAAAATTTAATTTCATGCAATTTTTTTTTTTTTTTTTTTTTTTTTTTACGAATCGCGGCTGTTGTAAGAGGCGTCTTCCCTTGCTTAAGTTTTTCAAACCTCCTGCCTTTCTTCCTCTGCCATCCTTGCCCATTCTTCCTCTGCCTTCCTTGCCCATTCTTCCTCTGCCTTCCTTGCCTCCTCGTTTGCTTTTTCCTGCCTTTCGATCATCTGACTAATCGCGGCCATCATCGAGTCGAACCTAGCCAGGATGATGTTTTCTGAAAAATATTTATTTTTCTGTTTATCTACCATATACAACTTCGTTTTGCTGACGTTTATCCATTTATATTTGTTTTCAATGGCTTGCACTTTCTTTACTTTAAGTTTGGTATCTTCCGGTGTGCGCGACGGGGAAGAGGGGGCTGCTTCGTGTACAGACTCATTTCTGCCGAATTTTTGCCAAAGATTTTCACTGTCTACATTTATCTCATCAAGGTTTCGGACTTCTGACATTTCGGACTTTTTCTCATCTGACATTTTAAACACACCGACCGACTTTTCTAATAACCCAGGTTTATCACGAGTAGGTTCCTCGCTTTCCCCGTCTTTCCTGAATAGATTTCCTGGCAACGTTAGTTTGCCTTCCTTTTTACAAATAAATTTAATGATGTATTTGTAATCGTCACCGATCAGGTAATCTAAAACGAAAGACGGACATTGTTTTCAGGGAGTCAACTAGAAATCGACCGAACGCAAGCCGAATCTAGTCAACGTGGCCCGAAGCGTGTTCTCGTGCTCGAACACAAAGCACGATTGCACGCTGGGTACTCACACAGCCACGCGCGACCGAACACAAGTCTAACGTGACTGTGCGAGTCACACGGAAAATAATTTCGTCCACACACCTTTAGCGGGAATATCCCTTTGCCCAACACATGCCATTATTCCCCTTTTATTCACCAACAAGATGGCATCTTGTTGTCACCCCTCTGACTTGACTTGGGATGAAATTCCCCGACATATTCTCGACAGAGCATCGATAGTTTGCTCGTCCAAAATAAAAAGTAAATATTTTAAAATATCAGCCTTTTCTGACTAAATCTGAAAACCGCCTTGAATATTTATTGCCTAGAGTTCAATTAATTTAAAGCACCGGGAAAGGACATATATAATTTTCTGCCAACACACGTTCAAACTTTCCCAGTTCAGACATTTATATTGTAACGCGCACGCAACAGTCGAGGCGACAAGAACAAGAGCGGCGAGAAAACACGAAAACAAAACATAAACGGCCTCGTAATATGTTTTCAGTCAAAAAGCCTCGCGTCATCACGAGAGGGAGAGAGAGAGACCGAACTCTCTCCTCAGCCGCAATCTGTTGTCCCCCTCTCGATCCACCCCGCTCTTGCATGTGCGTGTCGTGCTACCGACGCCACGTGTTTCTTGGAATCCCACGCATTTCTCAGAATGCACAGGAAATCCCCTTTTTACCTGACGTTGTAGCGTCCAACCTAGGCATCACTTGAAAAAAAAACAAAGTGTTGACCTACCGCTGATCTCGGTTCCGGCGTCCAAAGTTGCTCCCCTTTCCTCGACCGGCGTCGACAACGCCTGGTCGACAACGGACTCGGCCTGGTCACCAGGGGTCACGCTCTCGGTCGCTTCCTCGATCGGACTCTCTTGTCCATCCTTTGCTGTTTCAGCCCTTTCCGCCATCCTCCCTTTTATCACTCTTGCCCACACAAACAAAGATCACGCGCGGTGGAAGCGAGTCTGGGGCCCGTAACCTGAAGAGGTGTGAGTAAAGGGGGTGCGCGTAATAATAAAACGAGTATTTTCAAGTTCGACCAAAAGTTTATTTAATAAGACTGCCGACCGACGTAGAACACAACAGATACAATTTACAGACTTTACAGACTTACAAACGACTTATCAGACAAAGACAATGAAGCTAGAACCGACGAGAGGTGTGGAAGGCACGGTGGCATACACTGTACTAACTGCAGGGCCCGCAAGTATCACCTTGCCTGTGGCGCTGTCTCACACACTATGTATACAGCCTATTGAAAAGTCGTACATGCCAACATATACATATATTTTTTAACATTTATGATGGTAAAACATTCAATAAAATAAGTATTCTTTAGCGGGGAGGTGGAGGGGGAACTAAGGGGAGGGGGGCGGTAGGTTACTTAAATATAGTTTGATCAAAAATAAAGTTAAAACAAGCAAATAACTATGTGAGTCGAGTAGGAGCTGAGTGGGAGCTGAGAGGGAGTGGGGAAAGCTGAGACTCACTTTCGTTAAAGCAACCATATAATACAGGGATATATATATATATGTATATATATTTCCTTAGTAATAATGACTTATGCGGACATTGTTATGAAAAAAAGGTTACTATGAGGACGAAATCCTACTTATACGGACTGTCCTTATAATTTTTCAATGTTATTAGAATACATTCTCAAAGAAAGTAAAGTCCTTATAAGTTACCTTATATAAAGATACATATTGTGGGGATTAAGCCCAGAGATTAGTAGGAAGATTGCCAGCACCTATGGTAGAAGGTATTTTCACTTGTGACGTCATTCCAAGATGGCGCGATCACTGGGTTTTTTTTTCAAATTTGCACCAGATGTGCAAAACCAGCTGTGAAATTCACGAGGACATCCCAACTAATGATAATGCGTTTAAAAACTTCAGGTTTTAATAAGCTATCGAATGAGCACTAAATTTTTTACATCTTCACTTGGTAAGCAATGCAAAAAAAAGAATGAAATTATCGCGGGCATAAAGTTGATTAGAAAAACATTTTATTTTTTGTGCTTACCATGATCCAGTTATAACGAATTTGAAATATAGTCAATAGCGATTCCCGATGCATTAGAGGAAATTTCTCGTTTGTTTGCCAAAAGTGTAGTTTTAATGAAAATCAGTACAGAAAAAAAAGTACTGCAATCAGGCGGATTGTACCCGTCTACTATACATATATACATGGTTGCAATCTTCCTCGCCTCCACGATCATAACAAAGTCCCATAACCTGTGACGAGCTGTTAAAATTGAAGCAGTGTGTGGCAAAAACATGAATAAAAGTTGTTGTATAAGTGGTTGTCACGATAAATCTGCGAAATCTTTTTTTCGTATTCCATCTGTGATTTCTCCGGACAATAAAAAATACAAAAGTATCAGTGCAGAGGAACGAAATGAAATTATTTCTTTATCTATGAAAAGACAACATTATTTTGCAGATTTATCGTGACAACCACTTATACAACAACTTTTATTCATGTTTTTGCCACACACTGCTTCAATTTTAACAGCTCGTCAGAGGTTATGGGACTTTGTTATGATCGCGGAGGCGAGGAAGCTTGCAACCATATATATATGTATAGTAGACGGGTACAATCCGCCTGATTGCAGTACTTTTTTTTCTGTACTGATTTTCATTAAAACTAAACTTTTGGCAAACAACCGAAAAATTTCTTCTAATGCATCGGGAATCGCTATTGACTATATTTCAAATTCGTTATAACTGGATCATGGTAAGCACAAAAAATAAAATGTTTTTCTAATCAACTTTATGCCCGCGATAATTTCATTCATTTTTTTGCATTGCTCACCAAGTGAAGATGTAAAAAATTTAGTGCTCTTTCGATAGCTTATTAAAACCTAAAGTTTTAAAACGCATTATCATTAGTTGGGACGTCCTCGTGAATTTCACAGCTGGTTTTGCACATCTGGTGCAAATTTGAAAAAAAAACCCAGTGATCGCGCCATCTTGAAATGACGTCACAAGTGAAAATACCTTAGAGAGTGTGTCTCTTATTTTCCACTGTTTTGAGCGCCCCGTCGTGGCAAATCAGCCGAACTATACGCACGTTTCAGCAGTGGAGAAAAAGATCAAATTGTGCGTACGATAGGTACCTAGTAGAGGGGGAAGAAATATGTGCGTATACACGGGTATAGCTATATATGTTTTGTATTCTAGCTGCCTCGGCTCTCGGCTCTCGGCTCCCGGCTCTCACAGCTCGCAGCTCTCGCATGCATGCGTATACCTATATCTATTTCTGATGTGATGTTCCCTCAAAAGCGGTTTTGAATGTTGGACAGTTATTATAAGTATATCTGGTCATATTTTACTCATTAAATGTGTATTAAATACTTGTACAGCTAAATACTGATTTTTCCTCGTATAAAATAAAAAATTGAATAATAAAAACGTAAGCGCCGATATTTAATGTAACTTCTTGAAACTTGATCTCTATAAAAAAATCATTTTTACAACTTGAATAATTTATGTTTTCATAGATTTATAAAAATTTAGCACATCAAAAATATCAGAATAATATACACACGCTTCACTTTGATTTTTAAGTTTATTCAATAGAGAATGACTTTTCTGTAATTCAAATGTCATTCTGCAACACATGTAACTTTTCTAATGAGAATAAGTAATTGTAAAAATATTTAAAAAATTAAAAATTCTACTTGTAGGTCAAACTTAAACACAATTATCAATATAAAGAAGAAATAAACTAATACTTAAACTTAAACCTTGGAGCTTCACAATAAACATATGTCTTTTTAAGTGCTTAAGGAAACAGTACGTTGGTAGTCGAGGTAGCTAAGTACCGCATCGTGTACTTTTGTTTTGAGCATTCTGGGGTTCAAATCTTGCCCGCAGCAGAAATTTTTTTTTTTTACGATTTCTTTTTTTTTTTTATTTTTTTTTTTATGGTAGTGCAAAACTTTTTTTTAATAATAGTATTTAATTTTTATGTATATATTGCATAACGACTACGCTCTGTCAATTTATTCCTTGTTAAGTTGGGTGATTTTGTTAGATATTTGAATTATTTATTAAAAATATAATATCAATAGTGGGAAAAATGCTAATTACCATTTCATCTTTCTTTAGATGGCTATAAAACTATTATTCATAAAGTTAAAAATCATTCAAAAGTAATTTAATAGTACTAAGTTATTTTACAATATTCTAACAAAATGGTTATGATCTCACTCCGATGAGGATCACACCTTTTACAACCTAATTAATAATTGTGTAAAACTTATTTAAACGATTAATTTAACTATTAGAAACCAGGAAAATTTTTGAAAACACTTTTTATCAAATGATTTTTCATTGCTATTCCAAGTTGAACACGACTTTATTACTAAACCGCTCAGTTAAGAGGAGAGCAAAGTATGGCATCGCTTAACATAAAGAAAACCATGAAAACATTAGTAAAATAAAAGGCAAGGTATTAAATATTGAGGACTTAAAATTTTTTTTTCTATTTTAGAACTAAATTTTGCCTGTTATATAGATATAACTTATGTTGTACAAGTTCTTAGACTAATTTTGATGATTCAGATCAAAAAATTGTTCTTAAATTCATACGGCATTTACCAAAAAAATTAAATTTATAGTACCTTATAATTCTTTCGGAGCCATAATTGTGACCACTTATTAATCGTCTACATTTTGTTTAAAAAATTTTCAATCTAATCAAAGGGTAGTCTGAGTATGTCTCGTGGTGTATACATGTCATAAAATGTATGTAAAAAAAAGTATTGCGGGAAAACTGGGTTTTTTTTTGTCTCAAAATTTTACGCTTTGATAAAACTTGTCTGATTGTAAGCCCTTAGCTAAGACATTCAGCCCAAATCTAACAAAAAAATTGCGGCCTATTTAGATCATAAATACTTAAGTTAATTTTAAAACTTGATAACATGTATATGCGTCCGCGTTCACAGACAGAGTTCTTTTTCTCGTCAAAATTCAACTTTTCTGTTCTGTATGTTTTGGTGCAGATAGCAATTAATGCAGTTGCTTTATAATGCAAAATTAACATTTAAATAGTTAAAAAAGATTTTGTATCTGTTACAGAAATAAATTTAAATTCTACAACAAAGTATTGAATACAAATTTTGTAGAGGTTCTAAAAAAAGAACTTTTAAAAGTAATTTTTTTTTATTTAAATATCTTCTGAACGATTAAATCGCCAATAATTGTTTTAAAATGGCTGAAAAATCATTTTACACCATTTAATTAAAAAAAAAGCAGTGATGTTTTTCTGCGTTTATTTTCTAGAAACAATACTTAAATAAGACTACCACCTAAACAATGAAATAAAATGCGTTCAACAAACGTGGTCTTTAGATATCTTTAGTATTAAAAGTACTAGTTTGATTCCTGGGATAAATAATAATGATAATATTTATAATAATAATGCTAACAATAATAATTAAAAATATTTCGAGTAGAATTGTTATAAAATCATTTAATAGTCTGCTCAGAAACTAGTGATTTTTCAAATGAATCGTAGTAGGTATTTAAAAAAAAAATCTCTACCAATTACTTAGCTCTTAACTTTTTATTAATACTTTTTATTTCTTAATTTTTATGTTGCAATAAATTAGTTGTACTAATATTTATTGAATCCAGGTATAATTATAGTCACTTTAAAAATATGGTTTAGTTCTACAATTTTTGTTGGACAATATTTAATATTTGTCATTTAAAATATTTACATAATATCATATTATTCTTAATTTGAAAATGATAAAAATATGGAAAAAAGTTCAGCGACTTTAGGTGCAGGATTCGAAACAACTAGGCTTACTAAATATTTTCAAAAGATTGTAGAGATATGAGTATTGATGCATACAAGCACCCGAATTTACCGATATCAAATTTTATTTTTATTTTTATTTATTTATTTATTTTATTTTTTTTCAATTATGCTTTTAGTCAGGAACTTAATGTTGCTGTAAAGTTTTAATCATAAAATATAACACTAAAAGAATAATTAAGAACAAAAAGCAAAACATTTTTTATTATAACATTGATTTTTAGAGGTTCATATGTTATAATAAAAAACAAATTGACCGATCACATTGGTTTTTATAGCTTTAGTGCGTAAACCAAAACAAAATCATAAGCTTAGGTTTATTAGAACCGATCATGAGAATCCTTATTATAGGTACAAAAAA
The DNA here is from genome assembly GCF_036245765.1 of Copidosoma floridanum. NCBI lineage: Eukaryota > Metazoa > Arthropoda > Insecta > Hymenoptera > Encyrtidae > Copidosoma > Copidosoma floridanum. Next base: position 27,038,322 of record NW_028321907.1, read on the forward strand.
TTATAGAGGTATGTACTCAGAGATTTAAACTTACCAACTTATTTACATTGAAATTAAAAAAATGTATAAGTAAAATTAAAATTTCGTCTGTCGATGGTAGTACTAGTTTTAAGATAAAAAATTTAAAGTTTGTTAAAATTGATTTAAAAAATTCTGAAATGTGACTTGTAACATATTGATGTGTGTACATACACATACACATACGCTTATTATATGCATCAATTAACGAACATTTTTGTGAGATAATGGTAAATTGAGTATTAACTCAAAAAGTAGTATTATTACAGTACAAAAAAAATTAATTTTGACGAGAAATAGAACTCTGTCTCTGAACGCGGACGCATATACATGTTATCAAGTTTTGAAATTAACTTAAGTAGTTATGATCTAAATAGGCCGCAATTTTGTTGTTAGATTTGGACTGAATGTCTAAGCTGAGGGCTTGAAATCAGACAAGTTTGATCAAAACCGTAAAATTTTAAGAGCATTTTTAGTGCAGTGCTCATAGACAAAAAACAACCCAGTTTTTCCGCAATACTTTTTTTTACATACATTTTATGACATGTATACACCATGAGACATACTCAGACTACCCTTTGATTAGATTCAAAATTTTTTAAACAAAATGTAGACAATTAATAAGTGGTCAAAATTATGGCTCCGAAAAAATTATAAGGTACTATAAATTTAATTTTTTTGGTAAATGCCGTATAAATTTAAAAACAATTTTTTGATCTGAATCATCAAAATTAGTCTAAGAACTTGTACAACATAAGTTATATCTATATAACAAGCAAAATTTAGTTCTAAAATAGAAAAAAAAATTTTAAGTCCTCAATATTCAATACCTTGCCTTTTATTTAACTAATGTTTTCATGGTTTTCTTTATGTTAAGCGATGCCATACTTTGCTCCCCAGTTAACTGAGCGGTTTAGTAATAAACTCGTGTTTAACTTGGAATAGTAATGAAAAATCATTTGATAAAAAGTGTTTTCAAAAATTTTCCTGGTTTCTAATAGTCTAATTAATCGTTTAAATAAGTTTCACACAATTATTAATTAGGTTGTAAAAGGTGTGATCCTTATCAGAGTGAGATCATAACCATTTTGTTAGAATATTGTAAAATAACTTAGTACTATTGAATTACTTTTGAATGATTTTTAACTTCATGAATAATAGTTTTATAGCCATCTAAACAAGGATAAAATGGTAATTAGTATTTTTCCCACTATTGATTTTATATTTTCAATAAATAATTCAAATATCTAACAAAATCACCCAATTTCACAAGGAATTAATTTACAAGGCGTAGTCGTTACGCAACATATACATAAAAAATAAATAGTATCATTAACAAAAAGTTTTGTACTACCATAAAAAAAAAAAAAAAAAAAAAAAAAAAGAAATTGTAAAAAAAAAAAAAATCCTGCTGTGGGCGAGATTTGAACCCCAGAATGCTCAAAGCAAAAGTACACGATGCGGTACTTAGCTACCTCGACTACCAACGTACTGTTTTCCTAAGCACTTAAAGTGACATATGTTTATCGTGAAGCTCCAGGGTTTAAGTTTAAGTATTAGTTTATTTCTTCTTTATATTGATAATTGTGTTTAAGTTTGACCTACAAGTAGAATTTTTAATTTTTTAAATATTTTCACAATTACTTATTCTCATTAGAAAAGTTACATGTGTTGCAGAATGACATTTGAATTACAGAAAAGTCATTCTCTATTGAATAAACTTAAAAATCAAAGTGAAGCGTGTGTATATTATTCTGATATTTTTGATGTGCTAAATTTTTATAAATCTATGAAAACATAAATTATTCAAGTTGTAAAAATGATTTTTTTATAGAGATCAAGTTTCAAGAAGTTACATTAAATATCGGCGCTTACGTTTTTATTATCCAATTTTTTATTTTATACGAGGAAAACTCAGTATTTAGCTGTACAAGTATTTAATACACATTTAATGAGTAAAATATGACCGGACATACTTATAATAACTGTCCAACATTCAAAACCGCTTTTGAGGGAAAATCACATCAGGAATAGATATAGGTATACGCATGCATGCGAGAGCTGCGGGCTGCGAGGGCTGGGAGCCGAGAGCCGAGAGCCAAGGCAGCTAGAATACAAAACATATATAGCTATACTTGTGTATACGCACAAATTCCTTCCCCCTCTACTAGGTACCTATCGTACGCACAATTTGGTCTTCTTTGCAGCTGAAACGTGCGTATAGTTCGGCTGATTTGCCGCGATGGGGCGCTCAAAACAGTGGAAAATAAGCGACACACTCTCTACCATAGGCGCTGGCAATCTCCCTACTAATCTCTGATTAGGCCCATGGGGCACTGTTCTTGGGTGAGGAAACGCAACGTCGCTTGAAAACAAGCGGTGGTTTTGGTGACATAGTAAAGGGAAAGGGAAAGTGAGAGAGGAGCCAGAGAGCGAGAACGGGAGTGGCATTCGATAAAAGAGTTTCCTTTGGAGCGGATCGAGTAATTTTGGGAGACTGGACGTCCACTAACCATTGTTTCTCTTCACTTAAATTCTCTCGAGATCCCAGACCACCCGGACTTTAAGCCTCTCGCCTCTGCTCGGTCCCTTTCACCTGGTATTTGTAAGTAGAAGTGATCATTTAATCAAGCGAATAAAACAAGTGAGAAAATTATCTTCGTAATGATTCCTTGCCACTGAATCAGAAAATTCCTTGTGGTAGCATTCCAGACGCACTTGACCTTATTTTCTGGTTGAATTCCCTATCTGTCATCAAATTTTATCGAGATTGTTTTTTTTTAACGTAATACCGTGCCATCTAGCTATCACACCTTGTTAATTTTGTGATGCGTCAAGAGTTACATACCTTTTCTTTTTATTTGATGTGTTATAATAATTATTGGATAAGAAAGATTGATCAGTCCAAAGGGTACATGTGGTGAGGGGCTCATGTCGATATGAAATCGTTCGCAGTGAGCGTACAGGAAAATTGATTGAAAAGATCGTGCATTCGAACGTATTTATTTTTCTCTTACGCTTTCTTCGTAGCCAAGGCTAAATCAGTCTTACAATTTGTTATATGCTTACTGAACAAATCAGAATTTTAATTTATGATATGGTGAGTAAGACTCTGTTGAGTTTCTTTATTTCGTATAACACCCACGTGATAGTGGGAATCATATTATAAGTTTTGCATTGATTTGATGTAGATCGTTGAGTTACTATATTTAATTTGAGGAAATGATACTTTCGTGTTAGTTAGCTATTTATGAATCAATATATTAAGTTTTTCATTGTCAGTATTCCGTTTAGTAGCCTATCCATTTGGGTTTAAATCAAACTCCACGACTGGCATTTTTTTTATTAAACAAAAAGTTTTATGAATGTATTAAATTGGAGTCTTTACATTTTAATATTATATTATTGGTTAAATATACGTTTAGTTTTTTCATGATTAATTTTTGAAATTTTGTGTACATAACTTATCCCACATTAATTATTGCTGTTCCTTTGTAATATAAGTACAAGTCCAACAAAAATCCCCCTCCCCCTAAAAAAAGAGACACGCAATAGATATATGTATTTGAACACATACAAGACACATTACTATAATATATTATATATTTAAAGGGCCATTTTACTAAACCTTCCTCACCCTCTCCTGTTTTTTCTAACCCTCCTTTAACCACTCACAGTTTTAAGGGTGTACCTAAAACAAAAAATTTTTTATAGATGTAAAAAATTTTTTTTAGATTTTCTCCTATATGCATGTATAATATAGCCTCTGTTTATACGTAGTATTGAATTATGCGAATCATAACGTGGCTATTATGAGGGCTCAGCTGGGTCTCTGTTACAGCTTAGGAATTATCAGGGAAATAATGCCTAATAACAATCACAAATAAAGTAAAACAATGGAAAAGACAAAAATGTTTACAAAAAAAATTACCATAGGTAACATAAATGATGTTTCTTTAAAAGATCAATAGAGGTTTTACTTAAAGTCAATACTAAATAAGGTTCGAGGTAAAACATTATCTTCTGATTTAAAAACTTTTGATAATATTATTTGCACAGTCAAAGAAACAGCTGTTACTATGGGGTTAGTAAGAAATGATTCACAAATTGACAATATTTTCATAGAAGCTAGCAATGTGATGTTAACATTTTAATAACATTTTTTTTTGCATGGTTCATCACGTCCGAAAACTTTCAAGGAAATACAATTTGGCTAACATATGAAAAAACTTTCGTGGTAGATTGTAAAGATAATCAAAATTCAGCTCTTTTACATTTAAATGAAATTTTTTATCCTAATGAGAAATCTTGCGTGAATTTTGATTTACAAGAACCAATCACACACATAGAAAAAAGTTCTGTTAATGGCACAATGGAAAGTGAAATTTACATAGCAAAATTTTGTGAAATACTTTCAAAGTTAAATAATGATCAAAAACTTATTTTTGAAAAAGTTACCAAATTTGAAAGCAAAATTTTTGTTATTGACGGTCCTGGTGGTTCTGGTAAGACTTTATATATAAAACGTTAATATATTTCATTTTAATAAACAGAAAAATTATAGCTATGTCTTAGACAGGTAAAGCCCTGATTTTATTACCAGAGGGAATGATGATCGATAGAATTTTCGGATAACCATTGGATTTAAATTGAATTGAAAGTGCTTTTTAGAATTAGAATCAGATAAAAAAAATTATTTAAAGTTTACATCATGATTTGAGTTAAAGCTTTTATGATACCAAAAAAAGCCTGAGAAATAGTTGACAGAAATCTAAGAGATTTATGTAATACAAACACACTGTAAAGAAACAAATTGATTATTTTACAAGGTGATTTCTGTTAAATTTTACTTATAGTTAAACATAGTTATAAGCTTAACGTATTAGAAGAGACTGTTGAATACTCAAAAATTTGGGGGTTTTTTCTAAATTTTACGTATCAATTGAAACAAATAATAGATCAATAGACCAAATATTTTTGTCGTTTTAATTGAATATTGGTTATAGAGAAACTAATTGTTTAAGAGTACCCAAACAATGGATACCAAATAGTGTGTGTTTGAAAATTTCTAGTAATGTTAATAGTTCTTCAACAAATAATGAAATATTAACGTCCCATAATGAATACACTAATTTTTTTAACAATACAATTTTAGAAAATTTTAAAAGAAAAACAATAACTTATTATAACATAGACCACGCTACTCATAAAAGAGTTTATAACACAGACGATGATATTCACGTTTGAGGGGCTTCTACTACATGAATTAATTAAAAAAATTAATCCTATAGTTTTATTATAAAAAACTTAAGTATTTTCGATAACCTTTGTAATGGTCCAAGGTTGAAAATAACAAAATTATTTTAATATAACATAGATGCATAAGTTATTACTAATGACAGAAAAGGATTTAAAGTTTTTATACTGAAAATAGCACTAAGTACAAGTAGTTCTTCGTCACTTTCATTTATTTTGTATAGAAAACAATTTTCCTTTGTATTATTACCTTTTTCGATGGCTATTAACGAATCTCAAGGTCAAAGTCTAGATTCTGTAGAATTATATTTTGTAGAAAACCTATATTTTTTAATGGATGGTTATGTATTGCCCTTTGGAGTTGTGAGAATTCAAGTGGTATGTTTATTCGAATTGAAGCTAAAAACAAATTGTAAATACAATGTACTATTTGGTTCGAAAGTTTTCAATCATTCAAAACAATTTAAATACTCATCTTTCTACATTGTTCACGTTAAAAAATTTAAGAGTAGAAACATTTTGATTCATTTACAAATGTTCTATATTTTACTATGTTATCTGTACTATGTAAATTTGAAAATTTTAGTAAATTTTATGTGTAAGAAAGATGAAAAATTTAGAACAAAATACGTAATAATCTGTTTTTTGTTCGAACAAAAATTTTTTTTAGGTTCCTTGCAAATTAAATGAAAATTGATACAAAAAAACTACAATGAGTGTATATTAATAATTGAAAAATTAAGCTTGTTACTTATATTAGGTCACACTATGCAATGAAGGTAAAAGTATATTATTAAACTAGACACAACTATTTAAATACAACTTGTATTAAAAAAGTATGTTCCAGTTTAAAAAATATGTTTATCTGCGATGTATGCAAAACAAAACTTTTGAACCCTGAAAAATTAATAGAACATAAAAAGACACATCAAAAATTTTTATACATTTGTAATACTTGTAAAGTTGTATTTACCTTAAAATACAATTTGGTTAGAGCCCCAAAGAAATATAATTCAGAAAAAAACAATTAAATGCATATATTGTAGTTAAAGTTTGAAGAGATCAAGACATTTAAATAGACGTCTGAAAATTCACAATAAATGTGAAATTAAACGAACTTGTACAAAATGTGGAAAAAGACTTTCAAGGTTACGATATTCAAAAAGATATATGAAAATTCACAATTAATAAATTTATGGTGTATAATTTTTCACAATTGTGGGGTATTATGTCTAAAAAATTTTACTATCATGCAAGTTTAAGACTTTTTAAGAATATATTGAAGTCTCTTGTACAATACTCGAATTGATTGGCACTATTAAATTAACTACCCAACAAAGTGCGATTATTTTCCAAACTGTTAAACCGTTAAAACTCATCTGGACCCATGGTTAAACTGCACATGCATTCACCTCAAAAGAATTAAATCAACCCTAAGATAACCGAATGAACTTTTGGGATAATCTTTGACTACAAAACGGTTTAAACTGTGGGTGATGCGCAGGGGATAAAGGGGGTAGAAGAAACATAATAAAATATAAAACACAGCAAGAAAACAAACGAATAACAAGGTATTTTAAAAGTGATGGATGGGGAATGGAAGGAGAGGATGGGGGATTAGAGGCTGAATTCCCTTAAAATAATGTATAATATAGGGATATATGTATATGTTTACGGGGAATGGTGATAGTTTCAAGAAGGGGATATCGTTCAGTGCTGACTTGCATGAATAAATGTGTTATTCTCTATTTAATAATCAAATTTTGAGACTCTAAAAAAAGTTATTTATTACGAAAGTCGTCTTCTAAGAAAGTAAACTATGTACTTCTTGGCTCTTGGAAGTGTCAAGTGACAACTAAAATGAGCTGCTTATCCTTAACACATGAAGTCAGCAAGAGTTCTATAAAAGCATGTAAGACAAAGAAGTTTTGACTAAAACTTCGCGCAAGGTGCATTTCTTTGCACGGCGTTTTAGTTAGTAGCTCACAACTGTTTATCGAGTGTGGTCTAAAATCTGACTTCTCAGTTCATTAATTTTTGAATTGAAAAGAAGGAACAATAACATATTTGTCGTATTAAAATAGAATATTTCAATGTTATAAGATTGTGTAAGGTATTGTATTAGGATAAATTATTAATATCCAAATAGAGGCAATACCAAAGAGTTGAATAGTGTTAATGCTCTTATAAGAAAAGAAATACGTTAAAACACATTTTTCATAAAACAAAAATTTTTTTCCTTTCCTATTTTATAAATAAATAAATAGTTAGACTATTTGCTGGTCTTTTAGCCTGTACAGGAGCGTGACATTGCAGACCATGATCGTCAGTTTTAAATTCAAGACAGGGTTAAATGATAACGGTATTAAAAAACTACACATATTGTCATTTTATAATTTGTGGAGCTAATTTTTCAGCTCTTACTGTTGCACTGATTTTCTCTTTTTTTACAGCCAACTTAGCCAACTTTTCTATATAAAATTTTTGTTTCAATCAAAAGTGATGATAACGCGAACTCACATGTTTGGCTTTGTTTGTAAATCACTTAACATGCCTAAAGAAGCTGATACTTTAAAAAATATGTCATTACAGTGAAACAATAAGACTTTGTTTAAATTGTTCAAAGTCAGTCTAACTCTTGAAGAAGAAAATGTTAGTGTCTTTCTTAAAAACATGTTAATGATTCTCTTATAACATTACTTAAATAAATATAACAGTTATACAAACAGTTTGAAAAGTAGCATAAAAAATAAACTGCATTCTTTTAAGCAATCAATCAAAACTTTCTAAGTTGTTGTCTTATTTTAGATGAACTCTGCCATCCATTAAACTGCAGGAAATCAGAAATTTGTCTTCTTGAAGATGCATTTACGGCAGTTTGCATTTCTAAAAAAGTGCTGCTTAAATCAAGGTACGACAGATTTAATTTTATTCTTATTTCTTTTTTTTGCCTAAAAATACGAAGTTTATCATATTAACAACAGAAAAAAGCTTGACTCATTTAATTTATTCATGGTTCGGAACATGGATTGATACTATCCAAAACAAAATTATTTGTGTAGACTTGAGGAAGTTCATATTAGGGCTCTCAAAAGTAGCTTTACATTCCAGAAAAATTTAAAAATATTTTGTAACCCAATCTCTTTTGCATAAAAATCTGGCAGCTCCAAAAACTTTAACCCCATGACCGAATTGAACTCTATCAGTTATGGAGATAAACTTTTTTCTGACTGATAACTTCGCTAGACCTAGTCTTTTGGATGCATAAAATGACTAGAACTTAAGTACCCTTAGTAATATTAATCGTGAATCGGACACACGCTGTTCATTCTGTCGATACTACCTCAGTAGTCACTTCTCATGATTGAACAATCTTTATTGGAGTTTCTTTGGTTTTTACTGTGCTTGAGTGTCGTATTTATAAATAATAAGTAGTGATTTTACACTTTTACTACCTTCTAAGATTTACCACAAAAAAGTACATTTTAATAAGTGACTAAAAATCCTCTTTCTCATTTATTATATCATTGTTTAAACCAATGCACACAATTTCTGATACTATTCTTTTCACAAAATTTAATTTTGTGACGGCTTTTTACCAAATTTAAATCAAAATTGTAAAGTTCGTTGATGTACAAACAGATACTACTAAATTTTTTTTTTTAACTGACATACGATTCTACTGTTATCAAAAGTGTCTGTTTCATCTGTTACTCATTGCATAAATTCATTGAAAAGGTATTTCGTTTATAAGAGAATCAATTTATTCAAACGTTAAATTTGGTGAAGACTTTCATTTGAAAACTACTTTAAAATATCAATTTTCTCATTATAACAGTATTCATAAAATAAAGAAGCTTAACCAACTGAGCTGTAAGTTACATTGTTTTTTAAAGAGAACAGGTGCTTTGACACAAAATTATGTTTATGGGTTTTAGATGCATGCTTTTCAAACTTATAAAAAATGATCTGAGTTTTTTATTGGTAAAGTTACGTTAGTAGTTATTGCAACACAGTGGCTTGTCACAGCAAACCCTTACCACACTTGGTGAGAGTTTCCGAATGGGCCATTGTGCAACCACTTACAAGGAAGTGGGAGGACTACCCCTCCTCCTACATCACCTGGTAAGAGTTTCTGAACGAAGCCACTGTGCCACCGTTTACTTACTGTAGGAGGGGGTATCGCCTTCTTTTACACCTGAACTTAAGAGACTTTCCAGGCAGGCCACCGTACATTTTCCCTCTTTGCATTTTCTTTGTGTATGTGTTTAATAAGCGATTATACTGAAAGCGATTATTAGGAAAAGAAGTAAGTTTACGGTGAAATAACAACAAGATAAATAGATTTATTGTATTTTACTCTATAATTCATAGCATTAACAAGGGTATTGACATGAAAAGACGCAATATTGTATGCAATATCACACATGAGATCTTTTGTCAGAGTCTCCTGTTTTACAATGTCATGTGATACAATTTTTTTGTACATACTTTGCACAATGTTATCATTCAAATCACTCACAATATTATGTACAATGTTTGGTGTACAGTAATGAATTTGTGCTTCATACACACTACTACCTTTTTCTAAAATTAAGTTTATAAATTTCTGTGCTACGATAGGCATGTAATCTGATATTTCGCTGAATGTGTGTAAATTACAATCGACGCAATGTACATTAAATTTGTGTGAATGATTGAACGCTACTTTTTTCAACACTGAACTTCGATGACACTTCTTTGCAGCACTCTCGTTTTCACTTTGTTGTCTCATTTCTTCAATCTCGATGGCTTTTTCCTTATAACGCACTGTAAACTTCAAGGACCAGTTGGACCCGTAAATCTTGATATCTTGCAAGTTACTGTCTCCGTCGTATAGTACCTTTCAATTTTAAAGAAGGCTTATTTAAACTCGCTCAAACTAGAAACTACGAAAAGAATTCCTTCGAAATCTGCGCCCAACAGACGAGCGATAGGTTCCCTATCGTTATCTTACAATTTTTCGTACTCAAGCCCAACGATTACTTTTTTACCAAATGATTTATTCAATCCATAGAGCTTGCAAATAATCTGAGAAAGCATGATTGTTGATGTTTCCTTCGAGAATATTCAATGCACACTTACAAATGTACTTGGTAAGTGTCTTATCGGCTTTGCGCAACAGGGCCCTTTGTTGTTTGATGACGAGATGATGAAAAGTTTCTAAAATGGTAACGTGTTCTCGACCAAACAGGGAACATGACTTTGACGCCATTACAACGATACAATTGGAAGTTGGCTCACCGTTTCACTTCTTTTCATCTGCTTTTTAGATCAAGCTTTTTATATTTATACGTGTAAAACTTTGGCCCACCAGATATAAACGATGTTATGTACGTACCGATACCTTTCTTGAATAATTCGTCCGTAAGACAGCCAAGTGCTGTACCCAGAGGTAAATTAGGCTCTCGTTCTCGGCTCACGTGAAAAAGGGAATCTGTGTCACAATATAGTGCATGCGGTCCCAATACGTGTAAGTAGCTAAACAATTTCAACCAAGCTAGAGCAGTAACAAAAGCTGCTATAACTACGTTAGTTGACGCAGTTGAAGTTGGGATCTGGATTTTATAGCTCTTGTTCACATACAAAGTATCAGCGTTTACAGCCAAAATACTGTTACTATCTATTTCTGAACGGATAATTAACTCCACCAATCTTTTAGCGGTCATTGCGACTTCTGGTTTTTTTTTTTTTTTAATTCTTGCGTTGGCCTTATTTGCCCCACAAAGAATTCAGACACAATTTAGCAACAGATTTTAATCAATCATTATTATCTATTTCACTTTTATCGATGTTCAATCTTTCAGTCTCTCGTGTATTTTATGAATATACGTATCCTCACCTTCATTTGTGAGACACTCGGAGGGAAAAGCAGAGGCTTCTATTTGTTGTTTAAAAAACTCATCGATGTAATTCGCGAATAAACCTCCATCTTTAGTTTTTTGATTTAATTGTGTCATTCTATACTGCCGTGTTTCAAGAACATTTTTCATAACAAAATTTACTTGAACAGCCATTTTGACATCTTCAGATATCCATGTACGTCATCCAAGAATGCATTACGTGGGTTGAGGGACTTTTGTCTCCAATAACCTTCGTTTTCTTAAATAAAATGTCGATGATCCTCGTAGTCACGAATTTCTTTATTAAAAAGACATTTCCCATTTTTATCAGCTGGTAATTGCACGATACTACTTTTATTGATAGCACTGGTTCTATTGGATCTTTCGTTCACTGTATCACCAATTGTTAAAGAAAAATCTTTATTTATTTTAAAATATCATAGACAACCATGCCAGAAACAACCATGAAACAGTAACACAATACCACGATAATTATCTACACCAATTTGTGGAGCGCAACAAAGATTAATAACGATACATTTCGGCAATCTTTTCTCTTTGTATCGTCCAGCATGTTTGATGAGTCGATTGACAACACGCTTCTCCATCTAACACAACCACTTCAGCGCTACTTCAGACTTATTATTTACTAATTTGTAACCTCTTGGTGATATAATACCGATTTGGTTTTTCCTTAAAAAATTTTTTTGTAGACACGCATACATGTCGAGGCTATTGTCGTACACTTAGTCAAAAGATCCACTTGGAATTTTGCGAAATTTTTTTTAGTAGCTACGCAAGCTCATCTTGAAATTTTAAGATTTTGTTTGCAGTTCTTAATGATTTCTTGTTGAAAGTTAAATATGTATTCGTTAGCTACTTATTCGTCATACCATTTTAAAAAATTTTCTTTTTCTTGCACGGACATGCTATCGTGAAATCTATCGCGCGAATATAGTAGGAGAGGACCTACGTGTGATTGATTTTCAGGTGTGTTGAAAAAATGTGGTAAACCGCCCTTTGCAAAACCAGTCAGACCATACGCTTTGGGTAAACTACTCAAAGGCCTAAAAATAATCAAGACTGTCGATAAATTTTATCTTTATAAATTCCATCGAAAAAATTTCAGACCCATTCATTGATAAATGGTGCCACTTGCTCACTGTGTGTTTCAACGATATACTTCAAAATACATTGTGCGTCTAATCCTTGGGCGTTGTAGGCTATACAGACAACTCGCTTAAAATATTTTTAATCATCTAGCACGAGATCTATTAATTGTTTTATCGGATTAATTCGAAAAATATATTCGCGTATTCCACAGTGGTAAAATCTCGTTGAAACTGACTTTTTTTCTAAATCGATACAAAAATGACAAACTTGTTTCACGATACATAAATTTACTAAATGAATTCTTTTTTATCGTCACCCAATACTGATACTAACTGTTGTGTCTCAAAGTCAAAATACAGTACTACGAACGGCGCTTTGTTATAAGACCTTCTAATGGGCTGTATATCGCAGAGATGACTAATATTACCGTTCTTCACGTGTATTACAAAAAGAAATTTCACAAGTGTGTATTTGTTTTTTGTTTGTTCACACAACATACTTGACAAACTTTTATTTTTTAGCAAACAATGGATGACTTATTAAACGACCCTTTATCCAAGTGATTTTTAAAACAGTTGTTATTAATAAGCGATCGATTGCATAAGTCACATTTTTTAGAGTTCTCTGTTATTTTCCACTTTGGTGATTGAAAATATTTATAATATTTTTTAGAGCATCTATGATCTTCTACGTGCCAAAAGCTTCTATTACAAGGTGTACGGTAACTCATACTTTCACTCACCCCTATCAAATTTAGAATCGATTCCAAGTGTTGTTGATTTTCGTAATACATTAATCGTAGTATGTTAGTTACGCTTCCATTTGTATCTACGACAGTACGTATACCATCGTACAAGGTGGGATGACCACGACCAAAATTTCGTAAGGAATATACAACAACAACTGTTCCACGAGTGGCAAAAAATAATTGAAAATCATAAATTTCATTAAGACCGCATCCTATCTTCAGTACTCTGACCCTCACTTCTCTAACCAAATCATTAGCTGTTTTTTTTCTTCGTCGGTCCATAATCGCGTCTAATAGAGTTCCAATATTGATGCAGCTTATCTGTACGTATTTGCCCCCTGATAACGTATTCATAGGCTGCTACCAAGGATCTCGGAAGGCAGAGGTTGTCATAGTTTCTAATAGTTAGTACAGATTGTTTATTTACTGTATCTTTAGTTAATCATACGCAGCCACACCCTCTAGTAGCATTTGCAATTGAACATATAATTGACAGTGTATCATCAATTTCAAAATCGTTTGAACTTCGGACAGCACCAAACAACACTTCCTACAAATCTTCGACACATCCACTGAGAATCATTTCTTACATTTTACATATTCGATGAAAAACAAAAATTTCAGATTTTGTATTCTATACGAGTAATAAATACCTTACTTGGCAATTTTACACAGTGTGTATCATACAGGCGTTCACGAGCGTGTATGTAACTTGAGACTCCTGAGGCGCATGATATGTGTATATCACATGTTATTTATTGAAAAGAACACTACGATTCCTTTCAAATTTTTGTATTTTATTCGAATGTCTTGCTCAATGGAACTGTTTATTTTTGTGCACAAAGGGGTCTCTTATTACTTTCGTCCGTGTGTACTTGCACAGGATGCATTTTATAGTCGTGTGCACGCGCACGCACGTATGTAACTTTAGACGCTTGGAACCTTGGACAGACTGTTTTGAGGAAAGAATCATTTATGACACAAATATTACAGAAAGAAAAATACCATTATTGCAATTCTTGTATATTATCCCTCACAATAGAATACTGTTTTGTGTTGAGCTTGACAGAAAGATTATATGTCACGAGAAATTGTGTTAACAAAGAGAGTCGATAACGGTATTTGTTTCTGCGTAAAAGACTCAACAAGCTCATTCACAGTTTTTTTTATTTCTACGATGTGATTGCCACTCTTTTCGAGGAGATCCCTTTTCTCAAGTCTCACGGCATTTATGCACAGTGGGCATTATACATACGTGTGGGTGTTCATGTTTATTTTCTTACACGTTACGACCCTCGTTCTGTCTAACGAAGAAAAAACATATGTAGAGACATAAGTAAACAGTATATCATATGACGTGACACATGTTTATATGTGTCTCATGAATAAATTGTGCTGACTATGAAACTTCAAGTTACCACTTATTGGTACGATGTGAACCACCAAGTTAAATGGCATTATGCTTTCGGAGGATAAGGATCCTTTGAAATCTGAAACAATTTCAAACAGTGATATTATAACTGAGAGTGCTCGACAACCGCAGCCTGATCCGATTTTTCTAGAAATTTTATGGGCACGTCGTGAACGATCGTAGCCACCTACAAGTTTCTGGGAGTTTAATTTATTACTGCACCGCTGTTATACCGTTATCATTTTAGAATATATATCAATCAAGCTCAGTAAATTTTAAAATTTCAGCGAGAGATTTTGGACTAGTCAATCGACAATGGTTGCCCTAAAAAACGTTTTACAGGGCACGAAATAATAGTGAACCAGTGCGCGCAGTGATTTGTTTCAGTCAAAAAAATTACATGCACATGTGCCATTATCTTACGAAAAAGTATTAAAAGTTAGTAAACAGACGATATATTTTTCAAAAACTATGTAAAACTTTTTTTTTCAGTAAAAATTTTTCAATAAGACTTTTTTCGATTGCCTTTAAAAAAAGGCCTATTTGTGAAGTCAAGTGTGATAGAGACACCGAAGTTGTAATAAATAGTGATTTTGATTATATTGCGTGTTTAAATGTAACGATGCGGAGTGGAAGTGATGATTCACATAAGAGCAATGATAGTGACAAAATAAACTTTTTTAAGTCAAAACTCACTGGTTGTGTGCGAAGGAATTTCAATAGATTTGATAAATATGAAGTTCGCAAGCTACGACTCTGGAAGAAAAAAAGTACAGAAAAATGGCACAGGTAGAATGGCCCGAGTGGATTGATTGGTCCACATTGTATCAGAATCTATAAGAAATAAGGTAAAAAATTTAAATCATGATACTTTTTCTCTACCAGTAAGATGTAAATAAATGCTTCTGTACACAGTTTTTGCTCATCATAATCTCTCACTCCTTATACAGTATAGTTCAACATACTTAGTGTGTAATAGGATACCTATAATATTATACCACGTCGTTCTCTCTCTACTACTTCAAGATTTCACGTATCCTTCCCACCCATCGTACCACCTTCTTTACTCTGAAAAATCCAGGTATCATCGGCGGCAGAGGGAGAGGGGTTGTTCTCCCTACTTCCCCGTAAATGAGCGGTGGCACAATGGCCTGTTCAAAAACTCTCACCAGGTGATGAGTCCCCTTTTACTTACGTTGAAAAAATAAACGCTTTTGTTATTCTAACGTTTATGTGCACATTCAAAGTCCTAATAATAATTATTGTAAGTGCTTAATACTGCGCTGATTTACTTTTTTATAAATACTAATCAAAGTATAATTGATGTAACACTAATAAAAGAGAGGTGTGTAACTATGTTCACATTTCAATTTCAATAGACAGATTTTTTTCGCAATCTTTCATGATTAGATCTGTAAACAAGGAAAAAGTAGGCTAGCCTATGGGCATGACACCAGTAACCTGATAGAAACATTCATTTAAAAAAATACTATGTGTTTGTAAGCAAAAATTTTGTACAGTCTTTGAAAACTTCAAACGGGATTTCGCAGTCACTAATATTGTACGAACTTTCTCTATACTTTTAGAAAAATTGTGCCAACTTTTATGCTACTTGCATGCACATGTTTTCGCTCCCACTTTTAAGCCATTGCTGTAACAAAGACTTTTATCGCGTTCCTCCTTTTTGTGCCAGTTTGATGCAATTATCACTGCTGAGCACTTATTGAGCTTTGTTCAATGTTATCTTTTTTATTCTATGTCTCAAATTTTTCCTATCTCAAAGTGTACTGCGAAGGGTTATGTCTTATGGTCGATAATAGTTACTCTATATTTCTCTTGCCTGATCTGCTTCTAGTATAGTAGAATTAGCTAAAAATCGTAACAATATTCCCAAAATTTTGACTAGCTCGAAGAAAATAGGTTAGTAGTTTCAATGTATCATAACAAATTGAAACAAAATCTTACAAGTAGAAATGTCAGCAAGAGCCCCAAAAAAAATGGCAAAAATGTCCAAAATATGTTTTTCGCCTCTAGAAGAAGACCGACGAATCGTACATAAAAAAGTGTCACATAAAAAATATATGCTTATCCAAGAAGAACAAAATAAGCCACGTTGGGTTCAGATCAGTTCAGCCGTTTTTTCGCCAATCGCAAAACACTGCCATCTTAAGCCATTTTTTCGTAAACTCAATAACTCACATTCTGTACAATATTAAGAGCTGAAATTTCAACACAAGACATATATCATAGTCCTTATCATACCCACGAAATTTTAGCTTAATCGGTTCTAAAAATTTTGTGAACCACAGCAGAAACCGAAAAAAGGTCCTCTTTAAAAAAGTTGTTAGTCAACATAGGTACATTTTTTAAATGTATTTCACTTTGTCTTTATTCACTATACAAGAACCTTAAATGCCATATATTTTCACCAATTAGAAGTATCTTGAAAATTTTTGAACGTACTTGAGGAAAACATGCATGTGGAAAGTGGGAGAGGCCTCCAGCGGCACCTGGCGGCTAGTCGAGCGGCCAATTTTACTGACCGGAGAGCAAAAAGCCGTTTTCTGCAATCAATTTTTAAGATACTTTTAATTAGTAAAAATGAATAGCGTTTTAAGAATTTGTAGAATAAATATATACGAATTGAAATAGGTTTAAAAAATGACTTTTGGGTCAGTGCCTAAGCACACGATCAGTAAGAGCTAATTTGGGAGTGCGAATGAAAACTGCAAAAAAATTAGGTGTTAGTTTGAGCAACGTTTCGTTGGTCTTAACGCCAACCTCATCAGACTCAGTCTATATCGTTAAGACGATCGTTACAGACAGTCTGACACCTGACTTTTTGGAGTTTTCATTCGTACTCCCAAATTAGCTCTTACTGATCGTGTGCTTATCGTGCACTGACCCTCAAGTCATCATGGAAACAACTGAGAGCAGAACGACATATTCAACAAACGAGAACCTTCTTTCGGTTTTCGCTGCGGTTCGAAAAAAGTTAAGAACTGATTAAGCGAAGACTTTGTGTGTATGATTAAGACTATGAGACATGTCTAGTGTTTAAATTTTGGCTCTTAATATTGTATAGAATGCGAGTTATTGAATTTAAAAAAAAATGGCTTAAAATGGCAGTTTTTTACGACTAGTGAAAAAGTGGCTGAACCAATCTGAACCCAAAGTGGCTCATTTTTTTCTTCTTAGAAGTGCACATCTTTTTTACTTGACACATTTTTTTTTGTACGATTCTTCGGTCTTCTTCAAGACTCAAAAAGCATGTTTTTACTATTTTTGCCATTTTTTGGAGGCTTTTGCTCACATTTCTACTAGTTAAGTTTTGTTTCGATTTGTTATAATACATTGGAACTACCAACCTATTTTCTTTAAACTAGTCACAATTTTATCATACTATTTTGGTTGTTTCAAGATGCGTCGCGAGCTACTTTTCCTCTTTCACACACACACACACACACACACACATACATACCGTCCGACCGTACTCTACAGGCAAACTACTTCTCTTAGAGTCTGCTGTCCTCTTCTTTCTTGGCTTACAGTCCACAATACCTAAGCAATTATCAAAAAGTGTGTTACAGATGTATATTGATAGACCGTATGAAAAAAAGCATAGCTCAGGCTTATATAAAAAGAGTACAGCTCACGCGGTTGGATAGAAAGAAGCATAGCTCTTGGCATTCAAGTAAAAAAACACAGTTCACGCGTATGGATGAAAACAAGTATGGCTCATCACATGCTAGTGAAACAAAGCACAGCTTAAACTTTCGGATGAAAGCAAGCACAGCTCATTATTCAACCTATTTGCATACTTAGACGAAAAGTATAATGGACTTAATTATGTCAAAGAATTGTTTACATTTTTGGATAAGTAATTTAACAATTTTCTTACTATGCAGTCTATGACATTCATATTATATCTACAAATGTTACACTAATTAATTTAAGAGAGGTTAGGCAATTTTTGTACAAGATGTGAGCAGGTCCTTGCATTTTAGTAAATCCTTTACATGTATTATGTATGACTACAATGTATAAGTAGGCCTTTCTAGTTTTTTAGAATTATTAGTAGATAAAAAAAACCATAGGCAAGTAAGCGTCAGCGATAAGGAACTTAATAGTTTTTTAGTATTAAAAACAAATATAATTTACCCTTAAGTAAAAAAGCATCGCTGATTAAAAACTTAACAGTTTTTCAATATTACTGATAAATGAAATACGATTTCAGGCAAGTAAGTAAGCATCAGCTATTTAAAATCCAATAGTTCTTTAGTATTATTAATTAATAATATACGCTTTTAAATGAAGAAGCATTGGTGATTAGAAATCCATCAGTTAGTGAGTATTATTAATTAAGAAAGTACGATCTCAGATCAGTAAGTGTCGGTGGTTAGAAACCCAGTAGTTGTTTGGTATTATTTACGAATAAAATACAAACTCAGGCAAGTAAACATCGGCGATTAGAAGCCCAACATAATTTTTTCAATTATCAATAAATAAAATACGATCTTAGGCGAGTAAGCATCGACGTTAAGGAGATGAACAGTTATCAAGTCCTATTAGAAGAAGTATCGGTGATTAGAAACTCAACAGTTTCAGTGTTATCGATGAATAAATAGGCTCCTGAGTGAGTAAGTGTTGGTCATAATAAATCCATTATTTTTCCAGTATTATTGATAAAGAAAATTTAATTTTAGGTGTGTAACCATGGGAAATTAAAACTCCAACAGATTCTTTTATTGTTAATAAATAAATTACGCATGTCGATAAGTAAGCATTCTCAAATAGAAACACAACTCTCATTTAGTGTATTTATTGATAAAATATGATCTCATGCAAGTAAGCATCGGCGATGAGAAACACAAGAGTTTTCCAATTTTATTTATACATAAAATGCGATCTAATGTGAATAAGCATCCATTCCTGGAAACCCAAAAGTTTCTTAGAAATTTAGAGAAAACAAAATACGCTATTTGGTGTTTAAGCATTGGTGGCTAAAAACATAACATAATTTAGTATTATTAAATTGTAAAGTATGCTTTTAGGGAAGCAAGCACCACTGATTAGAAACCTAATAAATTTTAGTATTATGACTAAATAAAATGTGCTCCTAGGCGAGCCAGCATTGTTAATTACTGACATAACTATTTTTAAGTGTTGTGTATTATACTAGTTTCTTACTAGGTGAGCAAGAATTGTCGATCAAAAAGTGAACTGTATTTTTTTACTATTTAAAAATGAAACATACCTCTAAACGATAGTATAAGCAATTAGCGATTTTGATTACAATGAGCACTCCAACCTATATCCTAGCAAAAAAACCCATGGATTAAAGTATCACCTGACTATAGTTGCATATAATAACAATAAAAAACAACATTTTAATAAAGGAATGGTTATACGGCTCATACATTTTCATGATACATATTGATATACAAAAAAAGTTATCTAAAAACATGCTGTTTCCATTTTCTTCTCTAAGTAAATAAAAAACCATTTAAATTGAAAAACAGATATGATATCTGGAATTAGCTTTTTCTATTTATGAGCAATTTAGATTGAAATAGTCTTTCTAAGTGATAGTTTTATTGAACACAATTTTTTTCTAACAACAATGCATCTCACAACCTATAGTTACAAAATTTTACTATTCTATGTATGAATCTTATATTACTTCGTTTTTCTAGCTTTTAAAACTCACTTGATATTTTTTTCAATTATAAGGTAAAAGCACCAGTACGTGAACACTTTTTCTATAAAGTCTTTGTTTTCTCATTTTTATTGAATTTCTGATTTGCATAACAACAAAACAGTCATTGCGAGAGAGGTTATGTTAGCTGCCTTCTACTGATTTCTATTTTTATTATGTATTGCAAATAACCAAATCGAAAAATTTCTTTCTAATTTCATTGGTAACATATTATGAAAACCATAACGACTGGCTTAACATACTATTATTATTGATTAACAGTGATTTCAATCGTCTTTATGTGTTCGAGTACTGGGCATAGGTAAAACCTAATGGTACCAGTACCTTAACAGTCTCACAAGCGACCTCATACAAGTGGCACGAATAAATAATTTTTTTCTCGTTGAATTCAAAGACTTACTGAAATTTAAATTTCGTTTTATCTAAAGAACGATCAAAGGATATCAGAAACATTTTTTTTTTATCCACTTAGATTAAAAATAGTTTATTCAAGCTGTCCAATCAACTGGTGCAATTTTAAAAAGTGTTCATGTACTGGTGCTTTTACCTTACTAGCAAATAATAACGAAACTTGTAGTTAAAACATAAAATAGATATGAATTTTATATGTTTCTACACCATTACTGCCAAAACACAGTACATGACTACAGCAGATGGCAGAACATTCACAAGGTTTGCTATCCGAAAAAGAGAATTTGTGCATCACAAGAGGATGCCTGCAATGCCTTGTTTATCGTCAAGGGCTACTGTTGGTGCTGTTACCTTCTCAACGTAAACTAACGTCAGCGTCACTCAACCTACGGAGCCCCTAATCGATACATCTGAGGATATCTTTCAGTGGGGTATACACATATATGCTTGTCAATATTTGTGACAAAGAGGCAATAATTATTTCTGTAGTGAAAATCTTTTTCTTAAAGTTTTTCGCAATCGTGTTTAGATTAAAATTTGTATATGCTTGCCATCATTCACATATATTAATACGTAGATGTACTAACGTATACATACACAATACACCCTTGGAAACAAAAATATTATAATTTTGAAAGTTAGAAAGGAAAGCGTTCATTAAAAAATCTCATTTATTGTCTACTCTGCTTTGCAATACACTTTTATTAAGCGAAAATATAGTGATTTTCATAATAACCTATACAATAAATAAATACATACAAAAAATTGTAAGTTTTAATTTTTTTGGTAAACTTGAAACCTTTGATAGTTAGAAGTTATGTTGAATAACTTAAAAATCAGACACAAGTTAATGCATAATAACTGTTATTTAACATTAATAATCATTGTAAGTAATAATACACAATATTAAAGTTATAACAGTTCTCAAATGATGATTACTTAAATTACTAATTAGGTTGGCTTGAGTATTAGAGCTGACGATAACAATTTAATATTACAACATGTTCAGTGCTAATATCTTCAGCACTTGTAGCTAACTGACTAGAATACGCTGACAAAGAAAGGCAATAATGTTAATAACTGTTTAGCTATCTTCTGTCGTAATATCTCGTGGAAATTATAAGCCACGACAGTGAGTAAATATGTGTGTGTTAAGTACGAACATTCTCCTTCCACAAGGAGATTTGTCAGCAGCAGGATTGCTCACTCCATTTGTAACGTGGCTTGGTAAAGCGTAATATTTGCGCTTGCTGGGCCGAGCACCAGGCAAAGGACAGGAATTAGCGAGTGGGAAAATTACTGGCACACAAACACGAGTTATCTGGATAGATTTTCTCTTTATTTATCCTTTTTCTACATAACTAAACCCAGAATATGTATCGTTTCGAGAGCTGGTGTGAAAAACACCACAGGCGCGAGTTGCCAAATCATGGCGAACAGAAACGAGGGGCACTCAAGCAAAAGGGCCATGTAAACACGTATGTCTCGGGCGCTAGGCAATACATTTCTGATCTACTCACGATTCCCGTGATTCACGCGTGTATCCAACATGATTCACGATCGGTGAAAAACCGATGATCGATCCCGATGAAGCCCAAGGCGCTTCAAACGTAAACGGCCTTAACAAGGATAGTAAGAGATAACTTCACTTTTTAAAAAAATGTTCAAGTTCTTTTATCCTCATCGCAATTAACTTCCTAAACATATATATTCTGATATTTTTTTGTACTACTTGAAACTTTTCTGTAGAAACTACATCCAACTTCTTTATATTCATTTCATTACCACTCTAAATGAAAACTAAATTATTGTCTTGATACTCATTTTTTTTAAAAGTTTATCATAAAACTGTTTGCTAGTGCTATGTAATCTGATAATTTTTTGTTTGCGCTACAGATCTATTAAAGTCTAGGTCAATCTAGATAATGATACATGTTTTTTTTTATTTCTTCAAAAACAATTGAGTTCTCCTCATCTGTTAAAAAATAATTCAATAAAAAATCCGCCATAGTAAGTATAGTGTTGTTACATTCGCAAATACCATGCTCTGCAATGATCGATCAAGGTTTATTTTTATTTTTGTCTATTCAACAAAGTATTCCATTAACCAATCACAAGTTAGATATTTTATTCTGTCTATTGAAAAGTGCACAGTCTGCTGGGGTCAAGGTTAATAAAAAATTTTTTTATTTCAAATCATTTTTGAATTCTGTGAAGCTTATATCCAGATATGGATCTGTTGAGACTATCTTTGTATTACCTTTGGTTTCCATTTATTCTACAAGATTATTAAAATCTGCGTTGTTGATGTGAAGAGAAATACGTATCAAGTTAATTGGTCTACCATTAAGTATATATTTTGTTTGGGAATCTGTATCCAAGAAAACTGTCTATTGTATTTAGAAATAATATTTCTAACACTCTTGATGCCCAATCTAACTGTAATAACTAAGATTTAAAATTACTGAATTTTTTTCTTCTTACGTGTCTCGCAGGTTCTGCAAATAACTTTCATATATTTTTGCATATTCTTAAAGTAAAGAGTAGGTTTCATCGTTAATGACATTTTTTTGACACCCATATGACGTTGTAAATCATTAAAAATTTTAATGAAATTTTTATTTACACTTAAAATATTTTTCAATGTTTTGAAATCCACTATTATTGTTATTATTATTACTCAATCACTTTTGCTCTATTCAAATAAAACTAGATTCCTTGAAAGACAATCAGCCTTTGAATTTTCTTTACCATTTTGATACTGAATATCAAATTGCAATTGTGCCATGTAGTTTAAAATATGTTAGAGTTCTGTGTTTCTGCAATTTGTTAAATTTGAATTTCATAAATACTTAGTACCTTTACATTTAAAAAAATTTGACCTACCAGATACTATTGCTAATTTACAAGGACGTTGTTTATTATTGATCATTCAATATGCCTTACTTTTTTTTTTAATGCAATGAGTTTTCACAAAAGATAATAAATCCGTCTCCTTAAAGTTGTTTTAATTTTGCGTATTAGGTTTTCTTGTAATAATTAGGCAAATACAAATGAGGTTTATTTGTTTATCCATCTCAGTGTGTTAGGAGCGCTCAGAAGCCGCTAAGCGATCTGTAATTGAACACGGATTCTTTGTCAGAGCACTTGAAATCATCTGCTATGTTTACATGTAGTAGAGAGCGTTTTGTATGATTTCAATAGTTTTTGTTTTTTTATTAAAATATTATTTATGTAGTTCATAACAAAGAATTTTAAATAATAATTTCCAATTTTACTTAGACGAATTAGTTGACATATAGCTAGAGCTGATTTTAAGTCAAAAGGTAAACATTTATCTTGCATGTGGCCTTGGTAGGTCACACAAGGATTCTTATGTTTATCTTTGTCTCGTAAAGAAATATACCAGATGGCTTTAATGTTTAATTTTAAACAGTAGAAGTAGGTAAACTATGGGGACACAAAGACAGTGGGGATCTTAGAACAGTGGGGATTCTAGGATAATGAAGATTCTAGGACAATGATTAAAATCCCCACTGTCCTAGAATCCCCATTGTTCTAGAACCCCTATTGTCCTAGAATCCTCACTATCCTTGAATCCCCATAGGAGCTTGCGGCCTGGCAGCTGCTCAGCCAGGTGGCTGCAACGCTACTGCGTTAAGAGTGCTACTGTGTTGAGTCACATTACCCTACTACCTCTTTCGTTTTACTGCGCACGTTACTGCGCAGTGGGAGATTCCCACGGCCACTCTAATACCTCCACTCTTTTCTGCACACATTTCTGTGCAGTAGCAGCAAACAGCACGTATGGGCTGTTGACGCATAGCAGATCTGCTACTGAGCTAGTTACTCTTAGGCATTGTGATTAAAAATTAAAAATAAAAAAAATAAAAATTCATGCATATAATTAAATGGAAAAATTTATAAGAAAATTAAAATTATATTAAAAATTTATAATATTTAAAAATTATTTTTAAAAAATAATAGTTTGGAAAATACAAGTAAATTATCTTAGTTTTATAAATATCATTTACATCCGTTCCATGGACTCAGGATAATCTAAGAGGAAATTTTTGTACAGTCTAACGTTATCATACGCACAGTTGTCTTTGTACGCCCCATTGTGATGTGGGCGTAGAGTGGCTAGTTTTATTTTATCAGTTGGACGATAGCCCAAGTTAGTAAAATCATGAACAATGAATTTGAATCTTTGTAACCATTGTTTCCTCAATGAGCCAAATACATGCACGTTTTTAGCATTGTGTAGGTGTTCTCAAAGAATTATTCCGATAGTTCTATACGGAAAATTTCCCAACTCCCACGGTATACGATGAAAACAGCGTTCAAACCATAAGTTTTCTCTTCTGTATTGGTCTGAGAGTCGTTGCCATGGAAATGGCTCTTTGAAGAGAAAACATATAGGTTTACCATCAGAATAAAGTGGTACTATAGTTAACTCCTTGAGAACTAAATTGTCAACAGGCTGTTTGACACCTTGCATATCAACTACGTAATCCATTAGTCTCAAGAGTCTAGGACCTTTTTTGATACTAAATGTTCTTCTCCCTAATGGATCACTATTTTTTATTACTTTTTCTGACTACTTTTTGTTTTTCTGTTCAGTATCCTTTACATACCTGTCAGTGAACTTTTCACACTCTTTGTATTTCCTATCGTACTCTTTCTTTTTCGCACTCTGACCTTGTTCCATGATGGTAGACTTGTGTGACATATGAATAGCTTTTTAAAAAATACCACAATTTTTTTTTAATTTAGATTTGTCTTCAGACTTTTTCTGTGCCGATTCTCTCTTCTCACGTCTCTTCTCACGTTTTTCCCACTCTTCTTGTCTTTGCTTGTTCTTTTCAATAGGCTGATGTGTTGGCAGAAAAATCATCATGAGATTTAAATTCCAAAAGTAGATCAACTGGAGCATTTTTCAGTGACTCATTTTGCTTGGAGGAATCAAAGACGATGAGAGGTATATGGGATAGGAATTGGAGTTTTCTTAACAGTGGGGCATGACCTTTACTATAATACGAATTCTGAAAATTAACGTACATACCATACAACAGTGCAAACCGATTTTTGGATATATAGAGATTGGGTTTACCGTAGGGATAATATTGCATATTTAAATAGAGTTTTACATTTCTTATGTTGCAATCATCAAACGTACTAGCATTAACTCCTCTTTGATTTTTACGGTTTGTCTGAAACTTTGAATCCGACATTACTACATAGGGCATATGCCATTTGAGTTTAAATGTTTCTATCTTGAACTCTTCCCAAAATTTTATTGTGTTAGCGTCACCATGAGCCACAATCTGTGATTGAATGACTGCATTTACATCAGTTCTTGATCTGGTGAGTATAAGTTCATATTTCACGTTAACAACAATCTTGCGATGGATTTCAGCGAAACCTCATATCATATTCAGAGGAATTGAGACATTAAAGTAGCTGTTAATATAAGTTAAAGTTGTTTCATCTAAAATTTCAAACTAACTGGCATTTTCAGTCATTAGATCCTGTTCAGGATTAAGTGTGAGCCAATTTTTTATAAGGGTCATCAGGCCCATATTCTTACATTTATCTATCTTCATAGCATTTATCTCATATCTGCCTTCTTGGAATAAATGGCAGATGGCACTGTTCAACAATTAAGTACTTGCAGTTGCTGTATTACCATCTGATCTTACTAACCTTCCATAAATGTGAAGGGAACTGCGTGATGGTAGCAGACACAGGACTTGATGTTGAATTGATACACGGAATTTATCACTATTATTATAAGTTGCAGATGCGTATGGTTGATGAGCATAGATCTCATAGTGTGCAATAAACTCGTCAAAGGTGACTGAATGCTTAGAATCTTTTCCATGCTTGATGCAACAAAATAAGAATATACAAGTTAGTTTCTAATAGGCCTTTTATTTTTAATCCTAGACTTTTTAAAAATTGAATGTTTTGATGCGTTAGCTTTTGACGTTTTAACTGTCTTCTCCCTTGACGTGTTGACGGTCTGGATGCTCGTTGTCGACTGAGCGCAGAAGTGCATGTTGAGCTGCTTTTATACCTTTTATGATTGTACATTATTTCCATTATTGTGAGGGTCTTATACGCAGCCTTATTGTTATGACTTCTCCACGATAATAGACTAACCAACCGTCCTCCTTAACTATACGTAATTGTACATAATCAATAGTGCGCCCAACGATCGGTAAAAAAACTATTTGTAAAGGAACTTCAATAATTTTATATCTTGGCGTTATGGCTGGGAAAAATTTGTGAATTGTATGAACCTTTTTTCTGTTTATATAGGCTCCAGTAGTAATGTTGTACTCAACTCGTAATGCGTTTACTTTGTTACTTTGAGAATAGCCATAGGTAAGTCTGAGTTATGGGTGACATAATCTTTTAAAATATATTCAGTGAAATCTAAGAGATGGCCTATAGAATCTTTTGGTCTGAAATCAATCGTATGGCTACAGATAATTACACGTGTGTTATTATTGGGTTTGATATCAATAGATATATCGTTAAGCTGTAATACTTCCACTAAAAATGACTTGATATCTCGAATTCCGTAGCTGCCTGTTAGGAAAACGACCTTTTTATCACCTACGTACAATTTATCGTTACTTTCATCAATATTTGGAACTAAACTAAATCTAAGGAGTAATCTAGTAAGCCAAAAAAGTATTTACGTTTTGTGGATAATTTGATAAGTGGAAACACTACGCTTTTAACACAGAAGAAGTACCAGACAGACTAAGTGTCAATGTTTCTTCCATGACTGCTGAAGAGCGAATAAATGATTTCTGATTATGATACTCCCTTTTATACTTTTTTACAATCTCCTCGATAAAAACAGTAAGCGCCAATGACTATAGTTAAAAGAATAAAAGCCTTGATATTTTTGATAGTTATAATGAATCTTCTAAACTCCTAAGTACAGAATTCAATCTAAACGTTGCTGCAGATTGCCAAAGCTGTCAAAGTATGTAATACTATCACCACATTCTCAATACGCTACCCAATGCATTCCAGGTCCATCCTTATTGTCAAGATTTACAATAGTAGTCTCACAATGTCGTGGCCCACTTAAAGGTAAGTTGTTTCGCATAACTACCCCACGAAAATTGGGAACTGTCATTTTCTTAGAATATTTAAGTAAATTGATGTTGGGTAAAGCTCGATCAGAAATTTTTATTTCATTGATTTTTTTTTTTAAACCACTTTCAGCATAGGGTTTTAAGTAGACACCTGATCCAATTTTGTAGGGTCGAAGTTTGAGACCTTTTCAAGTGTAATGGCCTCCATAGTTTTATTGTGTCTTTGGCTTTCTTGCAGCTGCTGTTTATCAGCCTTACTAGCATTTATACTTTTTCAAATTTCAGCTACACCATGAACTAGTGCTCCAGTTGCACTCAAATCAGCAAATAAAGGTATTAGAGGTAATACACCGCCAGTTCAAGCAGAAAGAGGTAATATACGTAGTATTTTCACACTTTTCTCACTATCTTCTTATTGCTCTACTTGCCCCCTTTAAAGCTGAAGTAATAACCTTGTATGCATCTTTGCTCTCAGTATTTATATTCCGTGATGCTGCTTTAATGACTGTACGTAGAGCAGTGCACGGTCTCTTTTTACTTTTCACACCCATACCTTATTTACTTTTTAGCCTCATAGTACTTGCAATAGATAAAGCCGCTGCTTTTTCCCCAATACTTGAATCTCCGGCTTTGACTCATTTCCAAACTTTTTTGGCTAAGACTCTATCTGCTGAGTTTCTAGCTTAGATGTTTTCTCGATTATAAGAATAAGATATATCGTACTTATTACACGCTTCATCTAGTGGGCTTATACCCTCATCACCTCTGGCAAGACGTTTCACAAGCTTAGTACTTGTTCCACATTACTTATAGCCTGGTATGTGAAATTCACCGGGTAAAGTGTTTATAATCTTATTCAAAAGACCACGTCCTCTCTTATGTATGATCATCACTCTACGAAGGTTGGATCACGACTGAGCTCTAGACAAGTAAATCATCGTATTTATAATCTGCAGGTCTGAAAAATGTGTAACCGCGAGAGCATATAAGCAGTATTTTTAGGGACTAGACGTCAGCCGTAGTCTAACCATTGTACAGTGCAGATATGAAATTTACAGAGCAATCCGTTAAAATGCCCTTTCCTAACTTCAATGCTTTTGTAAAACAGTAAAAGTGCTCCAGTCGACATGGTAACTTACTACCTGACAGTATTCGAGCTGTTTTCTGTGGTCCATCTTATTGTGGTAAGACAAACAGTTTATTAGCACTAATTATACATTCTAATGAACTAAGATTTGAAAATATTTATCTGTTTTTAAAGCCGCTTTACCAACCCAAATATAAGTTTCTGAAGCAGCTTTTGGGGCCTGTAGATGGCGTGCAATACTTTTCTTTCAGTCAACATGAAGCAGTAGTGTCTCTAGACGATACTCTACAAAACTCTATTATAATTTTTAATGATATTGCATGCAAAAAATAAGATAATGTGAAAGCTTTCTACTGCATCGGAAGACATAAGAATATCGATTGCTTTTATATTTGTCGGTCATATGCACAAGTACCAAAGCACCTTGTGAGAGATAACGTTAATCTTCTTGCTTCATTTCGTCAACATAAACTTAATTTAAAGCATGTGTATGATGATTACGTTAATTCTGATTTGACCTATAGTCAGTTTAAAGTACTATGCTCAAGCTGTTGAAATGATGATAAATTGCTTTCGTTTTTATCGACAAGGATAGGCAAATAAACAACGGCTGATATCGTGACGGTTTCGACAGTTTTGCTATAAATATAGGTCGTATGTAGCGCAAACTAATCACTCTACTCTGAGACGTCAAAGTGTCAACATAGACAAAAGAGAAAAAAACGTTGTTCATTAGCTGGTGAAGGCAAAAAAGCCATAGAGAAAAAATAGATTATTAGAATTTGGAAAATATAAGGTTAAAAAAGTACTTGCTGGGACTTTTAAACCAATCCCTGATCATTTAACACAAATCGTGACGCAAACAAAAAAAGGGAATAAAAGGAGTCATTCCGTAATTAACAATTATTTCAATAAAATTCTAACACCAAAGCTGCCCATCAAATAAATAAAAACAAAGAAAAAATACAGCAATGATGAAGATACGATGTTTGAGTCTGCTGTCAGTCTAAGTGACGATAATGAACACGATGATGATGATGATGATTATGATGATGATGATGATGATGATGATGATGATGATGATGATGATGATGATGATAATGATAGCGCTGTTAATGGTGATGAACATGATAATGATGTTAATGATAATGATGATGATGATGATGATGATGATGATGATGATGATGATGATGATGATGATGATAATGATAGCGCTGTTAATGGTGATGAAAATGATAATGATGTTAATGATAATGATGATGATGATGATGATGATGATGATGATGATGATTATGATGATAATGCTGATAATGATGATGATAATGATAATGTTAATGATGGTGATTACGGCGATGATAATGCCGTTGATGTTCATAATAAAAATGATAATGATAATGATCATGATGACGATGATGATGATGATGATGATGATGATGATGATGATGATGATGATAATGATGATGATGATGATGATGATGATGATGATGATAATGATGATGATGATGATGATGATGATGATGATTATGATGCTCGTCCTTGTTATCCACGTCGAAAGTATGATATACGAGGATCGGATGAAACATTGCAAGTTGATCTCGATGAAATGATACCTTATGGGAAAGAAAACAAAGGTTATAACTTGCTTACTGTAATTGACATATTTTCAAAGTATGCATGGGCCGTACCAGTAAAACAAAAAACAGGAGATGACGTTACAGCAGCAAGGAAATCCATCTTAAATCGAGGAAGAGTACCAAAAAATTTACATACTGATAAAGGTAAAGAATTTTATAATAAAAATTTTTAAGATCGTATAAAAAAGTACAAAATCCATCTGTATTCAACTTGCAGTGACCTTAAATCATCAATATTTGAAAGATTTCATCGCACATCGAAAAATGAAATGTTAGATAAATTCAGTTTAAATGGTAACTATAAATGGCTCAATTTTCTGCCAGACTTTACTACAGCCTCTAATGAAGGAAAACATCGCACAACAGCTATAAAACCAAAAGATATTACATTAACAAATAAAGCTGAACTTTTGTAGCTCTATAATTTCCAAGGTGAGCCTGGAACAACAAATCGAATGTTTAAAGTTAATGACAAAGTGCGTATAAGGGAAGTGAAGAACGCTTTTAAAAAAGGTTATACGCCAAATTGGTCTACAGAGGTTTTTACAATAACTAAAATAGTAAAAACGAATCCAACTACTTATTATTTGACAGATTATAAAGGTCAACCAGTGTCTAAAGGCTTTGACGAACAAGAATTTTTAAAGGCCAAGCATTCTGATGTCTATTTAATGGAAAATTTTCTTAAAAAAGGTGGTAATCAAATTTACGTTAAATAAGTAGGATGTCATAATTCTCATAATAGTTGGATTAATAAAGCTGATAATCTATGGAAAAACATAAAATAAAAAAAAAAAGTAACGGGAGCACCAACTAAGAACCTTTCCTGTAGGAAACGACCTATCTGTCATTCATTTTCACCTCCATTGACTTCCACTTTTTCTTTTTTCTTTGTTGATATATAAATATGTACATCTTTCTATATTATATAGTCGTAAGAGTTAGAGCGAGATTTTGCTCCCCCCACTCCCCTCACCTCCCCCCCGTTCCCCCTCAGCTCCCCCCCAAAATAAGGTAGTTATTCTTTAATTTTCTAGCTTTTTTCGAGTAATCCTACTTTTTTGAGTTACATTTGTCACACTAAAAAAACTTTGCATCTATGATGATGAATCTGAAAACATATTACAAAAAACGGATTGTTTATGATTACATAAATTTGGGTGCTAGACGGTACTGAAATTTGGTTTTTTGATGAAAGAAAAAATTTGCAAGAAACTATAAAAACAGTAATAAATTATGGAATAGTATTTTTGTTACTCTAAAATTTCATTCTAAGCAATATTTTGAATCTTAAATCTGTTTTTTGATTCAATTTAGATAAAAACTTTTTTTAATTTCTACATCTAGACAACGCAACATATAATTGCTTATGAGAAAATAAAGGCTTTCGAAAGTATAATCCTAAGGCATCAAAACTTTGACCTTGAGATTTATCAATAGTCATAGAAAAAGCTAAGGTAAATGAAAATTGTTTTTCGTACAACATAAACGGTAGTGAAGAAGAATTGCTTGTATTTAGTGTTATTCCTGGAATAAAGACTTTATTTCCTTTTCTTTTACCTGTGATTATTTCAGCTTAGATATTGTATTTAAATAATTTTGTAATTCGTAATCTTGTACCATTGCAAAGTCCTTCAGATACGATTGAGTTTCGTACTAACACAACAATAGCGTTACTTTTTCAATTCAATTCGTGTGGAGGAAGATCTTCTTTAATACTCTTCGAATATTTTGTAGGGAAATAAATATAAATACTATCATCTGATTTATTTACTCCTTCTTGAGTTGATTTATCAATACTTTAATATGATACAAATTTTTCTACCATATTATTTAAAATTTTTTTGTTTAAAAAATGTGTATTTACTAGCAGCCCCCCGTCTCGGCTTCGCCCGAGACTTACTAAATAAAACACTGTAGTGTGTTGACATGTAATGTGAAACATTTTCACTTAGAAATTTTACACATATTCCTGATACATCTCAGAACAAAAATCTTCTTATTAAAAACATATTTTTTCGGAATCCATATAGTTTATTTGGTTAAATAATGAGGTGTAAGAATTCAAAAAATTATTATGCTGAAAAGTACCGTGCGTTCTTTATGCCATAAAATAATCGGTGGCCATAAGAAGCCGTTGAGTTACA
The DNA here is from genome assembly GCF_036245765.1 of Copidosoma floridanum. Lineage (NCBI taxonomy): Eukaryota > Metazoa > Arthropoda > Insecta > Hymenoptera > Encyrtidae > Copidosoma > Copidosoma floridanum. The sequence continues at coordinate 27,070,866 of NW_028321907.1, forward strand.
GTTTCTCCCGTGTAATTCAAGAAAACGGTTTTTTTTAAAGCTGTTATGATTTTAAACCCTAAAAAAATTTATATCAAAAAAAAATTTTTTTTCTCATATCTCACAACTTTATTACCAGGGCAACAAAGTCCTGGACCTTAAACCCTACATTTTTATTGCCACACAAACACAAATACATTTTCTACTCATTAAAAAATCTGAAGTAGGATCTTTAAAGATTTCAGAGATTGCTGTGAGGGTATAATGAAAAGCTGATCTCTCACGCAATGGACTCTTTAGTTGTTAATTTTGACGCTGCTGTTTCAATCTCGATAAATTTTCTGCGTCAGTTTTTTGACGCCTAAATAAAAATGTATTTATTAAATACACTTGAAGTTTTTCTTCCGATTCACCCTCTTGCGACTTTTGGCATGCTTAAAATTTTTGTGACCCCTAAAGTGTGTTTTCTGTCAACTTTGTTGAGTTCTAATATATTTGTTGGCAAGGTAGTTCGACGTCTGACGGCCCTAAAAAAGACCGGTGAGCTTTTTAAGTTAACTCTTTTTTGACTGCAGTTAACAGCAATTGTGACCTGGATACCTCAGGGTGATCTTTTCTGGCTTGCTGTTGAAGACCCAGACTGATTGGGAGAAAAATTACAAAGTCCGAAGCTTTGGGGCTAGTTGTAGTGCTCTTTCTCAACGTCTCCTGGTATAACGTCGAAGACGTTGGTGTCTAAGGCACCTTTTTTATTTGCAGATTCAGTTGATTTGATGATCTTAGATGGGGAGATTGGTTAGTGATACTTGTCCGGTGGAGGCTGTCCCGTTGGCTGACTTTGTTTAATAGTGCCCGTCTTTAGTTAATATAGTCTTTTAGTCGACAAATCGCTTCCGGAAATGGTAATAAAAATGTATTTGTTGGCAAGGTAGTTTACACTTAGGTGGATCCTAAAAAGAACCGATGAAATTGATGGTTAAGTAGGGAACGTAAATACTTATAATGGCCCTAAAAAGCGCCAGTGATGAAACTTCCAGGCTATTCTTATTCCTGATAATAAAGAGCTGGATACGGTTGCTTGATTCTTACCCTGGGAGTCTCGATATACGGCGACTGTGATTGAGGGAGGTACGCCGCTGACCAAAGAATATCTCGTCTCGGGTCGTTCCCCGGATAACCAACCGCTCATCGTTAGACGGGAACATGTGGGTAAGCGCATTGGGGACGCGACGACCAAGAAGGTAGCCGTTGTGGCTGCCCATGCCCCTCAGAGCTCAGAGCTGTTTTCTTCCCTTGCTTGCATTTGTAGCCACAAATTCTCTAACTGCACCAGGCGGGATGGTGGAACTCCCTCACAACTCTGATGAGTTGGAGCAGATTGTGCTCTGGCTAGATATGTCTCCTGGTATTGTGGCAGAGATGGCATCGGTTGGAATTAATTTTTTTTTTTTGATCGCACTCATCGAGATTCAGGGTGAATGGACACGTAGGTCCCTTCCCCCTTAGAGAAGAGTGTCGTCCGTAACTGGGATACCCAGCTGCAAGACTATTATTGGCATTCTCTGTACAGCTCGTTGAATTGCCGAAACTCAACTACAACACTATGAAGACGCTCGAGCGTTTTATAACCACACTTATTTAATTATGTTGCAGGCAGCTTCGATTTTGTATCGACGCCATCTAGCGGATTTTACTGAATTAAAGTAAAAAGCTGGCATATTTTTGCAAAACTTTGAGCTCATTTATTGCTATTGTTATTTAATTTTTTAAGATCAAAACTATACTAAAACCATCTAGGAAGTATCATGAATCAGTGTGCAAAATTTCAACAAAATCGGTTCAGTAGTTTTTGCGGTTAGCGATTACAACGGTTTCAGCGCTTCTGCTTTATATATTAGTAAGATTGTGAGATGTGAATATAGCTTTACTTAAGAAAAGATCATCATCATTATTAAAAATTTTAGATTATGTATCATTCGTTTTCCATGTCTAAGTAATTCTAAAAGTTTTAATTTCGCCTTCTCTTGTGTCCAGTAGCAATGAAAAAAAAATTTTATCAATCAAACGTACATTATTTTTTAAATAAAAAATATCAAACAAAGGCCAAAAATTAGAAAATTTCATGGTTTCTTAAACAATAGTAATTTTGCTTCCATTTTTTACCACTGGGAGAATTTAACGAAATCTCCACTGAAAATGATTATTTTATTTCCAAAAGGCTTATTACTACTAGATAATTCTTTTAAAGATTATCTTTAAGGTCCTATCAACAATTTCTAAGGCTTTTTTCGGTTTCATAGAAGCTTTATCTCAAATAATTACTTCTGCATTACGTAATTTTTGTTCATCTGGCTTTAACTGGAAGAATGCACTTTCTATAGTGCTTAAGTCTAAAGGAAGTCTGAAAGTTCTGTAAGTGGTCATTCCCTTTGAAAACAGAATAGAAGCAATACCTGTCCAAGCCGTTGTAAGAATTTTTTTTTCAATTGATAGAAAATAATTAATTAATGATTTGTATAGAAAAGTTTTTCCAGATTTACTAGGACCATCGAGAAAATAAAATATGTCTCCCAAATTTTATGATTTCTTAAAAAATTACATGTTGACCATGACTAAGTTGTGAAAACATTTCATAAAAATTACTCTTTTATCATTGTCAGTGTCGATTTTTTTTTCGTTGTTTCTGTTGGTTCTGGTAAACTGAAATCTTTATAAGACATATTTTCAGAATTAATAATTTCGTTCGATTGTAAAAGAGCTTTATTTTGATCATCTCTACAATCTTTAATAAAAAAATTTTTGTATTTGTTCCAAATAATATTACCAAAAAAATTTTCAGACATAATAAACCATGCGAAAAATTTTCGTAGTTGAAAAGGCAGCATAACGTTACATGCTTCTTTAAAAATTATATCGTTTTGAAAATCGTGTTCTACTTATCCCATAGAAATAGCTGTTATAAGTCAGGGAAAATAAAAAGTGATAGTTAAAAATTCATGTAATTAATTTTAATCAACATACATTTTCTACATATATAAATTTTAAGGAACAATTAATATAATTCGGGTTTTTTTCCATACTTCATAAATCTAATTTGCAATTACGGGGGTTGGTGCGCAGAGTGCGCAGTAATGTGCGCATAAATGAGTGGAGGTATTCGAGTGCCCGTAGGAACCTCTAATTGCGTAGTAACGTGCGCAGTAAAGCAAAAGAGGTAGTAGGGTAATGGGACTCAACGCAGTAGCACTTTCAACGCAGTAGCGTTGCGGCCACTGGGCAGTAAACCCCTATGGGGATTCAAGGACAGTGGGAATTCTAGGATAGTGGGGATTCTAGGACAATGGGGATTCTAGGACAATGGGGATTCTAGGAAAGTGGGGATTTTAATTCACGTTTTCATCTTGCAAGGCGTAACCACTATGTGACTCTTTCAAAACTTCTGCATTTAATGTTCTTATATTTGTGTATACATTTTCAACTTATTAAAAATACAGCATTCATATGGCTTCTTTGAAATGTATTTGTTTTAAGTTAATTTTATTGTTGCTTTAAGACTTTTAATTGTATTGATATTCAATTATTTTTAGCAAATATTGAATCACATTTTTTTAAGAATTATTTGAATTATTTATTTATTTTTTTAGTTTTGAGCTTCACTTTTCCACTCCTTACATACTTCAAGATTGATATTTAAATTTATGTTCTTAGTAATTAAATTCAAACTTGAAACAGATTTATAAATTGATATTTTAACGTAAATAAAACTTTTCGATTGTAAAAGAGCTTTATTTTGATCATCTCTACAATCTTTAATAAAAAATTTTTTGTATTTGTTCCAAATAACATTACCAAAAAAATTTTCAGACATAATAAACCATGCGAAAAATTTTCGTAGTTGAAAAGGCAGCATAACGTTACATGCTTCTTTAAAAATTATATCGTTTTGAAAATCGTGTTCTACTTATCCCATAGAAATAGCTGTTATAAGTCAGGGAAAATAAAAAGTGATAGTTAAAAATTCATGTAATTAATTATAATCAACATACATTTTCTACATATATAAATTTTAAGGAACAATTAATATAATTCGGGTTTTTTTCCATACTTCGTAAATCTAATTTGCAATTACGGGGGTTGGTGCGCAGAGTGCGCAGGGGGCATGTATAGTTATAATAGCTTAGAAATATCTATTGACTCATACAGGATAGACAGCTCATTTAAAAAAAAAAGCCATGAGAAGAAATAATAAAGCTCACCAACCAAAAGTCAAGGGCACATCTCTCTGTCTATATAAATTTGACCACTTTTATTTAAAATTAGCAGCTTGTTCTTCATATTTCCTTAAAAGCAGACCAGTAATTATTCCCCAGTGTAAAAAATTTACTCCCGAGTATTTTCGAAAAATGCCATAGTCTTCCAAATATTGTAAAATATACGTCAACATATTATTTTTGTACTAACAATTAATTTTATTATTTTTGAAGGCTTTAAAAAATATTAATACAAACTTTATTTTGAAAAAATTACACTTACAACTCAATTAAAGGGGGGGTTGGCGCGCGGTGCGCGCAGGGGACGGAGCCCCACTAATACATATTTATATATATATATATATATATTTATACAAATTTATATCACAAATTGACAAATTTTAACTTACGATCGCCATGATAAACTATAAATAAAGCATACTTTTGAACTTTTTCCTGCAATTTATTATACAAGTCTTGAATTTTTTCGATGGCGTTAGAGACGGGATCTGGAGCGAGGATTTGGAGCTCATCATCGATGGTGATGACGACCTTGCACCTAAACGGGTATTAATCTTTTCAAGCTCTGTCAGCATATATCTCCTATTTTATTTCAACTCTGATAACTTTCTTATTGGGAGGTAAATATTTTTAGCGATACGGTTCAATCCGGCAAAGTCCATTTTCTAAAACAAATCAAAAATTCAATTATAATGTGCTACAGCTTACAGTATATTAAGTTGAAGGAGCTATTCTCCTTAAAATCAAGCTCAATTTCTTGATTGATAAGAAGAGTTAAGATCTTTGTATATTGCTTCGAGGAGGACTCGATGTGCTCTCTGGTTCTTTTGAAGTTGGAAGGACTATCACAAGCTATTATACCTCCTCATGTAGGGCTAGCTTTCGTCTCTTACTTGGAGGAGGATCTGATGTTCTCTCCGACTCATTCAGCGTTGCAATAAGCTCCACAGGCTGAAGTAATTTCTGATATAGGAATGTTCCCTTTTCAGAAGCTTTCCCCACTCCAACATCCTTTATTGTCTGTTGCTCTCTGTCTTTTTTTTCTACTTTTTCGTCTTCCTGCAGTAAGATTTGTAGAAATGCTTAATCCTCCTCATCCATTATGAGTTTATGCCCCCAAGGCAGTGTACCTGTAGGGTTCAGCAGCAGATGGCGCTTATTATTATTGGAACTTAGAGTTATTTTCTCTGTTTTTCTGTATTAACGTCATAATGCTTGGAATGAATGAGATTTGTCATTCATGTCATTTGAGATTTGTTAAATAAACAACCTTCATAGTATTTAACTCTTATTTTTGTCTTGACAACAGATGTTCTTACACCTTTTACTTTTTTAATCAACTTGTCATCTTGCACGCGTATACAATACATCTTACTATAAAGACCAATAAATTCGAGCATAATTTTACAACAACACCCATCCTTCATGAGCCCAATCACTTTCTTGTTTCTTCGAGGTAAATTGAAACGATTATTATCTGTATAATCTGATGTATCAAACTTATTGATATCTTCGCCCATTACTTTACGAATGTCTTTATCTTAAATTTCATAAATCAAACTATCAGTATCACTCTACTGAAAATATTCAGGTGACTTGTCATATTATTTGTCAGGTGACATGTCAGGTCAAAAGTCATGCCAATTTACCATATAGAAGTGTCATGTAGAATCATCACGTGAAACTGTCGTGTGGATTCTTATAAGCTAAATTTTCGGCAATTCTAAAATGAAAAAGTAAAACTTGTACATCTAACTGATTAAAATCTGTTAGAAAAGCTAATATAAATAAAAAAAAAATAAGCATTTAGTAAAGGGATTTGAAACTGGTCCGGATTAATGGTAGTCGAGTGTCTTTACCACTTGGCCAAAATCGATAAGACACTTGTGTTAGAATTTACGTCTCTTAATACTTTTTTGAACAATAAATTTAGTAATTGATTTTACAATTACTTTTTGTTCACGAATTTTACTTCAACTTTAGATATACCTTTGATTCCAAAGGAAAGTAGTCTATTCATAAAAGTGTAACAAATTTGTTGTAATTGCTACAGCAAAGATGTGGATTACCTGTTCCTTTTTAATACTTTTATGTGCGTATCGAACATAAGCAGAAACAACAATTGTTCATTATTTTGTACAATACTCAGATAAATTATCTAAATTCCTGCAACGTAAGCTTATACATGAAGTAAGGTTTTTTTGGAAAACTATTAAATTCAAACAAAAATTTGAAAATTGTTATCTTTACTAGAATTGGAAATTGTAAAAAGCATTATCGTAAAGACAATTCTGTTGGTATTTGATACGCACATTAAAGTATTAAAGAGGAAAAGGTAATACACAGCTTCGTTGTATCAGTTAAAACAAATTTATAACATTTTTGTTGATAGACTCTTTTCCCTTGGAAAGTGAAGTATCTATAAAGTTTAAGTAAAATCTGTGAACGAAAAGAAGTTGTAAGATCATTTACTTGATTTACTGTTGACGAATGTACTAAGAGACACAAAACAATATAAACTGTACATTTACAAAAAGTTAGTTATTAGTTCGGTAACTAAGGAGGTAAATGTTATTCACGAAATCATAAAATAAACATTAGTTTTAGATGTACCTGATACGGACGTAAATTCTAACACAAGTGTCTTATCGATTCTGGCCAAGTGGTAAAGACACTCGACTACCATTAATCCGGACCAGTTTCAAATCCCTTTACTAGATGCTTCTTTTTTTTCTATTTATATTAGCTTTTTTAACAGGTTTTAATCAGTTAGATGTACAAGTTTTACTTTTTCATTTTAGAATTGCCGAAAATTTAGCTTATAAGAATCCACATGACAGTTTCACGTGATAATTCTACATGACACTTCTATATGGTAAATTGGCATGACTTTTGACCTGACATGTCACCTGAAAAATAACATGACAAGTCACCTGAATATTTTCAGTAGGGTCTGTGTTTAATAACTTGCACATACCTACAAAACGCTGCTTCATGTATGAATAATGACAGTCATATGTAAGTGTTTTCGACTAAGTCCAACGTAGATAGGTTTTCTAATTGTTAAATCTGTCTGTGCAAGTTTTATGGCCACAAGATTTTCATCGAATATTGTACGACTGTAAAAGTTCAATTTAGCAATAAGGATTTTTCACTGCAGTGCCCATGCCATTTATTAACAAGCTTTACATCGACTCTTTTTCGTTCGTTGTCACATTGTCTTTCCGTAAACCACGTTTATTATTAGCTTGAAAAAGAGTTTCTTAAACTCATTTTGAGCACTCTTTCTCTTCTTAGTATTCAAATCAACGTAGGGCTTTAACCATGCTTTTTTATTGAATTTCAATGCTCTATGTATTTTATGCATGATTACTCCATGTTTCAAAGCTTGCTTTAAAGCTCGATAGTGTATGATATAACGTCCTTTATTATGTAAAGAAGTCATCAATTTCTTCTGCTTTGTGACGGTTGGTGCCATATGTTCAGGACATAAGGGTAAATCTTTGTGGTCATTGTGTAAGCTCCAAGGAAACTATAAGTTGGCTTCCAATATATAGCCGTAAAAGTGATTGTCTGGAACATGAAAAAAATGTAATCTACTTAGATCGTTCACCCATTAAAAGCCGCCACATTATAAGGTCTGCATCATAGCCCAACCGTAGAGATTATTGGCATCGTACTACATAAGCAAATTTTCTTCTTCTTCGGAATTATATCCTTCATTTATGTATTTATTGTTTGCCTTCGCATACTGGTTACAACATTAACGTCTACCACCTCTAACACCTCTATCGTTAAATAATAACATATCTATATTGGTGAGAAGCTTTAATTTAACTTGTGTGTATTCCAATATGGCATCTCATGTTAAACCAGGTGTCGTATAGTAATGTGTAGGATCAAGTCCGTACGTGTTTATACAAGTTGTAAAAAAATTTTCAAAAATATCCGCAAGCAATAATAAGTCAGTCTTCACGTATAAATTTGAGTATTGAACAAGAAATTTGACACTAAATGTTTTCCATATGTTTAAAGCATGATGATAGTCATTACCAGAGATGGCGCTCTCAGTAAGTTTGATATAAAAGTTTTCTTTACTCGGGAATTAAACATCTTTTCTGAGCTACTCAAAGAAACTGACGTGATTATACGGAAAAACATCTATCCTTAATTATAGCTTTATTTGATCTTGAGTATAGCCATCTTGTAGAAATGCGCTCAAAGTTACATCGTATCGATCCAAGTAAGATGCTAGCTTTTTCAATGATGATGGAATAAATATGGACGAGTCAATGAATCTGAAGTTGATATTACTACTATCAATATATTTTGTAAAAGACATATATTTTTCTTTGTTTCCAGCAACTAGTGTGACACGACCTTTGAAGTCTGCAGCTGTCGCTATTTCCTTTATTATGAAGTGAGAGTCATATCCAGTCAGATTATAAAATACAACAGGTATATATCTTGAATATCTATAATTAATGTTACATCATTCATCAGCGGCTCCTCTTAATTTTCCCGTTAAATGGCAATGATCTCTTACTGTTTTTTTCTTTTTTTCTAAAGATTTTTCAACAAATATGACATGATTTTGATAATGCGAAGTTTAACATTTCTCCATTCGTAAAATTCATTGGCTTTGGTTCCTCATACATTTGGTCTAGTTCATCTGCGAGAGCTTTAAGCTTATTCACAAACCACTCTGCAGAAGTCTTAGCTCCACTGATATCTTCCTCTTATCTGTAGCTATGATGAATTCAGCGTGCACCATCAAACTGCACTGAAAAAATATTCAATACCATAAGCTGAATGTTTTCAAAATTTGCAATCATCATTTCCAACTAATTTTAAAAGGCACTCAGAGTCAGCATATATAATATAAGGAACTTTTTCTTGACAATTAAAATTATTAAACTGGAGCACACTTTGATCCTTAGTTAGAAGTTTTACTCTACACTTATCAACCACAACAAAGTTGATCTCGTGTTTTCGAAGTTTATATTCAGTTTCAAAAAAATTCAAATATTTTTTACAAATGAAACACTTACATTTATGGCTTGTTAATTGACTTCTAACTTAACGTGATAAATTTTTAACCAACCCCTAGTGGATCTTAAGTTCTGGAACACTCATTTTACTAGCAGCTTTATCATGTTCTTCTATTTCTTCCTTATTCTCATCAGTATAGTAATTCTAAACGAGTAATAAATTAATATGCTTTTCTTTTTTCACCGAAGTTACATGGTATGAAGCAACGTTGTAATTATTTTTAACTTTTTGGAGGATGTATAGGTTTATGGATACAGGATTTTGTTTTTCAAATTTTGCAACATCTTTCACTGATACTGGAAACTATACCACTAAAGTTAAGTTCATTTTGATACTGCATGTCCTAATTTATACGTTCACTGTGTACTTCTGCTGGATGAATAGCAGATAATACTGCCAACATAAGACACTTATTATCATTTTTCTATGCAATAACACAAGCTCTCTTATTCTAAATAACATGCGGTAATTTAATGTACGAACTTCCTTTCGTCGGATTGAACTTATTAACATTTACCATTAAATGTAAAATCTGTTGTAATAACTAATCTGGATCTCTTTCTTTGAACTCTTCTATCTGTTGTTTTAATGGCTCACTCACATGGTAATCTAACTACTCAGTAAGATTTGTCGATTTATAAATCGGAACATTTTTATTATTAAAGTATTTAATTTCACTACACTCAGAGTCATTTTTATGTAGCACATATTCACTTGAGAGCTCAGCGTTCACCTTTTATGCACTGTATTCTTGCAGAGCTGCCATAATTTTTTCTTTAAATAAAAATTTTGCATTATCTAAAAATGATTGAATGTGTTGGTGTGCAAGATTCGTAATAATACCTGATCTTATGCGTCTATCAAAAGCTGATACAACATTATTTCACTGCACAGTATTTCTAGGTATTACTGATACATCCGATTGTGCTCTTAACTCTCCTCCAGTTTTATATAAAAATCTTGTAAGCTTATTTTTTATGCTTACTGAATGAGCTGTTAGTGCTGTACACGATTGCCATTTTGCTCTGGTTAATTTTGACGTAGTAAGCAACTCTTCTAATGTAGCAATCGCCTTTGAAGATTATTTAAACCATCTGGATACGTCTTAATCAATTACATCCATACCAGCTGCATAATCTAATGACTACAGCAACATTTTCACTGTCAGTTTGAAGTGTTGTAAGTCTGCCATAGTATATTTGATCCTTAATTCAGCTGAAATGATTCCTAGAAAGTGATCGTTAATGTTTTACCGATTAAGACCAAGCAAAAAATAATTGCTCTTCTGCTCAATCACACCTCACATCAGTCTCACTAGAGTGAAGAAGCCATTGATATGAGGTCTCACTAAAATGGGAGACTGAAAAGACCCACTGTGCAGGCGTATTGAATCTGGTTGTATATGTTGCTGTCAAGTTGCTCCTGACGAATATCAAGCGAAGAATGACTACTCTCAGCTCTACACTACCTTATATCCCTATCTAGTTAAAGTGGGAAACCATGGAGACCCTCTGTGCAGATGTATTGAAGCTCCTAGTCTCTGCTACCGCCGACGTGCTTCCGATTGACATCAAACGAAGAATGACTGCTTCGATGCTGAGCACTACCTTATATCCTCGTATTACTGGCGTAGGAGTAATGTGCATATGCGTAGGTGAGTAAGAGAAGTAGAAATTACCCAGAATCTATATATTAGGAGGTTGCAAGTTGCAGAGAGGTCGGTGGTCTGGGAGTCGTCGAACCGAAAGGGTCTCCTGGGTGAAGAGCAGCTTAAGCGCTAAACAACAATCCAAGCCAGATTGACTACGTTGTCAACCTGCAGGGCTTCAAAAGGTGTTCCAATATCATTATCTTAAAGGAGGCAGCAATCATGACACATTGAGAAGGTGCTACACCTATAGTTTACCAATTTCAAGCGCCTTGCAAGAGGTCGAAACTGTCACCTGGTGAACGCCAGATTAATGAATGGTTAGAATTTTTTTACCATGGGATTCCATGGGCATCCGGTTCTATACCTTATAATAAAGTAATCCTTTTGCTACAAAACTCTATGAAAAACGCTAGGAAAATGTTTGTTAAAGGGTTGGAGAAGAAAAAGTGGCTTGAAGAAATTTCGCATGAAAAGTAAGTATAATACACTTACGATGCTTTAAATCTTATTTGCATAACATTTTACTCTTCAGAGTAATCTAAAGTATAAATGAGATAGGATGTCTTTTAATAAAGAGCTTAAACGATAATAAAAAATTTTTTTGTTCAAATCATTTAATAAAGAAAAATCCAGTGGGTGCAAAAAGAAATTTAAATGCACTGAAAAACTGGTCTGTGAAGTATCGATTACTACCATATCATCACCAACCTTAGAGAGAAAACCACGTCGTCTACGAGAGCAGAGAGTAGCGTCATTGACTGCAGCGGAGAATGCACCACTTCGTCACCAAATCATCATGAGCAGATAGAAAAAGAAAGAGAGAAACAAACGTATGCATTACGTTTTTAAACTTATTATTAAACAAATAGATACAAATATGCGTACCACTGGATAGTGATCATACTTAATGTAATAAGCCGATGATGTGTTTGAGTAGAGCAGCGATCTTGGTTGACGACAGATGCTGCACCACGAACACACTCTATAAAATCATCATGAAATAAACGTATGCGTTACGTTTATTTGAACTTATTAATAAAAAAAAGAAATACAAGCATACGCACGAGCGAATAGTGCTTTTTTTGATGTAACAGGCCGATCACATGTTTAAGTAGAGCAGCAATCAAGAGCAGCTCCGAGAACATCCGAAAGTGGCACCGAAGATACCAGTCGCAGTACATCAACAACGCACACCCTTTATGGTAGCACGCGGTCAACACGCGAGATCGAAGTCGATGATACCTGTGAGCGGCACCAGCTGCAGTACAACAATGCACACACTTAATGGCAGCACAAGGTCTATACGTTAAAGTGCCATCGATGATATCCGAGAGCAGCATCCATGGCACTAGCAGCAGTACAACAATGCACACAATTAACAGTAGCACGAGGTCAACACGCGAGACCGACGTCGATGATACCTGTGAGCGGCATTGATGGCACCAGCTACAGTGTACAACCACCATGCACACACTTAATGGCAGCACAAGGTTTATACGTAAGATCAACGTCAATGATACCCAAGAGTAGCATCAATGGCACTAGCAGCAGTACAACCACAATGCACACACTTAATGGCAGCAGGAGGTCAACACATGAGACTGACATTGACGGCACTAGCATCAGTACAAAACGCACTCACTTAATGGCAGTACGAAGATAGCAGGCGAGAGCAAATAGTTGAACACTTAAGAGCAGCAGTAGAACTGCTGTGCGTCAACAGCACCTAATGTGCGCAGTAATGTGCGCATAAATGAGTGGAGGTATTCGAGTGCCCGTAGGAACCCCTAATTGCGTAGTAACGTGCGCAGTAAAGCAAAAGAGGTAGTAGGGTAATGGGACTCAACGCAGTAGCACTTTCAACGCAGTAGCGTTGCGGCCACTGGGCAGTAAACCCCTATGGGGATTTAAGGACAGTGGGAATTCTAGGATAGTGGGGATTCTAGGACAATGGGGATTCTAGGACAATGGGAATTCAAGGAAAGTGGGGATTTTAATTCACGTTTTCATCTTGCAAGGCGTAACCACTATGTGACTCTTTCAAAACTTCTGCATTTAATGTTCTTATATTTGTGTATACATTTTCAACTTATTAAAAATACAGCATTCATATGGCTTCTTTGAAATGTATTTGTTTTAAGTTAATTTTATTGTTGCTTTAAGACTTTTAATTGTATTGATATTCAATTATTTTTAGCAAATATTGAATCACATTTTTTTAAGAATTATTTGAATTATTTATTTATTTTTTTAGTTTTGAGCTTCACTTTTCCACTCCTTACATACTTCAAGATTGATATTTAAATTTATGTTCTTAGTAATTAAATTCAAACTTGAAACAGATTCATAAATTGATATTTTAACGTAAATAAAACTTTATCATACGATTTAAATGGGTATGCGAATTTTTCTCATATAAGCTGGTTTTCATAATTATAAATGAAAATTTTTTGTTTATCAAAAAATGATGAAAATTGATGGTCCACGGCCAGCCACCTTTTAAGTGTTGGAGAATCAACTTTGTACCATGTCTAAGGTGGCAGCACATCAAACTCACCGTTAATTTGCTACATCTTTTATTCACACGTAGCAGCACCGATAAATTTGTTTTTTCCCTTTATCCTTTCTCTTTTTTTATTTCAGTTGGTACACTTTCTTGCTTTCTCTGGTTCTCGTTCTTTGTCCTTTTCTTTCTTCTCTCACTAGGTAGACGTTTCTTTCTTTCCCTGATTGTACTCTATTCATCTGTCATACACACCATAATTGTATCTATCTTTTTCTCACTTCATCGAGCGTCTTTACGTCTCTCCCTCTCTGAACTGCCTTGCATTATTCCCTCTTACTCTTTAAATTTTTTTGCGCAACCAAGGACGAAGGGGGCAGTCTTGCTATTTCTTCGGTAAACGTGCTAGGTCAGTTACAAACTATATGTTTGTACAAAGTGGTCTCCAGTTGTTAACTGTGGTCTTGAGTATCTGTATTTGGTTGGTATTTACTCATAGTATTGGCTTTCTCACTGTTTTCGTCATCATCACGCACATTATTATTTGGGTTATAACTTTTTGGGTTTTGTTTAATTTTTTTTTTTAACCTAAATATCATCATCATCTTAACCATCTTCGAAGAACTCAGCATGCTGTAGGTCAAGCACAGAAAAATCCGCTTCACAGACTGTGTGACGTTTGCTGATTTAGGAGTTTTGGAGGTACGTACGAGCACGTACTGATACGTATACTTCAACACTTACTCACGTACACAGTCTTAATTCCAGAAAATTTATTTTTAATTATTGTTCAACCTCACTTGTTTTGTATCGGTCGTTGTTTTTTCTTTTTTTAGATTCTTTTCTCTGGAGTTTCTTTCTTGAGCCACGAGTTACGTTTTCATTTATGACTTACAATAAGTTCATTGTTCATTCATTTTACACTGTATACTTCTATCCTCCGTTTAGACAAATTCAGCAAAGATATTTTCGTTGCATTTTTTTTGTGATTTGTAAATTGGTCATATTAAGTAGTTTTTTTGTGTACCGTGATCCCTTGTATGATTATACTGAACAATTTGTTAACTTCGTTACGTAGATGCAGTCAATAGAGCAGTAAAATTCTTGCTATATTTTATTGTTTTAATATATTAGGGATCCTTACATCTACCGTTTTTATTCCTTACGCATCTAGTTGCATATGTAATATTTATACTATTTTGGATCCATTCATATTTTTGTTAATTGTAATTTCTTATGGAAATTGTAATTTATAAAAAACTTATTGGCCTTTAGAACCACTTAGCGCAATGGCCTTATTATTAGCAACCAGTAAATTAAATTTTAAAAGCTAGATGGTATTTTGTTATTCATTAATTCATTGTTGATTTTGTAAAAGCTTAATTTATTTTTTTCCTCTTAGTTTTTCCGGAATAAATACATTTGCATGTCCAATCTTTGCTTGACTCGCATTTTCTCTTTTTCAAGATTGAGTTTACGACTGGTTTGAGTTTTCATAGTACTGACTTAACGTTTCTATGTGTTATTAAATTTTTCTTTTTTCAATGCTATCTTCCTAATTTTTGAGCAACCAGTACAATAAAATTAAGTTAAAAATTTATAATCGACTCTAGATTGTCATTATTCAAAAGAATTTGTGTTTTACGCAAATTCCAAGAAAGACCCATTAAACCAAACAAAGCAGAAAGTCCGATGACCGTCCAAAAAAATGGACATGAACCGATTTACAGCCCTATTCTCCATATTTATCCAGGGAAGATGTCTCCCAATAACTCTCAGTTTCTCTACAGCACTATATTTAAATTAAGCAGAAAACCAATCAAGGGCAGATTCCTGCAAGCATACTTCGTGAACTGTTTTACCAGTTCCAAGTATTAAGCGATGTGCTGGCTTTCTGGCAAAACAAAATAAACTTATTTCTTGTTCCAAAATTAAAATAGTCTTTACTCTTACCACAGTCATTTTGTATTACCTTAAAACTTTAGATGAATGAAAGTGATGTTAAAAAACTGAAAAATTGGACACAATTTGATGCAGAAGAATAACTTCAATTTTAATACTAACATCAATCATAAATAGCAATACTCAACATTTAAATTAAAAAAATATTAAAATGTTGGTTACTTGAATCAAGAATGATGCTAGCTTAGGTTTTTAAAGTTTGTAATAGCAACTTAATATTTTAACAGATTATTGCAAAGCGCTTATAGCTGACTGACTACAGACTAGAATACGTGGACAGAACAAGGCAAGAGTGGTGATGACGGTTTATATATCTGCGGTAACGACTAGCGTAAGTTACGAGTCACATCAGTAGCTCAGTATGTGTATGTTGAATACATTAAATTTACATGTATACAAGTGGAGCTGTGTCACCTTGTGTAATTTGCATAAGCCATTGGATACTAATAAAACTATTATAACATTAGCTTTGATGCAGATAAGATTGACTTTGACTGGTTATTACAATTTTTCGGTTGTTAACTATTTAAATAAAACAAATAGATGTTATTATTGAGAAAAACAACAAAAGAGAGTCCAAGATACTTTATTTTCAAAAGTTTTGAGAATAATTGTAATGAATACATAAATAAGCAAATAACAACATTTGATAATGCCAGAAATCATACTTGAAATAATGTATAAGAATTGTTTTTACAAAAGATTAAAAAGTAAGAAAAACATTCTGCATCCACAATTATAAAATGTTTATGCCAAAATATTTTTCAGTTTTTAAATTACTTAAAAAAATTATTTTTGTGATCTTATTTAGTTTCTCTTCTAACGATGTAAGTATTTCCTCAATTGTGGCGTGGCATTGTCCTTTTATGGGCCTCTTGATTAGGATTAAGGAATTCTGGAAAGAAGAAGAGTTTCAATGGGTCAGGTCTAAAAAATACTGTGACTAAATCAGCATTACTTTATAGTTTTTGACTAACAATTTGCACAGATTTAACGGTGAATGAGCCAGGGCGTTATCAAAGTGTAAGAACCAATTTTTGTTCTTTAACAAATTAGAACATGTCTATTCGATTTCTTAGTGAAAGTTGCGCATAAGTTGAAGGTTATATTTCCTAATAATTGTACAGCTGTGTTTAAAAAAATTATAACGCACCGTGTGCCTCCACATTAGAAAAAAAATGTGATGTAAAACTCTCAAATACAACCATTTTTGGCATGCTTTCTTGGTATTCATTTATTTGACAATTTCATTCAGAAATATTGATCTTCTTATCCTATGTACACACGTACACACAAACACACATACACACGCACTAGTGAGGCTCTACCCTCCTGCGTACTCCCCACGTCAACCCCCAAATTTTTGAATATTAGTTAAATACTTTATTTTTTAAGTTTTACTTTAAAGGGTAAAAAAGTACAATAATCTGTTTGAAATAGTGGTGAAGTCTAAAAATTTAAATACCTTGTAATGCATTTAGAACACAATTTCTTACCTAGTTTCTTATCTCAGAAAGTATCTAAGAAGATAAAATTTAGAAACAATTTTTTATCATTTTATAAATTGTATACTGTTCCTAGAAAAAAAAGTCCCAATTGTTCTCTCTACTTCACATCATCGTCACAGTATGAGATTCTAAATAGCCCTGATCTTAAGTACAGATGAGAATATTAAAACAAGTAATAAAAATTAGAAAGTCGTGGTTATTAAGTTACTACAATCAATGTTAGACAATTTAACGTGTAACAAAGTTTTTGGTAAAGTGTTAGCTTATGTTCACACAATACATTTTCAAAAACTCAGACTACCTCATACATATTTGCTCATAACATTACATCTTAATAATAACATAATACTACCTAAAGACATAGATTACACAATATCTGCTGAGTTTACGTCAAAAAACAAAAAATGCACAGAATCAATTATTTAAAAAATGCTCCACAGTTCTTCTAATAATGAAAGATCTTGGTTAACTACAACAAACAAAAAATAAATAAAAAATTTTCTTGAACCTTTTACTGATTCAACAGCATTAAAAAAACGATTATCCTAAGTGCAAGCCAAAAAATTACATTTGCAAAAATTTTTTTTATAGAACAAAGAAAAAACAAAAAATTTTAGTTGATGATTAAATGTCTGTGTCATATAATTAATTTTTGTTGATAAAACATTAATGCCATACTTATAACAAATACTGTAATTTTATACAAAGTATTGAGTACATGTATGACTACACTCCCTTAGGTAATAATGAAACATTTGTAGGGATAAAGAATGTTGTTGATGAGAATGAAGAAGTTACAGATAAAATTTTAGAGTCGTAAGGTATTTTATTTGGTCATTTATTTAGAAAATGAACAAAAACTTACTTAAAAAAAAATTATTTAAAAATACTATAGAAAAACGGTCAACAACACTAATAACATGGTTAGAAGCGAAGTTAATGATTTTACGGAATTCATACGATAAATTAACATTCCCTTACTGTAAGCAGCACCCTCGGTGAATAGTGCACTTGCTTAACTTAGTTAGATGAATTGTTTACCCAAAGCAGACAAGCAGCAGCACTAAAAGTCTACTCAAATAAGCTCTTCGTTCTTAGCTCTTGGTGAAACTGCTCACCCACTTTAGACGAACAGTTCGCCAAACTAAGGTAAGCGAAAGTACTAACAACTGGGGGCCACTATTTGTAGTAAAGTTGAGGAGACAGTTTATCCATTTTTTTCAGTGCAAAGTATTATATTTTTAGTAACTTACCTAAAATTTGGCAAAAATGAAAAAATGTAAAATTGGATACACCAATAGAAAGATTGAACGTAGTATCTCCTAAAGATCATGAAAAGCTTTTTTAAATCGGTACTTAAAAAAGTATATGGAGCAATATTATGTTAGGATGTAAGAACATTCAATAAGACAACATACTCTAAGTTCAAGGATGCTGCAATAGCTATGGGCTTAATCGAACACAGTTATCAAATAGATGACGTTTTTATAAAAGCTAGTATTGTTATGTTACCACATCAGTTGCGAAAATTTTTCACCTGGTCTTCTAGTTTTAAGAAATATCCAAGAAAATAAAAATTATTGCATGGAAGATTTGGTGTGATCAAAATCGTGCACTTTTACCCCTGAATGAAATTTTACGATACGAAGACAAATCATATGAAAATTTCAATTCACGCACACTAAGAAAAGTTAATATACAAGATGACAGTACCATAGAATAAATTATTTTTTGACCTCTAATATTTTGTTCAATAGGTGATAAATTAAATAAGGATCAAATTACAATTTTTAAAATTATGTGTGATTAAAAAAAATGTTTTTGATTGATGACCCAGAAGGTTCAGGAAAAATATTTCTTTATAAAAAGTTAATTTATTATTTCATTTCTCATGGAAAAAAATTTTATCCATGGGATGGACTAATATAGATAAATACTACTTCCAAAGAGAATGAATAGTCATAGAACGTTTCGTTTACCAGTAGGCTTAAAAAATATAAATAGTTTGTTACTGGAAATTGAATCTAAAAAAAAATTCCTCTATTTTTAAAAAAATAGTAATGGAAGCATAATTTTATAAGAAAGTATCATATTCTTATACCTTTGGTCACTATTCCATATTTCATAACCTAATATTAGTATTTGTTTCATTGACAAAGCATTTTTTTAAAACATCATTGGATATAGGAGAAGTAAGAACTGAATCATTGCAAGTGCCAAACAAATGAAAAACAACTAATCTTTGTTTCGATGTTTTTAGTAAAGATATTAAGATTTTTGTAAATAACGTTATCCTCACGTGGCTTATTACTAGGTTACTTACTATTTGAACAATAAAATTTTAAAGTATGTAAAAAGAAAAAATGGTAACGTATTACACCATAGATTATGCTAGTTACAAGGGTGTTGATGAATCTGATACTAAGTTTTTCAAATAAATTTTTTAGTCATGTTGGTGAAGCCTCACCTCTGCATGAGCTTTATTTATAAATAAGAGCAATTGTTATGCTAATTTGAAATTGAAGTAAAGTTGATGACTTATGTAACGGTACAATATTAAAAATTACTCAAATACAATATTAAACCAAACATTATGACTGGAGAAAGATTTAGAAAAAGAGTTTTATACCAAAAAAATTCAGAATTAATACAGAATATTTACCGCCGTTACCTTTTTTTGCATACAGAAAACAATTTCCTCTAATTTTAGCGTTTTCCATGACTGTAAATGAATCTCAACTTCAAAGTTTTAATAATATTTGATTAGATTTTAAAAAGCCACTGTTTCCGTATGGTCAACTCTACGTTGCGTTCTTGAGATGCTAAAATTAAAATAGAATCCACGTTTAAACAGAACGCGATGAAAATTTAGAAATAGAAAATATTGTTTATAAAAAATTTTTTGATGTTACCTAATCTAAAAAAGATAAAAAGATTTGACCATTTTAGATATGCAAAAGTATGGAATATTGTTTATTTTCATTAAAAACAAAATTAACCTGTTTTACTATGCGATAATATAAATTGTATATACAGTAATAAGTTTTATTAAATATCTTTAATTGAAAAAATTTTGTTAGGTTACTGATTGATTCCAAAAAACAATATCTGTAATAAATAGACATTAAACTAGAACATGATACGTATGTATTAAAATATTATGTGCACCAAGTTTTTAAAATAATGTAAGGTTTTTATTTCATGATAATTTTTTCTACTGTACGTTGCGTATTATCTAAGTTGACGGCAAAATGATAAGCATTATGAAAATATTTGACATGTTTTAATAAAAAGGAGATAGATGACGTGGATTAAAGGAGGTCAAAACAAGTAGTCAACCCAATAAAAATGAGATAAAACCAATAGAATTTCACCTAAGTCACAGAAGAGGCTATGAGAGGTTTGGAGGGGGGCTGAGGGGGCTTTCTAAGATCCAGCGGGGGGGGGGGTGAGAGGATCAAGGGGGTTGAAGAAAGGCTAAACAAAAATTGAACCTAACAAACAATTACGTAGTGACTGATGAAATCTAATCTTATTACGGGGAGGTACTGAATGTGGAGTGGGGGTGAGGGCTTTTAAAAGTTGAGTGGGGGAGCTAAGGGGAGTTAAAGGGGTGGCTAAACAAAAATTAAACTAAAAAATTGTGTAAAAACTGATAGAACTTTACCTTGTTTAGTTGGCGCCGATGGGGCGTCAGGGGGTGTAGAGGTGTGTGTGTGGAGTTACTCTTTCATATTATTTTGTAATATAGGAAGGTATATAAGGATTATCTTTTAACCTAAAAAAATTCTTTTACTCCTACTACTGCCACCACTATGTACATGAATCTACAATAAAGGGGTTGTATAGAAAAAAGTTGAATGGTCATACAAAAGGTTCAAGGGTTTATGAATTATCATCAGAAATCGGCAATTTAAGTAGATGTAAGAGAAGGGGGTACAGGCAGTATGCCGAGATCGTGCTGAGACCTTGCGCACATTTGTGCGCAGCCAACCTCTGATTGGCTGAACCTCTGTGCGTCGTTCGAACGTCGAAAACTTAAAAATATAGCGCTCAGAGCACGAATACATCAAACCCAAATACACAATCCCCGATAACCCAGTGCGTTTATGTCCTCGCACTTTTGTTTGTTTATTAATTGTTTATTTATTAAATAAACAAAATTCCAAAAATCCAATCCCCAATGACCCAGAGTGCTTACTTGTCCGCACTTTCGTATACTTATATAATAAACGACATCACAAGCGGCCAATTCCCAATGACCTAGTTATTAAAATAAAAATAACAAAAACATACTTAAGTAGAAGTTAAACTACGGTACATACTATAAGCTTATGTAAGTTTTTGCTGGCAGACATCGTTAAGTACGCTAGGTTAGTTAGGAGCATTGATTGTTTTGGACTCCAATATCGTGAGTTAAAGACTCAAAGACTTATTTTTTATTTTTCTTATTTTTATTTTTTTTTTCCTTATTTAAATACATTTATGTATTCATTTATTTACGAATTATTAAGGACAGGGGAGCGTGCACGCATAAAAAGCCAACACATTGGGGATAGGCCGCCTGTAATTTCGTTTACTATATAAATAAACGGATGTGCAGACAAGTAATTGCTCTGGATCATTAGGGATATTCCGCTTGAGATTTTATTTATTATATAAAGAAACAAAAGTGCGGATAAGAAAGCGCTCTGGGTCATTGGGGATAAGCCGCTTGAGATTGCATTTATCATACAAATAAACAAAAGTGTGGACAAGTAAGTACACTGGGTCATTAGGGATTGGTTGCTTGAGATTTCGTTCTTGTAATAGATAAATAATAGTGCGGACAAATAAGCACTCTGGATTATCGGGGATTGGCCGTTTGATATTTTGTTTGTAATATAAGTAAACGAAGGTGCGGACAAGTAAGCGCTCTAGGTTATCGGGAATCATATCATTTGACGATTGCTTTATTAATTTTTTATATCAATTTTCGTGTGACAACAGTATTTCACTTTTGCAACAACAATCATTTTTTATTTTTTGGTATCCATAACAGACTACTAAACAAGAAGACTTGTATACACAATAAAATAAAAAAAAGGACATGTGTAATGTATTTTTCTAAAATAATAAAATACACATTCGTTATAAGAATTCATTCAACTGTCACATGTAGTTTTTTCTTAATAATACGGGAATTAAGTTAAACAGACATATTTAATATAATCATAAACTTCGTAGTCGTTGAATGTACTACGTGATTTTCATTTTTTAGTTTTTGAGCAAGCTTCGTTTTGTAGATTTTGCACTCGTAATGTCTGCTTATATTGTAACCATGACTAACAAAGAAAATACTTGTCTTATTCACGAAAATCATGAGTACAGAAAAGTGGGTTTTAATACCACGGAAAAAAAAATTATTTGGCGATGAACTATCTGTGGATGTGCTACAAGATTAAATACAAATCAATGTGTCTTGCAAATAATACACACTTTAAAAGACCATCAAAATTACATAGCTCGTTTGCAAAAGATACATTGATTGCAAAATCATGTCAAGAAGCATAAAAGTATGTTTCCTAGTAAGTAAAAGCATCTTTCTAAAGTTAGCTTCCAAATAAGCTTCAAATCAATATATAATCAAACTATGACTGTTATTTCTTGAGGTTTTGTGCATAAGCACACGATCAGTAAGAGCTAATTTAGGAGTGAGAATAAAAACTCCAAAGTCAGGTGTTAGTTTGAGCAACGTTTCGTTGGTCTTAACGCCAACCTCATCAGGCTCACTTTATTAACAGAAAAAACACAACAAATTTCATAAATTACATTGCAGGGCCAATGTTTACAAATATCTACATTAATGCAATATTAGTTATAAGTAAGTAGTCACGAATAAAATAGTAATATAAATAATTTTAAAATTGAACAATTACTCACGTCTATATCGTTAAGACGATCGTTACAGACTGTTGGGCGCCTCGAATGAATAACGTAAATGTCAAACATGTATTTATTTACGCATATACATATAAACAGTAAATGTACGTTTCTTACGAATGTAGATAACAGCAGTACATCACTACATTGTATTATTTAGAAAGATTACTTATAAAATCTTTATATATGTTATTGAGAAATAAGGTATCTTCTTTCTCATTAATAGTGTGCTTACTAAAGTGTATGTATAGCATTTCAGATATTAATCTTTTTTGTTTATTAGGTTCACGGTCTAGAATCTTTGTTTGAGAAAAATTAAAATTATGGTTGAATTTTTTCATGTGTGAAGCGACAACAAGTTCATCTTTCTTGGTACTTTTATGTTCATACAGTTCATACAGTTTGGTTGATCGAGCTATTCTTTTGTCTGATAAATTATACCACAGGAAGAATATTCTCATGGCAAAAAAAATTTTACGTGATAATGATTATACTGAACTTTTCATACAAAAACATATCAAGAAAAGACTTCACCAAATAAAAAATACTAATAATGATAATAACAACCTACTAAATGACAATCTACGTGATAAAATAAAAATTTCTATTCCATATAACCCATTATTCTTTAAATTTTGTTCAAAAATTTTGAAAAAATTAAATATACAAATTTACCCTATTATTCAAAATAAATTGGACAGCGTTATCATTCTTGGAAAAGACAAGATTGATAAGCTCGATCAAACCAATGTTGTGTATCATTTTGCATGTGATTCTTGCTCTGCATCATATGTAGGTGAAACAAAGAGAGCATTGAAAAAAACGCCTGTATGAACATAAAAGTACCAAGAAAGATGAACTTGTTGTCGCTTCACACATGAAAAAATTCAACCATAATTTTAATTTTTCTCAAACAAAGATTCTAGACCGTGAACCTAATAAACAAAAAAGATTAATATCTGAAATGCTATACATACACTTTACTAAGCACACTATTAATAAGAAAGAAGATACCTTATTTCTCAATAACATATATAAAGATTTTATAAGTAATCTTTCTAAATAATACAATGTAGTGATGTACTGCTGTTATCTACATTCGTAAGAAACGTACATTTACTGTTTATATGTATATGCGTAAATAAATACATGTTTGACATTTACGTTATTCATTCGAGGCGCCCAACAGTCTGTAACGATCGTCTTAACGATATAGACGTGAGTAATTGTTCAATTTTAAAATTATTTATATTACTATTTTATTCGTGACTACTTACTTATAATTAATATTGCATTAATGTAGATATTTGTAAACATTGGCCCTGCAATGTAATTTATGAAATTTGTTGTGTTTTTTCTGTTAATAAAGTGAGCCTGATGAGGTTGGCGTTAAGACCAACGAAACGTTGCTCAAACTAACACCTGACTTTGGAGTTTTTATTCTCACTCCTAAATTAGCTCTTACTGATCGTGTGCTTATGCACAAAACCTCAAGAAATGATGGAAACAATTGGGAGCAGAACGGCACGTTCAACAAACACCGTAATAAACTATGACTGTTATTTACTGATACTAGTCTTGTATATGTATCTAGATGTATCACTATTTATACAAAATAAATGGTTTTCAATATCAGCGGTTAATGGTTTTGTTTCATCTGATATTTTTCCTTTGATGTTTTTGAAAGGTCCCGTTTGGCTCTTTTGTAGTTTTTAAGTTGGGGCTTTTGAAAAGTTTTATTTGGTGCTTTAAAAAAAAAATTTATGATTTTTGAAAGTCACCAGAAGTCAACTACAAATTTTTTGTATGCTATAGAAATACCTATATAATGTAATAAATATTTACTTTTTTCTGTGTCAAGCATACTGAAAAACTTTTTTATTTTACTACTCTCGATCTTTTGATTAATTTACTATGTGAATGTTGTAATGGAGCTGGTATCAACATAATTTATATTTGAGAAATAAAAATTTCCTAATATTGAACAGTAAAGTAATCACATATTCGACAATTGTCCTGATTTCTCAAATAAATTTCAGTTACAACCTAAGAAATCAGCTAGAATTATAAGCTTGTTATTAAAGTAGTAAAAAAAATTTCTTTAACCCATTAAAAAAACCAAAAAAAATCATGTTTGGAATGACCCCCCTAATTCTCTGTATAATATAGGTAGATATAGTCCGGTAGCTGAAGCAATCAATAAGGAACAAATCGGAGATAGCGTCCAAACTTTGCAGATCGCTTTGTATTATGGTCTGTAAACATGAAAAAATAGTTTTGTCCAACCAAACCACGGGCTTCAATTGTTATTAAACAATTAGTAAAAATTTACCATTTTTTTTCTTAGTTTTTCTCATATAACTTTTTTTGTGGCTGTCGGATAGCAAAAATAGCTGAAGATATTTTGTTCGTTATTTAATTATCTACCAATCTGTGTAAATTAGATCATTGGAAGACTTTTTTTCGCGAAGTTATATTGCAAAAAAGTGCAAAAATCGTCGTTATAAATTGTCATTTTGAAACATCCATAAGTTTTATAATGTTTGATGAAAGTGCTTCAAAATTTGGTATTCGATAGCTCTTATAGAGATCTTAAGCCATGCTCAAGGCTTTTCTTGTATTATGAAAAATAACGTAAATAAACTATAATTAATAAAAAAATTCATTTGATTGTCCTGATCGTTAAAATTGAGCTAGACTGAAACTTCAAAATGTATTTTATTCAGAATACAAAGGACTTCAATATTGTGAAAAAAAATTTTTTTTTTTCAATTTTTACCCCGATTTTTACAAAATTTAATTTTGCAATATTAACAAATTATTATTACTCGATTATTTCTTATTGTGGAGAAGTAGAACTAGTTCCATCTAATAGTGTATATTTTTACACAAATTTACAAAAAAAAATTTTTACGATATGATGTTTTTAACTATAGTTATTAATAATTTAGTGTTTTTTGCAATTGTTTAATTTCTATCGGTTTTTTCGATTTAAAAAAAATATTATAGTATCTACATATCATCTGTTGTTGTTATATATGACTTACAGATTTTTTGACAAATAATTGACAGTTAGAAAAAATTACTTATTTATACAGTTTTACGTGCGATAACGGCCTGTGTACGGCGGATTGCATATTTCAGGCGTTTCCATACCTGTTCAAAAAATCATATTATTTGATCTTTTACTTTTATTATTATTTTGTAATAACTAAAAATACATAAACATACATTTTTATACAAAATTTATTATGTGAATGCAAGAAAATACGATGTACATGATATTTGTTGCATAAATTTTTTATAAAATACTATTTCTTATATTTTACGTTTTTTTTTTTACTGGTGTGTGATCACTATCCCTCTCGGTGTCATCTGCTATTTCGGCGAACAAGATGTCATCAGAATCGTCTTCTAATACTTTATAATTAGGAAAAGCATTTTACTGTGAAGGTAAAAATTGTGCTCACATGGAAGACAGAATAGTGTCTCTCAGTGAAGATGAAGATGATAACGACATATACAGTACTCAGAACGTAGAGCATGAGCAAATTCAAATCCAGATGAGTGAATTAGTATTAGAAGACGATTCTGATGACATCTTGTTCGCCGAAATAGAAGATGACACCGAGAGTGATAGTGATTACACACCAGTAACAAAAAAACGTAAAATATAAAAAATAGTATTTTATAAAAAATTTATGCAACAAATATCATGTACATCGTATTTTCTTGCATTCACATAATAAATTTTGTATAAAAATGTATGTTTATGTATTTTTAGTTATTACAAAACAATAATAAAAGTAAAAGATCAAATAATATGATTTTTTGAACAGGTATGGAAACGCCTGAAATATGCAATCCGCCGTACACAGGCCGTTATCGCACGTAAAACTGTATAAATAAGTAATTTTTTCTAACTGTCAATTATTTGTTAAAAAATCTGTAAGTCATATATAACAACAACAGATGCTATGTAGATACTATAATATTTTTTTTAAATTGAAAAAACCGATAGAAATTAAACAATTGCAAAAAACACTAAATTCTTAATAACTATAGTTAAAAACATCGTATCGTAAAAATTTTTTTTTGTTAATTTGTGTAAAAATATACACTCTTAGATGGAACTAGTTTTACTTCTCCACAATAAAAAATGATCGAGTAATGTTAATTTGTTAATATTGCAAAATTAAATTTTGTAAAAAATCGGGGTAAAAATTAAAAAAAAAAAATTTTTTTTTACAATATTGAAGTCCTTTGTATTCTGAATAAAATACATTTTGAAGTTTCAGTCTAGCTCAATTTTAACGATCAGAACAATCAAATGAATTTTTTAATTAATTATAGTTTATTAACGTTATTTTTCATAATACAAGAAAAGCCTTGAGCATGGCTTAAGATCTCTATAAGAGCTATCAAATACCAAATTTCAAAGCATTTTCATCAACTATTATAAAACTTATGGATGTTTTAAAATGACAATTTATAACGACGATTTTTGCACTTTTTTGCAATATAACTTCGCGAAAAAAAGTCTTCCAATGATCTAATTTACACAGATTGGTAGATAATTAAATAACGAACAAAATACTTTAGCTATTTTTGCAATCTGACAGCCACAAAAAAAGTTATATGAGAAAAACTAAAAAAAAAATGGTAAATTTTTACTAATTGTTTAATAACAATTGAAGCCCGTGGTTTGGTTGGACAAAACTATTTTTTCATGTTTACAGACCATAATACGAAGCGATCTGCAAAGTTTGGACGCTATCTCCGATTTGTTCCTTATTGGCTATTTTTTGATGCTTCAGCTACCGGACTAATACATTAACGTATGTGTGGAAGACTATCACAATGTGACGTCACCTCATTTGAAATATCACGGTGTGACGTTACGCTGTGACAGTTTTACACGAACATGTCGACGTACCGTACTTTTCTGAAAGCTTGATTGTTTCAATTTATTCAGTACGATGGTTTCTACAATTCTTCTGAGCTCTTAATAAATTAAAATCTTGATTATTGGAGATGAAAGGAATGGATTTAAAAGAGATTATTTAAGTAAGGGGAAGGTGGATGGAAAGTATCAAGAGGAGCTGTGGGGAAAAAAAGGGAAGCTGCAACGCAGCAAGAGGAAGGGGAGGGGAGTTTTCTTAAATATTATGAAACTATAAATTACGTGAGAACAAGCAAATAACTATAAGAATTGAGGGGTTCTAAAGGGGCCGTGGATAAAGTGGAGGACCTGTAACCTACCTTTGACTTACTGTTTTTGCATTCTCTACAAGTTCAATCTTGATATCCTTGGTTTTCTTATTTTATCCAAAACTTATTTGACACCAATTTTTATTCTATGTTTTGCTGAATGTATATTTTTTGTTCCTTTTAACTGGTCTCCCTTTAAAGTTTTCTCATACGTTATCAGCACTGATAAACAAATAGGCTCATTTATGTTAGAGCTTAATACCGCCTTAACAAATATTGTTGGACTTTATCCCTATTGCTGTGATTTTGAACATTCTATTATTTTTTACTTCTTGTTAGCAATTAGCTTTGACTAGTGCATTCAAATAATACAGTCTTTCATAAAAGCTTCCTTTATCAGCTTGATGTCATACTTCCTACGTCTTATCTCCTTTTTAAGCTTGATGAGATTATCGTTACATGTTGACCAACGTGTTCGTTGATATGAACAAAAATCCTAAATTAATTTTCTCGCTTACGGCTTTTACCCTCCTCTCCTGAGAATATTTTTAATCTTCTTGTAAGAAATCACGCCTTGTTTACACACTGACTCTGTTATTCTTTTTTTGGTATTTCCTTTTAACGCTGTCTAGCTGGTAAATGTATTTTGTTTGGACATAAACATTTTTTAAGGTTTCAGTGGAACCTAATTCTTTCGAGTTTAGAAGAGAAGCCCCTAAACAAAGTAGATTAAAATGGATTTGTCAATCAATTATTCTACCAATAGTTCCGTAATTGACGATAACTATTTAACTCTTCTGCTTCTCAATGTTATTTGACTTTTTGTTATAGATCCATTGTAATTCCAAGAACTACTCAGCAGCGTAAGATGCAGACGGATACTTTGGTTAGTGCAGAAGCTGACGATGCATTCCTTGACTCTGAAGATGACGATGAAGATCATGATGAATGGAAGTAAGTTTTATGGTACAGATTGAAATACTCTTATTTGTCTTATAACAATACTGTAACTATTTGAAACGTCGTAATAAAGCCTAAGTGCATACACTATGTACATTTACTATGATCATACTATTAATATGTCAGTAGTCAGTAGTACTAAGATTTTTAGAGTAAATTCTTTACTTGATTTGTTTGTTAACTGGACTGCTTATATCGTTGCTTTGCTTTCTTTTCTCTTATAATATTTGTAATATTTTCTAATTTGGTTCAGATGGTAAGATAGTTTAAATGTAGAAAAACCCATTTTTTAAAATAAGTTAGTAAGTACAAAATTATACTAAAAATATTTTCTTTAATAGTGAAATGCATTCTAACAATATATTTTTATTGCTTAATTTTCTCAAAAAAATAAAAAAACATACTTCTCTCATTGCAAATTAATGTGAAGAGGAAAAAAATCGAAAAAGAATGTGTAGGGCCAACCAACGTTAAACAAGTGCAAAAATAAAATTTTGTCGTTATTCACCCACGAAAAGTATCAATTGCTGAAGTTTCTTCCTAACTCTGTCATAAAACATCTATGAAACTGTTATTTTTGAAGCAGTATTGTGCACCACCAAAGAAGCTGGAAATAAAAAATATATTAAGAATCTTTTTTAGTAATTACAGTTTATTTTTATTAAAAATGATTCTTTGAATACAGGTATTTCCTACATTTTTTTTTTAGTTTTCTCGATCAATTATAAACAGGTTTTGTTTTTAAATATATTAATGTAAAAAATGACGAAATATGGGACTAAAAAAAAATTTAGCTTCTACCAAATACAGTTAATTATTACTCAGAACGTTAGGGAAAAGTAATAGTTTTTTTTTTT
Organism: Copidosoma floridanum; assembly: GCF_036245765.1. Lineage (NCBI taxonomy): Eukaryota > Metazoa > Arthropoda > Insecta > Hymenoptera > Encyrtidae > Copidosoma > Copidosoma floridanum. Next base: position 27,100,742 of record NW_028321907.1, read on the forward strand.
TTTTTTTTATTACATCTTATTTTATCACCTTATTACACGAGTCATAAAATATTATTAGAGATATAATATAACATTGATTCACTATCATGCAAGCAGACAGCATTTGTTTGTATGTTTCCAAAAATTTTAAAAACTACTAAGCCGATTATTTTCAAATTTTGACAGAAATTAAATTGTAAGTTATTATGTGTCGTTAGCTATAATAGTTCATTTTAACTTAAGTAAAAACGTTTTTATAATACTAACAAGGTAACTGTAACATAGTTTTACACAACAGCTTGCCTTTAGACCACTATAGGGCAAGTGGTTCAATTCCTACTGTTTTGTACGATTAGGGAGCTGCATCCAGAAATAATTTTATTAAATTTTATTAGTAATAATAAATAGATCTTTAATGCGTCACTCAACATGTTAATTAGAGTACATTAAATGTACAAAAGTAACATGTTTACTTAATAATATTTTAATTAATTTTTTTCTTATACTGTATGACAACTACTTTTGTGTTCACAAGTTTCAATCTTGCCGTGTTATTTTACGCTGTAATGAAGATTCGAATTCTTTGTTAAAAGCTTAGCATTCAGAATACTTTAATTATTAATATTTCTTACTAGTAATAATTATTGTGTCTCTTTATTTAGTAACTTCTTCGATTTCTCTATTATTCTGAATGAAGAACCACCATACGATTTCTTTAGTCAAGTAAAAACATTATCCTTTACTATGTACTTGTGTATTTTTTCATAATATGATATTGTTCTTTGCATACAGGGTAAAGAGTATTTTTGATTTCATGTATATTTTTTAGAGCAAAATTCAAAAGTGACAATTTTGAGGCTTTTTAACTTGCTTCTCTGGTGTGTGTACAATTTTTTATCACCTTGTGGATGAAAATAAGTACTTTTATCTTGCAAGTGAGAACAATAGTTTTGCTCTGTTTACTCAATTTTTAATAAAATGTAGGCTGTAAGCTTTTATAAACTACTGAATACAAAATGTTAGAAATTAATCATAATGTTTGGTCTCACATCACAAAAAAAATCAAACAATATAAATTGATTGATGTTGTAGTGAATACTGATAATGCAGTTTGCCATTTACAAAAATTAAAAAAATTTAGTCAATGCAATTGGTTTCACTACACCTAGTCTCCAACATAAAGTTAAAATAGCAATAATCCTACTAAATAGTCCAAATTCACTGAAGCTACGTAACAGTGCCTAATAAAAAATAAAAAATGTTATTTACCAGATTATTAAGACTACTATTCTTACAGCTTTTAATAGAAGATAAGTATGGCTCTCTTACATTTCGTAGATCTATGATTTCTACAGATTTATTAGTTTAATTAACGTTAGATAAGGTCAAAGAAGCTTATTATTAGACATTCGAGCATATTAATGTAGATTGATGAGATTGTTTTTCACATGGACATTTTTGCGTGGGAAATTTTGAAGCCAGTTACATCTGAAAACCGGTTAAAACTAATTACACATGATAAAGTAAAAACTCAAGTGTATTCTTGTATTTTTAATATATTGTAAAAAGTTATCTAATTTTAACGTAAATAATATTAAATATTTTGAATATTAATGTGTAAGAAGTAGTCGCAGCCACAACCGGACACACTATTTTGTGCGTTCTGAATTACCAGAAACGTATAAATGTATTAAAGAAAATTATCGCATTAAAATATAAACAAGATATAATATAAAAACTATTTTTTTTTACAGAGAGGTCAAAGCCACGCAGGAAAAGTTAAATTAATACATTACAAAAATTGGCATTTTTATAAAAAAATAATTAGTATTTTGATAAAATCTCATATTATTTTTTTGACAAGTTTTGTATTTTTTAAGCGAAGTGTATTATGAAGGGCTCTCACATAACAGAAATAAAGAAAAACTTTGTACTTTTTCTTGCCCCCTTTGTTTCTATTCGTCCCACCACTACCGCATGCTCTCTCGGCAGCGAGAGTATATTACACGGTAGCAAGAGCGCGTATGCTCTTTTTCTTTCTTTCTCTTGGCATTACCAAACGGTGCGAAAATTTAACAGTAAAACTAGACAAGCAACTCGAAAATAAAAGAGGTAAAGTATAAATTTTCAAGACAACATATGAGTCAGTAAAATATCAGAAAAATCCGATCGGAAATTTTCTACGTAAGCGCCCTAGCTGGCATACATTGGTCCTTATGTGGCAAATGCGTTGCATTAGATAGTGGCGTAATTTTACGGGGAAGAGCTCGGCCCTACCTAGACATTTTTGTTTGTCTACACATATATAGTTGTTATACACACCTTCATACTTACAGTTTACAGAATAATTTTCCATTAAATTTTCAGAAATTTTCAAAATTCAAAGAAAACAGTTATTGATAAAAGAAATCAAATAATTAATTATGTAATGGATGGATAGAACTTTGATCATTTTTAAAAATATAAACATTAAAAACACTTTGATTATCATCATTGATTCTTGTAATTTTTAAAACACGACATACTTATGCATTTTTTTGCTAATTGAGGATATTGTTACTTATAAAAAATAACTACACTGAGAAAATTTTACAGTAGCGTTTACTACGAAGGCTGTGGTAAAAACTACCACAATTATTTGCCGTTATTTTGACCAGAAAATAAGGTAAATCCTACGATGCCTTATACAAGGTTATTCTAAAAAAATGGTCAGATTTACCAGATGTACAAGCGTATACTTTAATTAAAAGAAATAATTTATATTATTATGTACTTAGTGCAAATTATAACATGATTTTTCCATTATTTAAAATAAAAATATTGTTTTTTAAATTGACGCTTACTAAATAAAACATCGTAGTGTCTTGACATGTAATGTGAAATGTTTTTAGTTAGAAATTTTACATCTATTTCTGACACTTCTCAGAACAAAAATCTTCTCATTAAAAACATATTTGTTCGAAGTCCATAAAGTTTATTTGGTCAATTATTAAGCTGTAAAAAGTAAAAAAAAACTATAATTGTGCTTAAAAGTACAGTGCATTCCTCATGCCACAAAATAATCGTTGGCCCTCACGGGCCGTCGATTGGCAGTTTCTCCCGTATAATCTACGAAAAGGGCTTTTTTTTTTGCTAGTAAAGCTTACAACTCCCAAAAAATATAGACGTCTAGAATTTTATTCATTAGATGCACATAACGTTTTTCTTTATATTCACCCTCTTGCAACTTTTGGTATGGTTAAGACTGTTGTGAATCCTAAAGGCTGTTTTTTATCAAATTTGTTAAGTTCTTATATATTTTTTGGCAAAGTAGTTCGTCGTGCGATGGTTCTGAAAAGGACCGGTGAGCTTCTTAAGTAAACTCTTTCTTGACTGAAGTTTCAAGCAAACGTGACTGCCTGGGTACCTTAGGATTATCTTCTCTGGTCTGCTGTTGTAGCCCTACACTAATTGAAAAAAAAATTAAGTTAGAAGCTTTGGAGCTAGTTGTAGAGATCTTTCTCAACGTCTCCTAGTATAACGTTAAAAACGTTGGTGTCTTAAGCTCCTTCTTTTTTGTGCAGACTCAGTTGTTTTGGTGATCTAAGGTAGGGAGATTGATTCGTGATGCTTGCCCGTTGGAGACTATTCCGTTAGTTCAAGTTTTTTTCCTTCATAACTGTTAGGTTCACCCAGCACAGACGTTGAAAAAGATTGGTGATTCCTGGTTGAATGCTTAGAGCCGAGAGGGTGTTATAGGGTCATCGGTCACTTGAGTTCCCAGCCTTGCAACGAACAACTCCCCTCGTGACGACTGCCAATGAAAGACTGATGTGGTTTAATAGTGGCCGTCTTTAGTTAACATAGTCTTTTAGTCAACAAATCGTTACCAGAAATAGTAGTAAAAGTATATTTGTTGGCAAGGTAGTTTAAATTTAGGTGGCCCTTGAAAGAACCAACAAGATTGATGGTTAAGTAGGGAACGATACTTATAATGGCCCTGAAAGGGCCAGTGGTGAAACTTCCAGCTATCCTTATTATTATTCTTGATGATAAAGAGCTGGCTGCAGGTAGCTTGACTCTTACCATTAAAGTCTTCTGTGTATGGAGATCGTGTTGGAGGGAGGTATGCCACTGACCAAAGAATATCTCGTCTCTGGGTCATTCCCCGGATAATCAACCACTCATCGTTAGTCAGGAAAGTGGGCTTACAGAATACCTTCTTGGTAGGTATACCGTTGAGACGACCACCAAGAAGGAAGCCGTTATGGCTGCCCGTACTGTTTAGGGCTGTCTTTTCTGGCTCGTATTTGTAGTAAAACATTCTCTGACGGCAACAGGCCAGATGGTGGAATGGCCACATTTCTCTGAGTGACTGGAGCAGGTTGTACTCTGGCTACACATGTCTCCTGCTATTTCACCGCAGACTTTATCGATTACAAAATTTTTTTATTGGTGGTACTAGTCAATCCTGAAGGTTTAGGGTGAAAGTAGACCTAGGTCACTTGCCTATTGAAGAAGAGCGTCATCGGTAACCGGGATACGCATGACTAACATCTACATTCTCGATGCAGTCTGATGTACTGCCGGTAGACGACTGCAAAATTTTTCGAGGCGGTCTGGCCTATATAACTATATCTATTTATTTTGTTGCAAGTAGCTTCAATTTTACGTCGACGCCACCTAGCGGATTCTACTGAACTAATGTTAAAAGCTGCCGTATTTTTGCAAAACTTTGAGCTTATTTATTGCTATTGTTATTAAATTTTTCGAGATATAAACTATACTAAAACCATCTAGGAAGTGTCAAGAATCGGTATGCAAAATTTCAGCTACATTGGTTGAGTAGTTTTCGTGGTTAGCGATTACAACAGTTTTAGTGACTTTGCTGTATATATAAGTAAGATAACTGAATCTTATAAAAATAAAAAAAGTAAAAATTAGACTATTTCGAATCCATTTATACCTTTTGTAAGCATGTGTTATAATATCAAATATTGAGGAAAAACACGATGAAAAATCATGTTTAACATGAGCTCCTATGAGATGGCTGCCGAATCAGCATTAAAATTTACGATGGAAAGAATAAATGTAAGCGAAATCTACAAGACAGATAAAAAACTATTGAAGGAGCTATCATGCAACGTATTGGCCCATGTTATAATATTTTTCACAGATTAAAATAATAAAATGGGTAAGATCTTTTTAAGAATCACTCATAAGGTTATTATAATGCTATGCTCATGTATTTCATTCAAAATTTTAGTAAAGTAGTTATTTACCAAAACCTACATTAACAAGGCAATGTCCTTATGCAAAAAATAACAAAACTACTCAATACTTAAAAGTATAGTAGATTATAGTATTCTGCTGTTACTCCTAGATTACCAATTTTTTCTTTTTTTTCAAATTGCAACTTCATGTGTTTTCCCATATGGCGTTACATATGGTATCACCAATCCAAAACCTCTTATGTAAGACCATACGTAAAACCATAAGGGAATGCTGTATCGCTTTATCGAAGTAATGACACATAAAAGTCTGTTATCTTTTTTTCAAGTAGCTTGCCTAGTTTAAATTTTTAATCAGGAATATATGTAAACGTGATGTTCCCAGACGGCACAAAAATATGAGAATATTAGACTGAAAGAATGTTAAACAAGACAGCAAAATTGTGATAAATTTTTTCAAGTATAAAAAAATGATAAAATTAAAGAAATAGATTCTTTATAAAAACTTTTTCAGAGCTTCACTTTTTTCATAGATTCAGTGGCACATTTTTTTTTATGTACACACTGATGAAAGTATGCTTGGCGTTCCGTCTTTACTACACATATTGCTGGATAACTTAAACATTCTTACATAATATTTAATAAGAACCTTACACTTAAAAAAAAATTATGAACTACATGCATAGAATAATTTTTAAGTAGAGGACAGGAGTCCTCAGGTCCATCTGCTTTTTCATCTCTTAAATATTTTTTCTATTGTCTCTACATTTTTTCAGAAGGTTTGACAGGTTTAGAATAGGCAAAGCTATTTCGATGAAAAGTTTTCAATTGTAGAAAAACACTAAAAATATTTCTAACAATAACTTTGGTTTCAATGGTGATATAATATTTACAGTAGATAAAGTTTATTTAAAAATGTAGCAGAAATGTATAATAATGTAAAAAAGTTACAGATAGTCCTGTATTTTAAAAACAAACTTCTTAAAATACTCCTTATTATAAATTTTAATGTAAGGGATAGAGTAATACGTAAAAAAAACGTTTGGCACGCAAAAAAATCTCATAAAATTTTGTTGTCACTTCTAGTCAAAATGTTACGAGTACCATTATAGAGATAAAGCAATGTAATAAAGTTGAAAATAGCAAAAATCATTGGAAAATCTTTATTTTTATAGATAGAGTCTTACATAATTATTTGAAGGATGTTTGTTTACATGGCAGCCACGGCTTCTGCCGAAAAGAACGCATTTAAGAATGCAAAGCTTGAATGATAACAAATCGAACACAAGGAGATACGCAACCTGGTGCTACAAAAGCAGAGTTTGTTACAACAGCTAGCTAGGGAAAATCACCCTGAAAAGTTTGGATAGCCACATCAGCTAAAAATGTTAACAGTCTCTTCCTCAGTGGTTTGCCCAAATGGCGTACCCACAGAAAAGATATTCTCCAGGCCCACTTTCCCGACCCATAGTGAGCTGTAGGTAATCCAACAAATAATGTAAAAACGAAGTATTCATTGGCCAGGAGCATACCTCTCTCCAGCACGCTCTCCATATGTAGAGACTTAATAAATCTAATGCTGGCCAAAGCAAGATCTGCTGGAAAACTTTCCTTTGCTGTTGCATACTTTGGCATTGCTTCCACTCTCTTGAGTTCTTGAGTAGAGGTAAAATGTAACACTCTACTTCTATGCTTTCATTATATGTTTTTTCTTGAGAAGATTACATGCCTGATACGCAAAAATCGCCCTCTTGGAAAAATTCTTCAAGATAGAATATTCACCGTATAGGATGAGTGCACAGTGAGTCAGAGAGCTCATATTAAAGCAATTGATAGAACATGACAAGATATATTATCAAACCAGAAATGAATAGGTGACATCACATTTATTTTTACTGGAGATTTAAAGCAGATATTACCAGCTTTTCTGAGAGAAACTAGAGCTGACAACATTAATGTCTGTTTAAAATCATCATTTCTCTGGTATTATATGGAGTTCATGCTTTTACGTAGTTATATGAGAGAAAATCTCTGTGGGGGAGACACAAAATGTTGAACACAGTTGTTAAAAATTGGCAATGCCACAATGGAATACGAAAATGGTCTTATCCTATCGGTTAATCAACTGAAGAGATGCTTACAACTGATTTAATTTCTCAAGTTTACCCAGATATTCAAAATTCATGTACTAAATCGTACCAATGATAATGTTAAAGAGCAGTAATTTCACCTAAAAATAGTACAGCAGAGAAAATTAACAACAACATTCTTTAAAAGTTTGCAGCTAATTCTTAAGAATACCTTTCTATTGATTTAAAAATCACAACTGAAGATGTTGTCAACTATCCTCAGAAATTTTTCAACTCTTTCACTCCATCAGGATTCCAACCCCATAAGTCATATTTGAAAGTTTTGAGATCAAACTGCTTTTACTTAGATAGTTGTAAGTCGAGCTTTTAAAAACTGATGATCCGCATTAACAAATTGTTTTAATTTCTCCTGGGAATAAAACTAAAAATCTTATTTATATTAAAGTTTTGTGATTGAAAGAATAATTTAAAATTATATTTCTTATCAGTTTTGAATCCTTACAGCTTTTACAAATAATTCTTTTCATTTATTATAACATGAGAAAGTGTAAATCAACAGCTATTTTGAACAACTATCTAATGACTTAAGGGACACAGTACTTTTCAGCATCATAATATTTTGTTTACTATCGCACAGCTCATTATTTGACCAACACTGCATAGATTCGAAACAAAATTTTATTTTATTAGAACTTCTTAATTTCTAGAAATGCCAAGAATAGATGTTAAAAAGCTGTGACAAGGGGGGGGGGTGTGGCTGCTAGTTGTATTGTACACTGCAAACATGTTTTTTTTTTTTAATTTTTATCAAGGAATCATGATTTGTTGGACAAATACAAAAATTTCACACAAAATGAGCTTAAACTAATTAGAGGTATGCGATGCGTTTAACTGTGAATATTAAGGATTTTTTAAAACATGTTATAAGACTGTTTAAAAATAATTCTTAATAAAACTTATCTGAAAAAAGACAGAAGTAGCATAGGGCTATTGCAAGTTTGTAAGATTAGCTCAGCAGGCGCTAGGAAGGAGAGCCTTACAATAATGGGAGTTGAGAATTTCTGGATACAAAGTGTACCTGTATATGCAGAGGTATATTAAAATTTCTTTCTACATAGAACTGTGATAACTTAGTGATTAGCATGCTAGCTTCCTAGCCAAAGATACTCGAGGGATTGTGGGTTCGAGTTTTCGAAGGAAAGCCACCACCTGGCCAGCACATTGGGTAAAAGTCACTGTCGGTTGTAAAAAAATCGGTACAGCAGGTTTAGATGGTTTATTGAGAAATATCTTTTCATTAAACTCGACAATAGCTGAGGTATGCTTGAGACAACCGCTGCATTCTGCAGCTAGTACTCAGTAGGATGTACGACCGAGTCGTCTGAGAGGAACTTTGCAAGGCACCCTCTGCCATGAAAAATCCATAATGAATAAAAATTTCCTCTACTTTTCTGCCTCCTACACCTCATAATCAGAATGTTTAAATTCTTATTTAAATGACTTAAATATATGTTGAGGTTCACTTTCGATTTTACACTAATTCCAGTTAATTGCATAATGATAAAAATTATATCTATTCTTCTTTACCAACCTGGAAGCAAATACATTTACTTTATACTTATCAGCTTAGAACAAATTAATATATTATCAAGGTATGATGGAGCGTGACGAGGTAAGTTTAAGAAAGTAGACGAAGCTTGAGCGATCGTGCTTCTATTTACTTAGATTTCTATATTCAAATTTTCAAATATGAAAAATAAGTATTTTGAACGGTATGCCTTATGTATTTTGATTTAATTTAGTCTCATTTATTTTACTTCACAGCTTTACCGAATGAGATAGGCCTGAAACTTGGTAAAACAACGAAAACGAGAACTGTGTATCTCAAAATGCTTAAGTTAAGATTAAAATTTCTTCAGTATCAGTTTCAGCCTGAAAATGTTTTTACCATAAAGCTGGCTGCAAGCTAAATTTTTCCTGAGTTTAATTAAGATAGGTGTATTCTTAAAATGAAGCAGAGCTACCAACAGTATGATATTGGCTACAGGTATTTCTTATAATGTCACAGTAGATAGCGTGCAGCGTTGGGAGTTCTCAGTGGCCAAGATGGTAGAGCGCTCGTTTTTCACCTAGAGGGCTTGGGTTCAAGACTTCACTCCATTATTTCCTCCCAGCTAACTCTGTGGTGCTCCTTTATTCGGTAAATTAATGAACTATTTGTATGAATTAACCTCTGCACACATTCATATATTCAAAACATCGTTTTATGAGCAACTTGAAGTAGAAATTTAGTAAAATCATTGTAGATCACCATAGCTTTATTGTACAGACCTCGTTTCTATCCAGTAGTTTCAGTTGTAGTACAAGTATTTCAGTTTTTTGAAATACACAATCAAAAAATGGTATTTTCCTGAAAATTTATGGTATCCCCATAAAAACACTTTTTCACAAAAAAAAGCGCTTAGGTATGTTTGATGTTTTGAGTTAATATTTTGTAAAGAATTTCTGAAGCCTTTATACACAAGCTATGAACAGTATTTTTCCTCATGAATCTATACCTTAAAAAGTTCTGAAATTAACACAAACAAATCATCAATTTTTAGAGCAACATAAATTTTGTATCACACTCGTAGTATGGTGTGTTGTTGAGTTAATATTTTAATGTAAGGAATTATTGAAGCCCTTATACGCTGGCAATGAATAGTATATTCTTTCTAATGAATCTGTAGCCTTGAAAAGTTCTGAAATCCAAACATAAAAACGGTAGACTTTCTTTTTTGCGCAAAATGCATTTTGTAAAACACTCGTATTATATTACTGTTTAGTACTCGTACTTTAACAAAATCAACCTATATAATGTTAACTTTTAATTGGTACTTCATGCAAACCTCACATAAAATACATTCATGCCTTGCTATGTTGAAAGTATATGAAAATGTAAGGACATTATTTCAATCCATGTAATAAAAGGTTTATATACAATACCAGTCAAAAGTCAATGTAGATTAACAAAGACGAATTTTCAATCTAGTAGGAGCATGAATAAGTTTTCTAATTGCAGTTTTTTTTTAAATCATCGGACCAATAAGTCTGAGTTATTCGTCAAATGGTTGAGAATCCATTCGTAAATAATTAAAATGTAGCCCTGGATCTGTTAGTTTTAATATTCTTAAAAGATTTTTGCTACCACTTTGTATTTGTCTTTGAGCCTCTGCGAAAACTGGCCTGACCTACATGCTTCTTATATTTATTCTCCTACGAATTTTTTTTGTAATTTAATACAAGCCATATAACTTTAATAATCCCTGCTTCAGTTTGTACTTTTAAAAAGCCATTGTTAAATTATTTTTATATACGTAAATTATTTTGCATAGAGCTTCTTGAACAAACATCATGTTTTCTATTTTTTGTAACTTTGCAAAACACAAATTCTCACTTTAGATTAATTAAACAAACGAAACAATCATACGAAGTTAATTGTAATTTGAAAAAGTATACCTATTTGCACATTAGGATTATGATATTGCCAGCTGACAGGAGATGCCGAGTCACACTAGCCGATTCGTTCTCATACAACGTCAAAAAAATTGTGTACGCTGTTCACATACACCAAAAAGATGCCACGTCACTTCGTTTAAATGCATTGGAGAGAGTAAGAAGTCAAAGTATCGGGTCTCTTCTCACTCTTATGTCTGCAATATCAGTGCCGTGCTGCATGTAAGCAGGGCACACAACTTTGCGTGGTTGCAAACTACAAAATGACAAAACGCGCCCATTGACTGAAATTTTGATGGTAATTTGCCATGCCACTCTGTTCCCGCTCCATGTAAACGCTGCCTCAATACCGCTCTGCATCTATTGCATAAATTGATGGTTCATAAGGGCAAAACACTAGTAGTTGAAACGGGAAAAATTTATCGCATCGCCTTCACACAAGATATCTTACACAAATCTAACGCATATTTTGCATTAAGCAGCGTGTATCGGGTAAATAAGTATGAAAGTTGTCTTGTAGTAGAATTGCTCAAGTCTTGCAGCACAGCCTTCACGCAAAATGCCCAGCACAAATCTTACGTAAATCTTGCATGAAGCAGCGTATATTGTAAATGACATTATTGTGCTCAAGACTTTTAGCAGACCGTTTACGCAAGATCTCTCACACGCAATGTTTGCGGTAGAGCTTTTACATGTGATCTCTTGCACAAATTTTGCATCAGGGACAAGAAATGTTACTACTATTCTAAAGTTGCGTTATTTAACATAAAATAATTTCGTTGACAACTATAAGGAATAGCACCTAAAATAAACGTTGTATAATGTTGTGCAAAATATCTTACAAGGGGTCTTGTGCAATACCATATACAAAGTCTCAAATAACATCGTGTAAGATTTCTTGCACGTATGCCTGCACGATACCCTTTACGACATGAAGCAAGATTCTTGGTACCTCAAAGATATCAAAATATAACGTGTTACTCTTAAATTTAAGAATTTTTTGCATAAAAGGATTTAAAATAGCTATGGTAAGAAAAAAAAGAAATCCTTACCTCCAGTGAGAGATTTCAAACCAATATGTCTGGCTATAGTCAAAGAGTATCCTTAGTTGAGTGTTTTACATACTTGGACTGACTGAATTTGACACTCGGGGAAGAATTTTTTTCCTTCTGAGGTACAAATGGAATGAGTGTTTGTGCAACGTATCCTACAACAGATTGCAAGGTAGTGTGGAAATTTAGGACAGGGTATGTTGTTGCTCAATAAGGAAGACGAAGATTATTAAAAAGATTTTCTATTCCTCAGAACGAAATTAAGAAACTAATACAACGATATTGTAACGTGGAAGAAAATAAAGGAAAGTAATTTGACTTTTCGACACTTCAAACACTCAAAGAGATAGTAATCTTGATTTTTCGCTAATATTAAGGATTTTATGTAATAACTTAAGTTAATGGTGCCATACGCTTAAAATATGTGATTAAAGAAATGCCACTCAGGAAATGCACACAAATAACTGTTTTCTATTTCAAATAGAATTTGTTAAGTAAAATTGAACTTAAATATTTTGTATTGCATGAATAAAAACTAATTTCAAAGATACTTGATTACAATGATTTTACGTAGATTCGGATCAACGCAACTTAAAAATTTTATTCTTCCTGTTTAACTCATAAAATCAATTTTAAAAAAAGGGATAATTGGTATGAACTTATTACCAAACTATATAACGTGTGTATGGCAATTAAGCTTATAATCAATCAAATATATAGATCTATCTGTTCGAGATCTTCAAATCCCACATTGACTTTTACTCCAAATGTGACCTGAATTAACTACGCAAAATCTAATATGGCTTTCTTACAATTTTATTTGTGACAAAAATTCTCGTACAACATCATCAAAGAAAAACAAAAAAGTCAAGAGACCTCATGCTCAACAAAATATCGCTTGGAACAATGACTGGCTTCCCACTTCAACGAAACATAAATGAAAAATACCAAATTAAAACAAAAATTATCAAATATGACTATATTTCCCTGTGTAATCGATTCGAGAAAGAGATGGATTGCATATTATTACCAACTTTACAGAAATCCCAACTTATGTACCCAGAATTATGATGACTACCAGAATCAGGAAGGATAAATGTATTCATCAAAGAAAAAAAAAAAAAGAAGAAGGTTAAGCATCTTCAGATCAAGCTTAAGGTATGTCGTTGAGACCACCCCAAGGGTTTCAATGTTTCAGTGATAAGGAACTGTCTTTTCAAGCAATCTGTGAGTCAAAATCTTAACGTCTCATGCGAAAACCTCGTGCTATATACGACCAAATGGGAGATCTGGGAACAAGACAAAATGATGTCATGCTGATTCTGCCTCGTAAAATTAAAATTTACTCAATGCGAGAGCAGGTTAGGTATGAGTCCCCTGATCCCTGATTACTCTCACCAACGTTAGTCGAAGAAAACCTATCTTCTTCCGGCTTTCTAGTCATGCATGACCAAAAAGCCGGAAAAAGTTATGTTTTCTTAAACGAGGCATGCCTTTGCATCGTGATACCCTTCCATTACAGCTTTTCCTAGCCAGGCAACTCCCCCCTTCCCCCTTCTTTATGGTTTCAAATTTTCTTGCTCCATTTGGCAGCTCTGCTCCTACGAGGCACTGTGTCTGTGTAGCTGAACCCTACAATATCCTACAGTTTATTGTACATGAAAGAGTACAGAATATCCCTTAAAATTTTTTGCACGGTTGACAACATGATGTCCTACACAATATAAAACAAGATAAAACAATTCTTACTTCTGGTAAGAGGATTAAAAACTATTTTCAAAAATCTCTAACAGAGGGTCTTAAGAATGATAAATAATCATTATATTAATCTATATTTAACATTGTTTCATACTTGTTGATATGTTTGTCGATAATAGATATAGCAATAAATTTCATAACTTCTACTTTTCTATACATTTTAATGAAACTTGACGTGTAGTTTTTATTCTGAAGGAAAACTAATGCATTATTAAAAATGTAATAAATTGATTACAATTGCTACTACTAAGTTGCTGATTACTTTTTTCTTCTGATGCCTTAATGTCAGTATCGAATACCAATCGAAAATAAATTCTCTCAATACCTCCCTTATCCTGAAAGTGCTTTACATCTGCCTTTCTCTAAGACGGATAATCACCTATTTCGACGAAGGTGTGCCAAAAAATAGTATATTCATTACGTTTGGAGGTTAAAAAGTTCATTAGATTCCACGTTAGTTACTATCAGGCTTATCACGTAAAAACTAAGACGTTCTTAATCTTGCTCACTAGTTACGTAATATACTGTATCATCACACCCAGCCAGAAACCAATCTATATCCGCTCACTACGTTAACAGTCACGTGTCAGTTCCAGCCCAGGTGGAATTTAAAATTTTATACACACCATAGGTAGAAGTAAAGAATACTCCAACTTTATGTTTTTAACCCTCACTGTCAATTTGGGTGACAATACACATGAAATCCAAATCATTATTTACTTAACTAACTGCCTAAGATGTGTAAATAGCTATTTCAACTAATTACATTAGTATTTGGATGCATGATATAAGTTGTTAAATTATGAGTTTACAAGAAGAATTAAGTTTTCTTAGAATTGTTTAATTTAAGTAAGAGAATGAAATTTCTTTTTTTACCGTTATCGAAGACTGTAAAAAGCATCTACTTAAGGGCATACACAATTCATTAAATATTGTTCTATACAAAGTTCAATTGAATTAATTTTATTTTTCATTAATTATAACTAAAAAGTTATACTTTTTACTTACAAATTTGAGTTATCAGCATAAAATAATCAGAAAATATGATAAACTTAAAGAGCATATGAAAGTTTTTGAGCTTACGCTAAGATTACAAGTCTATTATCGTCAGAGATACCATTGATTTTAGACCAAGATTTACCAGGTTTAAGGCACAGATATTGTCGTAGTATTTTTTTCTAATTAACTGATTTATTTTATTCTTATTTTCAATTGCTTGAAATATTTTATACATGTATAATGCACTACAGATTTTTTGTTTGATGTATGATGGCTCTAAAAACCTATTTAACTGCTATTTTGAGGAAAACTTGTCATAACAAGTTTTTTTTCAAATCAGACAGAAACAAATTTTTATTTAGAAATATAAAAATCTGTTCATAATGAAAATTCCAAAATTTCATTTTCATCCCAAGCAGTATCAGTAAGATTTTCAGAGCGTAATGGGTATGTGCCAACTATCTTTAATAAACAAAATATGTCACAAAACTGTAACCACGCACGCTTCTCACAAGAATTCACCAGTTACTAAGATAAAATGTATTTTTATGACAATACATTTATGTATAGGTAGTATGAGTGGAATAGATAATTTTGTTTTAGTTAAATCCATTAGTTGTATAGCTAGGGGAATATGGGACCGCCAGGCCTCGTAGAGATACGGAGCCACTCTGGCATCATACCCTCGTACGGATATGGAGCCACTCTGGACACGTATCCCCCTACGAAGCCACTGGTGGCCTCATATCCCCCTACGAATACGGAACCACTGGAGCCCTAAGAGGCTGATGACTTGGCCGCCTATTCTCATGCCGAATCTGCTGTGCCCTCTCCCACGGTGTCTCGTGCTTCTATACGTGTAGCGAAGAAAATCTGAGAGTGCATTTGCAGCATACAATGAAAACTAAAACTTCCTTAAAATCATTCGAACTGAGCGCAGATATTAGTAGGTTTAATTGTTTTTCCATGCATATTACCCGCTAGCATTGACGAAAGTTTCCCATAGCACGTATACTCATTGAATATTTGAAAGTGATAAAAGATTAAGAATTAATGCGTCTGATTCGATGCGTCTTACTTTACACTACGTAGATGAGTAAGCTGAAAAATAAAGTTCTATTTACGTATCACGCTTCTGGAGAAAATATTGAGCCACAAACACGGATATCAGGTGTAATGTAATACAATACTTTCAATCTTACCAATGTGGACGTGATTCTCACAGTTACTAATTTATACACACTATCATTGACAGAAGTTGTACATATCACGTGTACTCATGTTACTCAAGAGGGATAAAAGATTAAGGATAAACGTGCTCGACTCGATGTCTCTTGCTACACAATGCTTATATGAATGAGCTGCAGAATGAGGCTCTATTAACGCATGTCACTTCTGGAGAAAACATCAAGCTACAATGAGTCAATAAGAGCTCTAGTGTTGAGATACTGGATAACACAATACTTTCTTCGTGGTGCATGTAACCGATACATATGAAAAAAACAAAAAAAACCTCTACATCATGTCGCTCTCATTTATCCTCAAAATATAAACATGTACCGAGAATAAAGTCATAAGTAAAGTTATCCTTACGATGTATAAAATTTAATAAATTACTATTTTATACACTTATCATCTTCATGGTACATGTAACCTATACATATAAAAAAATAAAATCTTATGCAGCTCTCACATATCGTTAAAATTGAGACATACTGTAAGAATAAAGGTATGAGAAAAATATTATAAGGGGTATGATTTTTTTGAAGAAAGCAGATGATTTGTAGCAACCTTCAGATGTAGTGATTCTCGAACATAATGTGAGTGAGCCATCAGAAACATTTTCATT
The DNA here is from genome assembly GCF_036245765.1 of Copidosoma floridanum. Taxonomy (NCBI): domain Eukaryota; kingdom Metazoa; phylum Arthropoda; class Insecta; order Hymenoptera; family Encyrtidae; genus Copidosoma; species Copidosoma floridanum. The sequence goes on from NW_028321907.1 coordinate 27,117,174, forward strand.
CTCTTTTTTTGTTTAATTTTAAATTTAAGCATATTCCCAATTCTTAATACTAAATTAAAATAATTATGATGATTATGACAGTGATGATAACGATGCGAGTGACAATGAATCTCTTACTTAAGTTGGTGGTTTGTCAGTAAATTCTCTACCATAAAAGTACAGGTATTTTGGATGTAATCATGTGCTTTTTTTCTTAAAAAAAGAAATAAGGTTAACTATACTGTAAACGATAGTTATGGTGGTGCTGATCGGCAATCTCTAATTTCAATAAGTGATTTATCAGACTGATACAGTGAGTCTAGCGATACCGCAAATAATGTTAGTGACTATGATGATCATCATAATAATGGTAGTAATAGTAAATCAATGATAAAACAAAAAAGTGTCACTGATTCTGACTAAAAAAAGATTTAATGGTTTTAGTATTTCCAAACACGAAGAAAGTGCACTTTTACGTTCTTTAAAAACAATAAAGAAACTGATGATGATTGGACTCGTAAAAAGAAAAAGAAACTCCTGCAAGGATGAATGTGTATTGAACCAGCTAAAGTATCGTAATAAAAATAGTAAAAAAGGACAGAAATAGTGTTGTTCTAATGGTAAGTGCATAATAACTGTAGTAATCAAGGTCAACATCATTATCATCATTATATATGGTCAGCAAAGTGATTTATTCAATATTTTAATAAATTTTTTTCAGCTTTGTTTTAAAATTTTTTCTCATTACTTCTTTTGTAAAAATAACTCTACATATATATAAAAATACATATTGTATATATTTGACCTTAATTTTATTAATAAAAATATGTTCAAAAAGTATTTTGGCTAGTAGATATTTACTTATGTATACTTTGTTATTATTTAAAATAAATAACACTTAAGACCATTAGGACCCTCAGTTGATATAAATACTTTATTGAGATGAACATGCTTTATAAATATCTTTATTACTTTTGTAGTCCAAATAATTTACTTATAACATTAAGATTAACCATATGATTCTAGTTATGTGGCTTAACCTTAAAATCAACCAAATATGTTTTATTGGTAAGTTGAAGTATATGAAAAATAAACAATATTTTTCTGTTTACTAAATTTTTTTTTATTTAAACTGAAAATGCGCTACAATTTTAATAGTAAGCAATTTAGTATAAAGAACAACATTTATCTCTTATACATAATATTTATCTGAAATGTAAATCTAGACTTATTTATTACCTAATTTTAAATATTGTATCCGTTTTTAAAGAGTGTACGTTATTACGATAGGCGCACTGGGGCAGCATATACATGCGTGCTTCATGATAAGCACAAAATATTGATCTATCATACAAAGTGTTAAGCGCTAGGCACCCAAAATTTTTGATATTATGAACTTGAAAACTTCCCATTCAGGCAAAATTCTAGCCAACCACTTTGCTTTTTCTAAACCCTAAACATATACCTCATCACCCATATTAATGACTGATTATATTGTATGCTGCACTTTATTTTTTCCAATTTCCAAAGTATTCCATGAAAGTTAGTTTCCAATCATGATACTTGATACATTTTTGTCTTAGATAAAAATGTCCATGGATAAAAAGGTTTTAAAAAAGTGCCAATGGTGTTCGCGTCCGTCTTTATGTTCAATATGGCTACCTCTTTGAAAATAAAGTTTATTTTGTCAATTTGGTAACCTTGAACATCGACTAAAAATTTTCTCTTGTCACTCGTATCTGCAGTTATTTTCTGATTACACATTGAATAATCTCTTTTCATTGGTGCAGGACCATCAATTTGATATAATCTCTTTCCGTATTATGATGCTAATAAGAAAATAAGAGTGCTTTAATATTAGCGTAATTTTTCAAATTTTTACGTACAGTTTCATATATAGTATCTATTTAAGCTCCAGAGTATTTGAAAAGCGCTTTCTTTGGCAACATATGCGGATTCAAGGAGTTTACATGAGGTAACACGTCATTGATAGTAGCCATCACGTTACTGACTTAAATCATTTATTTGCAAGCATATTTAAGCAATTGTGACCGAGAGGACAGTACTTCAGTGAATAATTTGCAGAGTTATCACATAGTGTGATTACAGGGATAGTAGAGAAGGGTATATTAAAAAATTAGCACTCTATACCCTCCCCATTATTAATACTGTTAATGATGTAACTAAACTTTTTCGTGTCTTATGGAACTAGCAAGCTCAGCTTAGAGGGTGCAAAAGAAAAGAACCTTAAACCAATGCGAGTTTACCATATACAGTATAATAGGATAGGATAGTAGACATAAGCAGTGTATGGCGTATATAATTTTCATGTATATAGATGTAGTAACTACGTTACTTCCATTGACTGGACTTTCTCTCATACGCCCTCTGTTGAGCTTGCCAACTCCCTAGTCTCATATACGCAAGTATGAAAACTGCATGGTAGCATAAGCCACTCAATTTTTTTTAAATTATCAATAAGAATTAGACTTGTCGACTAAATAAGTGAATCATGTTTACTGTTTAGGATTTGAAAGGTGAAGCAATAAGAATCCATAAATCATATCAAAAAGTTTTAAAAAGTGAGAGTTATATTATATACACAAATAAAATCTTAAGTTATATTGCTACATAGTTCTTTAAAATAATGATATTTTTTGCAAAAGTCCAGATTTAATCAGTGTGCTTAAAGAATATTAATATTGCTTTCGAAGATCAAATAAAAACTGCTGTAATCGTAAATCGCAAGCATTTAAATCTTCTAACAATAATGAAAGATGCCTGACAACAATTTATTAAACGAATAAAACAAACTCTGGACGAACATCAAGCGTTAAAAGTGAATACAGTGCTTACCACTGAGTTTGTGAAAGTAAAAGATGGGAATAAAAGTGTAGATATTAAATATTTTAATAGAAGGTCATAACCTGTTTATAAAACAACTGATTTGTATGAATGGTTTATGATGTATGTACAGTAACTGATTGAAAAAAATATGGAAGATTTTCAAGACATAGAATTTGGTGAGGTTTCACATTCTATACTAAATTGAGTTGTAAGCATTAATCAACTTAATCTCATGAGAGGAATTTTATGTATTGAATTGCCAAATAATATAAAAAGACAGGATTGCATAAATGTGATGAATAATGATAATAAATGCTTTAAATGAGCTGTTCGATCAGCATTGCATCCAGTGCAAAATTATGCATACCGTATCTCCAACTACACTCAGTATGAAAATGAAGTGAGTTTTAACGATACTGAATTTCCAGTACATTAAAAAATAATTAAAAAGTTTTAGACACAATGATGATTCTAAATCTAAAAATAATTAAAAAAGTAATGTTTATGATGTTTTTCCTCGTTATGTAGCTTCTGAAAAAAAATAAACATGTAAATCTTTTGTTGGTTAAAGGCTTTTATTTGATAAAAATGAGGAAACAGAACCCTAACAATAAAATGATGTACATGTTTCAAACATATTTTACAATGTACGGATGAAAAGCTTTCTTGCTTGGTACACAGAACATTCTCTAAAAAATGTGCATCATTCATATGTGACCATAGTGTTTATCATTTTTAGCCAGCACAAAAATTACTAACTTATTAATTTGATTATAATAATATAAATAAATGTGAAATTATACTTTCTAAAAACAATAATTACGAACATAAACTTAAATTTAAAATTTTTACTTATTTAAATTGTGCACCAAAGGTAGTATACAAAGATTTTGAATGTTTCTTACAATCTGTTAAGCATGATAATGTTTTTGAAGAGGGCACAAGGTATTTAGCATTAGATTTTTTATTAAGTATAGTTATGATAATCGTGAATTATCGTACAAAGGTTTCAGACATATCTGTGAAGAAGATTAACGCCTGCTATGTGGTTTTTAAGAGTTTACATGCTCTAGCATTTTAATTATAGTGCTTTTATACGATAATTAATGTAAAATGATAAATTTGGCAACTAAAGAATAAGATGAATAAGGTAATGCTTTGCTGTGTCATATTTGAAACTAGTCCTTTAGTTCAAAAGCAGAGAAGGTTTAAGATAGTTGTTACTTTACTGAAAAATAAATATTAAACAATGAAATATTACTTCTTAATACTATTGGTATTATGTAGACAATTTATTATGTATGAAATATATTTTAGGGGTCGAGGTCGTGCACACAATAAGTGTAACGTTAACTACAAAAGCTCAAAAATAATACCTATAACCTATCATAATTTATGTGGTTATGATTTACGTTTGTTTTTAAAAAAAACTTGCGATAAGCTTTCGAGGCCAGATGTAACTTATCCCACAAATAAAAGAAAAATGCATATCTTACACTAAGTATGTTAAAGGGACAAACATCAATCTCCATTTAATCGACTCTTTTAAAGTCATGGATTCTTTCCTAGATGAATTATCTTCATATCAAAATAAGTTGAAAATGTTTAAAAGAATGTTCATGAATGATAAGAAAAACGGTTTTAAGCAAATCAGAGTATGAAAAAAAAAAAGTGTATTTCCTTATGATTATGTTTCTTCGTTCGACAAGCTCCAAGAAAACAGTCTTCCCTTAGAAGAATTATTTTTATAGAAGTTTATGTGAAGCTCATATTTCTGATTAAAAGTATAACCGTGCCATAAATGTATGGAATACATTTGATATTAAGACAATTTGACAATATTCTGATTTATATTTGAAGACCGATGTTTTGCTTCTTGCAGAAGAGTTTGAAAATTTTTGAAACAATTGTCTTAAAGCATATAAATTGAATCCAGCTCATTATTATATTTCACCTTGTTAAATCTGTGATGCAATGTTAAAATATATAAAGGTAGTGACTAAGATTTTAAGTACATAGATGTTTATCGATAAACCTTATAAATTAGGACATTTTTTAGATTTTATTTAAATTATTAGCAGATAATGATGTAGTTACGTTTATTGAACGTGGTGTAGAATGTGTCATTAGTCAATGTAGCAATCGTTATGCCAAAGCTAATAACCAGTATATGGACATTAATAGTTTGTATGGGTGAGCTACGATTTAACCATTACTTTATAATGGTTTTAAATGAACATAAAATATCATCTGGTAGGTATCACAAACGTGAAAAATGATGCTGGAATTAGTTATATTCTTGAATACGATCTAGACTATCCAGAAACGCTACATAATGTTCATAAGGACTTGGCATTTTGCGCTGAAAATAAAACACCTGTAAGATCTAAACAGAAAAATTAATGACTACTTTATGTGCCACAAATTTTTACGTAATGCATAGTCAAGCACTAAAACAAGAATTAGAACATGGTTGCAATTAAAAAAAACTTCATCAAGTATTGGAATCTTAACAAAATTCACGGTTGAAGAAGTATATGGACTTAAATAGTTCAAAACACCAAAATGCGAAAAATGAATTCGTGGAGATGTTGTTCAAACTGTTTAACAACGCAGTTTATAAAAAAACGATGGAAAATGAGCGAAAACATGTTGATGTACAACTTGTTAATAAGTAAGAAGGACGATATAGTGCAGAAGCACTCATTACTAGACCAAACTTTCATAGTGGTGATATCTTTGACAATCATCTCGTAGCAACACAGTTGATACGCACTGAAATCTGCATTAAAAAACTTACATACGTTGGACTATGTGTTCTAGGCTCATCACAAATACGTCTTTATAGATTTCACTATGACTTTATAAGACATTGTGTAAGCGATTAACCTAACCTACTCTATACTGATACTAATCGTCTTTTCCATGAAGTAACTAATACTACTATCTATAAAGTCATGAGTGATAATCTTGAAAAATTTGATACATGGAATTATGCTGAAAACAATTTATTTAACATTGAGCAAGACAATAAAAAAATTGTTGGCCTCATGAAAGATGATTGTAATGGAAATATCATATAAGAATTCCTGTGATTGAGAAGTAAGATGTACACTACAGAAATACGAAATCGGAAGCCATTAAAAAAAGTAAAAGATCTAAAAAACAATGTAGTACAGGCTACAATTACTTTTGATGGTTATATCGAGTGGCTGTATGAAAATACTAGCATGTCTTACGAGCAGAAAATTATTCCATCACTTCATCATAAGCTCTTTCCAAAAAAAAAGAAAAAAGAAGATATCATTGAGTGCGTATGATAATAAGCGTTATCTACAGTGCGGTCAAACAGACATCTTATCCTGGGGCCATTATAGCATCATCCCAAGACCAATCAATAAAGGAAATAAAGAAAAGGAGAAGAAGCCACTTATCGGAGAAGCAAGACTTGAGAGGAACCTACCAACCAGCAAGTTGAATTTCTGTCAAACGAAAGGGGAGAGCCATACATGAAGAGCTGTAACAACCGACTAAGCTTAATTTGTCAAGAACTATAAAAAGGGTTATCATGAAAAATTTTACAGATAAGACAGTACGTTCTAGTATTACTGCACGCTCATGTTATTTTGAATGTTGTCACACCATCTGAAATACAAAGCCTTAATTAACTAAAGGTTAGTAAATATCTTTTTTTGTTAAATTAATGTATGCACTGATTATTTCTTACATGCTTCAAGTTGCACATAAATAAGCTATTGATAAATTTTATTATTTTACACAAGCTTTTAAATATTTTGTTACGTGTAACAAATGAATCTTGATGAATTAAATTGCATCGCTAGAGGTCAATAACTGCCCACTAAAAAACTGAGAGAAGTTAAAAGTTATCGGACTTTTATGCCCACAAAACAGAAGAAAGTCAATACGCAGTAAGGGATGAAGATTGTTGCCGAGTTAAACGGAGAATTACAAGTGTTTCTTGAAAAAATAATTGCACATGCCTTACTAGAAGATGAAAATTATTGAATGGAATTACAATTTTTATGTAAAATGTAGTGTAAAATAAAAATCAAGTTTAATGTAATTTTATTTATTTTATTTATAATTATTTGACACAACTAAGAATAATAATAATACTCTTAAAATTTTCTAAAATCAATATCATGTTTTACTTGATAAATTTTTTTGATCAATCCAACTATTGTTAATACTGTTGAAATCCAACCATTTAACAAAAACGCAGTTTTTTCAATGACTCTTAAATTTTTTGACAAAATAAGTATCTTTATTTTTGATTTTCTTGAGTTCCTGCTCATAGAAACCTCTAGAGATTGGTTGCTTTAGATACTCTTTTAAATGGTAAGTTGGTGAGCTAGTGGAAGCTAATTCTGCTATAGTAGAAATTGCAGTACACCAGTTTGGTGTATATTCTTTGCAGGGTGCTATTTTTTAATTATGTTGCCGTAAAGGAGCAGGTGATGTTTTTGCTGACATGGAGAATCAGAGCAGATTACAGGCAAAGAAAAAATTGATGCGAAATGTGTCTGGATATAATTTATCAACATCAATTTATTAAGGTAACGATTATAAATTAAAATTACAAAATAATGACAACTTTACAACTCATCGGTTTCGTACGCTCAACTATTAGTGACATGAATTTTATTAGGTCAAAATTAAATCGATATAATTTTACGTGTAATTTTGGTATAGTCTGGAATCCCCCATACACATTTAATCCAAACAACCGTGACATAAGCTTAACGCTACGAGTGAAGCTGCTAATCCCAAAACGATAATATGATCTATCTTTCCCAAATCGCCTTGATTACATCCACCAGAATTTCAATGTTTACTGAGTACTCAAACAATCGAAGCGATTCTATATCTATGTTTGTTGGACGATGGATTGAAACACGGTTGGCAACTTAGATCTGCGAATCGAAATAACTCAATAGTGTATTCCTCATTTAAAATTATGAAAACAAAATATAAAAAATGCTTTGCTGCAATCTTATTGACGATACCGCAAGCCTCGGTCCATTAATGTATTTCTTATGTGAAGAAGAAAAGTTTTTACATACGCGAATACAGAGCTGATAAAATTCTTATTAAATAAATTTGGATACATCGTAACTTTCTCATGAACACGTTTTTAAAGTATTTTTAATTCTTACCTTACTATAATCTAAAAAAATTATTTGGTCGATCACCCTCGTTTATGAATAAAACTTAGAAATGTATCTCTTGAGCTATAATTGCTGACTGGTGACGCTAAAATCACAACAAAATCTCAAAGTTGTATAATTCTTCACTTTTCACAATAAAACAAAAACTTGGGAGCATAAACTAATTTTAACAAAAAATAAAAAGCAGTAGACAGAGGAAAACTCTTAACGCAATCTTTAACACTAGAACTTATGATACTAATCAAGGACAGCTGCCTGTAGGCGAATCAAAAACAATTTTAATAATTACTGCTACTGGGGAGAGAAGGACCTGGACCGCAGAAAAACCAACGTACTAGGCGATTACAAAAAAAAAAAAAAAAAAAAAAACAGCAATGTAATACGAACGAGACTTCCAGAACTGTTAGGAGCAAAGGTCTTCAAGATACCTGATAGACAGAGTTGGGACCCCCTTTGATTAGTATATTAAACAATTGATGACCTTAAGGTAAAAGCACTAGCAACTGGACGCTTAGTTGTTAAAAAGTAGTTGAACATACAGATTACTTAAAAAATATGACATATGGTTGAAAGTCGTAATGTTTGATCTTAAATTATACTATAAGGAATACGATAAATTGAAGAAATATATATATTATAGGCGAAAATGTAGACAGTAAATGAGAAAAACAAAACATATAAAGAGCACTAGTACCTAGACAAGCATATCGGAGGTGTACTAGTGTCCTGAAATTTATGTACGATTCACTGGACATACATTGACCTATGAAAATTTTATCACTCGTATAATAAAAAGAAAGTAGTTGAAGCTATGTAATTTTAATAGTTATGAAGATAATAGAATTAAATGTATCTTTGGTCTATACTTTATTACTACAGTGAAACAAAATTAGTTTTTTTATGTTCTTAGCTGTAGTTTCAAATTTTAATGCAGATTTGTAGTTGAATATTTGCTAACAAATATAAGATTGTGTCACGTACGATATCATAGCTACACGTACGTGCACCCCCTCTTTTTTGGGCTTACTACAGATAATTGTACTGGAAGAGAGAAAAGGGATAAGCAGACAGGATGCTAAAGGGAGCGCTCTCTCTGGCTGGAACCGGCAAGGACAAAGGTCGTACACACGCGACGTGCTCTTCTCTCATTTTTGCATAAATAAAGACGTTAATACTAGTTCCTCGACTATTTTGTGCTCATCCCAAAACCATAAAATCCTATGCAACAGTTGTGGTATTAGAACTGAGATGGTCATTGCGATTAAATAAAAATAAAACTTTTTTTTTCGGTTTTTGTCGACGGTAAAGTATCGACTCTCACGATTTTTGGGAAACACACATATTGTCGTACCACAAAATGAACAAGGAACTGCTACGAGAAAAATTGGCAAAACAAGGAGTTGCAAGAGTAGGAAAAAAGGCAACTTCAAATCAAGGATCAAGGTAAAGGATACCCGGGACCACGACAGAAATCGAGAAAACAAGGAAGTAACGGGTCTTGGTTGCCATCGTTCTAGCTGGGAGCATATGGTAAGTACTTGAGTTTTTGATTTATAAATAAACAAATATATTTAACTATCTTGGGGGTTTCGTTAAAAATTTGAGTACGTTATAAATTTATATTTGTTGTTATGTTCATTTTGCGTTCGTTGTCCTCCTTATAATATCGATAGTGCGACACTAGAGTAATTTATCGTGTGTCAGAAAGATTTTGGATCGTGAAAAAAAAATTGATGAGATTCAAAGCAAGGAAAAACAAATATATATAATAAATTAGACACACGATAAATGTCAAAGTAAAGTGGGTTTATCGTCGTGAAATAGGAGCGCAAAGAGTCGTACAGAAATTTACTTATAAGTATTTAAGTGCTCCCATACAGGCAGAAAATAAAGAAAAACAAAAAAAAAATAATTAAGAATCTACTATAGAAAACTTCCATGAAGTGTCAAGTGACGTAATTAGTGTTAGGAAGCACGAAGTTCCCTCGTATCCGAAAAATGAGTCGGAGTCAGAAATATTGACCGTATTTTTAGAGCAAAGCCCCAAAAGTCAAATAGAATGGGAAGAAATGTGCAAGAAATAGCGTATGCTAATGTTAAAAATCTTCAAAAAAATGAAATCAGGGGTAATTAGGGAGAAACTTTCACAAAAAAAGTCATGCATAATGGGGGCGGGGGCAGAATATTCAAATGCCGTAAAAAACGATGCGGCAAATATGTCACCCTTAAAAAATGCAGATTATACAGTTCGAAATGGGATGAGCCAAATTTTGAGGGACGTAAGCTTGCACTCAAAAGATAGGTTTGACAGTAATGATACACAGTATACGCTTTAACATGCGTTCAGACGAAGAGAAAAACAAGCAGCGCAGCAAAAAGCACAGCAATGTGCGCCACAGTTTTCGGAGGAAACAATAACACAAAATTGTAGGGAATTAGTACTTGGCCATAAAAATAATTAGGGCTTAACGTCAAGGACGTCAGAAGAGGTTAGAATGTATTGGAAGCAGCAAACGGGAATTCCAAGTTTTTCAACTTACATAAACCCCATTAAGAGTCAACAGCGATCGGAAGACACGTACCCCACTAGCATGCACTATAGTGCGCTGTCCCATGTCAATAGTGTGGTGAGTGGAATCCCTATATTCAATGGAGATCCATTAAACTACAGTCTTTTAAGATTATATGACACGTATAAACATGACAAAAATTAGGCTGTAAGCATAAAACATGCAGGGTTGAACAGACGAAAAAAAAGAAAAATAAATCAAAAGGCATGAAAGGAGTCTAAAAAAAATATCAATTAGATTTTAGGCAACACAAACTTATTGTTGTTATTGTTAGATACTGTGATTCCCTAAAGCAATCACATTCATGGCGTCTAAAGACCACTGCTTCCTTCCTCAAAAATAACCTTAAAACACCCCACTACCCCCGAAAACTCCTCAAAGATCCTTCCGGCACAGACCTGGAGCAATCGAAAGCAATTTTCATAATCCAACGGAAGCCTACAGACTGCGCAGTGAACTCCCTTTGCTGACGCTAGTATCTGGGAGAAAAAAAAAAAACAACACATGGAAATCCACAAAAAAAAATCAATCAGCACCTTAGGGCGTGGAACACACCAAAGACCTGATAATATTACGGTGGTGGCAAATCACCAGGATAATTAAGCAAGAAAAAAAAAAAAAAAAAAAAAAAAAAAACTAATGGAAAAGGTAGTTAAGTAGTCACCAATCTAGACAAAGATAGTGGCTACAACACGCAAAATAAAGCGTACGAATCAACAAAAAGCCGCAACACAAGCTAGCGAAAAGGGGGAGAAGAAAATTGAAAAAATAATTGCAGTGAATGGGTGCCAGCGCCGTCGGATTATCAAAATCTATAAGGCTCCATCATGAATCCCTTTTTATACATGACACATAAGAATGGAACGAAGGGAGCGGAAAAACTTTTACGAACAAAAAAGGGACTGACTTATATAAGCCAATTGAGCCTCAGGCACAAGATTGTGAATCTTCTCGGACTCGCCTCTGTAGGAGTATAATAATAATTAAATGTGTTGTTAAAGTGTACTTGTTGAATTGCTAACAAGAATAAGAATTGTAAAAGAAAAAAAAACAAGTTAAGAAAAAAAAAAACTATAAAAATAATAAAAACAGAGTAAGAAAACATTGAGCATGCGGCAACAAGGAAGCGTAGTCGCAGTAAAATAGCAAGAAATAGAAATATGTATACTGTATAGCGTATGAGAAAATTGATATCTGTAAAGAGGGTGCCACACTCGCAACTAAAAATAAACACACGGTTATTGAATAGTATAATGCATTAGATCACGTCATATTTGTGTAAACCATCTTGCAGGTACATATATGTGCATGAGCGTAGATATAGGAAAATAAAAACATAGATAAAACGTTAACAAAGACGACACAGCCAACCGCGCTCTTTTTTCGCCCCTCACTCTCTCTACTGCGGTTCTTAAAAGATATTAAAAACAAGAATATACCCATGGAAATAGAGAAGGATATATGAAATAAGCAATCATTATGGTGGCATGTGTCACCAAGCATACGAATACGAGGTAGTGCAAATAAAAGGAGAGCTGTCAGACTGCAAGGGTTATGCGTGGACGGCAGTGAAAATGTTGTTAGGCATGGTAGCGAAATCACTTGGATTTTTAAAGGTGGGGGGGGGCCCTTAATACTAAATTTTTCCAGAATTTTACAGGTAGAAGAAGCAGATCTGGTAGTGAAGGCGCAGCGGTAGGTGCAGTGACTGTGCAACCAATAATGTTACAAACCATACAAAGACTTGTAGGTGCACTTCTGGCAGCTAACAATATGCAACGTCCTCGCGCATAAGAAGAGGATATATAAAAAAAAAAAAAATTTTTTTTAAGTTAAATTACGTATACGTACACATATCTAGGTTACGTTCGCTTATTATAATGTAGTTATTATATTTGCGAGCAAAAAATGCATCATGTAAAAATATCTTATAGGCTCATAGCGCAGCCGATTGTAACAATAACACTAATAAAAACATTAAAATAAAGATAGAACCAACTGTAGGAGAATAAGTTATATTGTACAATACATTATGATATACTGTAATGCCATATTTTACAAATTTAACATGAATAACTTACAGTAGGATTAAATAATTAGTTAATAACTCGTATAAATAACTTTAAGATTATTACACTATATGAATTTATAAATAAGAATTTTGCAATAATGCACTATATTATAAAGAGAAAACAGCATGAACAAAAACAATAAATATTTACACAAAAAAAAACAATTTAGCAAATTTGTGTAAAGGAGAAACAAGGACAGGTTTTTTTCGCTCCACCTTTTTACTCCTATGTTAAAAATCTCTCATACAATAACAACTACTAACTTACAATAACAAATACTAACAACATTACATAAACATAACTCTAATACAAACACATGAACTAAAAAGGAAATCGCCATCGAGGACGATAGCGGTGCGGCCTTGGATGTATCACGTACGATATCATAGCTACACGTACGAACACCCCCTCTTTTTGGGGCCTACTACAGATGATTCTAGTGGGAGGGAGCAAAGGGATAAGCAAATGGGATGCTAAAGAGAGCGCTCTCTCTGGCTGGAATCGGCAAGGACGATGGTCATACACACGCCACTCGCTCTTCTCTCGTTCTTGCATAAATAAAGACGTTGATACTAGTTCTTTGACTTTTTACTTTGTGCGCACCCTAAGACCATGAAATCCTACGCAGTAATTGAGTACATTACTTCATTTAATTCTCATAATCATGAGATCACGTAAAAAATGAGCTCATAATTATCAATATAAATTAAATAACATTTACACGTAAGTCAAAGCTTCAATCATGTTAAAATTCTCAAAAGTAGATCACATAATGCTCATTTATAATGATAACACTATTTTGTTTTCTATCCTTTTATCTCTTTTTGTTTAGGCGGGAAAAGATTTTTTTTTTGCTATAACTTTTTTGAGCTCTTCATTGATTTCCTTTTTTTTCCACAGCAGTTTGACTAGCGCTTCTTTTTTCTGGATAATTTTTTTCTTTTATTTTTTTTACTCTTATTTTTTTTTGGTCTTCTATTTCTTGATTTTTATAAAATTTAGTTTCTATGTGTTTCATTTCTCGTTTCTGTTACTCATCGCCAGTCAACATTAGTCGCAAAGCGTACACAAATTGGTTCATAAACAAATCAAAAAAATTAAATGACATTACGATTTTACATCCCTTTCGTAAGAGTCAGAGATTTTTGCACCTGATGAGGGCCGGGACGTTGTCCAAACGGCCGAAACGTCGTTTTGTTTTTTAATAAATTCAAAATTTGACAGTACCACCATTGGACGTTGTTTTTAATTATTTACCAACTGTCATTGGACGTTTTATTTGAAAATCAAAAAAATGTCTTTATAAAATCAAGAAAAAACTTAATCTGCTATAAAAAGATTGTCTTGATGTGCATAGAATATAAACTTTGGCCAGCAAAAAAATCCATTTAAACAGTTTTACTTCTTTTTAATTCTTTTGATACAAAATATTCAGATCCAGAGCTAAATAATTACACCTGACTAAGTTTTAAGAGTATAATAACTAAGTGATTTCTAAAATTTAAACTTAGTGGTCCCCAATACTAGAATCAAACTTTTTTAATGATGATAACAAACGAATGAAAAGTCATTTTCTTGGTTTGGAATTGTATTTCAAATAGCGTTGATCTTTTATTTATTCTTTCTGTGATGTTAAGAAAAAAAGTTAAACTAATTTTTAGAAAACCTTACTCTTGGTGATTTCTACTTCCAGAAAATAAAATGACAAGTTTCTTTCTATGTAAATAATAAAGCATGTTATCTACTTCTACCAAGTTCTTAGAATTTGATGATCTTAGACCTTTACTTCATGTCAGTACTTAATACCTACTTGTAAGCATCTAATTGCTTACTTCAGATTCAGAGTGTAGGTTTCGTAAGTTATATGCAAATGAATACATAAAGTTAGATGTATAAAACTGCACACACGCATGTTTCACTTACTCAATAATTATAAATGCTAATGCTCTTAAATGTAAATGTTTATTACCAATACTTACTAAGCTAATAGATAGAAAGTAGACAAAAAAAGGGTCTACTTTTTTTTTACTGTATGCCAGTAAGTACGTCCAGCAACTCGTACACGACTAAAGCATGGTAAAGAGCAGTTGAATGAGTAAGTAGATGGGCGTCCTAAAACACGCACACAGTACACTCTATTGAACTGGTAAATAGACACTTTTTAATGATTAAAAAGGTAAATTAATGTAATTTATCATTACAATTAATTTCTTACCTGCAAACCAGCTTATTTAAACCATACTTTGAGTATTTAATTAGAGTTTCATTGAAATATTTCCTTAACAAAATTTTGTCCAAGCTTCAAATATTGGTTAAGGATCACATAGTCGTCCTGAACACAGACAAGACAAACATTTGATGAGTTTATTATTAATATCTAAATCATAAATATGATGAAATTATGTACTTGTAATACTTGAAAACCATTATGAAGTATATACTAACCATAACTTTTTACTTTTGAATCATAAATTTCTTAATATTTACTGATTGTTACATGGGTGTCCAGCTACTAGTCGCGTCCAGTTAATAGTGCTTTTACCTTAGATCTCAACTCTTCAAAGCCTTGCGACTAACGCTTCTTCAAGTCATAAAGGAATCCACTAATCTGAATTTTTTTTAAGTCCCTTTCTCGATTATCCGGGATCATAAACTGCCCTTCTTCCTTTTCTCTGTCTCGCAGCATACCTCAGCTCATCCCCTCCGATACCCATCATTCACCCACGCAACCATGATCGCCAATTTAGCCGTAATATGCAACCAATGGCGTATTAATAGAGAAGTCAGTGACATAACCATGCTTTTTTTCCTGATGCTCTCAATGGAATTTTCCACGCAGAGGTATGATTCGAGACAAATTTATTTAGAGACCCTTTTACAAACACTTGATATTACTCACTCGTACTGTATTACCCAACTTGAGTTTAAGTTTTTTTCTTTCTAATATTTTTTTAGAGATGAATTTTTTAGTAACACTATTTTAATTAGCAGTTAATACATTCTTAGGTTTCATAGCTATTGTTCGATGCTTTTGATCATAATAGGCTGCCAATGACTTCAGTGAAATATCAATTTACTTGTAGCTGTCTCGTCAACTGAATTTTTTCTACTTAGCATGCTTCAGTGTACGATTAAATCACTCATATATAGATGCTTTGAGATTACTATAACTAGAGTACAAATTAATTTTATACTTTTGCATGAGACCTTAAGAATTCGCACTGTAAAGCTTTTCACCTCAATCTGTTTGTGAATGAGTTGAAACTCTTCCCTCTGTTAATATCGACATTATAGATATAGTAACGTCCTTACCAGTTTTATTATTTACAGGCACAGCCCATGCAAACTTTGAAAATACATCAATGACTGTGAGAGCATATACCTATAACCTTTTTCATGAGCAGAAGGTACAATCCCTACAGTATCAGCTTGCCATGTTTTATCCAAGCCATGGACATCAAACTTTTGACGGAGATAGTTGCGTCTGCCAGGTTTATAAAGTTCTTTAACTACTTCCTCCATTTCTCCTTAATGTCTTCTCGAGTTATATTAGATATTTACGCCCAAATCTTTTTGTCTGTGTGTATTTCAAGTTGTAAATTTAGTATTGCTTCTAAGAATACATCACTCAAATTATTTAATAGTCGACTTATTTTCTCTTGTTCATCCAAAATGAAACTTTTTTTTCTTCCGTAAAATAAGAAGATTTACAGCATCGTGAGGTTTAACAGCTGATGCAACATTGCACATTTTTTTCCAAATCAAATTGACCATCTGTGGTAAGTTGATACCCGATACTTGGAGGACCTTGACTACCATTTTTTGACTTAGCTGACCTACGTCCAAATACATCGATGTTCATTTTGATACTGAAGTCAAATTGATAACCCGGCTCAATATGTAATATTAGTGTCGCCAAACTCCTCAACGATTAAATTTATTTGATTATTATGACTAAGATAACCAGCTGATTTTTCTGTCACTACTAATTTAAGTTGATTGACCAACTGGTGAAGCAACGTTAGAATCATCCCAATGAATGTAGTTCATTTATGTGTTGAGCATAGCAACTTTGAATGAAGGTATGGACGCACCTTGCTTCTTTACTTGTGTGAGATTAAATTAGGGGGCAACACTATTTTAAAATTTGTTACTGTTGTATGGACAAATCACCTTATTTTCGTCAAATTTTTTTAATATGCACTTGAAGTTTCCAAATTTTATGTGTATTTAGCTAAGTTATCTCGTGGCATGTGCTTTTAATAAGAATGTTTTTCATAAGTTACTCCATTAACCCATCAGTTATTGGGTAGATCTGTTAAGTGAATTGACTCATTTTGTAATGTACGGATCTATCACCTAGTGAGTATTGTCTGCCTTTTTTCTTTTTTCATCCCATAAATTTGATCAACTTCTGGCTTATTTTTATTAAATATTACTAAGTATGAATGCACAGATTATTATTTATCGATATCATGCGCTAAATCATCATCATCCCTTTTTTCAATAACAGTATCATAGTCTTTGATAGTTTCATCCTACGATGGAGTGTGGTCTTCATCGTTACTTTCACTAATTGCTGATTGGAACGTTAATGTGTCGATATTTTTAATTTCTGGCTTAAAAAGCTTGAAAGGTTCTCTAGGTGGAGATTCAATGCTTGGTGGAAGGTTTTTTTTCTTCGTTTTGTCAAAGATAATTTTATAAAGGGGATCAGAAACAGTTTTGAAAGTCTCCCCAATCTGTTTTTCAACGTTTTTTCTGCCTGACTTTAAAAATCGATGCTTTCATCTAACAGCTTCTCTTCCTTTTTCAACTTGACGAAGAACGTATTTTTCTTTATGATAAGCATCCATGTTGTCAGCTTGATGGTTAACAATAGACTAATACACACCTAATGAGCATAAGTAATTTTTACAGAAAAATAGTCTAAACCTCTTCTGCATCTACCATTATCCACATCTCTTTCCTTGTCTATTACAATAAACTCATGATTTCCAACTCTCCAACAGTTAAGGTATACTTTTCTTAATTCATTATAAATCATATCAGTATTAACATGATCGTTATATTCTTGCTTTAAATTTATATCATCTTGTCGTAATATTACTAAGAGACTTAATTTATCTCTGATTATATGCCTTAGAACTTTAGCATATGATTTACAAAGATAGAAGCAGTCATAATTTTTGTAACATCCCATGCAAAAAAAAGGATTTTGCAGTATCTTGTTTTTCACAGGCTATGTTGTTGAATATCATTATGAAGTTAAGCAGTGCCTTATCGGGAGATGTGACTGATTCAAGATTGCTAAATAAAAAATGCTTTACACCATTTATGGGCTCATACTCTTGCTTTTGAATCTTGAACTTTAACTGATTCAGTGAATTTAAGTACATTTTCTCAAATCATTCTCAAATCTTAATGCATTGGGGTGAGTAATTAAAGCAAGCAAGTAAGCTGTTTGGTATACTACAGTTTGATTAACCACAAAGATTAAAACAGCTTTTATAGTCTCGGGTAGCATATTACCATGGGTTTTTATTTTTTTATCTGGCTTAATGATTTTGTCAAAATTTATAACAGGAAGTTTAATACTTTATCTTCTGAAGCTCATGTTTGCTGTATTCTGACTCAACTGAAACTCAAACATAATATTATAAATAGTATGCCTTTATACTTTCACGCTCATTTGTCCTCGAATTTTCCAACCTTGCTGATCAGTCAGTTAAAATTAATAGAAGAAAGTTCAATACTCTCTTTTTCAGAGCTCACGTTGATTATCTACTGACTTGGTTAGAGTTATAAAACTGTAAATACTGCTCTACTCATATTTTCAATCTCGTTTCTCCTTAAGTCCTTAAAAAGTGATGACCCTTTATTATCGCAAAGGTTGTGGAGTTATAAATACACTTATCAACAAACTGCCTGTAGAACTACACGTACCAGGATATCAGTATTGCGGACCAGGCACTAAATTAGCGAAGAGATTAGCTAATGGAGATCCAGGTATCAACCTATTCGATCAAGCTTGTAAACAACACGATATAGCCTGTTCTCAAAATCAAGAGAAGATTACGGCAATAAACACTACTGAAATATTTTTTTGCTGAACAGACGTGGCAAAGATTTAACGCGACAAATGCAAGTTTAGGGAAAAAAGCTGCTGCTTTTACCATCAACAAGGCCATAAAATTGAAATCAAAACTTGGCATGGGATCGTTTTGTAGTGCAAGTTCTAGTAAAGTGAGTAAGAGAAAAAAAAAGAAGAAAATCATTTTAAAAAGCTTTATTAAAACGGCCTCGAAGTCCATAGTTCCAAGTAGTTGTGCTTGGAAAGTTATTAGTCCAGCATTAAAGGAAGCGCAGGTGGCTGTGAAAAAAGTTGATGGCAAGAAAAATATTGTAATGCCTTGAGTATTGCCTATACCACGAAAAACTGGTGGATTTCTACCATATTTTATTCCTGCGTTTGCTGTCTTAAGTGCTTTAGGTGCTATCACTAATGGTGTAACTGGACTTATCAAGGTTATTAACGATATTCAAGTCGCTCAAAAACATCTAGATGAGAGTGAAAGGCATAATAAAGAAATGAAAGTGCTCCTACTTGAAAAAGGGCTCTTTTTAAAACAATATAAGAACATCTTAGATCCACACTTAGAACCTTGAAAAAGCTTAAAATATTTTTAAAAAAAGTTATATATAACTATATCTATATATAACTGCCTCTTCGAGCTCTCACAGACTATGACGTCGTCAAGTATCAGAAAATCCTTAAAATTCCACATTTTTGTGGAGTTTTTATGAGAAATTCTTTGCAAGCTGATCTTCCACGTTTTTTTTTCTAATCAGCATTAGTCAATTCCATAATAAAGATGGCCCTAGTACTCAATGGATTGCCTATAGAAAGTGAGGCAATAACGTCACGTAATTTGACAGTTTTGGTGCCCTGCAGCCATCAATTGATTGAATGCTGTATCTTAGTGTTAATGATGTCAAATATAATTATAAGAGGTACCAATATTTGTGGTACATATAATTTCGGCCATCTTTGCTTAAGTTTTTTTTGTACGAACTCCATTATCAGCCTATGTAAATGTATCCTAATACTCAAGTAACATTGGTCAGTGAAAAACCATAAAGAGAATCATTGCCTTTAAGATTGTCAGGAACATTGTCTACTCCCGCAGCGAAATATTTTCTACCTGTTGAGTTGTCATTAGTACATAATTACGTTTTTGGTCTCGTAGAACTTCCAACTTTCAATTCCATTCCAAATATTAATGAAGGTAATAATAAATTTTAAGTCAACGATTAACTGAACGTCTTCCTAACAGGTAGCTATAAAATTCAAGATATTGAGTCATTTCAGATCGATGTATGACAGTCCAACAATATCGCTATTACGATCAAACCATCAATTATACTCTTTGCAGCGTGATAATGTGTAGTCATACTATTGATATCAGACCAAAAGATTCTACAAGCTGTGTTTTAGGCTTATGCGAACGAATTCTTAGAGATACCACTACTTACAACTCAGATGTACCTGCTGCTATGTTCAAGGTTAACACATTGAGAGTTAAGTATAATATCATTAGTGGAGCCTATATAAATGGAGAAAAAGCTAACATCATCCACAAATTTTTCTCTGCTGTACCACTGGCGTATAAGATTGTCAAGGTTTTACTGCCAATAATTAATTTACTTATTGCTGTTAAAATTATACATCGTCTTTAAGTGTGCATTGTTAATCATGAAGGTAACTTGATAAGTTTTCGTAGAGAAGTTATAAGTATACAGCTACACTTGAAACAACTTAACTGAAATGTGCATAGTGTACAACAATATTAAAGTTGGACAAGGCTATAAAAAAAAAAATTAGCAAGAGTGAGGACAATTACTCATTTACAAGGCAAAAAAATTGGACAAAGCTATAAGAAGAAGCCAAAATAGTAGAAACGGATCAGTCTTTGACGAACGGTTAAAGCGTCAACACGCCTAAACGCTCTGTTCTCAAAAAACTTAGGCCTGAAAGTATGAGCTTTTGGTGGCAAATAACTTATGCTTTCTTATGCTGACTACAAACAAAAAAACATCAAGATCGAAGAGATTCTCATCATTCAATCAGATATCATATTCAATGAGTCAGTTGTGCACTATGAGATTCATGCACATTGATCCCACAATGCATCAGCATTTTATAGCAATAATGAGATTCAAATCTTGATTAAACATCAAGATTTATATCTGTTACCTCCTGAAAGTTCTCTACATATTGCTAGACGTACAACAAATAAAGATGATGGTACTTTACTTAGGACGACATTAGTTAACAACGCCATCTGACGTCTGTTTGAAAAAATACGATATGAAGTAAATGGTATAGAAATTGACAAGTATGAAAATGTTCAGATTTGAATCTTGATTCAACATGAAGATTTATGTCTCTTACCTTCTGAAAGTTCTCTACATATTGCTAGATGTACATAAAATAAAGATGATGGTACTTTCTTAAGAGCAGCACTAGTTAACAATGCCATCTGCCATCTGTTTAAGAAAATACGTTAAAGAAGTAAATGGTATGGAAATTGACAAGTGTAAAAATGTTGGATTAACAACTTTAATGAAAGAACGGATATCTTTCTCTCCCAGACAGAGTTTAATGCTTAAAAATGCTAGTTGGACTGCCATTAAAAAAAAAATTTATCATTAATGATCATTCTCATTCGGAAGTGTAAGTATTTTTGAGGGTAATATTTGGTTTCGCTGAGTACTATCGCAAAGTTGTGGTTGATGCAAAATATAAGTTAATTCTTACAAGATCAAGATATAATGTTAGCGCCATTATACGACTAGCTAATAGTCAAAATTTCAAAAAGTATAAGCTTACACTGACTTAGATTAAGTGGCTCGTGCCTTTTATAACTGCATCAGATAGACAAAAAATTCGTTTGCTTAATATTGTTGTAAGAGACGAACCTATTTCTATGAGCTTCCGCATTTGGGAGTTGTATGAGTACCCTTAGTTACCAAAAGTTTTTAGACATGTTTGGACTATCAAATCGGCCAATCAGTTGGAAAGGCCTTGTTTTGTTATTTTGGGCTTTCAATAAAAACAAAAAAATGAGTGCTTCTAATGCCAGTCTTTTAGATCATTGCAATATCAGGAATGTAAGACTTTCCTCAGGTTCATGCATCTATCCTTAAGAAAATCTCAATCTTGATAGTATTAACAATTAATTTTTAACATTATACGATATGTGTATGAGTTTTCAGGCAAAACCTATGTAGAATAAAACAGATTTTATCACATGCATGTTTCTCATTGTAACTGACTGTTTTGAGCAAAATTGAACTACAGAAAGCGCACCAGTTGATGTACGCTTGGAGCTTAAAGCACGAGAGAATTTCCCGGGAAATGTAACTGCTAACTATCTTATTCTACATGATCGTGTCGTAGAGTAAAGTCCTGTCAGTAGTGACGTAAGAAAACTTGTTTAATCGTGTCTATGAAACTGAAAAATATTCGCAATCTTCAACATGATGGAGTATGTGGTGGATACGCAGGGCTTTAAGAAACCTGGCAATAATTGTGTGCCAAAAAGTTAGCGATTCTTTTACTATGTGGGAATGATGAGCCACAAGCATTTCTTTTCAAGCCACTATTTCGTTGGTACAGCTTAAATGATAAATAGAAATGTAAAAGTATGTGGCTTGAGCTGGCCCATGATGGATTAGATCGAAAATCAGGTGATATTGCCAGCACGGAAATAAGTAATATGCTTTCTAAAATTCTTGAAGATGCAAAATAAATTTTTTAAATTAGACAATTAAAGAAAAAGTGGCTTAGAAGGTTCAATTTGTAAATTATTAATATGACTGATCTTCGAACATTTAGGCTCAATCAATATTGGCTACTGCATATCCCGAAAATAATGGTGTATATAGATCCATGTATTCTGTCCACTATAGGTATTGAACGAAATAATTTTACTTTCGTATGTAGTGGGAGGATGTCACTAACTCTGACGAAGAGGTGCAATAATAAAACCATAGTAAAAATTCGCTTTCTTCTAAAGAAATAAAGAGTTATGTGAGACTTTATTTGAAGTTAGCTATTGAGTAAACATTTTTCAAATAGATCCGTACTTCAATAAACCGAGTAAGCCGGAGAAAAGCAGCAGAAGTTGTCATATCAAAGACGATAATATAGCCGGAAACCTCTGTTAAAGAACCAAGCATATTGAGGCATCTCAGCCAAAAGTTTAAAAAAATTGTTATTCTGAAAAAACTTGCTCATGTTCTAAGAAAAGGATATTAAGTAATTAAAAAAAGTAAAATAATTTTGTAAAACAATTGATCCTTACAACAACCATAAGGTTTTTCCATTAGTATTCAAACTTTTGATGAATATATTAAATTTAATATTCATATTATTATTATTATTATTTATGTAACCTTTTCTCATGCTATCCCTATGATTGAAACTACGAATGAATTATTACTATACTTATAAAATTTATTTAGTGAATGAATGGTAAAAAACTATTTATAATATCAACAAAATCAACATGTTGCAAATGGTAAAATAATCAGAGATCACAGTATCACTGGATCTTAATAGCTACACGTATAGAGATGCAAGAGGTCATGGGAGGAAGTGCAGTAGATTCGTCATGAAAGTAGATGGCCGATTCGGCACTAGTGGGTATGCCTGTAGCCTCCTACGGCTTCAGTGGCTACGTAAGCGTAGGGAGATATGAAGCCAAATTTTTTAGGTCCTACAGAAAAAATTAACTCCCTCCTTTTGCTTTTATTTACCTAAAAGTGATAAGTAGTACAGTGATTTGAAGTCGATATTTCTTAACCAATTATTAGGCACAATCCATCGCAAAGCTTGTAGTACATTATTATTGTCGTCGTATGAAGTTTCATTGAAAAACAATGATTAAAGGACTCTTTTAGTTGCAGTAACACGTACATTTGAATCTTTTTATTAACTTTTTGTGCTGCTAACTTTTCCATTAAAAAAAAATACTTATAAATAATATGATTTATTGCATGTTGTGGTTAAATATCTTTGAGCTGTTTTTTATTATTACTACGTAGTTTTAAGACTTTTTCAGTATTACTAAATACTTAGCGGGTCTCTTGATCGTCGGAAAATAAATAATCAGATGAAATCTTAATTTAAGGTCAGGACTAAAAGAGTTTTTCGACCTTTGAAAGGTATTCAGAGAAATTCTTAATCGTCAAAGAACACTTGGGGTTATTTTGACTGTTAACAAGTACTTGGAGGGTTTCTGGATCATCTAGATATAATCAGAGGTATCTTGACCATCCAGAAGTATTTAGAGAGTTGGTTAAGTCTCATGAAATACAAAGAGTATTTTTTGACTGTCTACGAATGTACAAAGAATATGAAAACATTTTGTACTTCTTCTGCGGCTTTTTTTTTAGTTTTTGATAAAACATCAATGGGTGCTATAATTTTCTGGACAATACAATGGAGTATCTGTGCATTTTTTTAGCATTAACAAGTACTTTGGGAAATTTTTAATTAAAACAGAGTACTTGGAGAATTTTTCGATCGTTTAGAAGTACTCAAAGGAATGTTTAACTGTCGAGAAATGCTTAGAATATTTTTTTATCATTTAAAAATACATAATAAATATGTAAGCATTTTTGCTAATTCCTCCTGCATTAGTTTCTTTTATTTTACAATTAAATACTGATGGATGCTATAATTTGATGTACGTTACGATTAAATATCTTTGAGCTCTCTTCTACCATCCACAAGTACTCAGAAGGATCGTTAAATGTTATAAAATACTAGGAATTACCAAGCACCAAATAGTATTTTAAGATATTGCTAATTATTATGAAACACTTAGAACTGTTTTTTACGTTTGACGAAATTTTTTTAAGTACTTCTTGACGTTTACAAGAACTTTCCAGTGTTTCTTGGAAATTAAAAATCTCTCCAGTAATCTCGATGATCGAAAAACTCTCCGAAAATTTCGTAACGATCCATAAGTTCTTTCAGTACTCGTTGATGCTGTAAAAAAGCTCAAAGACATACAACCCTAAAATATAATAAATCGTATCATCCCTTAGTATTTTATCGAAAAATAAAAAAAAGATGCCACGGGAAAAATTAAAAAAAATAAAAGTTTCATGTTCTTTGTATATTTGCAGGCTATAAAAAATACTCTGAGTATTTCTTGACGATCAAACTACCCTTAAGTACATGTCGATGATCGAAAAAATCCTGAATATTTCTTGATAGCTCAGAAACTCTATAAGTACTTGTCAATGGTCAAAAATATTTTCAAGTATATCTAGACTTTAAAAAATCGCTCTGAATACTTTTTGAGAATCAAAAAAACCTCTAAAGTTTTCGCGACGATTATTATCTATTAGTATTCTATAAAAAATTAAAAAAAAAACACAGGTTTACTGAATAAAAAAAAATTTAACATACTTCTCACTGTTTTAAAGAAAATCCTTGAATTACTGTTTCTTAATGAAACTTCACACGACAACATACTTGCATCAAATATGAACTACGGAAAAATTTGCAGTATCTGGTGCTGATTTTTATAACCCTCTGCAGTAATACAAGTGAGTGACATAAGCACTAAAACAATTAAATTTAAAAAAAAAAAAGTAACATAACAAAACAATATTATTCGTTTTAAATGCACAAGATGCTGCAGATGATCTAAAAATAAAACTAATTTTAGTCTTATCCAAAATATACAGGAATAAATAATTTTACATAGTCCAAAATTTTAATCCACGGCCATAACGTTATGACGCTGTTTATTAAGAATATAACAAACTTGCTTTGTATTTATATAACTGTTGATTTGAGAAACCACATTATCACGTACTTATTTGTTTAGAGAATGTACTGAATATTCTTATAAAATCCAATCATTAGTTCCACTCGAAAAAAAACTTTCAACGTTTCTAATTACTCGTCACGTTGTAACTCTTACAAAAACAATAGTTATTAAAAATATTTTAAAGACTTTCCCACAATTTAATCAGTAAAATTATCGATATCTTTTAAGCTAAGCATTGTAAATTTACAATTCTTGAATTTATATAAACAAAATCAACGGTTTTAGAATTCTAACCTTAAGAAAATATGTAATGTCGGTCTATTTTTCATATTAATTCCCTCTCACTGCGCGCCCCTTACCAACCACCCCATGCCATTACCCTCCGAACTTAATCACGCTACGCTTGTACAGCAAAGCACTCATTTTAAATTTATTTAAAATTTTTTTTTTTTCTTTAACCAACTCTATGCATTTCGGCGATCTCCTGCAAACAATCCAAGTACCTTTTCCATTCTGCTATGAGCGCTCATGTTAGAAAATCGGTTACTTTTTTCCTGGTGTGGCTTATAACTTATTTTTAATGTCAAATTTTTTTCTTCTTTATTAATTAGATTTACTTGATTAAAAAACAAACAACTGACAAGTAATGCATTAAACAAATAAATATTGTGAGCAACACAATTTTTTTTAAACAAAGAAATTAGTATACCTTATCAGTGCAGTGGTCCTACATCTTCATAAATATTAATTTACCAATTATTCATTTGTTTCATAAACAGTTCACTTAAATTTATTGCACAAGTTTTTTTCTTTTTTCACAAATTTTTTTTATATTCGATACATACATTAATTGATTTTTATTACAATTTATTTTTTTTTAATTTTTTCACTTGTGACTAATGTGATTTTTTTACTTGAACAAAATTATCGTAGTTAGTTGGAAAAAAAAATAAAGAGGTAAAGGAAGAGAAAAAAACATACACGCTTTTGCGTGTACTTAATCCCTTTCTGGTCCTTCTTAAAAAAAACAATAATGATAACGAAAATGATGATGATAGTAATAATGATGAGGACGATAATAATAATAATAATAATGACAATGATGATAATAATGACTATGACAATGATAATGATAATGATGATAATAATGATTATGATGATGATGATAATGATCATAATGATAATAGTCATAATGATGTTCGTAATAGTGATGATGATGATAAAGATAATAATGTTGTTAATGATGATAACAATGATAATAATGTTAATGATAATAACGATAATAAGGAAAATAAAGATTATAATAGTAATGATAATAAAGATAATAATAATGATAAAACTAACCATGCTGTTTAAGATAATGATGATGATCACAATGAAGATTACAAAGTCAATAATGATCAAAATAACGATAATAACAATAACGACAATACTGATTATAATAATAATGGTGATAATAATAATCATAACGATGTTAATGATAATAAAGATAACGAAATTTTTTATAATGATGACGATATTAATAGTAATAATAATGATGACAATAATGATGATATTGATAAGGTCAAAGATAATGATAATAATGATGATGATGTTAATAATAATGATGAAGATGACGATCATAATAAAGACAATAATCATAATAAAGATCATAGTATCGACGACAGTAATTATGATAATAAGAACGATAATAATAATAAGAAGAAGAAGCAGAATAAAAATAACGTTAACGATAATACTAATGATAAAAATAATGATAATAATAATTATAATGATTATAATAATGATGTTGATGATAATGATGATGATAATAATAATCACGATGCTGCTGATGATTATAATAATGTTAATAATAGTAAAGATGATTATCATAAAGATAATAACAATATTGATAATTATGATAGTGATAATGAAAATGATAATTATGATGATAATCATAATGATGATGATATTAAAAATGATGACGATAATGATAATAATAATGATAATGATAATTGTAATAGTAATATAATAGATAATAACGAAGATTGTGATAAAAATAATAATGATGATAATAATGATAATATTAAAGACGACGATAATTCTATTAATGGTAATAATAATTGTGATTATAATCATCAAAATAATAATTATAATAATAATAATAATTATATCGATATAAGTAATAATAATAATGATGATAATGGTAATAATAACGGTTATGATAATAACGCTGTTAATAGAAATAATAATAGTGATGACAATAATAATAATAATAATAAAAATATAAATAATAATTATAATAACCATGACAAAATTAATAGTAATAGTATTAATCGTAATAATAATGATGGTATTAATGTCAACGATATTATTGAAGCTTTTTAGTCTCATACGGATAGTAATGATGATAATAATATTGATGATAATGATAATAATAGCTATAGTAATAATTAAAACGATGATGATAATAATATTAATTCTAAATGAAGAAAATAATAATAATAATGGAAATAATTTTGGAAATCATATTTATAATTGTAAAGATGATCATGATGATATTAAATATGATAATCATGCAGATTACGGAGTCAATAATGATAGCCATAACGGTATTAACAATAATAATAAAAATAATAAAGATTACCTCAATGATGGAAATGACGGTAGAGATAATATTCATGACAATAGTGATGATTATAATGATGAAGATAATAAAGATAATAATGACGATACTGATAATAGTTATGTTAATGATGTTCATGATAATGATGTAATAATGATAATCACGATGCTGTTGATAATTATGAAAATGATGATAATAGTAAAGATGATTATTATAAAGACAATAACAATATTGAAAATTATGATAGTGATAGTAAAAATTATAATCATAATGAAAATAATAATAATGATAATATTAAAAATAATGACGATAATGATAATGATAACACAGGCCAACGAAATGAAAAAAAAAATGTCTGAACTTTTGACCGGACGTACATATTCCCATGTATTTTTCAACGCTAAATTCGAATCTGTAATAAAAATATAGGGTTTTTTAACGTTTTATCAGAGTTATTTTGAAAAAACCTTATTTTTATGGTTTTTTTGCGGTTTTTTGAGTCTAGAAAAAACAAATCATAAGATACGGTTAATTAGACTCCAAAATTAAATTCTACGGAAAGAAATACACAAAAAACCATACCTTCAAATTTTTTTTCGATTCTAGTACTCTGTATGGGGCTAAAAAGATGAGGAAATCGGTAAAAGTCAAAATTTTTCCAAAAATGGATTTAAACAATATTAAAATTTAATCATACGTCTTTTGAAGAGTCAATAAACATTGGAAATATTACCCAGGGGGTTTTTCAGATTGCTGATCATGAATTTGAAGTCAGATTGTGTAAAAACTTTTTCTAGAGGGCGGTGGCTAGAACTGTATATGGTAAATTTATCGATTTTAAAAAAATCTTACGTCTGAAATACTAACTTTAGAGTCTTTCACAGCATCGACTGTAAATTCAAGATATTAACGTAGCCTATTGTGTACGTCAAACTTAACATTTTGTCTATGTTCGTCTTTCTCTCTCTCTCTCTCTCTCTCTTCCGATGTTTTTTTGAAATTGGCTTACGTTTACGTAGACGTTTCTCTTCGAATGACCGATGTAGTGGATTTCTGACACGTTTTTGTCCTTTTTTCGCAGCTGTTTCTCTTTTTATCATCCAGCAATAATCTGCTAACATGTTGATACCCCAGTTTCCTTGAAATCTACGTTCAAACTTCTTTAAATATTGGTAAAATTGTTCACCATGCTCTTCACTAAAGTCTTCATTATTTTCAGGAAACTGATCAACGTGTGAATCAAGAAAATAAAGTTTTAAGTTCATTAGACAACCCAATTTTACAAAATTACGTACCATTCTTTCCACAATAGCTTTATAATTCGTGTCTTTGGCATTACCCAAAAATTTTGTCGATACCTCTTTAAAACTTAACCATGCTGCCTTTCCAACATCGGTCATGCTTTGTTCAAAGTTTATCGTCTCTAAATAAAGTTCGGATTTCAGGACCATCAAAAATACCTTCATTTAATTTAGCATCAGATTTATGGGGAAATACTTTGCTTATATATTGGAAGCATTGACCGTCCTTATCCAAAGCTCTTACTAATTGCTTTATCAATCCAAGCTTAATATGCAGAGGCGGTATCAAAATTTTCGAAGGATCAACGAGTGGACCTTTTATAATTTTCTGTTTTTCAGGTTCAAACGATTCTCTTGATGGCCAAATTTTCTTTTTATAGTGTTTTTTTTATCTTTGCTATTAAACATGCATAAATAACATGGGTACCTCGTAAATCCAGATTGTTGTCCAAGTATCATAGATAAAATCTTTAAATCGCCACATGTTTGCCATTTATGTTTTCTATATTTTATTTTCATTAAAAGTTGTTTAAGATTGGAATACTTTTCTTTAAGTACTGTTGAATACAAGGTTTAGACAAGATAAAGAAAAAAGGAATAGTATATCCTACTACTTCTTGTATAGAATTTCCATCCAAGAATTTTATACATATTTTTGAAAATGAAGATTCGAGAGATAGTTTTACAACAGGCATAGGGAATAGAAATGTAGATGGAAACTCGACAGATTAAACAACTGAAAATCTAATTGCCGCAGACGGAAGCTCATCAAATGAAGAAGATCAGTTCACCTAAACAACATTCTCTAGATGGTGGTGAAGAGTATATTCCTAAGGGTGAAGAACGAACTGTTGAAAAGTTTGACCAAAAAAGTGTGAACGATTTATTTAGAAAGAGTGGTTTATCTAAGGAACAATCAGAGTTTATGGCTTCAAAGTTTAAGCGACGAAATATGTTGACAAAGGGTACTAAAGTATGTGCATATCGTAATCGAGAAGAGCGCTTTATAAATTATTTTAAGAATAATTCTAATATGGTTTATTGCATATACGTGGAAGGTCTTATTAATGAATTAAAACCCAACATATACAAACCTGAAAATTAGCGACTATTCATTGATTCATCAAAGCGCAGCCTTAAAGCAGTACTCCTCCATATCACAAATAAATATCCTGCTATACCATTAGCACATTTAACAGTACTTAAAGATGAGTATTCCAATCTTGAACTACTTTTAACGAAAATAAAATATAGAAAACATAAATAGCAAACATGTGGCGATTTAAAGATTTTATCTATGATACTTGGACAACAATCTGGATTTACGAGGTACCCATGTTATTTATGCATGTTTGATAGCAGAGATAGAAAAAACACTAATAAAAGAAAATTTGGCCATCAAGAGAATCGTTTGAACCTGAAAAACATAATGTTATAAAAGGTCCATTCGTTGATCCTTTGAAAATTTTGATACCGCCTCTGCATATTAAGCTTGGATTGATAAAGCAATTAGTTAAAACTTTGGATAAGGACGGTCAATGCTTCTAATATATAAGGAAAGTATTTCCCCATAAATCTGATGCTAAATTAAATGAAGGTATTTTTAATGGTCCTGAAATTCAAACTTTATTGAGAGACGATAAACTTTAAACAAAGCATGACCGATGTTAAAAAGGCAGCATGGTTAAGTTTTAAAGAGGTATCGACGAAATTTTTGGGTAATGCCAAAGACACGAATTATAAAGCTATTGTGGAAATAATGGTAAGTAATTTTTAAAAATTGGGTTGTCTAATAAACTCAAAACTTCATTTTCTTGATTCACACGTTGATCAGTTTTCTGAAAATAACGAAGACTTTAGTAAAGAGCATGGTGAACGATTTTACCAATATTTAAAGGAGTTTGAACGTAGATTTCAAGAAAACTGGGGTATCAACATGTTAGCAGATTACTGCTGGATGATAAAAAGAAAAACAGCTGCAAAAAAAGGACAAAAACGTGTCAGAAATCCACTACATCGGTCATTCGAAGAGAAACGTCTACGTAAACGTAAGCCAATTTCAAAAAAACATCGGAAGAGAGAGAGAGAGAGAGACGAACATAGACAAAATGTTAAGTTTAACGTACACAATAGGCTACGTTAATATCTTGAATTTACAGTCAATGCTGTGAAAGACTCTAAAATTAGTATTTCAGACGTAAAATTTTTAAAAAATCGATAAATTTACCATATACAGTTCTAGCCACCGCCCTCTAGAAAAAGTTTTTACACAATCTGACTACAAATTCATGATCAGCAATCTGAAAAACCGCCAGGGTAGTATTTTCAATGTTTATCGACTCTTCAAAAGACGTATGATTAAATTTCAATATTGTTTAAATCTATTTTTGGCAAAATTTCGACTTTAACTGATTTCCTCATCTTTTTAGCCCCATACAGATGACTAGAATCGAAAAAAAATTTGAAGGTATGGTTTTCCGTGTATTTTTTTCCGTAGAATTTGATTTTGGAGTTTAATTAACCGTATCTCATGATTTGTTTTTTCTAGACTCGAAAAACCGCGAAAAACCGTAAAAAATAAGGTTTTTTCAAAATAACTCTGATAAAACGTTGGAAAACCCTATATTTTTATTACAGATTCGAATTTAGCGTCGAAAAATACATGGGAATATGTACGTCCGGTCAAAAGTTCAGACATTTTTTTTCATTTTGTAGGCCTGTGTAATGATAATGATAATTGTAATAGTAATATAAATGATAATAATAAAGATTGTGATAAAAATAATAATGATGATAATAAAGATAATGTTAAAGACGACGATAGCGATAATACTGTTAATGGTAATAATAATTGTGATTATAATCATAAAAATGATAATTATAATAACAATAATAATTATATCGATATAAGTAATAATAATAATAATGATAATGATAATAATAACGAATATGATGATCATGATGCTGTTAATAAAAGTAATAATAGTGATAATAATAAAAATGATAATACTGATTATTATAATAACCATGATAAAATTAATAGTAATAGTATTAATCGTAAAAATAATAATGGTTATAATGTTAACGATATTAATAAAGCTTTTTATGCTCATACAAATAGTAATGATGATAATAATGATGATGATAATGATAATGAAGATAATGATAATAATGTTAATGATAATGATAATAATAGCGATAATAATAATTATAACAATAATGATAATAATATTAATTATAATATCAATAATAGTAATGAAGAAAATAATAATAATAATAAAAATAATTTTGCTAATCATATTTATAATTATAAAGATAATCACGATGATAATAAATGTAATAATCATGCAGATTACGGAGTCAATAATGATAGCCATAACGGTAGTAACAATAATTATGAAAATAATACAGATGACATCAATGATGGAAATGACGGTAGAGATAATATTCATGACAATAGTAATAATAATAATGATGAGGATAATAAAGATAATAATGACGATAATTATGATGATAATAAGGATTGTAATGATAATAATCATAAAGTAATGGTACTGAAGATGACAATGATAATTACAATAATGATAATAATAATGATGTTAATGATAATGATGATAATAATGATGATGATGCAGCGACGTTAATAATGACAAAAAAACGATAGTTATGATACTAATAATAACTATGATGAAAATAATGATATTGATGATTAAATTAATAATGTTGATGATAATGATTATAATAGGGATAGTAATAAAAATGTTGATAAATATAGTGAAAATGAAAATGCTTATAATTATGAAAAAGGTTATGATAATAATAAAGTTAATTATGATGATTATATCAATAGTTATTTGGATAAAGATGATGATGAGCATGATGATGGTAATGATAATAACGATAGTGTTGTCGATAATAATGATGATGATAATGAGAATGATGAAGTTCATAATAAGAATGAATATGATGATAATAAAGATTAAAATATTGATAATGATGAAGATGATGATAATGATACAAGCGTTGCAGTTAATAATGATGATAAGACTGATCATATTAGAGACGATACTGATAACAATGTCAATGATAATAAAGATGACGGTAATAATGATAATGACAATGATAATAATAATATTGTGGTTTATGATAATGATAATCATGTTAATATAAATTATATCAATAATGAGAATAATAAAGACTATCATGATAATGATAAGAAAGATGATAATAATGATAACGATATTGACGGTGCTGTTAAAAATTATGAAAATAATCATTATGATAATGACGATAATCATGATGATAAGTATAATAAACATTAAAATAAAGATAATAATTAGGATAATGATGATAATAATACTATCGATGCTTATGATAATACTAAGTAAAATGATAATAATTATGATTATAATGACGATAATACTGATGTTGATAATAATGATAATAGTAATAATTATTATAATGATAATAATAATAGTAATGATGGTAAAAGTTATAATAGAAATAAAAATAATAATAATAATAATAATGATTATGATGATAATAAGGATAACAATGATGATATTAAAGACAATGCTGTTGATGATACTAATGATGATGAAGATGATGATAATGATGATTATAATGATGATAAAGATGATGATGATAATGATGATGATGATAATGATGATGATGATGATGATGATGATGATGAGGATGATGATGATATAATAATGATAATAATTATTATAATAGTAACAAATAATGATTCAAAAATATTAATGATGATGATAAAAATAATGATGTAAAGCGTAATAAATACGTCAGTGATAATAATGATAATAATGATAATTATTATAATGGGAATCAGCGTACTAAGAATAACAATACTAAAAATCCAGATAATAATGATAACTAAGATAATTATGATAATTATGATAGTGAGGATCATGACGATAATTATGATAATAATGATAGTGATAATAATGATTATGATAATAGAGTAAATGATGACACTAATGACGATAACAGTAATTATGATGATGATAATAATGTCAATAATGATGAAGATTATTATCATAGTGTTAATGACAACAAAGATAATAGTAACGATAATGATTATAACTATAATAATAATGCTTATCATATTGATAATAGTAATGATGATGATGGTGACAATAATGATGTTAAAGACGATAATAATCATAGTGATAATGATAATTATAATGAGGATAATAAGCGTAGTAATACTAATGATGACAATCACGATAAGAATTATAATTATAAGACGGATGATGATGATGATAAAAACCTTAATTGTTATGATCATTATAATAATGACGGTAATGGTGATAGTAAGAATCATGACGATTATAATGATGTTGATGATTATAAATTTGATAATGATGGTAATAATGATTATAATAGTGATGATAATGATGATGCAAATAATAACTTTAATGTCAATGATGATTATGACAATGATGATGATCATGATAATAATTATTGTTACAGCAAAAAAGTTGATGATAACAATGATGTAAATAATTATGACATTAATGATAATGTTTTCAATGATATTGGTAATTATAATAGTAATAAATTATGACGATGGCAATGATGATAACAATGATAATAATTCTGTTAATGGTGATGATAAGGATGATAGTTATAATAATAATAAAAATAACAATAGTAATAAGTATAGATATGATAAGAATAATGATAATAATACAAATAATAATAAAAATGACAATAATAATAATGACAACGTAAATTGTGATAATAGTAACGTAGATAATGATGATGATAATGAACAAGATGATAATGATAATGATAATAATGGTTATAATAATGACGATGGCGACGATAATGATAATAATGACTACAAAAAGATAGTGAAAGTACCGATGATTATATTAATGATAATTACTATTATGACGATGATGATGATAATGATGATAATAATAATGATTATGATGATAATAATGATTTTCATGATTTTCTCAATTAGGGTAAGGATAATATTAATAATGATGATATTCATAATGCTGACGATGACGATAATGCTGTTAATGAAGGTAAGGATAATAATAAAGATTATTTCAATGAAAATAATAATAACAATAATAATAATAAGAATAACAATAATAATTATAATGAGAACGATCATTATTATATTGATAATAGTAATGATGATAATAATAATAATGACAACGACAATTGTGATAATAGTAACGAAGATAATGATGATGATAATGAACAAGATGACAATGATAATGATATTAATGGTGATAATAATGACGATGATGACGATAATGATAATAATGACTTCGAGAAGATAATGAAAGTACCGTTAATTATATTAATGATAATTATTATTATGACGATGATGATGATAATGATGATAATAATAATGATTATGATGATAATAATGATTTTTATGATTTTCTCAATTAAGGTAAAGATAATATTGATAATAACGATATTGATAATGCTAACGATGACGATAATGCTGTTAATGAAGGTAAGGATAATAATAATAATTATAATAATGAAAATAATAATAACAATATTAATAATAAGAATAACAATAGTAATTAAAATGAGAACGATCATTATTATATTGATAATAGTAATGATGATAATAATAATAATAATGAATGTCAAAAATGCTGTTTATGCTAATCAAGATAAGAATGATTATCATGGTGATGATGATTGTATTGATGATGATGATTATAATAATGATAATGATAATAATAGTAATAAAGATGATTACGATTATGATGATAGTAATGATGATAACAACAATAATAATAATAAATATTCTGATAATGATAATGGTAATAATACTGATGATGTTCATAAAAATAATATTAATAATAATGATAATAATAAGGATTATAAAAATGGATAATAACGATGATGATAATGACATTGCTGTTGATAATAATGATATTAATAATGATTATAATGATGATGATCATAACTTAAATGATGATTATAATAATGGAATAAATAAAAATGATGATGATGATGATGATGATGAATAAAACTATGGCGATTATAATAATAATAATGATATAGATAATGATTATTTTAATAATGGCGATTATAATAGTTTTTATAATAATTCAAATCTTTAAAATAATGATAATAATGATAATAATTATTATTATTATGATAATAACAAAAATATAAATGTAAAAAATAATTAACGTAATAAAACTAAAAATAAAAATGGTGTTAGTGATGACGATAAAAATAAAAGTAATATTAATAATAATGATTATGATGACGATAAAAATAAAATTCATGACTATGATAATAAAAATTATAGTTAACATACTGTTGATAATCATGAAGTCAATTAAAATGATAACGATAATAATGATGTCGATAATAATGATTTTAATTATGATGATGATAAGGATAATGATAATAATGATACTACCAATGCTGTTAAATAAAAATGAAAATTATAATAATCATGATTTTGATGAAGACGATGATGACACTGATGATGATGATGATAATAATATGAATATTCATGACGATGATAATAAAGATTATGATAGTGTACTGAGAATAATAATAAAGTATATAAAACTGATGATAACAATGATGATGTAAATGATGATAATGATAATGATGATGATGATGATGATGATGATGATAATAATGATGATGATGATGATGATTATAGTAAAAATGATAATAATAATGATGATAGTGATGATAAAGTAGATAATGATGATAATAAATACGATATTTATGATAATGATTATAATGATTATTATGATAACAATTAACTTAATTATAATGTTAACGATTATGACGATGATGTATATGATGATAATGACGTCGATAGTAATAACGTTAACAAAAATAGTGATAATGAATATGATGATAATGATTATTAGAATAATAGAAATAATAATAATGATAATGGTAATAATAAGGACTCTTCTGTCATTACTAAGATAATTAACAATACTTATAATAATAAGAATTGTGATGGAGATGACGATAATAAAGAAAATG
Organism: Copidosoma floridanum; assembly: GCF_036245765.1. NCBI lineage: Eukaryota > Metazoa > Arthropoda > Insecta > Hymenoptera > Encyrtidae > Copidosoma > Copidosoma floridanum. Next base: position 27,154,616 of record NW_028321907.1, read on the forward strand.
ATAGTGATAATGATATTCATAACGTTAATGATGATAGTGATAATATTAATAATGGTGATAATAATAACGATAGTAGTAATAAAATAAATAATTATTATAATGACAATAAATAAGTTAATAATAAAATGGAAAATAATAATCGTGATAATGATAATGATGACAAAGATAATTACAATAATAGTAATAATTACATTATTAATAATAATGATGATAATGATGACGATAATTATAATAACAATAACAGTCATAATCTATTTTATAGTAAAAATAGTAATAATAATGATAGTACTAATGACTTTAATGATAACAATAATTATAACAATGAGTTTTATAATAATATAATTAAAGATAATAATGATGTTGATGATATAGTTAATAATTATAATAGAGGCATTAATAATTAAGATCGTAATAATAAAAATAATAACGACAATCATAATAATAACAATAGTGTTGTTAATCATGAAAATGATAGTGATAATAATATAAATCATATCGATAATGATAATTATAAATATCATTTTTATGATAACAGTCATGATAATAATAATGATAATAACGATGTTAATATAAATAAAGACTTTGAAGTCACTTTTCATAATAATTTAATGATAAAAATAATAAGTATGATGATAAAGATAACAATTATGATGATAATAATGTTGATAATAATAATGATAATGACAATAATGATGATAATAAAGATGATAGTAAAGAAGTCGATTTTAATAATAATGGCAATGATAATAAAGATTATGATAATAAAAAAGATAATAACGATAATTATGATGAGAATGTTGGTGATACTAATAATAATAATAAAGATAATAATGATGAAAATGATAACGTTGATAATGATAGTTTTGATAATGATGATGATAATGATATAGAAAATGATAATTTTGTGATAATAATGATAGTATATATATATATAGTCACATACACATTTTTGCGCATACTGAATTTCTCTCTACTTTCTGAAGAAAACAGTTTCCTGCTAATAAAAATTAATGATGACCATAAAAATCATGATGATAAAAATAATAATAATGACAACGATAATATTTATATCGAAAATAATAGTGATGACAATAATGCGAAAATAATAAAAATAACAATGATAATAGTTTGTTCATAGTAATGATAACAATGTTAATTGAAATGAACATAATGATTATAAAAATAATAAGAACCTTAAAGATAAAGATAATAATCATAATCTCAATAATGACACTTAAGATGATACTAAATATCGTTATAATGATGATAATATCGATGATGATGATTATAAAAATGATGATATTGATACTAAATCTCGATTATAAAATATATTACAATGATTATGATGATAAGGATTTCGATAATAGTGACAATAATGACAATAATAATACTATCAATGATAACAATAATTAAAAAAATGGTATTGTCAAAGATCATCGAAATGATGTTGATAATGTTAATGATCATCATAAAAATGACGGTTATAATAAAGATCATGATATCGACAACGATAGTAATAATAAAAAAAAAAATAATAACAACGATTATAAGTATGATTATAGCATTAAGATACTAATTATAATAATGACAATGATGATGATAACAATTATGATGACGATAATAATGTTAAAAATGATAATGATAAAAATAACGATAATGATTATAATAACGATGCTGTTAATTATAATAATAATGATTATAATGGTTTTAATGATAATCATGATGATAGAAATACTAATGATAGTTGTGATAATAATTATAATGATAATAATGATTATGATGAATATCATAATAAAAGTGATAATGATGATAATGATGATAATAATAAACATGAGAATAATAAGGATAGTACTAATAATTATAATAAAAATAATAATGTTGATGTTGAAAACGATAATAAAAAAACTACTTTTAATAGTAATAATAATAATATTTATGATGATAAAAGTAATATTATTAATGTTGATAGTGATTATGTCGATAGAGGTAATAATAATATTGATAATAATTAAAGTAATAATAGTAAAGACGATGATAATGCTGTGTATAGTGATAATAATAACGATAATTATAATCATAATAAAACTGATAATTATAATAATTATGGTCATATAATGATGAAAATATTTACAGTAAGAATAATGATGATAATGATATTAACGTCAATTATAGTGCTTCCTATGCTTATTATAATAATAAAGATAATTATAATGATAATAATTATAAAAATACTAATGATAATGATAATAATACCAGTGATATTAATATTAATAACGTTTTTGATAATGATAATAATTATAATAACGATGATCATGGTTATGATGATGTTAATGATGATAGTGATAATAATAAAGTAAAAAAAAAAAGTGGCAATAATAATAGAAATTATAAGGACTATGATGATATTGTTGATAAAATGATAAATCTGTTTTTGTTAATGATGGTGATGATGATTTCGATAATGTTAATGATGATGGGATTAATTTAAATTGTCATTACGATATCAATAAAAATGATTTTGATTGAAATACTGATAATTATGTTAATAATAATAATGATAATTGCAATTATGATAATCGTGACAACGATAAAAATGATGATAATAAGGTCAATTATGATAACTATGAGACTAATAAGAGAAATAGTAATAATAATGATAATAATAATGGTTATTATAATAAAACTGATAGTAATAATGATAATAATAATGATGACGTTTATGTTTATAATGTTAGTAATTATAATTATGTAAATGATAATTATAATAATAATGATTATGCTGTTGACAATAATGCTAATAATGATCATAATAATAATAAAAATTACAATTAGAATAATGATAATAATAATAATCATCATAATGACTGAAAGAGTAATAATAAAAAGTCACTTATAATAATAATGGCAACAATAATAAAAACATCGATGATATTAACTTTAATATCGTTGATGATGATAATGATACTGTAGTTAATAATAATGATGATACATATAATCATGATAATGATAATGGTAATAAAAATAATAATAACAATAATAATAAAGATGTAATAAAAATGATCATTTTAATTATTATAATGACCATCATAATAATAATTATAATAATAATTTCGATGACGTAATTGATAATTGATAATAGTAATAAACGAGATAATAATTATGATAATAATGATGTTAACGACAGTAGTAATAATAATACTTATGATCATAATGTCGGAAATAACAAAAAAAATAACGATTGAAATAATAATCATTATAATAATTATAATAATGATGATACTAAAGTTATTAAAAATAGCTTTAATAATAACGATGTTAATGATCGTAATTATGACGATTATAATAATAATAATGCTAACAAAAATAATAATAATAAAAGCTATAATAATGATGATGGTAATCATAATAATAACAATGTGATTAAAATTTTATGCTAATGATATTAATAATAATAAGAATAATAATAATTACTATGATGATGATAATGAAAATGATGATAATAATATTGATGATAATAATAATGATGATGACAATTATATTAATTATGTTGATGATGATTATAAAAATAATATCGATAATAATAATCATAATGATAATAATGATAATAATGATAATAATAATAATAATGACAATAATAATGATGATGATTATAATGAAAATGACGTCAATAACAAGTATTCTATTTAATAATAAGCAAAAAAATGATTATACTCATAATAATAATAATGCTGTTGATGAAAATAATGATAATAATGATAGTAATGGAGATAATAACTAAGATGATTATTAAAATAATAATTAGAATAATAACAATGATGATAAAAGTGATGATAATAAGTTAATGATAATATTACTTAAAATAGAAATAAAGATTATATTGATAATAATACTGATAATAATAATGATAATAATAATAATGATAATGATTATGATAGTATTGATAAAAATGTTTATAATAATAAAGATTTTCATCATGGTAATCGTAAATTAAAAGTTATGTTTATAAAAATGATAATTATGATAATAATTATAATACTGATAATAATAATTACTATTATATTGATAACGATAATAAAGTAAATAGTAAGGACGATGAAGATGATAGTAATATTAGTGTTAATGATGATCTTGACAATGATAATCAAAATGGTAATGATGATGATGACGAAAATTATGGTAGAGATCACAATGATAATGATAATGAAGATATTTATAATTTAAATAATTATTAAGTTGATTATAATAATGATAATGATAACGATGTCAATAATAATAGCAATGACCATAATGATAAGTATGATAAAATAGATAGTGATTATAAAATAAATAATAATAATGATGCAAAAAATAATTTTGATAATAATGATAATAATAACGATAATTATGATGATAATGATAGTAATATTTATCATAATAAAAATAATAATGATATTAATGAGAATTATTTCGATTACAATAATGATAATAATTATTATTATGATAAAAGCCACAATAATAATGCTTATTTTAATGATAATAATGATGCTTATAATGACATTCATAATAATAATTATTGTGATAACAATGATCGTAATAATGGAAATCATCATTATGATAATGATGTTGATGGTTATAATAATAATAACAATAATAAATATAATAGTAATAAAGGATAATGACGATGATAGTAACAATGATAATCATGCTGTTAATAATGATAATAATAAAAATAATAGTAATAGTAATAGTGATAATGATAATGATTCTAACGATGTCAATGAAGGTGATAATGCTTCAATAAAGAAAATAACGATAAAAGTGACAATGATGATGCTGTTGATAGGGACAATAATAGTAATTATAATGATATATTTGATGATTATAGGAATACTTTAAATAATGTTGACAATAATAACAATAATAATAATAATAATGTCAATAATGACGATACTAGTGATAGATGATGTTGCAACAATTATAATGCTGTTTATGCTTATAACAGAATTAATAATGTCACTAATGACTATGGTGATAATGATGGTAATAGTAATAATTATGATAATGATAATTATATTTATGATGTTAGTAATAAGAAGAACAATTATAAATATCGTAACGATGATTGTGATGGTAATAATAATAACGATAATAATGATGATAATTATGATTATAAAAATGATGATGATAAGGTTATTAATGATAGTAAAGACAACGATAGCAAAAATAATAATGATTATGATGATAGTAATAATAATAAGGATAATGATAAGCTTATCATGATAACGGTGATGATATAGTTAAAGATAATGAAAAGAACAATGATGATAATAATGATGTACATAATAGTAATGATTATAATAAGGACAATGATGGTGTTGATAATGATAAGAATAACAAAAATGATAATCATTACGAAATTTTGGTGCTTAAGCGCACGCAGACATTGACGATAATGATGATGATAATAATGGTGAGTATTGTAATAATAATAAAGATAGCAATGATGATCAAAATAATAATAATGATAATTATAACAATAATTATGATAATATGAATGGTAAAGATTATCGTAATAATTATACTGGTCATAATGATGATGATCATAATAATGATGATAATGATAAAAATAGTGATTATGATGATAATAATGACGATAATAATAATGATTATGACGATAATCATAATAATAAAGGGGATGATAACAAAGATTATAATGATAGTTATAAGAATGACTACAAGGTGTGTATTAATAATAATAATTATCATTATAATGGTCATTCAAATGATATTGATAATAATTAAAATAATGATAATAATAATAATGTTCATGATGAGAAGCATGATTATGATGATAGTAATGATGATGATAATAATGATCATGAAAATAATAATTATAATTAAGTCAATGATGATGATGATAGCAAACGTCATTATAATGATGATTATAAAAATAATGATGGCAATGATAATAAATATAATAATGTTAATAATGTTACTTGAAATGTTAATGACAATGTAAGTAATGATGACAATCATGATGAAAATGATAGTGATGATGTCGATGATGATAATGATAACAATAATAATGATGTCAACAAAAATATAGATAATAATAATAATAATAATGAGGATAATAATAAAAGTGATGATGATAATGATGGAAATAATAATAATGATGATGATCATGACAGTAATAATAATGATTGTAACAATTATAATTATAAGATTATAAAGAGAAATAAGTAAACAATCAATATGAAGATAATTATAAGAACAATAGCAATGATAATTATCATTTAAATAATTTCGAGAGTTATGATGATGTTGATGGTGATAATTAAAATAAAGTCAATGATAACGATATTGACAATGATGAAAACGAAAAAGATGATAATGACGACAACAATGATGGGGGAGATAATACTTATAATAACAATGATGATAATAATATTAATAATGATAATAATTATTATAAATAAAAAGACAATAATAATAGGGATAACAATGATGATAATAAAAATAATAATAAGGATGATGATATCAATAGTGATGATTATGATGAAAATGATGATGATGATGATAATGATGATAATAATAATGATGATAATAATAATGATAATAATAATAATCATAATGTAAATAATGATAACGTCGATAATAATGATCATGATAATAATAATAATTATAATGTTGATAATGATAACGTCGATGATAATAATAATGATAAACTTTATAATGATGGTAATAATAATTAAATAGATTATATTAAAAATCTTAATGTTGACGACGATGATAAGAATGGTAATGATGATAATGATGATGATGATGATAATGATGATATTGAGAATGATGATCATAATGATGATGATAATAATGATAATGATGATTATTATTTAAAAGTTAATAATCATTGAGATATTGATGATACTGATAATAATGTTAATAATGATGCTGACGAAGATGATTATGTTTATAAGAATGGTAGCAATGATAATAATAATATGATGATGATATTTAAAACAATAATAAAAACAATAACGATAGTAAAAACAAGGATTATGATGATAATAATAATTATTATAATAATAATGATCATCATGATAATAATAATAATAATGATTAGGACTATAATACTCTTAATGGTTGTAATGACAAAAATAATAATGATGACAATGTAAACGATGATGGTTATAATAAAAATAATGCTATTTATAATTATTATAATGATGATAAAAATGTTGATAATAATAATAATGAAATTAAAGGTAAAAATTATGATTATTCTTAAGATGATTAAAATGATGATCATGATAGAAATAATAATTACGATAATAATAAAGATAATGGTGATGATAACGATAATAATGATGTTGGTTATAATGATGATAACGATAATAATGATGATAATAATGATAATTATTATAATAATTTTTATAATAATAATAATAATAATAATGGCTATGATAATAATGATAATAGTAACTACGATGATCAAAATAGTAATAATAATAATAATGGCTACGATAATAATGATAATAGTAACTACGATGATCAAAATAGTAATAATAATAATAATGATGATGATCACTTCAATTACGATGGTGATAACGATGATCATCATGATGATATTGATAATAATAAAGATGATGATAATAATGATAATGATGATGATAACAATGATGATAATCATGATGATGATGATGATGATGATGATGATGATGATGATGATGATGACGTTGATGATGATAATGATGATGTTTATAATAACATTAATGATGACGAGAATAATCATAATTGTTATAAGATAATTACTGTAATAATCATGAAAATAACCATGCTAATGATAGAAATAATAATGATAGTAGTGATAATGATTTTAGCCCAATGCTTATAATTATAATAATGATTATATTTATTACGACAAAGAAAAAAATGCTTATAAAAATAATAATACTAATAATAATGTTGATAGTAGCAATGATGGTAATAGTAATGACAAAAATAAAATTTTTGACGACACTTAAAATTATAATGGTGATTATGATGATTATGATAATAATAATAAAGATGATAATTATTATGATGATACTGATAATTATAATGATGATGACGATAATAATGATGATGATATTGATGATGTTGATGATGGTAATAAAGATGATAATGATAACGATGATGATAACAACAATAGTTATGTTATTGTTATAGGCTACGATAAAAATGATGATCATGATGACAATAATAATGATGATGACCATAATGATGATACCAATGATAATGATAATGATGATAATCCTAAGGATTATGATAATGTTAATCATATTTATGATCGTTATAATGATGATGACACTGATAATGATGATAATAATGAGGATAGTGATAATAATGATTATAATAATGATAATAATCATAATAATAATAATAATAATAGTAGGAAAATAAGACTCTTATTATTAATGCTCATAAATATAAAGAATAAATAATTATAATGTTAATAATAATAATATGGATCATAAGATTAAAAATGTTAATGGTGACTTTCATGGTGATGATAAAGACGATGCTAAGGATAATAATGTTAAAGATAACAATTATTATGTTAATGATGAAGATGATATCAATAATAATAATAATGATAATAAACTTAATGATGACAATGATGATGGCAGTATAAATAATAATAATAATGACAATGAGAATGAGAATCATTATTTTAGAGATAATTATGATAATGATAATTATAATGATAATAGTGAAGTCACTGATGATAATAACAACGATAATAATAGTAATAATCGTGCTAATAATTACGATAATAATGAGAAAATCAATCATAATAATTATCACGATTTTAATAATGATGATAACAACAATAATAAAAATAAGAAAGATAATATATGAATAACGATAATGATATGAATGATGATAATGTTAACGATGATTTTGATGATGATGATGATGGTGATGATAAAAATAATCGTGAGGATTATAGTAATGATAACTTAAATAATAATAATAATTATAATCTCTATAATAATAGTAATGATAATAATAACAATACAAATAATTATAATAATATTAAAAAAAATAATAATAATGATAACGATGAAAATAATAATGAAAAAAAGATAAGGGTGGTGACAATGATAATGATGATAACGTTGAAGGAAATGATGATCATGATCAAAATGATGATAATGATAATAATAATATAGTACCTATAATAATGATAATCATGATACAGGTAGTTTTAATAATCATGATTAAAACGATGCTGATAATGATATAAGTGATGATTATGATGATAATGATGATGATGATGATGATGATGATAATGATGATGATGATGATGATGATGATGATGATTATAGTAATGATAATAATAATAACAATAATATTGATGATGATTGTAAAGACAATAATAATGATTATTATGATGGGGAAATTAATGAAAATGATAATTATTATTATAAGAATGATGATTAAAATAATCATACAGATAATGATAAGGATAGTAATCAAACTTGAATGCGTAATAATTATAATTAATTAAAAGCTAAAGATAATAATAATGACAGTAATAATAGTGGAATTTATTAGAAAAACGGTCATAACAAAAGCTTTGATAAATGTTATAAAAATTATAATGATAATAATAATGATAATGATGGTGATGTTAATGATAATTATAATGATTATTTTTTTAACAATAATAACGAATGTAATTATGACAATGATAATGATTCTAAAAATATTGATTGTGATAAGGTTAATAATAATAATAATCATAACGATGATAATGATTATAACAATCAATAAAATAATGACGATGATAATAATAAAGTCAATAATAATGATAGTAAAAATGATAAAAACAATAATGATAATAATAATGATACTATATATGCTTATAATATTTATGATTATGGTAATAAAAAAGACACTGATAATAGGGATAACAATAATCATAAGGATAATGATGATAGTAAGAATAATAAAAATAATGATGAAAATGATGATTGTGTTAAAGTGGATGATTATAATAATGGAGAGAAAGATAGTAATAATATTATTAATAATAATGATTATATAGACTATGATATATATAATGATCATGATAACGATGATAATGTTGACGACGATAATGATAGTGATAATTATAATGATAATAATAATAAAGATAAAAATGATCATAATGACAATGATAATAGTAGTAATAACAACGATAGTAATAATAAATTTGTTCTCAACGATACCAACGAAAATAATAATAGAGTTATTTACAATAATATTGGGAATAATAATAATGTTAATTTTGATTATAATAATAATGTTCACGATAATAGCAATGCTGTAGATGGTAAAATTAATGTTGTTTTAATGATAATTGAAATGACAATAATAATCATTATGATGATTATGATAATCGTTATAATGATGCCAATTATTATGGTACTGTTAAGAATTATGATACTAGTGATAAAAAAGTTAATAATAATGATACTGTAAATAATAATTATGATCAAAATAATGATAACAATAAAAACATTAATGATAATACTGACGAGAATAATAATAATAATAATGACGAAAAATATTTCAAAGATTATAATCATGATAATAATAATGATAATAACGATGAAAAAGTCAATAATATTAATGATAAGAATGATGATAATAATAATGATAAAGATAGTAATGATAATAATAATAATGATAATAATGATGAAGATAATGATAATGATGATGATGATGATAATAATAATGATAATGATGATGATAATTATGATGATGATGATGATGATGATGATGATGATGATGATGATGATGAAGATGATGATGATAATGACGATGAAAGTTATAATGACAATATTGATGACGATCACAAAGTCAGTATTATTAATGATAAGGATGATAATACCAATTTTGAAGTAAGTATTTAAATTAATTATCGTGAAAAAATGGTAATAATATTACTAATTCTAATAATCATATTAAATATAATAAGGATAATAATAATTCATTTAATGATTATAATAAAGACTATACTAGAAATAATAAAGACGATAATAATAATACTAATGATAATTACGATAATAATGCTGATAACGAAAATAATGATGATGATCATGTTAATGATAATAATTATGATAATGATAATTATAAAGATATTGATAATGATGATAATGATCATGATAATAATAATGGTGACAATGATAAAGTCAATAAAAATATTGATAACGATGATAATATCGATAATAACAGTCGTGATAATGATCATCACAATAATTATGATAATAATATCAATGAAAATAAATAATATCGTGATGATGAAAATAATAATAATATATGAAATAATGAAAATAATGACTATAATGATATCAATGATGATGATACTACAAATAACAGTGATAATAATGATTAAAATCATAATAATGGTAGTCATAATGACGATAGAGATAATAAAGGCATCGATAATGATAATGACGATAACGATTATAAAGTCAATAGTAATAATAAAAATAATGATGGAAAAAGAAAAAATGATAGTAATTAAAATAATGATATTAAAGATAATGATGATAATGGTAAAGATAATGTAAATGATAATAAAATCGATAATAACGATAATGATAATCATAATTATCACTAAAGTTATAATAATGATAATAATGGTGATAATGTTAATGATACAAACGATGATGATAATAATAATGAAGATAATATAAATAATAATTATTACAATGATAATCATGATAAAAAGTCTAAAATAATAATAGTGACAATAATGGTAATGATTATAATGACAATTATTATGATAAAAATAATAACTATAATAATGTTAATAAAAGATGTAAAAAAAAAAAATAATAATAAAGACGATAATAATAATGATAATAATTATAATAGAAACGATGATGATAATGATGGTGACGATGATAATAATAACGATGATGATGACAACGTCGATGATAATGATAATGTTAATTATGATGTAAGTGATAATGTTTACGATGATAATGATGATGATGATGACAATAGTAAAGTCAATAATATTAATTATGTAGAGGATAATAATAAAACTAGAGATTATAATGAAGACGATCATGATAATTATAAAGACGATAATAATAATATACTTATATGAACTACGATGATAATGCTGATAACGACAATAATGGTGATGATTATATTTATAATGATAATGGTGATGATGACGATGATGATTATAATGATAATGATAATAATGATAATGATGATAATGAATTCGACGAAGATAATCATAATAACAATAATGATTAGGATAATAATGTTTAAGATGATAATAAAAATAATGACAATAAAAGTGATAATAATGACGATAATAAAGTCGATAATATTAATAATGAGGAAGATAATAATAAAGTTAATGATAATAATTACGACGACAATGGTAATGGTAATGGTAATGATACTAATAATAATAATGATAATGATCATGATAAGGATGATAATGATAAATTTATTGATAATAATAATTATAAATATGATATTACAAATGATACGAATATTAATCACGATGATGATGCTGATGACGACAATAATGGTGATAATAATTTCAATGATGATAATAATGATTATGATCATAATCATGATGATACTTGTAATAATGATCATCACAAGTGTAATAATAATAAAGACAATGATAAAGTCTATGATGATAATAATGGCAATGATAATGACGATAGTAATAATATTGATAAGGATGGTCCTTAGAATGATAAAATAATAATTAAAATAAAAATAATAAATAAAATTATAAGGATAAAAAAAAAACGATAAATCAAAAGATGATAACAATGACGATTATGATAATGATGATGACGATAGAATAAATATAAATGATAGTGATAATGATAATAATAATTATGTGAATAATGATAATAATGATAAAAATGATGTTGATAATGGTGATAATAATAATCATAATAACGATGGTGATGATAAATTTAAAAATAATAATGCTGACAACAATAAAATTTTTAATAATAATAATGATGATTATGTGAATAATATTGACTTTAATAAAAATAATAATAAAAATAATGATGATAATAATAATAATGACAATCATATTAATCATACCAATAATACTGATGATAGTAATTTTCACAACGGTAATAATAAAAATAATAAAGATTATGATGTTGATAATAATAATAATGATAGTAAAGAGAGTCTTAGATAATAATAGTAATAATGATGATCACAATGATTATGCTTATGACGACAATAATGATAATAGTAAGATTGAAGATAATAAAGATGATAATAACGATTATGATGCTGATGCTAATGATCGCAATAATAATGTTGACAATGATGAGAATGAAGAAAATTATGATAATAAGAAGAACAATAATAAGGATAATAAAGATTCTAGTAATAAAAATGATCATAACGTTAAAGATGGTGCTGATTATAATAATAATAATGATAATGATAAAGATTTTGACAATAGTAAAAATAATAATGATAATGACGATAATAATAATAACAATCGTAATGATAATAATATTAATAATAATGTTGACGTTAATAATAGTTATAATGGTCAAAATAATGTTAATAACGTTAATCAAAAAAATTATGATAGTAGTTATAATGATAGTGACAATAACAATCATGATGATGATAATAATAATGTCAATAATAATAATACTAATGATGATAAAGTCAATATATTGTGATGCTGATAATAATGAAATTAGAAATAAAAATAATACTAATGATTATTACGATGACAAAAATGATAATATTCATAATGATGATGATGATAATAATGATCATAATGCTTATTATAATTATGACAATAATAAAGACTATAAAAATAATGATCATAATGCAAATAATAATGATAACGATTAAGATGACAATCATAATGATTGTAATAATGATAATAATAATAGGAATTTTCATAATGTTAATAACAATGATAATAATTAAGATTATAGTGGTAATGATAATCTTCATAATCGTAAAAATAATTATGACAAAAATGATGCTGACAATAATATTGATGATAATGATAATTATGGTGTCGATGATAATAATTATCATTATAATAATAAGTATTATAAACATGGTTACGTTAATAAAGATAATAAAAATAAAAATAAAATCATAAGCGATTAAAATAATAAAAAAAATAATAATTATGATGATCATGATGATGGTGATAATGGAAATGATGATAATACTCATAATAGAAATGGTGATACTAATGACTATAATAATAATCATAATGACAATAATAAAAATAAATATGACAATGCTGCTGATGGTGATAATGATAATTATGATGCCGATAATCGTGCTGCTGATGATAAAGATAAAGATAATGATTATAAGGACACTGGTTATAATGTTAATGATGTAGATAATAATGGTAATAATGATGATGATGGTGATGATGGTGATGATAATAATAATAAAGTTAATGATAATGTTGACAATGATAAAAACGACGATGATGATAATAAAGTCAATGATGATAATAATAATAATGATGATGATGATGATGATGATGATACTGATAATTATAGTAAAAATCATAATGTTTATAGTTCATAATAGGTAAAGACAATGATGATGTTGATAAGAATGTTTATAATGATGATGATGGTGATAATGATGCAAATGATGATGGTATTGGTGGTAATATTAAAGATAATAATAATGATAATTATAATGATGATAATAATGATGATGATGATGACGATAATGATAATGATGACGATAATAATGATGATCATGATGATATTAATAATGATAGTAATAATGATGGCAACAATAATAATAACGATAATGATAAATATCATCATAATAACGATTATAATCATAATAAAAATTATGTTCATCGCAATAATGATAAGAATGACTATTATAATACTTATAGAGATAATGACTATGATGACAATCAAGATGAATATAATGATGACGATTATAATAATAATTATAATGTATATAACGATATAAGTTGCATCTTAACCATGATAATTGTAACATTGATAATAATAAGAATGAAAATAATTATTATGTTAGTGATTATGATATTTAAATAGACATAATGATGATGATAATAATGATAATGACGATAACAATGATGATGATAATGATAAAAATAATAAATTAAATAAGAATGATTATGATATTTATGATAATTATGATGATATTGATAATGATAATTATGATAATAATAATGATGATGCCATTAAAAATAATAAAAAAAAAATGATACCAAAGTTGATAATAATAATAGCGATGATGATAATTTTAATAAGGATGATGACGATAATAATCAAGACAATGATAAGAATAATGGTAATGATGATAATAGTTATAATAATGATCATTATACTAAAGATGATAACAATAATTATGATTACAATAAAAATAGTTATACAGTCAATGATAATAATAAAGATGTTTATATTGATAATTATGACGATGATGATGTCATTAATGATAAAAAATATGTTAATGAGAATAATGTTGATAACCATGATAACAATAACGATAATAATGGTAATCGTCAAGATTATCATGACGACGATAAGAATCATAATAGGCATAGTAACAATAACGATGATGATGATGTTGATTATAGTGATAATAATAATAGTAATAATGATAATAATGATAATTGTAATGATACTGAAAAAAATAAAAATAATAATTATCATGTTAATGTCGAAGATAATGACAATGATGAATATAATAATGACAATCATGATAAATATTATAATAAAGTCAATAATGACATTGATGATAATTATAATTAAGTCAATGATTAGGATAAAGAAGATAATGGTGACTAAGTGAATGATAATAATGATAACAGTAATGATAATGATAAGGATAATAATGATGATGATAATAATAAGAATAATGATAATGATAATGATGACGACGATAATGATGATAATTATAATAGTTATGATGATCATGATGACATTGATAATGATAATGATTATAATATTGATTATGTTGACGTTAATGATAATTAAAATGATCATGATATTAAAGATGATAATAATAACAACTATGATAATAGTTTCAATGATGGTGATAACGATAATAATCAAGGCAATAATAATGATAATGAAGATGATGATAATAGTTGTAATGATAATGATGATACTGATGACGATGATAATAATTATGATCTTTATAGGGATAGTTATACGGTTAATGATGATGATAAAAATGTATGTATTAATAATCATGACGATGATAATGTGATTAATAACAGAAAATATGAGAATGATAATTATGACGACAGTCAAAATCAAAATAATAATTATGACAATGAAGTTAATCGTGATAATGATCACTTTAATAATCATAAAAACAATTATCATAATAATAGGGATAAAAATAATAAAAATACCGTCCACCAGTCAATGGTGATGATGATAACGATAATAATGATGATAATGACAATATTAACGATGATTAGAAAGTTAATTACAATAATAATAATGACAATACTAATAATAAAGTCATTTATAATAGTAAAAATAGGTAAACGATAGTAATCATGGCTTTAATAATAATAATAATAAAAATTATGTTTATAACGATACTAATGATAAAAACAATGGTTATAATACATGTAAATATAATGATAATAATAAAAACGATGATAATTATTATGATTATTACGATGTTGATGATTATTTTAATAATAATAATAACGATAATGATGTTAATAGTACTGATTATAATAGTAAAAATGATAATTATAATAATAATAATATTAGTGATAATAATCACAATAATATGGACAAAAAAAAGTGGAAATAATAGTAATAATAGAAATAACAATGAGAATTATAACAATAAAAATCATGATATTAATAATAATGATAAAAAAATAAGATAAATAAATGTATTTATGATAATAATCATGATGACAACAATAAAGACAATACTGTTGATGGTCAAGACAATAACAAAGACAATGATAATAATAATCAAGATAATAATGATGATGATGATTGTTATTATAATAACGATAATAATAATGAAAACGATAATGATAATTATAATCATGATACTTACAATGTTAATGATAACCATGATGATATTAATAATAATGGTCATGATAATGATAATGATAATCATGTAAATCACAATAATAATTGTGATAATAATAATCAAGAAGATTATGATAATAATCGTGAAAATAATTATAATGATAATAAGGATGGCAAAGATGATGACGATAATAATGAGGATAATGATGATAATTATAATAATAATAATGATGTTTATGAGTAAGACGATGATAATGATGATTATGATGATGACGACAATAATAGTGATAAGGATAATGATGATAATTATTATGATAATAATGCTGATAGTAATAATAATAGATATCATGATCACAGTGATAATAATAAAGTCGAGAATAATCATGATAATGATGATGATAATGAGTATGATAACAATTTTGAGAATTCTGATTATGGCAATAAAAATATTGCTAATAAGGATTTAGATGACAATGATAATAATAATAATAATAATGATAATAATTATAATAATGATAATAATGACAATAATAATTATAAATATAATAAAGATGATGAAATAAATATTGATTATACCGACGATGATAAAAAAAAAATAATAACGATGATGAGAAACATAATTAAAATGATACTGAAATTATTGATAATGGTATAAAAAAAAATAATAATGCTAATGATGTTGATGTTAATAATCAGGATAAAGGCAATGATAATCATAATAATGATAACATCGATGATAATATCAGTAAAGCTAATAATAACAATGATGTTGATGATAAAAATAATAATGACAATAATGATAATAATTAAAATACTAATAATGATAATGATGATATAGACTCTGATAATAATAATAATAATAATAAGGATGAATAAAAATGAAGGTGATAATAATGATTATCATGTTGATAAAGATAATAATGATGATATTGATGATGATGATAATACTAATATTAATTATTAAAGTAATAATTATAATGATAATAAAAATTATGGTGATAATAACAATAATGATGACAATGATGATAATGAAGATTATAATAATAATGATGATGATAATGATGACAATGATAAAAATTATAATGATAAAAATAATAATAACGATGATAATGATAACGTCAGTGACATTGATGATAACGATAATGATAATGATAATAACAACAATAATTACAATGATTATAAAAATAAAAATAGAGATGATGGTAAAAATAATATGAATGACGATGATTATAATACTAATGATGATTATAATTATAATGATAATGATAATCATAATAATAATTATACTGATGAGGATAATAAGGATTATGGTAAGGATAATCATGTGACAAGGATGATGATGATTATGGTTATATAAATGATGTTAAAGATGATTATAATAATGGTTATAGATAATCATGTTGATAATAATGACGTTGATAAGAATGACGATGATTATCATGATGATAATGATGATGATGATAATAGTGACAAAAAATTATGAAGATAAGGATAATAAAAATTATGGTAATGGGAGTCATTATAAAAGTGATGATAATGATGATTGCAAAAATGATTATGATAATAATAATAATAATAATAATAATAATAATAATAATAATAATCATCGACGATGGTGACGATGAGGATAATAATGATAATGATAATGTTCATGCTCATGATAATGATGGTAATAACAGCGATGATGATAACAATTATGTTGATCATGATTATAAGGCGAATAATAATTAGAATAACGATAATGGTTATAATAATGATGATCATGATATTAAAGATAATTATGATAATAATTAATTACTAATGACGATAATGAAGTTAGAAATAATGCCGATAAAGATGACACTGATAGTGACAATAAGTATATTTATAATGATGATGATACTGATGACAATGATAGTGATGATAATGAAATAATAATAATAACGATTATCATGATATTTAAAACGATAATAATATTGATTATGATGATGTTGACGTTAATAAGAATGATAAACATAATAATAATGATAATGATGATGATGATCATAATGATAAAAATGATGATGTTAAAAATGATGATGACGATTATAAAGATAATAATATATAT
Source organism: Copidosoma floridanum (assembly GCF_036245765.1). Taxonomy (NCBI): domain Eukaryota; kingdom Metazoa; phylum Arthropoda; class Insecta; order Hymenoptera; family Encyrtidae; genus Copidosoma; species Copidosoma floridanum. The sequence goes on from NW_028321907.1 coordinate 27,173,762, forward strand.
AATGTTGATTATGAAAATAATGATGATAACGAATATGATAATAAAAATAATAATGATGACAATGGTCATTTAAATAATAATGGTGTCAATATCGATAATGATGATCATGATCATGTTGAGAATAATAGTTATATTAATCATAATAATACTGATGATGGTGATAATAAGGATAGTAATAATAATAACTATAATAATGCTGTTAATAATAATAAAAATAATGATGATTTTGATGAGGATAATGATAATAAACTCAATGATAACAACGATACCAACGATGATAATGATGATAATAATGATTATAAAGTCAATGACAAATAAAGTCAGGATGATGCCAAAATGGATAAAAATGTTGTTTACAATAATAATTTCAATGACAATAATTATTATTGTAATATTGATAGTAATATTCGTAATAACGATAATTCTGATAATAATAACGATGATAATCATGATATAGACAAGAATAATTAGTGTAATAATAACAATAACGTAGATGATAATGATAATGATTGTATAAATAATCAAGATTAAAGTTGTAATGGTGAAAATGATGACAATAATAATGATCATGACGTTAATCATGGTGATAATTATGTTTATTGTCATAATGATGTGATATAAATAATGATCAAGTCAATTATGATGAGAAAAACTTTGATGGTCATTTAAATGATAATGATGATAATGATGATAGTTATAATAAAAGTGATGATAATAATAATGACAGAAAAATTCATAATATTGATGATAATGATCATAATGATAATTATAATGAAGTTATAATGATAATAAGGGTAACAATGACAAAAAAAAATGCTGTAAATGGGAATAATGATGAGAAAGATAATAACAATGATTAAAATAATGATTATGATAAAAGTCGTCATGATTTTAATGATAATATTGATAATAATGATAATGACAATAATGTTGTTTATGCTTATGGTAATGATGATGATAATGATGATGATAATGATTATGATAATTATGATTATGATAATAATGATGATGAGAATAAAAATAATTATGGTAATAATAACAATAATGAAGATGATAATGACAATGATCGTATAATTGATCGTGATTAAAGTAGTAATGGTGAGAATGATGACTGTTACAATGATAATGATGTTAATGATGGTGATAATCATGTTTATAATCATAATGATGTGATTTTGAAAACAATTAATTTAATTATGATGATAATAACTATGATGGTTATAATAATTAAAATTATGATAATGATAATGGTGATATTAATAATGATAATGATAGTAATGACAGTGAAATTTATAATATTGATGATCATGATCATAATGACAATATTGATCAAATGATAATGAAAATAAGGATAATAATAACAAAAAATAATGCTGTTAATTGGAATACGAATGAAAAAGATAATGATAACAATAATTAAAATAATGATTATGATAATAGTCGTTATAATGATAATGATTACAATGATGGACATGATAGTGACAATAATAATGTTTATGCTTATGATAATAATAATGATAATGGTCATGATCATGATAATGATGACCATGATTATGATGATAAAAGTATATAACGATAATGATGGCAATTTTTAAAACGATGATGATAAAAATAATAAGCATAATGATCATGATTATGATTATATTGATGATCATAATAAAAGAGATGATTATAATGGTAATAATAATAATGCTAATAATGTTTATGATAATAAAAAACTTAAAGATAAAAATAGTCCCAATAACAATTGCGATAATAAAAACAATGATGCTGATGATAATGACGATGATGATGATGGTAATAAGGATACAGATGGTAATGATAATGGTAATGATAATAATTATGATGATTATATTGATGAAGTCGAAAATAATAATGATATTTACAATAGTATAAAAATATCAATAATGATAAAAATTATAAAGATAAGAATTGCAATAATGACGTTGTTAATGATGATCAAGATTATTATGATGATACTCATAATGTCCACGATGAAAATAATTATTAAAACAATGAAATCAAGAATTACAATAATAAAGTTACTCATAATGCTGATAATAATGATGATGACGATAATGAATTCAATGATACCGCTGTTGATAACAATGATGTTGATGATGATGTGGATGATAACGATGGTGATGATGACAATGATAACGATAATGATGATATGAAAACGATGATGTTAATGATGATTATGTTGATGATGGCGATTAAAATGACGATGATGACGAGGATAATGATATTTATGTCAGTGATGGTGATAATGATGATGATTATGACGATGATGATTAAGATAATGATGATGATGATGATGATGATGATGATGATGATGATGATGATGATGATGATGATGATGATGATGATGATGATTATGACGGTGATGATGATGATGATGTTGATGAGGTTTGTGCTGATAATGTTGATTATTTCATGCACTCATTTTTAAAATGTTTAGCTTGGACTTTGTCCAGCGAAGCTGACAATTCTATGAATGCTATGCCATCTTCGAGTGAAATTGTTTTTTGGCTTGGAAGTCAGTTTTTTTTTTTTAGCTGACTGACGATCGTGATGTCGACTACCGCGATGATTTTTTTGATAATGCTGTTGGTTATGTGGTTGGTGATGTTGGCTGTGATGCTGATAGCAAGTATTTATTTCTTTTAGGTTGTCATTCATTTTTAGAGGAATCATGCTTTGCATAATGGAATTTTTATGTAAAATAAATAAATTAGTTACATTTTCTTGTACACTCCTGTAAATTGTGCATTTTTTAAACTATGTTAAAACTATAGGGATTTAAATAACTATCTCGAACGTCACTTAATGATTTTATTTTTTGACAATTTTTTAACGTTTTTTTTTTGTATTAATCGAAGATAATTATCTAGATCGAAAGATTGCGTTGCGACTAATACACAAATGTGTTTGTGGACAAAGGTATGTCTATTGATAAGGTCCATATCCTTACAAAATTAATATGAAACTCTAATTGTATGTTAGTAACACTACAATATGATCTTTTTACGCACTCATTGTGGATGAGCGTTTTATTTAAACGAGCCAGTCTGAAATCTTAAGATAATACTGGTGGAACTTCTGCTAATGTAGGCAGTTATAACTATTTAGAGCTCACCATTTTTTATTTTTTGTTTCACTTAGTTTATAGTTAAAATAAAAGTCATGTACCACGTGTTTGTTATGGCGTTTAACTTTAGATCACTTTGTGTTTCTTTTACATGGGATTGTGTGGTTCTAGTTTATTTGAATACTATACATAAGTATTAAGCCTCTTCGTTGTAAGAAAAGAATGTTTTACTTTTTAAATCTAGCTTCAGTTTATTTTTGTTTTAGGTATTGGAGTTACGTCTTGCTAAAAAAAAAAAGAATTCACCTTTGTGTGGTTAAGATTATAATTTTATGTTGTCTTATAAGGATAATTTCTTACACTGTCTAATTTTTTGAGCTCTATTTGTAGGCTTTTTATATTTAACACTTATTATTTCAGCTAGTGTACTCTGCATGGCTTTCAGGTCTTAGCTGAACTAAGGTCAATTTTTGTTATGGCTTTCCCTGTCCAACATGAAAAGATTAAAATTTACAAAATAACTTACATCCAATAATTATATGAGTTCACCTACAAGAAATTTTAGCTGATCGTTGTCATACTATTTTTTAACAGTATTAATCACAAGAAACAACAATCGTCCTATGCATTTTAAAACTTCTAGAATGTGTAAGTTATAAGAATAGTCATTTTGGACATTATCATTTACATGGCTTACAAGTTTTTTAAACGTTACTGTCATATCTGTTAAAACGTTGCAACAAAAAGTGTAGTCCAGTACTATGTGTAGTCCAGTACTATGTGTAGTTTTTCCTGTTAATAATAAGCAGAAAAAATTTTTTTTTCCTTTAATTTTAAACAGAGGAGGGTCGAATCTTTCAGGAAATTTATACAAATATAATGGTTGGATTTCGCCCTTTGCTCGCTTTGCACGCCACCCCTTTATTAATCAAATATGGACGTACAATTTTTTTATTAACTGCACTATTATGGTTTTGGATTTTAGTTTACCAGAAAATTATAATCTCTGCGTAAACAAATACCACTTACAAAAAAAATTATTTACAGTAACCATGTTTAAAAGAAATATCTCATTTTGTTGAATCAATGGTTAATCCATTATTTATTTCATCAGTAGACTTAATATGTAGTACTAGTTATTCGTAAAATCATCCGAACAGTTATAATAAACAATAACTGTTTTACGATAATATCTATACATACTTAAAAAACACATTTTTAGTTCTTTATTATTTACTGGAAAATTAATTGAAAAATTTTTTATACATGCTCACGTTATGATTGAAAACAATTATTTTCTTGCAAATAAAAAGACAATATTTTGTCAGTTTGAAAAAAAATTTTTCTCAATTATTGTAAGCAATAAAAAAAGGAAAGTTGCGCAATTGTGGCTTGTTGTGAAATATAAAAAACGAAAAATTACTTTGGATGTTGGCACAAGCAAACTGAACATTCAATTTAACAGTCTGTTGAATAGATCATCGATAATTTACTGTAAAATTTAGAAAGTAAACAGTACAAAGTTCATTTCATTTTTATTAAATATACATCTTAGGACATTATTTTACACTTATTAACACTAGATCAGCAGATGATTGTTGTTGACCTATTTTAAATATGAATGTTTAGCAATATTTTTGAAAAGAATTCATACTTTGTTTATAAATATAAAGTTGACTAACAATACTTACTTTTTAAGTGTATATTTCTAGTATGCACCCTGAAAAGAATATTATTCCTAGAAAATTATTTGTCACATTCTGAGTAAATAGTCTTTTCTAATGAGTTGTGATTTTTCTGATATGTATTAAAATATATTCGTTTCTTTAATTCTCTCCACAAAATACGTAATGTTTAATTTTTCTATTAACATGTTTTTTTTATGAAAACCAATGGTTTTTCATTATGACTTAATAAAGTTAACATTCAAAATATATTTTTGTGTCTTTTTTTTAAGAGTATCCAAAACTATTTTTAACAATCCCTTAAAAATCTTTGTTGCAATGTTAAGATGCAAAAATAAAAAAAGAGTTGCAATACAAATTAACCGTGAAAATAACTTGGAAATAAAAAATATAGTTTTTGAAAAAATTTATGATGACAAATATATTAAAACTATGCATTCAGAACGAAAATAAATTTTTTTTGTAAATTCGGAGTAGAAATAAAAAGCTGTAGAGGATATTTTTTAAAGTAAAATTTAAATTTTAACACATTATATATAGTGCTCCGTTTCTTCGTAAAGTATATTTTACAATTGAATAAATTATGAATAAGGCCAAATTTCTTAATCTACTTATATTTTTTGAATTAAAACTACATTTAACTGGAAAAAATTCTTGAAATCAATAAATGTGACATTGTAAAATACCACTACGTAACACATTGTCATAATATTATGTAGTGATTCGGTTGTGTTCGAAGAATTTTTTTTTTAAATATTACATTATTTAATATTATTACGTGGCATAATGGATTGAGATATTAAAACCATTTACTTCGTTAAGAATACTTTTCCAAAACTGTACAGAACTATGTATAGTTATTTGAGTTGGTCTATCCCTCTTAGCCAAGCCGACAAAACAAGTAAAAGTTCTCTATATTTCTCTGTAAACTTAACCTTACAAAAATGTTAATTCCCCCCCTACCCCCTACGGCCCTCCTGGTAAATTTAGTGGCCCTTTTACTTTCTCCCACTACCTCCACAAAAACTTGGAATATTTCCGTGAATCAATATAGTTGTTATATTTTTTAACGCCCCCTAACCCCCCACAAAATAAGGTAAAATTCTTTAAGTTTTTCCACAATTTTCATACGACACTAAATGTGTTAAACTCCTATAACACCTCTTCCTTACACACTGCTCTGGACTTTATGTGCCTCTCTAACACCCCTTGTAGCCCTCTCTGAAAACTTAGAATTTTTTTATCACAATGTGTTATAAAAGGGTGCATATGTAAAAATTTTTCAATTTTTTTCGTGTTTTTTTTAATCAATGAACACAAACTCTCATTTGTGTTGGTTTATATTGCTTCATGTAGATCAAATATCGCTTTAATTGGTGATGTTCTTAGATACGCTTATGTTTTTCTCAAAACTTCTTCACATTTATTTAACCATATAGAGTGCACATTTTTACTTGCAAGGTCATGTAAGGGTTCTTATATTATCGCTGACCTGGGAATAGGATTTGAATAGAAATTCACTTTCACTCCAAATTGTCTAATATGTTTTCTTGTTTTTGGTGTGGAAAAATCTTCAATCCCTATTAAGTTATTAAAAATAAGTTTAATGCTATTGTTTTATACAATGAATTCTAATTTTGTTACTTCTTTTTGTGCAAAAATATATATACATTTTCCTTGGTTTAGTTTGAAAGCATGTTCTTACTAAACTTGCAGGCTTTTGTAAACGTGTTTAAAATTACCTAACTAGTTTTTTAAAAAAACTACGATCTCACCTATGTTATTTATGAAAAACGAATTTAAATCATTATTCTAGTTATACTTAAAAGAATTTGTTAAGATATTCGCTACGTGCACAAGCTGAAAAAGCGATCGCAGCAATACCTGTGCTAATATTTGAAACTAAACGATATATTTGTCTTCTGCTAGCAGACTACTAAGCATTACTATCATCAGAAAGTTATGTGTTTATACATCGACAACCATTCTAAGGGTTAAATTTTGAATAAAATTATGAGTAGTATGTACATATTTTACTCATGCATGTTCATTTTAAAAACACAATGAAATATATCGTATACTGTGTATTTCTTAGAGTTTTTAGCTGGGGCCTGATCTTCTAAGCGTATCGTGTAAGCGTGTGTACATACTGTGTGAACACGCTGGTATAGGGCTAATGGAGCTCTCTGATTGGTCAGAGGAGGTCTGTGTTGACTGCATTGCAAACTAATAAAACGTATCACGTATCACACAGTACATGGACTTGTGTTGAAGTAATACTCAAGCGCTTATGGTGCTTGTAGTAAAAATTTTGTCTTTAGTTATTCATGTAGAATTGTACCCCTTAAGACATTGTATTAATTCGTGGTATAATAAACACAGAACCTTTCGTGTATCTATCGATGTGCTGTGTTCCTATAGGTATCAAGCACATATCGCGAATATTGCCTTCTGCTGTGCCCGACCAATAGATCTCGTTCTTCCCTCGGTGGCGCTGCTTCAAAATTGTGCACGTAGCAAATAGCTGTGGCTGATTTTATGCGTAAAGTCAAACGTTTTTATTACCAATGATTATAGTAAGTCACAAAAGCCGTTTTTTATTTCTCTTTATCTTGCAAAAAAATATACCTAAAAGCCGAATTAATGTCTCATTTTTAAAAGTAAGTTTACTTTTCTTCAAGTTTTACGAGATTATTAACTGTGAAAAACAGTTGGAAAATATTTTTTTTCCACCTTCCTCTTTGTCAGCTAGAGTAGCTAAAAATGTATATGGATAATATGACCTTATCATGAGTCCACCATTTAATAGTCTTTTTTATTTGAGTTTCTATTTATGACTTGCCTTAAAAAAAACCTTAGTATGGTTTCTTTAAAATGTATACAGTTTCAGTTACTGTGATTTATTGTTAATTGTATAATTAATTGTTGCCTAAAAATTTTTAAACATTTTGATATCAAATTACTTTTTAGCCAGTGTTGAATAAGGTTTTGTTAAAATGTCTTATTTATTATTTATTTTACTTTTATTCCTAAGTGTCACTTTTAGACTCTGACTGAATTTTACATTTAAATTTTTGGTAGTTGAATTTAAGCTTTCAACATTTTGTAAATTCTTATTTTGAGATAAATTAAGCTCTATAATTCGATCTTCATTAATTACCAAACTTTACTTCAATGAATTTATTTTTAATCACTTCAAATAAAATTATTTTGGTAAATTAAAAGTCTTTAAATCTACTGTTGCTAAATCTACTAGCCTATTTAATGTTTGTATCGTTGTCAATACACTGATTCTACATTTTAATTAAATTTTTTTATAAAAATTGAAATCGAACTATGACACATCGGCTTTAGAATAATGTAGCACGATGGCCTAATTATTATTAACTACTACATTTAATTCTCCAAATAGATTCGTATTCAGTTCTTTGACACTGCTGATTTTATTATAGCTGAATTTGTTGATTTCAACATAGAGTTTCGAGATGAAATCCATTTACGAATTTAAGTTTTTTGCAAATACTGCATGGTGCTAGCTTTTGTGTCTGTTTATTCATTTTTGACTCCGATTTTTTCGATTTAAGTTCGAGTTCACCATTGGCCTAAGTTCTGGTAGTATAGGCATCAGATTCTTAATCGTGAATGACCTTTTTTTATTTGAATGCGATCTTATAAATTTTAAAAGACCCAGTACAATAAAATGTATTTGGAAATTTATGCTTGGTTCTGGAACGACATCAATTTGAAGTTTCTCTTTTTTTAAAGGGAATTCCAACAAAAAAATCACCTAATCAAAGAAAGGAGTAAGTTTTTTTAACTATATACCATGACGTTTCACCAAATATATCCAGAAAAGGTTTCTCCTAATAATTTTAAGGTTTTATCAGAGCAATAGGGTTAAATAAAGTTGAAAACCAATCTAAGAGGGGTTTCTCTAAGTATACTTTTATCACTTTTTGTAATTCAATCTAGAAACTATATTTATTATCTTAGCTTTCACCATATTACTATTATCGTTTGTATTCAAACATAATTCATCTCCTTATTAATACAACGTAATTGACGTGTAGAAGGAGAGAGTATTTTTAATTGTATACAAAAATTTTTGTTAAATAAGTTTTATATATTTCTTCTGAAGAACATGTGCATAAATTTTTTTTCTAAATTTAACTCAGAAAATTAATGTAATTACATAGGAAGCATAATTGCGCTAGTTTTATTGAAAGTTTTTTCGATTTAAGTATTATTCCTTATTAAACCTATAGAGCTTGTAGTATTTAGCCATTGTAGTGTATTAGGGTACTTTATTTCAACTGATGTAATTATTTTTAAATCTATAAATAATTTAATATTTCGTTTATTAACGTTTTAATTTAAAGAAAGTTTTTTTTTTTATTTGAAACTTTCAAATTTGTGCTTTATTGTAGCAGCGGTATACACAATGAGCTAGGTACGGCTTTATAAAACTACTGATTATTCACAAATAAAAAATTAATAATGTATTATGACGTACTGCATATTAGATAGATCAATTATTTATTAATAAACTTAATTTTCGAATGAAATTTGGTGCTTTCTTTTTTCTTTTTTTTTTAATTTTTAGTGTTCTAAATCTGTCGACACTTTTGAGATCCGTTATTTTTTTTATTTCGTTCTTTATTCTTAGAAAAATTATAACATAACAAGCTAGTTTAAATTTTTAGGATTTTAACAAAAATACTTCATCAGAATACTTGTGAATACAAGCAAACTGTGTTTTGTTGCAGCAGAATACATAAAAATGAGGATGCAAGTAGCAGACGCCTATAAAAGTGGCTCCTTGGAGTCACGTCCATAAGAAAACATGAGTTTTTAATTTTTATGTTTAAAAAAATAAAAACTATCTTACAAACAAGGGTATTGACATAAAAGAACGTAATCATTTAGTTGGAGCCTTAAAAAAAAAAAAAAAAAAAAAAAAAACGTTTTGAGGTAAAAAACTTCTTTTTTTGTTTTTTATTGATCAGGTTTACGTATTTATCTATTTTCTTTTTTTTTTTACAATTCTGATATCTTTATCCGAAAACTAAGAAAAAATAGGTTAACCCAGTTGTTTAGTATTTCTATTCAGTACTTACTTTACATAATAATAATGATTGACTGAAAAAAAGATGTTTTTAAGCTTGCGCAACTGAATGTGTGAGTTGATATAAAGCGCCTCATACATATATATATATATATAAGTATTCTGACTTATGCTGATACTCTGCTAACGAAAAGCTTATTAATATAGACTAAACTATTTTTCGCTGACTGTCTGCATAAGTTTTTGATGATACTAGTATAAACCTTAACTTAAAGGTTCGTAGAGTCTGCAAAAGTCAGTCCTTACGTATACATGTAAAAATATATATTTATAATTAAGAAAATAAATAAATAAATAAATATGTCAACTTGATCCATAAAAAACGAAAAAAAAGTTTTATATCTGAAAACGTTTTTTTTTTTTTTTTTTTTAAGGCTCCAACTAAATCATCACTTTGTTTTATGTCAGTACAATAGTTTGTAAGATATTCAAATAAAACGTCCAATGACAGTTGGTAAATAATTAAAAACAACGTCCAATGGTGGTACTGTCAAATTTTGAATTTATTAAAAAACAAAACGACGTTTCGGCCGTTTGGACAACGTCCCGGCCCTCATCAGGTACAAAAATCTATGAGTAATAAAATTCTTTGCAATACAAATTTAAGTAAAATATAATAAACGCAAATTAAGTTACATGTATAACATACCTCTGACTCTTACGAAAGGGATGTAAAATCGTAATGTAGTCAGAGTTTCAAGCTAAGTTGCTTTTATACCCTGCACATACACAAATGACATAGTACACGCACGTAATACAATCGAATAAGAATCGCAAGCAGTTCCTTGAGACGCACATAAACAGTTCATGTTTTCTTAATACTATGAATGAAAGGGGTCCTCGAATCATGTATATAAAGTTAGTCACCTTTCTTAATTGACATAACGAGAGACCTATAACAATCTTTCAATTTTTCTGTATCTTGTTGTCTGTTAATATTATTATTAAAGTAATGTATATTTAGCATTTCGGAAAAAAGGCGCTTTTTGTAATTTTGTTCTATGTCTAAAATTTTAATATTATCAAAATTAAAATTATGTGTGAATTCAATGCTGTGTTGTGATAGTACCGATGTATTCTTTTTTTTCTCGATGTCTCTTTTGTGTTTTGTCATTCTTAACTTTACAGCTCTCGATGTTTGACCAACATAGCAGCGGTTGCAATTCGCACATGGTATGTGGTAAACAACATTTTTTTTATCGAGTGGCTCAGTTACATCTTTTCCAAGTGAAAAGATTGATTTTAATTTATTGTTTAAACTGTATATAAGACCAATGTGAAGCTTCTCACAATAATATTTAATATGACTATGCAAGTGGGGAATATACGGTAATGATAAGATTAATTTATAATTATTTTTATTTCTGTTGCTATTGTCAATCGTATTCATGTTTTTCAAGGTATTTAATCTTTTATTCACAAATTTGTCAATAAATCTTTGAGGATAGTTGTTAGCTAATAAAAATTTATTAATCAATTTTAAATTATAATTATGAAATTGTGTGTCTGCTAATTTAATAGAAAAGTCTACAAGTGTGTAAATGATACCTATTTTATGTTGTATTGGATGGTGGGAAAGAAAATTCAAGTATCGGCCTGAGTGTGTAGGTTTTTGGTACCAATTAGTTAGTACTGTGTTATTTTTTTGAATAATAATCTCCAAATCTAAGAAACTGATGCTGTTGTTATTGTTACATGTCTCAACAGTGAATTGTAATTCAGGACAATAGCTATTAAAAATGTTTTTGGTATAGTAGATATATTTAGTAGGCACGCATATGAGGATATCATCCACATACCGTACGTACAATGGAACATCAAAACATAACTTATCTAAACATGAAATTTGAAGTAAACGCATTACGAGATCACACATTACTAGACTACAGGGACTGCCCATTGGAGAGCCGAAAACTTGTTTGTAAAATTTTTTGTTAAAATGAAAAAAAGTTGAATTCAAAACCAATGACACTCCTGCGCAAAATTCATTTAAAGAAACATTGATCTTATTATTGAAGAATTTCCAAAAATGTTTTATTGCATTTGTGATTAAGGTTTCACTAGTATTAGTGAATAGACTAACTAAATCTAGACTAATAAGAGTGTAACCAGGTGGAATGATAACTTCTTTTAATTTATTTTTTAATTCATAGCTATTTTTTATGTGTGATTTTGCCAGCGGAATATTCTTAATCAAAAAATCAGAAAGAAATTAAGAAAAACTATATGTGGGTGAATTCAATGTTGAGACAATGATACGGATAGGAAAGTCTTTTTTGTGTTTTTTTTATCAGTCCATAGTATTTAGATAAGTCTTTTTTATGAACACAGCATTGAATTCACACATAATTTTAATTTTGATAATATTAAAATTTTAGACATAGAACAAAATTACAAAAAGCGCCTTTTTTCCGAAATGCTAAATATACATTACTTTAATAATAATATTAACAGACAACAAGATACAGAAAAATTGAAAGATTGTTATAGGTCTCTCGTTATGTCAATTAAGAAAGGTGACTAACTTTATATACATGATTCGAGGACCCCTTTCATTCATAGTATTAAGAAAACATGAACTGTTTATGTGCGTCTCAAGGAACTGCTTGCGATTCTTATTCGATTGTATTACGTGCGTGTACTATGTCATTTGTGTATGTGCAGGGTATAAAAGCAACTTAGCTTGAAACTCTGACTACATTACGATTTTACATCCCTTTCGTAAGAGTCAGAGGTATGTTATACATGTAACTTAATTTGCGTTTATTATATTTTACTTAAATTTGTATTGCAAAGAATTTTATTACTCATAGATTTTTGTACCTGATGAGGGCCGGGACGTTGTCCAAACGGCCGAAACGTCGTTTTGTTTTTTAATAAATTCAAAATTTGACAGTACCACCATTGGACGTTGTTTTTAATTAATAGTTTGTAAGATAGTTTTTTTTTACACATAGAAATTATAAATTTACATATACATACATATTTTTTTGTGTGTTGTTTTTTATTGGACAAAGAGCAGTACAGATAACAAAATTAGAAAAGCTGCGTTCATAACAAAAGAACCAAATTTTGTAAAATGAATTTAAGATTTATTATGAAAAAATTCAAATTACAATATTTCTATAAATATTATTCAAATGAACTTATGTTTCATGGAAAGAAAAATAAAACAAACAATGAGGTGTCAACTATTGACTAAGTTAAAAATGAAATTAAAACTTTATGTGGAAAAAATTTAGTCATAAAGAAAACCTTAACCATAAGGCAGAATGCATAATAAGCGGAAACTCGCACTAATAAGCACCATATTACAGTGGCACAATCAATCTAAATGAAATACTGAATGAAGTATGATACACTTTTACGTATAATACATTATGCACAAATGTACATGATACATCATCATGTATATGTGCCAGAGAATAAGGAAATAAGAGAAAATTAAAGAAAAGGGATTGAATTCGTTTTATTCTCGACCACTAGCTAAGCTCATTCAAATGGCGTGCTAGTGGTCTTAGCCATAGATGAACACGACTAATACTTGCTACTTACGCATTTATTTATCATGCGTGTGCAAGATTGATACATTGTTTTGGAAGGAGATGCAAGAGAAGAAATGTTTGAGCAAAGTGAAAATAAGCTGTGACTAGATCATTGATTCGACAAATATACAATGAAATAATCTTGTTAACACTTTTATTAAAAATTTTTAACCAGTGTTATATTTCGGTAGAAGCAAAAAATCTGCTGTGGCCATTTTACAATTTTTTTGGACCATTACTGTTGGAGTGGGCTGTTGCTTGGATTAGGCCAGCCAAGGATTTGTGGGAGGACTGGCTTACAGTTGTGATGTTGCTGGCTTTGTAGGACCTGGCTGCTCTGGTGATGTGAGCTCTGCTTTTTGCAGGTAAGTGGGCTTTAGTTGATCGGTTGAGATCACCCTCTCATCGCCATTGATTTCAACTACATAGGTGCGGTCGTTGATGTGACGTATGATTATGTGGGACAGCGCAGGGCGGTTTGAGAGGCTTTTTCAGGCTGTCAATATATCTAAAAACTTTTCAGCAGTGGCAAGCCCCTAATCCACTCTGTTATAAGTGAGTCTGACGTAAGAAAACTGATTACTTGATTTGATCGTACAATTCGTAACATATTTTTAATATAAATGTTTATTTACTTTTGGTTTGATTATACATTAGATAAATAAACAATTTATTCAATAAAACACATTTTTTGGTACCCATTTTTTTCAAAAATTTGGCAATTAGTATGTATTAGCAGAGCAGCTTTTATATGTATTGGTAAACATTTATTAACTTATCATTAATTTTATGCATACTTGACCCCTTTATTCATGTGTTATTAAACAAAAAAAAATAAAGATGTATTTGAAAATAAAACAGGTTTATCTAAAAGTAATCTTTCATACTAACGAAAATTGGGGAGCTTATACAGATATTAGAAATGGTATTTTTAGTGGTTTTTCCATAATGTTATATGTTACACTGCAAATTTTTAAAATTAAACATGTGAAAGAGGGTACAGTTAAATAATCTGCAATTTTTTTTGGGAATTTCTTATCGTATTTTGAGTAAACTTTTGATGCTTGAATAGTATTTGTCAAAAAAACCTTTGTATGATGAACATTCTGAAGGGACATTGTTCATAATTTATTGGTTATAACGTTATTCTTATTGGATATTAGAAAATTTATTTAAATCACACCCAACTAACGTAGGTATACTTATTCCAACGATAATTGCACCACTTTTGTACACACAATATCGTTTCATGGAAGGTATATTTATATTTATAATTATATTATCTGACATATAATTTTATAGCAGTATAACTTCTTACTTGGGTACCCAAGCACCCACTGTCCACTGCTTTTTCTTCGAATCGTATGTACACAAGATTACGATTTCCTTGAGAGTTGTGTATTTGTTGGTAAGAGGTGGCGTAGATGTCTAGAGACTAGTAAACATATAAAAAAAATGTACAGTTAGTAAATCCGTAGTTTTTTGTGGGTATTCTTTACGACTTTTCAAATGTACGTTTTATATTCAAACAATATCTGTCACAAAACCTGTGTGACGAACGCAATGAAGGGACATTTACTAGCACGTCAAATTACCCTATTAAAGGCAATGATACTACATGATGATTTTTCTTAACTGTTTAGATACGAATACATTTCGTATATTAAATATGGACTAAGAAAATATATGAAGTGGAGGAATTGAGCGTATGAGATAGATGTGCAGACGTTAGAGCTTTAGGTCAGTCTACATTTTGTTTATATTGTACTGTGCCATAAAATATTGCTCATGTATTAAACATTTAAATAATAATTGAATTTAGTCCCAATAAACAAAGGTATAGGCATTCTAAGGATAATTGTACCAACTTTGTACATACAATATCGTATCTTACAAGGTATATTTATAATGATAATTATAATGTTTGCCATATAATTTTATAAGAGTATAACTTGATTCTTGAATACCCAAGCACCCACTGTCTACTGATTTTTACTTCTCAGTCTTATACCCTACCATTATCCAAAGAATTTTTGTCTGCTTTAGCACCAGCACTATACAACCAGTCTATAATTTTGTTTTGAACCATATTCACGGAGGAATACAGAATTAGCTTTATAGGTTTTAACTTTTTTTTTCAGTTTAGTTTTAAGTAACAAGGACTTTAAATAACTATCTCATAAAATTAAAGTTTTTTGTCACTAACTCTCGTCCATTCAATTATCTATATTATTATTTATTAAAAATGAAAATACATAAATGTAACAAAATTTATCAATTTCATCGTTTATGTGGAGAAAAATTTCGTCTTTTGGTGCAGTGTATGTTAAAATCATTTACATCTCGTGGGTAAAAAAACAAAGCCTTACATCACGTTCTTGCCCCCCTAGGCTTTGCCTCGGATTTAAATTCTTGTGATCTAAGGCTTTCTTTGTTTTCTCTGTAAGTGAGTTATTAGTTATCTATTAAATAATCGTATGGTCTATTAAATGGATCAGTGTGTTTTACATCACTTATGTATACTTTAGCAGAATTGAGCCGTTCTTTAAAATTTGGGTAGAATATTTTATTTATTTTTATTCATAAGTTACTTTAGCAAAAATGAAGAACTTATTCACTTTTATTGTACATGTATGTAAAAAAAAAAAAAAAAAAAAAAAAAAAAAAAAAAAAAAAAAAAAACATAAATCACGTTTACTTAGCGCCCCACACTTTACTTACATTTTAGTTGACAAAGCCGTGTACGCAGCTCAGTTGTCCTCTTAGTGCAACTAACTACGTAATTGAAACTCATAGATTTTGAGAAGTAAACATGTATGGATTTTTGAAAAATTACTAAAAAACTATAACTATATATACTTTGTAGCAAGGAAACTTTAATATGGAAACCAGTAAAAGTAAAACTAGCTTATAAGTACTGAAAATTATGCTTGCAGGTGCCAAGGGTGTGACGTGCAAAAGCCAGCTTTTCTCTGTGGCAGTGACAATCGTACTTACAGCTCTTACTGCCGTCTGGAGTATCATAATTGTATCCACCATGTCACAGTACGCCTGAAGTGTATAGGTTTCTGCCCTTGCAAAAGTAAGTATATTATTCATACGAGATATGAATATGTCTAAGCTTTTAGCAGTATCTGTAGTAAAGCTGTAAGTATCTGATGTGAGGTGACACGTCTTTAAGTCAACTAGGTGAAGATAACTACCGTTTGCTACGATGTTTAAAAGTTTGAGCCAAGTTGCTTTTTTTAGAGTGCATTTCGGCAAAACATGGTAGGGCCTACGGTTTTAGTGTTACCACCAATTAATCGAATCTCTACTGAGCACCACTGTAATGTGCCCTGAGGTTAACGCCTGGACTCAATCTTTTTACTATCGCGGCATCGTGGCAAACGCAGCATATCACAATAATTTTGGTGGCTTATAATTTTTAAGAATCAAATATAAATATACTAAATAAGTTACAAACATTTTAAATAATAGTTATAACTTTTTTTCATTACATGATAAGCATGTCCATAAATAATTCTCAAGATACATTAAATGCTTGGTGGGAATTACACAAAGTGGCACAACATTTTTATAAAAAATTGAGATTCTTCGGCCCACTTGTTCTTCTAGCATCCTTTCTGTAACAGAAAACTGTAAGCTTATACATTGTGTTGTCAGAAATAAAATGGCAAAGCCGCAGATTAATGTGTGATGAAACCAAACAATATTATTACATGATAATCAGCCTCACCACAAAATGACATAAGTAATGATATTTCACAAACCTGAGCTAAAAATCTCTCATACCCTACGACGAAGCATATAAAAGTAAAACTAAATAGATTAATTTATAATAAATTTTAAAAACTCTCTATCTTTTCGTCTGTCGTCTCTCTTATCTTCTAAGTAGACTTCCAGAAGACATAACCTTGTAACAGAGATGAGTAGAGAGACTGCTAACGCCTATGTTACGAGTTGAGACGACTTTTTGGCACTAACCGGGGTGATCCGCCGTGGTGAGTCATCATACCAAGGCGTCCATTTTTTAAAAGTGTGAGACTCGTATTGAACAGCGTGCGCCTATGATAAGAGGAGTGGATTTACGTGGAAACGAGCATATAGGCACACATTTTGGTAATACGTCAAAGGGGTATACCGAATGTGTGCTTACGAGGAGAGGAGCAGAAATGTCGACTATAGCTATATAGCTGAGTGCATAGCCAAAGCAAGTGACGACACGAGTTTTTCTCTTTTGACTGCAACCAAGTATATGATACATATGTTTAACTGACTCTTGTTCTCTCGCTCTTGCTTCAATGTTATTTATCCATCTGATTTAATTAAATCGTAGAACTAAAGACTTATAATTACATGCACAGAATTTGATTTGAAGACATTTTTTTTTTTTAACGTACGTTGACAGTTATTTTCAAATCCATTTTTTTTTTCAATATTCAGCAATTTTTTCAAGGATCGCAGTCCAGCTATAACCTCTTGATTTTTTATTTTTCATCATCATAATTGTTATCAACTGTAGGACAAGCTCCAGCGGTTGTCAATGAACATATGTAACTTCAAGATCTCTCTCACCTGAACTTCTGATAGCTAAGATGGTAAAGGCTTCTTCTGCTGCTTGCTTTGTTTTGCTATCTAAGGATCGATTCCGACTGACGGTAAATTTTTTTTTTTCTATACGATTCAGTAGTCCAGTATGTTGTCTATTCATTTATGTGTTATTTAAATTAATAAATAATGTTACAATTCCTTTTTTTTCCATACGTCAAAATGAATAAATTTTTAATACTTATTCTATTAAATAATTTGGTAAGTTGACACTTTAAGTTAGCAAGGCCATTGTGTAATTTCATAATTAATAATTCCTTAGGATAGTAGTATTATTTTTATGTTTTAAAACTTTCCAGAAATAATTAACATCTAACGTAAGGGAGAAATAATCCAAAGGCATAAAAAAACTTACACAAAACTCCCTAAACATTTGTTTTCCGTCTTTTGTAATAAGAAAATTTTATGTATAGCATAAAATTTTTTACATATTTATTTTATTGATTATACATATAATTTTAATTTTAACTTTACGATGTTGATTCTAGACCAAAGCTTTAATTAGCGTATGTAGACATCAAAACTACATACCTTTGAAAATTATGCCACAAAAATCTGAACAGTAATAAAAAACGGTTCTTATAGACCGAGAATAATTTTTTAATTAATAGTTGGAGCTGTTTTTTTGCATACTACTGTAAATAAGAGCTACTCAGCTTAACTTTATTATTGGTCTGAATTATCAAGGCAAATCATCATTGTCCGTTTGATGTGAATAACTTTATGTTCAAATTTTTATCAGTAAAAACATTTAATAAACACAATAGAAAACATTTGTGTTAAATTATAAAAATCTTTTAAATCCTTAATCAAGTCTATAATTTAGTTCTAATTTTAGATTTCAGAAGGAGTAGAAAACAATATTTTGATTAATAATCAAATGAAACTAATTGGCAAGTTTCTAAGGCATAAGGATTTCTCATAATATCTTATTCATTTGTTAATAAAAAAAGGAAGTTATAACTAACCAGGGTAATACGGTATAATCAAGATTTTAGTTTTTCAATTAACGAGTTGAGAACGGTGCTTTTTGTTCATACGTATCTTAAAAAATTTTAACGAATAGTTCGAGGGTAAGTTTATAATCCAAAAATTATAATTATACTACAGTATAGGGGTACTTCCCGGGCACTTGGCGGGTACTTCCTCGGGTACTTCCCGGGCACTTGGCGGGTACTTCCCGGGTACTTGGTGGGTACTTCCTGGGCACTTCCTCGGGTACTTCCCGGGTACTTCCCGGGCACTTGGCGGGTACTTCCTGGGCACTTCCTCGGGTACTTCCCGGGCACTTCCCGGGTACTTGGCGGGTACTTCCCGGGCACTTGGTGGGTACTTCCCGGGCACTTCCTCGGGTACTTCCCGGGCACTTCCTCGGGTACTTCCCGAGCACTTCCTGGGTACTTCCTCGGTTACTTCCCAGGTACTTCCCGGGCACTTGCCGGGTACTTTCTGGGCACTTGGCGGGTACTTTCCGGGTACTTGATTATTGCAATTTATGAATGGACTCGTTCGAAATCGTGTACAGACAACATACCCGAGAACGTAAGCAAAACATACCTAACAACAATATTTTTGACCGAGAGCTCGACTATTTTTGCAAAAATACTATCGTGTAGAGTGGAAAAATCCCTACTGATATGGTATTTTACTTTCATTCGAGGTAACATTACTTAAGTATAAAAATTTAAAGATGTTTTTGTCTAACATGAGAGTGACAAAGACAGTAAGCGCGTGATGGATAAACAACTGACAACATAAGGAGCAGACAATATTTACCTTAAGATAAAAATTTTTACATCAAACTTTCAAGTTACCAGCAGTAGCTGACGCTCTTGCGTGCGCACATGGATATAGTTCTCACTGCTTACCGACTAAGCTCCAATAACAATGTGGCAACGTCGCGAGTTCATGCGGGCGCGCTATAGCTTTCCAACCCCATTTAGGGGTAGTTTGAAACGTATTTTCAATCGGCTCCCATTTGAAAGCTATTTGCCCTAAAAAATCAATTTTAACGGGGTTCACGTCAGAAAAAATCGCTCTACACGCGGTTCTCGGGAAATGCCACCGTTACATATCATGCTGTATAGCTATAGTCAACATTTCTGCTCCTCTCTTCGTAAGCACACATTCGGTATACCCCTTCGACGTATTTCCAAAATGTGTGCCTATATGCTCGTTTCCACGTAAATCTACTCCTCTTTTCATAGGCGCACGCTGTTTGATACGTGTCTCATACTCTCGAAAAATGTGCGCCTTGGTATGATGGATCGCCCCGATTAGTGCCAAAAAGTCGACTCATCTCGTAACATTAGCGTTAGCAGTCTCTCTACTCATCTCTGTTCATGGGTTTGTCTAAGCACGAGGAGTTTAGCTTTTAGTTGGTGAGCGTGATGATCGTTTGGTGAATCCAACACTTTTCTGAATTTTACGAGTTTAAACCACTGTTGCAGCAATACATACTTGTTTTGCTAAGATTATACTAAAAGATGTAAATTGTTTTTTAAAAACTATGTTTTAATGAATGAGGCTGAGTAACTATGTTTTCAACTCCCTAGTTGTAAATTCAAAGAAAAAAATCTTGACGATTGTTTCAAATTGGCACATAGGTGATTTACACAAAATACATCGTTCGAAAAAATTTTAACGATACAAGTTATACGAAGAGGGAATAAACAAAAAGCTGACAAGTTAATGATGAAAGAACTTTTTAATAAGAACATGTCACAACGAAATATCTGTGAATTATTTGGATCATTTACTCCGTAGCTCTCTTCACTAACCTAACTTATGTTTTAGATGTATAAGGAGAAGAAAGTGCCCCTGATTTACCACTTTGCAACGCTGTCTATCTATTCCAAAAATAAATTTTTTTTCTGACTTTTCACGACATTGTCAGAAAGATTTCCTGTGTAAGCAAGAAGATTAACAAAACTTGCTAGTCTTACAACAAAACATACAATTAATTATTAAATTTTTAGTAGTCTCCTAGTTTTAGTATACTTTTTTATGTTGTTATAGCGTAACCAATAAAAACCAGGTGTGGGTCTCGGGATCTCCAATATGTAAAATTTCTTACATGTTGAGTATAAATTAATAAAAATTTACTATATAAAAATGGATAATTTATATATCGCCATCAATCCGTACTCACCGTGTATGCATTATCTCTCATTTCTGCGGTGTTTGATATGGGGCGAAAATGAGAGATTATTAACAAACTGGATGATTTGAATTTATATATATATGTATTAAATGATTATTGCATTACAAAATATTCGCTATAACGAGAGCAGAGTTGCACATAGGGTTAAACGCTACACGTAATGTCCTTTTGTCCATATATTCATCTGTCTTTTATCAACACTAATTTTAAACGAAACTTATCTGCCATGAGTGGTGTTGGTAATTCTTGGTCTCTTTCACGTCCATAAGTTAATCTCTTCGGGTCCCTGCTGGTTTCGATGGTGAGTGTACGCCCGACGTCCACTGGTACTCCAAACGGTTCAGACCTCGGTCGAGCGTCCCCGACCGGGCACTTTCATTCAGGCCTCTCGTCCTCCGGGGAGTCTCACCGTCGACGGGCCTATTTGAATCCGTACCGTTATTCCGTACCGTATACTTATTTATTTTTACATTTGATCTACCTTAGCGATCGACCGTCGTTCGATTTTCACCTTGCATGGCCCGAAAGGCAAAGGAGAGCGAGGGCCTTCTCCTGCCCACTTTTATACCTTCAGCTGAGCGCTACTATTTAATACGGCAACACTCGAAACTTCGCTGTCAATTTATTCCAACTGCCCACTATCCTTTATTGCGGGATAGTCAGGGATAGCGTGATTAACACATCTTACGTTACAAATAGATGTAAAACATTCAAGAATATGTTATTGACCTTGGTAGTATTTGATTGTCTATGATGAAAATAGTAGTTTTTGTTGAATAAGTACCATCGTCTTCGGGGCTATTTTGCGGCCCAGGGACATTGCGAAGTCACACCAGTCTCTCAAAAACTCCCGAGTAAGGAAAAGTATTTATTTTTCTGACTCAAAATAATCTTTATATTATATTTTAACATTTAAAACACAGTTTATTCACGAGTTGACATTTTTATCAGCTCATATTATAGATTAGGGATAGGCCAATATTAAATTGTGTTTATATTTTTTTCATTCATTGACATATAAATGAGAACGAGAACATCACGCACGTGCATATATTTCGTTGACTCTTTACTAAAGATGGGTTAAGATGGAGTTTGAATAAACATAATTGGAACATCCTAGGAGAACTTGGCTTTACGATCAAATATTTATAATTTAAAATAATCCTCTTTACCAAGAGGAAATTTTTAAGAATTATGTAAAACAGTAAAAATTCTAATACTGATTCATCATCTTCTACAAGCGCGAAATATTTAAAAAAGCAATAATAATGCCCTACCTGTATGAGAGAAATAGAGAGAGAGAGAGAGAGAGAGTAAGTGCGAGAGCAGACAATTAACGGCTCCCTCTATCACACTTACTTTTACCGGTACTGCCATAATGCCTTTTTCATTTTTTTTCTCAGCATTTTGCGCATGTCAAACTAAAATTGCAAGTGCTTATTGTTAAAAAATATTTTGCTTTTTACACTGGTATTTTCATTTTTTCTGTATCTCAAACCGTTACAAGATACAAGCAAAACAAAATTCAAAATACGATCATAACATTCTTAGACAACTTATAAATAATTATAACTATTTTATTCAAAATCAGTGGGCTGAACTCATTATAGATCAATTTTCTAATTCAGAGGTTTATCGGTTGGTATCCATAAATAACAAGAAAAGAGATTAGCTGCGTAACACAATCGATAAGGTCCCCGACTACCAATCCGAAGGATGTGGGTTCGATTCTCGAAATCAGTAAAATTGGAAAAATTTTATCACACATATTATTATCTAGGGATCAGCGTTGTCTCCATGATAAGCGTGCTTATTACTCATACAACGTCGTTCTAGAGGTCGTAGGTTCAATTTTCAGTAAGTACAGATTTTTTCAAAAACTGTTATCACTGGAAAAAGTTCCTAAGCAACCCCAACTGTTTTGGAGCAGGTTTTTCCGTGGAATTTTCCTTCAGAGTAATTCCAGAGTTTCTTTCTTGCCTCACTGTGAGAATGCGAGGTAGTGTAAGGGTTATAGGTAGGGATTATCGGATAACAAGCCTGATCTGAAGTCTATGGTGCTGCCAAACAAGATTAAGAGGAGCTCTAAAGGCAACTGCCTTCGTCAGCAGTGTAAGAGAGGAAATAGTGGGTTTTCAATAGGGAGTCGAAATAACTTAGCTTTACGTCACATACAAGAGAGCTTTTTTCAAGTGCAGTAGTGTTGTGACTGTCATTTTCTCTTTATTTTACTTATAATCTGAAACTAAGTACATACTGAGTTATTATTTATATCAGCTGATAATTGGGAAAAAGATGGGAAAGCAAGGATGAATAAAAAAAATACTCATGTTTATAATAATTTATTAAAGAAAGAAGACGGTGATTTCTAAAGTTTTTATGGTACGTTAAGTCTAATTAGCAATGTCACTACACATGAATTATTATATAACCATTATACCAAGATTTGTCTCCAAGATATAAAAATAAAGAATATTATCGATACATTTAGGCTTTTTAATTTAAAACCTTAGTTATAAACATTCAAAACATAGCATTGCAAGAAAATTAGAATACTTTAATTGACAACTTCTAATCAGGATGTTTGCTTTTATTTTAATGTCTGCTCTGGGCCAGTAAGTATTCGTCACGCTCACACTTGCGAATACTGGTAGATAATAAATAAAAGAGAAACTATAAGAAAAAGAGAAAGAGAGAGGGAGAGAGAGAGAGAGAGAGAGAGAGAGAGAAAGAGAAAGAGAAAAAAAAGAAAATTTAAAGCCTTAGAAGTCTCCAACAACGGCACTAAGTTGAACACAAAATCTACAAAACGCCGCACCTATTTTTATTACATAAATCGGAATTGAATTATAAGTCAAAATTCTTATACGAAGTGTGATCAAAAAGTAAGGTGACTTAATAATTTTAGAAAAAAATCTTACTTATGTATTAATATTTACGTTATTTTTTTTACAGTAATCCCCTTTTAATACACTATATCTGTACCAACGTTTTTTTAAATCATCAAAGTACTTCTCATAAGCACTTTTTGGTATAAACTTGTGCTCTTCTAGCGATGTAGTTTTTTTCTTCTCAATCGTTTTGAATCTCTATCCTTTTGTGGGTCTTCTCAGTTTTGCGAAGAAAAAAAAGGGAAATGGGGTTAAAACAGAATATTTTTGATGGAAAAATCTCTCATAAGCATAGATAAATAAACACGGACATTATAGTGTTGCAAAAGCTATGAATTATTTTTTCACAATTCCCAATTATTCGCATTATTTATTGCAAACGGTGAATCACTTTAGAATCACAATCTTTATTGACCGTACGACTACTTTCTAAGAATTCCTGATGGACTAAATCCTGTCAATCGAAGAAAAAAGTAAGAAAACTTTCACATTTGATCGAATTTGTCGTGTTTTTAGGGTTTTGGCTCTTCCGTTGGGACGATTAGATTTTTGCTAATCTATCAAAACCATATATTAATAATTTTTCACTAGTTATGACCCTTTTAAGAAAATTGAAATTATGATTGACGTCTGTCAACAGCTCACAATGGATGCTCATGCATGTTCTTATAGTTGAATTTACACAGTTTTGAAACAAACTTCGCTGACACACGGCTTATGTCCAAAACGTTAGAAAAAAGTCTTATGGCACGAGCCAGCTGCTTAATTCAACGCTTTTTCAGAACAATTTTCTTTACTGCTTGAACAATTTTATTTATTTTTGATGTACTTGAACGCCCAGTACTAGCGTATACTCGTGACGAGTGTACCAACATAAAAAACGGAGAACATCGATAATCGACGTTAACCACAAAATTTGAAAAGCCAATTTTATTGTTGGCCATAGCTCGTATGTATACCATCAAGCAAACATCAAAATTGATAATTTACTCTACGTAGATAAAAATGAGAACCCGAAACTGCAACACATAAATAGTGTATTTCAGAGCATTAATTGTTAAGTTAAAGCCTACAACTGGTAAAAAGTGTTTGAATGGTGTTGATAAAAAAATACCTAAGAAAAAATGTAAATAAGGAAGCTTTAAATTTTAAAAATCTAAGAAAAAAGTTTGAAATACCACAAATTAACTAAATCTTTGATGTTTAAATGGCAAGATATCATGAGATTTATTAAAAATGCTCCAAGCTTTGTTTACTTGGCTTGAAAAGCAAGTATTAAAATCAACTTTTGTCTTATAATTTTTTTTTTATTCTAGTGTTTACTCAAGTTTAATAACATAAATTTAGCCTCACCTTTATAAGAATAAAATGATAATTGAGCTTTAAAATTAAGTTCACGCATGAAGTAGACATATTATGTGTTTCATATAAATATATCCAACAATTTGAATAATTTAAGGGATTTTTAAATAAAAAAGGTTTTGTTTGTATCATTAAATTAAAAGTATTTTGCATAGTTTGGAGTCTCAATCATAAATATGGAACAAAAATAAAACAACAATTACAGTTTTCATCTCTGCAATGATATCTAAATAGGTCTGCCTACAAAATTTTTTTGCTTTCGCTTTCATAAAAAATACGCTTATTTATCTACTAATAAACAGTTAAGGTTTCATGCAACAATATTAAAATAAAAAGTGTGTACTTTCGTTGAAGATAAAATTATGTGATATTAAATAGAGAAACATCTTAGGTTAATAGAGCAAGTAAAACTATTTAAACGTACTACCAATGGTTCAGAAATAGTCTAATCAAGTTAAGTTACTAAAACCTTACTAAAATCAAATCTAATTTTTTTTGTTACAGTAATAGTTTTGCAATTCTGAATCTTATGTAACGAGTTGATCCTCCTATCAGTCACTTTTTGACGACTAATTGTAAATCTTTTTTTATTACTAAAAATTGTTTTAAACATTTATGGACATTCAAAAATTTTTAAAAGCATTTGCTTATCACGTAAAGTTTTATGTAAGAGTGACAAATTATTCGAGTCTAAGATTGCGCTTAATAACTCGGGACTCACACTGGGTGCAAAGGTGGGACGCGGGGCTAGAGAATAGTTAAGATACGTGATAGGGTATTCAAAAAGGGGGTAAAAATTTTCTCAAGTGAAGAAAATCAATTTGCAATTCCTTAGAGTAGTTGTCGTGCTGTATCCCTCACTTGGGATGCGCCTAGGAGTTGTCAATATTACCTGGAGCAGCGTATCATAGATGTCTCGTTCACGATTTAGAAGCTACCAATACCGTCACGGGTAAAGATATTGTTCTAGAGTTGACGTAAGGAGTCGAATTTAAGATTAAATTTACAACTAATCTAGAAGACACCAATACCGTCACGAGCAATGGTGTTTGCTCTAGGTTTTACGTGTACAATAATCGATTATATACTCCCGTGGTTAAGAGGGTACCAATACTGGCACGAGTAATGGTGAACACGTTTAATGCTATGCCCCAGCCGGAAAGAAAAGAAGAAAATAAAGTTAAAAAGATTTGATAAATATTAAAATCTTACTTTTATTTAATAGTTAAAAAATAATCAAACACGCAGCAAACTGACGTGAGGTGTCCAAAACCGAAATTTAAACGGCGCTCGTAGGAGACTACATGATAGCCCAGGTGGACTCTAGCTACCCAGTCAACCGTTCGAGGGTTAAAACAAAAACTGTACCCACCTCGTGGTAGACTTGTAGGGTAGCAGTGGCGGACTCTAACTACCGAGTCTATTGTTCGAGGGCTGACTATTAAGTGACTGTTTTCGGGACCTCTAGGCCTTCTTATAGGGAGTACCGAAATTCATTATAACTTCATATTAACATTAAGATAGAGTATTATTAATATTAACAAATGCGCAGTCCTGTTCGTTTATAAAATCAAACTTTAAAAAAAAGTGGTGGATATCGCTTAACATTTTAATATATTGCTGGGGTGAATGAAAAGTTGGTGTGTTACGGTATATCAATTAGCACGAATACTTAAACGGAAGTAAGGGTAGCCATTACTATAATAACTTACAATTATGATATTAGTGGTAATAGTAACAATAATGATCATAATAATGATAATAATGATAGTAATAATAATAATAATAATAACAATTATAATAATAACAATAATGATTATAATTATAACAATAATAATAAAGATAACAGTTATAATAGTGAGGATGATGAAGAAGCGGTGTTGGCTCAGTGTTAAGTGTGCTTATTACTGAGACAACGCTGTTCTAGGGGTCATAGATTTGATTACTGGTGAAAGCAGATTTTCTCAAAAACTGTTTTCATCGGGAAAAGTTCCTATGTAAGCCCAGTAACAGGGTTCCTATGTACCATCAGTTAAAGGGTTGGAAAATGGATGTGGAAATACACCTTCACACATAAGTTGTGAGTGGGTGGTTCCAGTGACTTGGCTTTAAAGCTGTGGCAGTAATTTGGTAAAAAAAAAGAAAAAAAAAAGAAATCGTAAGGAAAATGATATAAATATAATAGCACTGCAACTGCCATGAGTTAACATAACGAATTTTACGGGTAGTTTTGGCTTATTATAATGTTGTGAAAATGTTACAATAATCTTAATCAACAGGTTTGTCGTTGAAGAGGAAGTCGGCTCGTGGTGCCTTGAGGAATCAGAAATTCAGTTACCTATATTAGAGGCAGGAGTGCCGACTCTCTATCTCTCTCAACATCTCTGAGTCAGAAAAAGGGTAAAGGGCTATGACTTGTCTGTTTTCTTTTACGTTTAACAAAGTTACTAAATTTAACCAGATTACAAATCAGACTATTACAGTTGGCTTATAAAATGATTAGGATCTATAAAAAGGGGTGATCAAATCATGCATCTCTGAACATAAACGGTAAAAATTAAATAATTCCTTGAAAGTTAATAAAGTTTCACTGCTTTATTTACCGTAGCAAACACTTCTGTATATTATCCATGGCTGTTGCTTGCGACAGGTGTAGCATGTATGGGTTGTTTTGTTTCTTACTATATGTTATAATTCTAGCATTTAATATTATTTTCGTTAACTCTGATTATTCTATCATTATATTTCAGTGCGGCTGTTCCCTGTTAAACATTTGCATCTACTAATTTTAACAGTTATTTCATTTCTCAGCATTGAAAAGTATTGCGTTTGCTTTTTATTCCCAGTCGTCATAGGCCAGCATTCATGTGCATGAATCATAGTTGGTCTTTGTGTTGCAGCTACAAGCAAACTTGCAGATAATGCACCTTTTTTCAGATGCACGTTGGTCCTTCCTTAAAATGCTTTTGTGTTAAAAAATTTCGAAGAAATGAGTGGGGAAAAGAATTTATCAGTTAATGTATTAACTATAGTTTACTGACATTTCAAAAGCATTGAAACATCTTTTGTCGATTTCTGTGCACTATAGCTCAAGACTTGAGTGGTCTCTTCATTTTTATTTTTAGTTTATTTTTTCGAAAAAAGTACATTACAAAAGTCATATACATCAGATTAAAATAGTTTTATCAAACCATGTTTTCTTAGTATTTTCAATAGTATGAAAATATCTGATATATTGTTAATAGTCTTCAAAATATCTTATGACTCAAATTATTAAAAAAAAAAAAAAATTGCTGTGAGGCATATTCAGCAATCAGTGATTCAACTATTTTATAATGAAAATAAAAATCACTTTAAAAGCAGAAAATATAATAAACAACTGTCATACTTTTGTGTCCTTTTTAAATAGGATTAATACATACAGAAAACTCATTTAATATAGTGGGAGAAAAATAGCAGATTAGTCCTCATAGTAGAAAAAACTCTCCTTTGCCTATTTTTAACAGGATATTCGAAAAAACATTATAAAAATTACTGGGTATATATTCGAAAAGCAAAATTATACGGACACTAAGTAAAAAAACTGTGGAAAGATCTATGAACCAGACTTTTTGTTATTGTCAATGCAAAAAAATTTTTTTTCAGAAAACAACGAAAATTATAGTAGAACTAGAAAACCCGAGGTAGGATCAATCTTGGGGTAAAATGAGTTTTTTAAAAAGAACTATTAAAAAATGACATACAACATAAACTGACTTATTTCATTTCTGAACTATTTAGGAAATATTTTTTTAGGAATATTAGGAGTTAGGTGACAAAAAAACTGATGAAATGCTTTTCAACACTTATGACTATTGAAAACGCAATTTTTAAATTTTTGTATAAAGTTTTGAGTGCCTAACTAACTGTTTATCCAACTAATTATCCATCTACTTTGTGGGGTACAATCACAAAGATATTGTACCTTGTAGATGCAGGGCCATCAAATAAAGTGAGGAATTTTAGGTTGCATGGAGTGGGGAATTGCGTGGTTGGGGAAAGGTGCATAGAAGGGTATTACGAGGGAGGGACGCGTAATAAAAGTCAAAAAGAGTTTTAATTTTTCGTTTTTGTTAGCAAAACACTTAGTTACATCAATATTTATTCTTCGTAGATTGTATTAGTAGTAGTCTAGCGATAATACCATAAAAATACGTGAAAAAATATGAAGGACAAGAATTTTCAGAGGTTAAATTAAGAAGCGCTATCAAGTATACTAAGCAGGAAAAAAGAAAAATCAAGGAAGTTACTACTTTATTCAATATTCTGTTAGATCTAACGCAAATGAATCGTGAAGTACTATAAAAAAAGTGCTGACAACTCCACTGTGAATAAAAAATATGCTTTAACTTTAGCATTCCCAACAAATATCACGTTAATCTTAATAAATATGATTTTGATGATAATATAGGTTATTCTGACTATAATATAAAGTAGGTCTTTTACAACTATAAACAACAAAAAAACCACGTGTGGGTCTCGGGACCCCCGGCAGGAGTGAAACTTTCAATTTAAGTGTTATTAAATTTGGTATAACAGAAACTGAGAAAATTGGATTACACCTAATTTCAATAGGTCTTTCAAAATCCAATATTGAAATAGTAAAAATTTTATTATTATTACGTATTCGAGCACACGGGTACATAAAATATATATATACTTATAATACACGTGGTTCGTGCATTCTAAGTACTTCCATGCTTGCTTTGATACGTGTATTACCCTATATGTACGGATTGTTGGTTGTAATTATTAAGTCACAACTTCTCGTCTTCTCAGAGAACCTGGATAATTCCTTTTATCAATTTTTTTCATAAATTTTTATTTAATTCTAAAGCATTAAAATAGGATCCAAGTCTTTTTTTTTGCAAAATAATGTATTTAGGTAAATGACAAAACAGAAAATTTGGCTTTACCATGTATTACAATGAAAAATGAGAAATGCCAGATCACCACAACATATAAAGAAGAAAAATCTCAAAATTTGTTGCATACGTGTGCATATGAATAGAAAAAATGAAAATAGGGTTATAAAGTAGACAGAGTATGGATACTAAAAGGCTTAAGTAAAAAACTTGTGGATTTCGAAATAAAACTTATGTATTTCGAAACGAAGCTTGTGGATTTCGAAATCAAACTCATAGATTTCAAAATAAAACAAAATTCGTACTCTTGCTTGACCAAAAAAAAATGAAACGTCTAATCCAGGTGGATCAAACCTGGATGTTCAGCTGAGCAAAAATCTCCGAATTGGGCCATCGCCCTTACGAAGTGTGCAAGCACAAATTCTCGTGGGAACTGATGTTCCAAAAAAGTTTGAACTGATAGATTTTCTTAAATATTCACGTCTCACCCTTTTACTGCGCCAATAGATGCGTCTATCGTGTCTCGTTTTCTCTTTGCCTTAATGAAATTGCACGTTAAAAAAAGGTAACAGCCGCGAAGAGGCTAGTAAGTACGTGAAGAACAGAAGTAGAAAGGCGTCTACAGCGTACGTCAACCTCAAAAGCCAAAGAAGGGAGCCGAAGATACTGAACGCTTTTTGATGGCAGTTAGAAGAGAAGTGTGTAATGAACAAATTGAAGATTACGGCAACGAGCGAAAAAAGATTGCAAACCGATAAAGAAGACGGTGCAACTGAAAGTAACTTTTGTTGTTGTTGAGGTGACGCTTTCACGTTCAACCAACAACTGAAAATCTACTGCCCCTCACCCTTTTTTGAATGTCATCGGCCGATTCGATATCAGTCCCCGCCTCTCTTTATATTTTTCCGTTAAATACTAAACATTGATCATGTGATGCCGAAGGAAGCAAAAATTTTCACCATAATGCCTCAATAAAAGGTATTTTTGGCCAGTTACGCGGGTATTTGATACGATATCATATATGCACAATCAATTTTTATTGAAATCATTGTATCTGACAAATTTTTTTAAATTTTGGCCACCATAAAAGTAAAATAGATCACTCTAACTGATTGAGTTTAAGAAAAACAGTTGACATATAATCATATTGCAAGTCAATCTTTAAAATTTATTAATAAATACGGGTGTTACAATTGTTTTGGTACATTGTACTTTCCCCAGATACAGAGGTTTATAAATATAGTAATAAATTGTGAAGATTGACTAAGAAACTCGTTTTTCATTTATTACAAAATGGATTTTAATCTTTATCAAGTGGTGACCAAAACTACTACATATTGTATTATAAGTTGTAACTGTTCATTCAATTTATTTTCTATAATTATTTATAATTCAATATCAAAATTGATCTGTGCTTATAACTAATTTCTACTAATCTTAAAATTGTAAAGAATATAACTGTTGGTCACGTGTTTATTATTCTTATAATACATGATACAGAACAAAACATGAATTAATTTATAGCTGGGATATGTAGGGTGTAGCTTTGTTTTTGAGATATGACTTATTATTTTTAGAATTATTATAATTGTTTAAATGAATCCGTGTAACACACATTTTTGCTCCTTAATTATTGTTTTCTATACGTGGAATTATTATTGGCCTATCCAGCTTGCTTTTTAAGATATGATTGTTTTTAAAAATTTGGAAGGTTATGTTGTGAAAAAAATTGTTCAAAGATTTTGTAAATGTCTATATTAATTTTTTAAATATGGCATACAAAAAAAAAATCTTTTTTTTTACTTGTTTTTTTCAAGATAAAGTTGGAAAAGGAGATAATTAAGGTTATGCTTGTGCATAGTCTAACCTCTCTATATTTGCGCACTTTGATTATACAGTTTTTTTTTAGAAAACCCGTAAAAAATTTTATTTTTAGCCAAATTTTCTTCCTTTTCGAGATACAGTATTTTTTTCTTGTTTTTAAAAGTAAGGTTGTCATATTACACACATTTAATACTTTATCCACGTTTTTCTACATATATATATATACGTATGAAAATGTATATAATGACCAAGACGCGCCACAAGTACATACATATACAAAATATAGTATATATAGAAAATATATACATACATACGAATACTTGGCCTCTTTATACCTCAGCTTCAGCGAGCACATCGGCTTAGTGTTTAGTTGTAGCATAGAAACATACATTCTTACATATCTATAATGTTTGTATACATACATACGTATAGTACCATCGTAAGGGGAACGGAGCAAGCGGTGGACATACGAGAGAAAGAGAGACGCAACGGTAGAGGGGCGCGTGCTGGAAAAGAGAGAGACAGAGTGGGAGGAAGTATGTAAGAGAGGAGATGCAGGAGAGGGCTTGGGCCACAGGTTGGGTGGCTACGTTGTTTCATAACGCATTTTCCCTCAAGTGGCTGTTCATGGCCCACCATAAGAAGTTTCACTTTAAAAGTTGTTTTTCCATACATATATGCCACCTTCTATGCAGAACAGTTGCAGCTTTAACATAATTTTAATAATGATATTAAATTAGCTGGCTGTGACTGATTCAAAGGTCTCATAACTCAGTTCTCTAACTCAGCTCTAAGAAAATCTGAGTTTTAAACATTTATTTTTCATATGTCAGCATCTCCTAATAATTATATCAAGTCAGACAACTTCATAAATTTTAACAAATTGGGTGCTATGTCATAGTGAGGGGCCACTTCAAGCCCTTAAAAGTTACAGGACTATTGGAAGTACTTTTACTAAACGTCAATAATTGGCCTTCTTAACAGCTTACATTTTTTTTTGTAAACAGTTACAGACTAATTAGGACACAAAAAAGTTCATTACTTTGTATCTTTAACTACAGTTTTTTACTTTTTTTGTTGGCTTTCAAAAAAATTTTTTCGCATTGATAATCACAATAAATATTAGCATTCCCATAAAAGTCATACCACATACATTAACTGACATGCTTATTAAATGCATGTTTAAATATATTTCTGGTGACTTTTGACATTTTCTTTTGATCATCCATACTCTGGCAGATAGTATAATTAAAATATTAATGCTAAACGGCTTTCAATTCTTTGACATATTTTCCAATTTTAGTTTTATTTTATACAATTTATTTTTCATTAATTGACATGATTTGCGTCTGAGAATTTTACTATCTGATCCAAACTGAAATTTCGTAAAGCTGCTATTGTTAAAACGTCATTATCTTCTATATCTATGTGTACAGTTAAATATTACATTGCTTAAAAATCTGTAGGATTTTTCAAGCTTGGTGGTTATAAAGCTGCCTTTTTTCTGCTATGTTCAAGACAAGATAGGCTAGGATCAAAAAACGAGACAAAAATATCAAAAATCGTAAAAATCTATTTTTGCGTTTACGGTACGTATAAAAATAAAACAAGATAAAGATGCACAATCAAAAGACAAAACAAAATAGTTTTTTGAGCTACGATCGTTACAATAGTTGTTGAATCAATTGTGTAATGCCACGTATTGGTCAATTTTTGAACAATTCGTAACTTGCTTCCTACTTAATATTAAGACATAAAATTTCCATAATATATGTAGGTCTTATAAACCTTAATATATGATTTAAGTTTTTGAAGTATAAGATGTAAACCATTTTTTATAATTTTAATGTAACCGAAAACTGGACCTTTCGAAAAATGACCATGAAAGAGTAATTAACTAACGTAGAACTCTGTTCTAGATAACTAACTTTAGAATAGAGATACTGAAGTATTTTCAAAATATTTTTATCCTAAAAAAGATCTGCAGTGACTGAAAATTGAACCTCTATCCTTTGTAGGTGCTCTGTGGACCATAGTATCAATGACGAATAATCATTGGATTTAAAATCGTTTGTCTGCACGTATTAATTTTTGACCCTTATCAATATAAAAATATATTTTCGATATGATTTTATTAAAATAACCTTAAGTTTAAAACTTTATAGGTGTATGTACCTATCGACATCGTACCAAATTACTTTGGAACATAGTAATTTTTACCATATGGAGTAGCAACGCAGTGAAATGAGAAATTTTACTATGTCACAGAGTAAATTCTACCCGCATAGAAATCTTTACGTTTGGACAAACTTTCACCAAAGTTTATGCGGCTAACGATTGGCCAAACGTTGGCTAAATTTGGGTAATAAGACAATCCTAAACTTGGACTTTTGCTATAATTTTTTACTCAAGTTAATAACCAATATTCATTTAAACTTCTAAAAAATTAATTAAATAACTTACCGTGTAAGTAGACTGCATGAACGACATATTGAAAAAGTTATGCAGGAGATGGTTTCAAACCTCCGCACCCATGATTCCGCGTGCGACACAAGCAAGCTTAACCACTTGGCTATGTCAAGATGGTGTAAGCCACAACACGAATTGTCTACATATTGTACCAATATTATGATTTTTTTTTAAAGTCATGCTACTAAATTGACCATAGAATTTTCTAAAAAAATTTTTATGTGAATTCATTCAGTTAAAATTGACTGTACATGAAAAAAATATTTTCTTAGTGTATTGTCAAGCATATGATCCACAATGAACTTTTAAATCATGTTAAATCTGCCAATTTTAGGTGTACTCTAACTGTTTCCATGTACAATTAATTATAACTGAATGAATTCCCATGAAAATATTTTTAGAAAAATTGTAAAGTCAATTTAGTAACATGACTTGAAAAAAGTTACTATAGTATTGGTACGATGTGTACACAGTTCGTGTTATGGCTCACACCATCTCGACATAGTCGAGTGATTAAGCGTGCTTGTGTGGCACGCGGAATCTTAGGTGCCGAGGTTTGAGACTATCTCCTGTACAACTTAAGTCAAATATTCCAGCAAAAATCGAATTTTGGGATTATTTGATTGCCCAAGTTAGGCCAACGTTTGGCCAATCTTTGGCCACATGAAATTTGGTAAAAGTTTGGCTAAACGTTAAAATTTTTTACGTAGGTACTTTCGAATGTGGGATATTTTAAGACGATTACTATAAGATTTACTATGTTGTAAAGCAAAAATTGTACTACCAGAATTTTTCCTACGTTAGCAGAGTAATTTTTTATATGCCATGTATTAATTTTTGTATGGCTGCTACTTAATAATAATTATTTCAAATGTAATCAAAATTATTTTAAGCTTAAGTATTAAATAATTATACCATGAGGTAGTGGATAAATAACACAACACTCGTGAACACCTAAATTAATGTATTTAACAATAGAAATAAAGATTAAATAAGATTACCAAATCTCTTCTCTTTATACTGAAAGAGACTCTACGGGAGCATGCGTGTGTGGCAACGGTCATGTTCTTTCTATTTCATCTGCATTACTGTGCAAACTACAAAGCACACACACATCATCCTACGCTCGCAGTGCTTATGCCGTATAACAGATTTTACTACTTACACACCTTATGTAAATTTACTTCTATTCCAACACGCTTCCTTAAATTTATATTACAATCTCAATATTAATATCTTAAACTACTTTGCATCCCCAGCGGAAATTTGAAAATGTAAGAAAATGTAAGGAAGTGTAATACTGTTATGGATTTTGGACGTTTTTTACATTTTATTATGTTGTGTAACGTTTTAATTCATTTCACTTACGTTTTAATATGATTTACCACGTACTATCATACTAATAGTTTTTTATAATAATTACTCAATTATTTTCATTTAAGGCAAATTTTATTCAAAACTGTAAGAAAATGTGTCTAAAAGTTATTAATTATAACAAAATATAAAAAAGTGTGAAAAACTACGAAAAACTGTAAGCTGTTATAAAATATTACACATAACAACACTTTCTTACGGCTTATTAGAGTTTATTTTTCAAGGGAATCAAGTGTCTTTTTAGAATTATAATGAAATGTAATGAGTCGTGAGAAAATGTGTTGGATTGTAGTAGACTATAAACAAACATAACAAAACGTAACAAACTGTAACTGTAGTCCAAAATCCAACCAAACTTTACATTACTTCACAGAAATTTACGGTTTGCTACGTTTTTTTACATTAACTTTTTCTGTTGGGGATTTCACGCATTTCTAAGTCTTTCGAACTTATTTTTGCCTCAAGCTTTGGTAGAAATATCTGTAATTATTTCTAATAAATTAACTTTTACAACATCAATTTTGTGTTTTGCATAACTTTCGTTTACAAAGTGATAGTGAGTTTCAATGTATTTCGATTTTTCAGTAAAATTTATAAATTTTGCTATACAGATCGCAACAGGATTATCTTCATACATTTTATTTGGATTGAAAAATTCAATTTTCAAATCAAGCAATAAATCTTTCATAACTTTTACTACACTCAAATACTCAGACAACGCTACAAACTCAGCTTCTGTTAATAATTTTGTAACACTATTCTGCTTTCTGGATTTCTAATAAATTGCATTTCCAAACATTCTTATAACATAGCATGTCGTTGATTTTCTATCAATTATAGCACCAGCTTAATCAGCATCGATAAAACAATTAATGAAATTATTGTAACTACTCTTTTAATAAACTCATTGTCAATCCTTTGTTAAAAATAAATATTTTTAAATTCTCAAAGCATATTTATAATGTGTTTTACCATAGCTATTTTAAAATCTATTTGAAAAATTTACACCGAAACTAATGTAACTAATGTGAAGTCTAGTTCCTGGACTCACATACACAATGGCTTCAATCAAGTTTCTAAACTTAATATCATCACACAATGATTGCGCTGCCTCTAATTTCAAAGTTTGTTTCATAGGAACCGCATACAGTTTTTAATTTTCAATGTCATACTTCCTTGCCAATGTTTCAATATAGTTTTTCTGATCAAGTGTCATCTTCCTTTTTTTTAAGTCATAATTGATGCTAATACCTAAATAAGTACTTATTCTACCAAAATCTTTCATTTAAAACCTTTTACATAATTATTTTTTAACAAAATTCAATTGTCCTTTATTTTGACAGCAAATTAATAAGTCACCCACAAAAAAAATGAAATACACATCATGAATTTTGTCATTTAAGATTGTGACGTGGCAAATCAAAGGTGTGTATAAGCATGTCACAGAGCCCTTATCATCGCGAATAAACGGTGAGAGTCTCAAAGATAGCTCTCTCTCTCTCGTGCATGTGGCTTACTAAGTATAACACGTGGAATTCCGATACAAGGCCCGGAGGCCGTAATAATACAAATAATCTAAGAGCTCGGCTTGACTCTCCCCCCCCCATGGTCCTACAAAGGCACCTTAGTAATGTGTATATGAGAAGTATCATGAACGTAGGCTGTAGGTCCATGAACGATAGCTGTCAGTGTATCGGGAGGTAGCTTGGTAGCGGTGGTCGACCGGTGAGGCCGTGTCGGGTAGTGTGTGTGGCAGACCGTAGAGAGTACGTTGCGCCTGCGCCTGAGCAGCGAGACAAGGATAGACACTTGGGCTCACTGCGAGGCTGGTACTGGTGCTGCATGACGCGGCAACGTTAGACTCTCGCCTGCCGAGCCACTAAGTAGCCGCAACACTGCAAGCTAGTGCCAACACACAACCTCGTACACTCAACGACGTTAACCATATCACCCAAGCTCTCCGCTGCCCATGACGCACGCAGCATCGCCGGGAACAAGACGATTAGTCCGGCCAAAATATGTACTGGTAGGTGACACCAAGTTATCTTAGTGCTGTGCAAGCAGTGAGTGAAAGTAGTCCTCCTATAACTACCTGTCCCTTAATATATAAATAGAGTCAACCCGAAGCACTCCTACGGAAGGATATCGCGTATACTGCTGTAAGAGTATAGCAACAAACGAATTAGTAAGCCACATCATAGGGAGCGTCCTTGTGGTGTGCCACTAGAATATTATTTCAGTAATTACGTAGATTTTAATAAACACTTAGTTTACAACTATATGCAAAGTGTTATTTTAATTGGTAGTGCGCAGTGCTGATTGTAGTGGCAGCAGACTAGTGCCGTTACATAGGTCATAAAAAGCTAGTCCACGATACTTGCTATATTGCACTACGTGCTGCTGCAATCAGCACTGTACACTGCCAGCTGAATCCCAGTCCCTTTTCCTAGTAGAATTTAAGTACAATATGTACTTCATGTTACTATAAATATTAAAAAAGATTAAGGTAAAAACATACACACACGCTAGTTGTTATCCCCGGCTAGCGTGTCACAAGATATATAAATTACAATCATTTTCGCTTCTTTTAAATCTAAATTTTTTAAATAAGTATTCAAACACTCATACGAAGCTCTTGGGCTTTCTGTCAATCCATACAACGCTTTATCCAATTTCAATACCTTATTAGAGCCATCATCATAGCCTTGAGGCTGTTTAACATATACTTCAGATTTTACCTTTCCATTAAAAAACTTCATTTTAAAAAGGGGGTCACTATAAGAAATACAAAAGCTTACCAAAAAAAAGTTAAAGGCACATCTCTCTTTCTACATAAACCTTACCTTTTTTATTTGGAGTTAGCAGCCTGTTCTTCATATTTACTTGAAAACAACCCAGTATTTATTCCCCAGCGTGGAACATCTTTTTCCAAGTATTTTTTAAGAATGCCGTAGTCCTCTAAACTCCGTTAAATCTACTTTAACATATTTTTTTTTTTCCTAGTATCAATTAATTTTATCAATTTTTAAGACCTTATAATATTTCAATGCAAAGCTTATTTTGAAAAAATTAGAGTTATAACGCAACTGGAAGGGGATTGGCACGCGTAGCACGCTGGTGGGTAAAGCCCCACTAGTATATCCATACATATATGTGTATGTGCCTGCGTGTGTTTCTGCGTGTGTGTGCGTGCGTGCGTGTACGTATGCTTGTACAAAGGTTACTCATGTGGACACTAACACGTATGGAACGGCAGTTATGAGGACAAAAAGGAATTAAGTAGACGCCCACGTTATTCCACCATGTTGTTCATATATATATATATATATATTAGAAGCACGTGAGGTCTGCATTAGTCACTTCATATATGTATGTTATGAAAGTAGATGTATGTACTACTTAATATGTACAAGTGTCCTCAACGTATACGCCATATATAATGTATATTATTAAGCGTGTAGTTACGTATACGTACATTATAATACTGATATTTACAAGCAAATTCTCAGATGTGTTTATCCCATGCGTAAGTATATGCTGGTGTGTATTTATGTGTACATATATAAACATACTTTTACCAATAAATGTCGTTACTACTATCCATATACATTGACGTATACATATGTATGTAAACAATACTGTCTTCCTTACTTAAAATACGTGTGGAATCAGAAATCTTCTGGTTTTTTGTGATCTTGACTTTTCCGTGTTGGGTCTACCCTAATTATTTGTAAGCGATAAGTTACCTGATGAAAATAAAAGAACAAGCATGTAGAGCGCAAATTTTTTCATATATAAGATCTCTTACTTTTGTTTGGACTAGCACAATATTTACAGATACAAATTAATACAGGTAATTTTTTCGAATGTCGTGCAAATAGGTGTAACAAATAGCGCGTTAACGAACGCGTGGCTTAATATTAACGATCTGCTGGCATTTAAAGGGTGTGGATTTATTTGACATAGTGAACTGCTAAGTGTTTACGGGCTTTCTATTTCACTTTCTTTCATGGCATCAGACAAAAGTGTATTTATTAATTTTTATTTTAAAATTTTTCACTGTTTCGAAAAAAAGTAAAAAATCTTATCGATAAAAGAATTTCTGCCCTAGACAGTGGTATTATTATTATTGTCTGGTCTTTTATTCTTATAAAATATTAGTGGATTGAGTTTGAAACAATACTTTGACGGTGTTCTAAAAAATTTGTAATTTTTCAACTGTTGTCTGTGTATCTACGAGTTGAAGTATGTATAATGACAAAAATGACCTCTTTAATATTAATTTTATAATTTAGCAAGTTTTCTATT
This sequence comes from Copidosoma floridanum, assembly GCF_036245765.1. Classification (NCBI taxonomy): domain Eukaryota; kingdom Metazoa; phylum Arthropoda; class Insecta; order Hymenoptera; family Encyrtidae; genus Copidosoma; species Copidosoma floridanum. The sequence continues at coordinate 27,214,114 of NW_028321907.1, forward strand.
TGTCGTTACTTACCAAGCAGTGAGGTAAGTGAGCCAACGAAAACATGAATGTAATAAATAGTCATTTACATCTTGCTTGAGTTTATTTTCTTTTGTAAGGATCCGTATAATAAAGTGACCTTTTTTTGACGCTTGGTTGAGGCAGTCTAATCATTGGTAGTCACATGAGCATTCTTACGGTGCTGGCTTTTTTTTTCCATGTTTATACCAGTGGTTTGTTGGCCAGCAGAGACTGATGATATTTAAGGCCTCTGACTGATATTCATTTCATTTAAAATGTGGATTCCAGTTTTCAGGAAGATACCAAGCCTTTCATAAGTTATGAAGTCTACGTTGTCACTGTCGCACTCCTTGGTCCAGTTTGACTGTGTGACTAAAGAAAGTTTGCTAACGATTTAGTTAATAAGCAGGTAATGACAAGTAGCCAACTTTAGACTTAACTTTTTTAATACGTTGTGGCTCTTAGTAATTAATTCGTTGGTAAGTTTTTTTTCTATTGAAAATTCACATTATTCTAATTTTCGTGATTCTTTTGAAAATGACGTATAACACATAATGAAAAAATTTATATAAGTTCTGTTTATCTTAAACCATCTGGAAACCTTAATGTTATTGGAGTCTCTGCATTTTATTACAACTCCTGAACCTCCTTAATGTGAGTATTGTACCATAGGAGCTTGTTATCGTAACGTTTAACCAGTGTTTCCCATGCTGTGTTAAGGTTTGCTCTTACAATTTTATTTGTTATAACAGCTTAGCAGGTTCTACGGTAACAAGATTATCAAAAGCTGAAACTTGAGCACTAGAGTTATGACAGTATTATTGATACAAGAGCTATAAGCTTGTCAAAGAAGCTCTGCATGTCTCGCTGATTTCTACTGAAAAAACGTAGCATGACTTTTTCTAGTGACATAAATGTATTGAGCTTTATTGTTTCTTTTTGAACAGATTTTCTACTCCTATGATTTGGTGTAGGACCCAGGAGAACATTGATTGCATCCAATTCTTTCTGCAGCAGCAAAAAATGCTTTATGTATGCATGCAGTAGCTTATCATACGTAGAGCTTTTGGAGTAAAAGTAATCTGATAGTGAAGATTGTCTGGTACTGAGCTCCCAGTTGTTATTGTTGAACTTGCTCTAATAACTGTTTAGCAGTTTTAAATGATTCTTGTGAGGCGTGAGATCCTCAATATCACACCTCTATTTTTGTGTATTAATTACGAAGATTTTGATTTACGATTTCTAATGAAAGACCTCAACATTTGTATCGTTATCTTTGAGTGCTATCGTGACACGCTATACTGATGATAACTCGCTGGAAGGTTATACTTAGACATTCAGGGGAGGCTTAAGACATTTTAATATCTTAGGCAAATGACCGCCAGTGACAGTCACAACGTTTGAATTTTTTACTTTGACCACACTAAGAAAAGTGGTGTTTCAGAAGTTTAAGTATACTAAAAACTACTTGGTTGTTCAGAAAAGCCAAAATAAATTCTTCTTATGATGCCAATTATAACTGTTGGATTATGAGTAAATTTATATTAGATGTGAAAGTAGTGACATCTTTTATGCGCCGTAAGCACTGCGAGTGCAGGATAATGTGTGTGTGCTTTGTAGTTTGTACAGTAATGCAGATGAGACAGAAAGAACATGGCCGTTGCTACGCACGCACGCTCTCGTAGAGGTTTTCTCAGTACAAAGAGATGAGATCTTATAATCTTAATTAGTCTTTTCTTTTATTGTTAAATACATTAATTTAAGTGCTTTTAAGTGTTATTTTATTGATCCACTACTTTATAGCATATTCATTTATATGGTGGCAGAGCTTGATTAATAGTAGTAGTATTTTTGGATTTTTTCGCGTTGCTTCGGTGCCTCGTTACCTGCTTTTAAAATATATATTACCAACATGGTAGAATTATGAGGACGTCCGCATAATTCCACTTTCGTCCTCATTATTCCCCTTACATATGTGTGATTGTCCGCATAAGGCACCTCTGTGGGCGCCCACACACAATCACAGAAACACATACATACGTGGGTGTGCATATGCGTGCATGCGTGCATGTACGTGCGTTTGTGAGTGCGTTTATGCAAAGGTTACTTACTTACTCAAAACTACTTTCTGGATATATATATATATTAGTGAGGCTCTGCACCCCAGTACGCTTTGCGCGCCAACACCCCAACTTTTGAATTGGTTGAATACTTCATTTTTGAATAAATTATACCGTTGAGCTTAGGAGTAAAAGAAAGTACCTGAGGAAGGCAAGAACACATATTTAACATGGTAGAAATAACATGATAACTAAGATAAGAGCACCTTATTTGAAATCTAGAGTGCTGCTAAGATGATGTAGCTTTGAAATTGTGAGGGGCCATATTTTATTAGTATTGTTAGCTTTTTTTTTGTTTATTTACCAGAGTTACAAGCCAAGGGAGTAAACATTGGGTCCCAAACTCGAAAGCTTGCACAACCAAGGCCCCGAGATATAAGAAACAGAATCTATATCACTGCTATTGCGGCCAATAATAATATTGTAACATCGGTGTATCCACATTAATTTTTTTTCCTCTTGCTTCAAATCGTTCCGTGCCGATTTTAAAATACAAAACGCAGGGGCCAATGTGCATCTGCAAAGAGGTGAATCACCTACAATACTGCTCGTAGCTAAGGTTCTACGACCATGCGTGACTCACTTACATGCACGCTGGCCCACGCCGACCGGAAAAGCAAAATGAAATATTTTTCTACAACCATATATACAAAAGTTTAACTGGGAACAGTTAAACTGAAATATTTAATGCAGATATAATGTTAGATAAACATAAGGTTAAACATTAGGATAGCTTAGAATTAATGCATAGAAATAAGCGAAAATATTATTACAAGCCAGAATCGTCACAAACAACCAGTACGTACTACACCACTAGCAAACAACTACATTACATATTAACTATAACAAATTTGGTACACAACTGTAGTAACCTTCAAACAACTATCCGATTTTTACCATTCAAGTTAGCAAACTCATACCATTTTTACATCAAATTAATAATTTCATAAACATACTGCAATAGTCTAATTTGTATTCTAGTTGATTGCTAACACTTTTCCCGAATGTGAAGGAAAAACAGAAAATAACTCTTCCCTTTTTCTTGACTCGGAGAGAGAGTCCGTATGCCTGCCTCCAATAGAGGTAACAGAGTCCTGATTCCCCAGGGTAACACGAGACGACTCCCTCTCCAACTACTGGCAGCAGAAAAACATGTTTACCAAAATTATACCAAAATTCCGCATTATTTTCGTAACATTATAAACATTCAAACTACCGGTAAAACAAATTATGTTTACTCACAACAAGCAAAGCACTAGTATTCTAACAACTGCTATTCTTATTATCATTATTATGATTATTATTATTATTATTATTATTATAATTATTATTATTATTATTGCTATTACTATTATTATAAATACCACCGCTAATTATAAGTAAGTACGGCCACAGCCACCGTTTTGGTGCTTAAATAGTAGTATTTACTAACAACTCACCGATCGTTTGTTCACCCTAGCATCAACCGAATTGTTAAGCGATTTTCACCGCTCTTTTTGCAATGAACTTAACTGAACGAACAACCAATGTGTAGCATTAGTAAATATTAACAATACCTGGTCGTAATGATAAGATTAAAATATATTGAAATTCTGTCAACTTTTGATGTAAAAGAGAAAGGAACGGCATGAGTACGTGAATCACCTTCCCTTCTCTTGACGCACAGAGGAGAACAAGCCGGATGTGAGATGTACCAATTTCTGAGTGGCTAAACTAGAGCAGTTCTAGCCAATTAGATTTTCGGCTATTGTCTTTTCTTCAAAATTTTCCTCCAGCAAGTTTTCTTGCGTTTTTTGAGCCAGCGCGTGACCAAGGTCCGCTTCTCGCAATAAAAAGGCCCGTAGGCCCAGAGGAAAATCAGTTTGCAGTTCGTAGTTCAAAGTTTGACTCGACTCGACTTGGCTCGAAGATAGCCCTTCAAAGTGGACTAAGTAGTAAGAGTCCGCCTCTGCTACGACCCAGTCTACTGCGAAGCGAGGTAAAGCAATTCAGTTTGGCACGCGAAATTCAACGATACCCTTCGTAGTAGACTGAGTAGTGAGAGCCCGACTCTGCTACAACCCAGTCTTCTGCGAAGTGAGGACACAGTCGAATTTCGCTACCACCCTCGAACGATCAACTGGTTGCCAGAGTCCGTCTCTACTGCCACTTGATCTTCTTTGAGAGCGACTTACATCCACGCTGGTTCAACGTCTGTAGCAACTTCCACATTTAAATAAAAGTAAGTGACCACATATCTTGTTAAATAACGTTTAATGTCATTTAAGTTTGTTTTCAGCTTCAAATCAAAAACTAAAAACTGTGGACTACAGTCTCACGCTCCTTCACAGGCTGCGGGACAGCAGATAGTCCAACTATTTGTTTGTTTAAGAAAAGATTAAAAGGAAGGAAGAAGTAGAGTGTTGAATATAATATCCAGATTAACTTACCTTTCTATCCGCTAATTATCAGTTCTGACGACCTGCACTTTCTCTTTCCGTCGATTTATGATTATTTATTTTTATATTTATTTATTTGTTATTTATTATTTTATAATAATTTAAATTCCTTTTCCAATTAGTTTTATATCACTTTATTTGATATTACTAGTATACATATAAAATAAAACAGAAAAGGAAAAAATAGACGGAACGTCTGGTTAATCTTATAAAATTAATTATTACGTCTGCACTTGATGAGCGGCAGCGGGCTACTGACTAAAACGCCGCGCAAAGAAATGCACCTTGCACGAAGTTTTAGTTAAACTTCTTTGTCTTACTTGCTATGGGGCCGGTACTTGCTGACTTCATGTGTTTAGGCTTCATGGCTCGCTTCGGTTGTCACTTGACACTTCCAAGAGCCACGAAGTTCACAGTCAGCTTTGTTAGGCGACGACTCTCGTTGAGTATGACTCTGTAAAGAGTCTTAAAATTTTATCATTGGGAATGAAATATAACAGGATAAAATAGAATAAAGATAAAAATTTATTAATTTACGCAAGTCGTCACCTAACAGCCTCCCCTTCTTAAAACTATCACCGTCCTCGGTGAATATATTATATTATATTATTTTGTTGGTTTTTTTTTTTTTTTTTTTTTTTTTTTTTTTTTTAGTTTATATTTATCTTATAAGTAAACATTTATGAGTTACATAACATAAACATTTTACAATAATCCTTATAGTAATGTCATAAAGTATTAATTTACAGAATTATTATATTTGTTTATTCGGGACTGAGAGAAAGGGAAGGAATGGATTCGTGAATATTACATCTTCTACTTCTCCTTGGCCCCTGATTTTGTGTTGTTAACTACTAGTCTATTAAGTGCATCAAGATTTGCTGACACTCCCATCTCAAGGCATAGTTTATAGTGCCAGTCGTATTTTACCAAGTTGATATTTTCCTGGCATGATGGGCAGATCTTTTTTAGTTTCATTTGTGTTTTGCACAGAAGACTGTGCACCTCAAGATGGCATTTGGATATTAAATTTCCACACGATGAATGTGTTATTATTTCACGGTTTTTTGGCGAGTCTTTTTGGGAGTAATTCGCCCCATACATTTTGAGTCCTTTGAGGGCCCTTTCCGTCGATTCTTCGTTACAGTATGTAGCGAAGCTTAGGTATAACTGTCTTCCATCGTCGCGTTTGACATCTAATGGGTAGTAGTTTAAATGGCTCAAAGGGCCAAAGGTCATTAACAACCGGGTGTATTCATCCGGATTCATAATGGCCGGTACCTTAGATACTACTTTTCGTGGAAGTGAGTCATTGTCTTTTGGATCGTTATTTATTTTGATCGTGTTTTCTGTTTTCGGGTTTTTTGTGTATTTATTTTTTGGCTGCTGAGTTATGCAATACACTACTATTTGGCGCATGTTTTCTGCCCACTCAGCGGATCCATACGTTATATGAACGGAAACAATATCTTCCCGTGTTTGTTTTTTGGTTGAAAAATGAATATCTTCTATTGGATATTTGTTTTCGAAAAATTCAATAATACAATTTATGTTAATAGGTTTTTTTAAAATGACGCTTATTTTAGTCCCGGTACGATTTACTCTTACAAATCGTAATATTGGACTAAGCTCTTCTTCATTAATTTTTTTAAAGGTTTTGACTTCCTTCGTTGATTCTACATTCTTAGCTGGTGCTTCGATGTTTCGTAAAGATGATTTGTCTTCTATTTCTATGGTCGTTGTATCATTTAAGGTTGCTGCAGCAACTGCTGCATCACATAGTTGGTAATATTCGACCTCGTAGCTGGTGTATGGGACCGAACATGGCTGTTCTTCTAATGATAACATCGGACCAAATTTGTTAAGCGATGTTTCCAATTGGTGCTTGTCAATTGGTTTTTCGGTCATTATGTTTAACCAACGTCCATTTTCCGATATATTGTGGACCTTGACTTGTCTTTTATTTGGCAAGGGGACAGGTGCCGTTGACTTTGCCCAATTCCTCTCGTCCGATACATTCGACAATGAGTCGAATAGCTCCTGTAGCGTTGGCGCTGCATTTAGGTTATCAGCCGCTAACGCTGCCTCCCGTGGTGAAATGAATGTCACTTCGTAACTTGAGTACCCCATAGCACAGGGTTCCTGTTCGATGGACCTCACTATCCCGAAGTTTTCCAGAATTTTTTTTTAGCATTAGCCTACTATAATCCCCCTGCAGCAGTATGCTAAGCCGGGATCCATCAGCCATTGCTTCTATGATATTAGCGTTTTGTTTGTCCATTGTGTGTGTAATTCTGCAAACGTAAATATGATGGATGTTGTGAGGATCATCACTTGATACTGTACATGTATGAGTGTTCTTGTAGTGTACTTCGTGTTGTTATTGTTCGTAAGTGATGTATGGAATGCAGATATGAGAATAAAATTAGGTTTATGAAACTATTGGATAATGGGTAGGGAATACATGGATAGATACAATTATTACTTATCATGCTATGCCGAAATATTTGCGTATTTGTAATACAATTGAATTAGTAGTTTTAATACATGCTAAAGCTTTATATTACAAAAGAGGAGAAAAAAAAAAAATTTGACAATAGAGTAACATACAGCTAAAATAGAATACAACATGCGCTTTTAAATTTAAAGCTTAATTATTATTATTTTCATAATTATTATATTTATTTATTTATATTTATATTTATATATATATATTTTTTTTATTTTTTTTATTTTTTTTATTTTTTTTTTTTTTTTTTTTTTTTATAACTAATAATAAACGTACTTCATATAAATCCTAAAGATAAAATGAAAAAATAAAGTGAAGTTAAGAAAAAGGAATACGTGAAAGAAAAAAATTGATTTTACAAAGCTTAAAGTTAAAATCTTAGAACTAAGTGATGTGTATTCGACGTAGAAGGTGGCTAGTTAAATGGTAGGGTTCAATTATTGGGTTCATTTTCTGCTACTTTTGATCTTCTCTCGTAGATCAACGGTTTTGGTAAGGATTGACTTCGTTTCTGTAGTTTGTGTACAGCGTTGTCTTCTGCATGTAATCACATGTCTGTGGTAGGTCATTAACTCAACTTGTTGTTGACATAATTGGTGAGTCAATTTTCGGTTCATTTTGTATTTTGTACTCCTTTTAATTGGTTCAGCGTACTTTGTGCGATATTCGGGTTCATCGTTCTGCAATGCTAAAATAGCGCTTTTAGAATCCATGTATTTTACATATCCTTGGGATAATCTTCCCCGCCGATCTCTAACGGCATAACAATATTCTAGGGTGCCAAATTGAGAGAAATGATTAAAGAAATCTCTTTCTCTTTTCTTTTCTTCTATATCCCATGGCAGAAGACACATAAGTCTTTTTGAATCAATGTTTGGTGTATCATTGTCGTTTCTTGATGGTGTTGGTGAAGAGATCTTTTCTGCTTGACAAATAGTGGATTTCATCTTAAAAGGAGAAAGTGTTTGAACTTTTTCTCCTGTATTTAGTGTTTCATCAGTTACTTTAGTAAATGAATCACTATTGTATTTGGCGGTTATAGTTCGATGTTCATAACTATGTAAATCCGTAAGTATGTGCATTTCCTTAATATTTCCTTTATTTTCTAATTGTTCGATAACTTCATGTAAAGGTTGGTTTATGTTGACTCTAGTCTTTATTGTTATTTCATATTCGGGGTTCATTGTTCTACCTGGAAGGAAAATAGTATCAAATTACTATTGATTTATGAGTCCATTTCCAGTTTTTGGGGTGTATGGCGTGGGAGTATCAAATTCCGTGTCTTCATTATAGGTCTAGCTTTAGATGATTTAGGTATTTTTTGTTTTTCTTCTATTTCAACATACAGTTCAGTTGCTTCGTGTTCATTTGGTTCTTGTTTTATGGTTACTCGGGGTTCTGCGTTCAGGGATTTGATGGTACGTTTTATAAATTTTTCCGAGACACTACGTTTCATAATCTTCTTGAGACAGGTTCTTGCTTTGCTGATGAGTATTGCTATTATAATCATAATAATAATAGCTTCAAAGACATTTCGTATTAAAGAAAAAAGAGAAGTTTGTTTTTCCTCCAACTTTCGGGTCCGTATTTTCTCCATTTGATTTATTATATTTTGTACATTTAATTCTTCATCTGTCCATGCTTGTTCATTAAAGTTTAATTCTCGAATCGATTTTATAGCGTCATGGAAGTCATCAGTGTCTTTTAAGGGTTCATGCAGTACTGTTAAGTTTAAGTTCACTTCTACCTGATAGATATATTGTATTTGAGTGATAATCTTATGTTCACTGGTTAAGGTTAATCTGTGAGTTTTTCCCGTACATCCATCATTCATTCGTAGAAGACCTATACCTTTTACTCTTTCTTGTTGATCCATTTTATTAGGACAGATAATGTTCAATTGTTCTTCATTGGGTGTTGAGAATAACCATGAACTATCAGCTGGTAAATAAATCCATTGGCTTTCGGTTTTCGGCGTAAACATAATTTCACAGTATTTAAATACTTCTGGTCCAGGTCGTAATAACATAAGAATTTCACATTCGTTCATAGAATAAGGTTCCTTCAGCGGTTCCATAGCCGAGCATATATAACCATATACCGTCTTATCGCATTGGTTAAATGTAACTTCGTTTAGTCGTAAATACGAATTATGGTCTGCTGCTACTGCTAGGTAAGGGTACGACGGTTTTATGTAGGCAGATCCATTTTGTCCAGATTGAGGTATCATGACTGGATGTAGTCTATAAAGATTGTAAGGGGTTCGATCTACGAGTGGCAAATGTAATATTACCATGGTTCTATTTTCTTGATGTACAACATCTAATTTGCTTAGGGTACTTATTTCACCAGCATAAAGGTTTTCTATTGGTGCTACAAATTCTAGATTTCCCGCAAGGTTCTTTACATCCCGGGCTACTGTTCTAAATATATTTGGAGAAAATAGCTTTGGATGTGCTTGACCTCTTTGTAAATCATGCAAGATGTCAATCAGATCTTCATGGGAACGAATAATGTGATCTAGGGTAGCCTCAGTTCTTCTAAGGTATGCTGACAAATGAATCAGATATCTGTCAAGAGTAAAATCCTGTCCTGAAGTCAATATATCAGCAACTTGTTTTAAAATATGCTCATGGCGTTTCGTGGTATTGTATAGTTCTTTGAATGCGGCTGCAAAAATATGGCTATTTTGTTCGTACAATTTAATATATTCTTTTTGATTGGTATCTAAATTGTTGATGTTAGTGTTTATAACGTTAATATCATCTTCTGTGACTAAGCCGTAAAGTCCTTTAGCAATACTCCCAATAATTCCAAAAGGTATCAGTCTTTTTGCTCGTATGCTGGGGGGTGGAATAATGTTATCTCCTGCATGGAGTCCCACAGTATTTATTATGTTCAATAGTGTTGCTTTGAGGTTTGTCAATCGCTTTATTTTTAAATTCAAGAGGTCCATTTCCATATACCGAGTGCAATTAGAATAACCAAACTGTACAATACAATATCGAAAAGTTTCGTTTAATCCTTGAGTAGGTGTTTGTTCCAATATGAATTTATTAACATCCAGCCATATCACAATCTTCCAATCGGCTCTCTTAATTTTTGTTATACCGATTCATTCGTAGTATATTCCAGGGTTTGTTTCAAGTGGTTCTATGCTATAGTTGCCATGATTAGCATAGTTTAAATCTGCGCGGCCTTCGAACGCTATTGTCATTAAGATGGCCAATATAATCTGCATCGTTGTGTTTTTTTCTCTGGAAGACATGTAGAATATGTTTCTTACAAGATATTATTATCGGGGAACTAGCTTTAATTTATCTGTATGTTTGCGTATGGTTTCACCATTGGTTTTTTCAAGTAACACATTATTTCCTTCTAAAACTGTTCTAACCTTTAGGGGTTCATTATAAAAGCGATCAAATTTATGGGAACGCACTTCTTTCTTTACCCAAACGTAATCTCCTGGTTTAACATTTAGAGGCTTTAATTTTTTATCATATCTTGTTTTTGCTTGTACTTTCATCTTTATTTGTTGATTTCCTGCCGCAATTTGCATTTCTTGAAGTCGCCTTATAAGATCTTGTAAATATAGTGAGTATGTTCGTAATCTTTCATCTTTAGGTATCTTCAAGGGCAACCTCGCTACTCTCCCGAATACTAGTTCATAAGGCGTAAAATTTTTAGCTGCATGTACACTCGTGTTATACGTGAAAGCTGCAAATTTTGCTAAGTTGTCCCAGTCATCATATGTTTCAGAGTAAGTTCGTATAAAGTCAGCTAGGGCAGCATGACTTCGCTCTAGTGATCCGTTTGTTTGAGGGTGGTATGCTGATGTAGTTAGATGATTGGTTTTGATGGTTCTCATGAGTTGTTCCAATAAATTAGACATAAATGTAGCATGTCTATCTGATAGAATTGCTCTAGGCGCACCATAAACTAATATTAGATTTTGTACGAGTGCATCGGCAAGAGTGCTTGATCTTAGGTCTGGTACAGGGACTAATATGATATATTTAGTCAAATTACACTGTATGGTCAGCAAATGGCAATTACCATTGGGTGTTATTCTTAATTTACCAACGGTATCGATGGAAACCTTATCGAAAGCTTCAATAGGTGTATCTGTAAGTACCAAGGGCTCTCTTGTTTTTAGTCGTTCAATTTTTTTCTCTTGACACTTGCTGCATTTACGTACATAATTGAGAATATCATTTCTCATTCCGGGCCAATAAAACCGTTCTCTTATTTTCCGGTAAGTTTGGTTTATTCCCTTATGTCCTCCAACAGGGCTGTCATGTAATGTTTGTATTATTTCATTACGTTCTTGGATTTTCAGAAAATCAACCTTACCGTAACAGACAGTAATTTGTATGGGTGTTTTATCAAAAATTGTTAATAACGTTTCTGTTATCAATCCAGGTTCTAATTTGTCTGTAAGATCTCCCCTTCTTGAAATTCGGAAGGTTTTAAGATTTCGTCTCAATAATATTTTTTTGAGCGATTTAAAAGCTTTTGTAAGACTTTCTGAAGATACTAAATCAGTCGACGTTTCATTAATAACGATTGATAGTATATTATGTCCTCCATAAGGTGTTATTAAAATTTGGCCAACTCTTGGTTTCTTCGATTTCAAATAGCTAAAGTCCAGTGCACCTATCGATCTCAACAGCCTTGAGACAGATGTGACTGGTTGACAATCCTTGCTAATAAAATGAACTATATTGTCTCTTTTGTATGTAAAGCAATATCTGGTGGTAATGACATTGTTTACTAGCTTAGCTCCATTTTCATTCTTATAATTATCAGTACTACTGCTACTATCACTAAGACTTACATACACTTTTCCGTGCTGTTGTTTGTATCGATTGATGGGTTGAAAAGAGTATAAGTCCGATAGTAACATGAAATCAGGTGCAATAGTTCGATTCATTGATTTATTTTCATTGCAGTTTATTTGTTTGTTGTTTTCATTTAAGTTATCCGGGGTTTCTTCTGTTATTTGTTGCAAGTCCGGTGCTTTAGATCGTCTGTTTTTTGTAGTAGCAAAAGTACTCGTTTGCGTCGGTGTGCTAGAACTTAAGGGTGTATTTTCCTGAATACGTGGGGTAATTGATAATTTTCCACTTGTCCTATATTTTCTTAAAATTTCTTCTTCATCGAATAGGGGTTCAAGACCTGTTGTACGTCTTGATATATCCGCAATTCTTTCATCTAATACAGAATCATCAAAATTATCAGGATCGTAGGTGTCCATTTCGGTTAATATGTCTTGAATTTCGGGGTCCGGTTTATCTCCATCAGAAAATCTAGTTACTGATAAAAAATCGGCCTGTTTGGGCTCATCATCGTTGTTAGACTTGTCCAAATATTCTTGAAGGCTTTGGTGAAATCTCTTTGTTAACTCTTCTATTTCTTTATAAGTATCTTCATCAGTATTATTTGTCGTAGTTTTAGGTTGGTCTTCAAAAACGTCATCATTTGAACTTTCGCTAAGTGAAATTGGTGTAACGGAAATTTCAGTATTTGTCATGTCTGAGTCTGAATCAGTATCCGTATTTGAGTCTATTTCTGTTTCAGTCAGTTCTTGCCGTAATCCACTTCGTCTAGGGTCATATACTGGTATTTGAGTATCTTCTCTTGACGATTCTTCAGTATCGCTTGGGTCATTTTCGGAGAACATACTTGTTCTTGACGATGCACCAAGGTCAATTATATCTCTAACTGGTAATTGTGTCATTTCCTCATTTTTGTAACTATTATGTTTTATTTCTGTAGTTTCTAAATTCGTATCGCTAGCGTGTGATGTTGAGGCTACTGATTCTGAAAAATTCACTTTTAATGAGCTAGAGTCTTTTGATGTATTTTTAGTGACATTTCTTAATATATTCGGTTGAGATGTAGATGATTTCTGTGGCTGTGGAAATGTTTTTGTTCGGGTTCTTTGAGCAATCACACTATGATCTAATTTCGGCCGTTCTTTGTTTGTTTTTGAACCAAGGGGTCGTCCAGGACCCTTGATCAACTTAGGTTCATCTGGTCCTGATTTGGTCATGCTTCTTGGTTTTGTTACTCCTATTATTTCCTTCGAGGTTGTTGGCAATGCTTTAGGTTTGATCGTCGTTAATTTGGGTGCTCTTACTGTTCCTTTCTTCTGACTTTGTAATTCTGTTTTCTTCTTTTCCTCTATTTTCTTTCGACCCATCATCATAACTCTTAGTAATGGTAATCCATTGTTTATATTATTTTCTGCATAAAGAAATGGTCCTACTGGGTATCTAGATAATGCATCAGCGTTGGTATTGAGTCTTCCTGGTTTGTATTTAAAAGTGTATTCATAGTCGGTGAATTTAAACATCCAGCGCATCAAACGCTGACCTGGGTCTTTTCTTGTATGCATCCAATTCAATGGCTCATGATCGGCTACGAGAACGAATTTATTACCTAATAAATACGAACGAAAGTGATGCATTGCATATAGTGCGGCTAGACATTCCTTTTCAGTCGTGGAATAATTTATTTCGGCTTTATTTAAAGTTCTTGAAAGGTAAGCGACAGGATGGTCAAACCCATCTTTTTCCTGACTCAATACCGCTCCAATTGCATAGTCAGATGCATCTGTTGTTAACTTGAATGATTTACTAAAGTCGGGGAATTGTAAAATAGGCTCTTGGCATAGGTGATCCTTTAGTACTTGAAAACTCTTTTCCTGCACTTCAGTCCATTCAAATTTTTCTCCCTTTTTTAATAAATCTGATAATGGTTTAGCTATTTTTGAAAAATCTTTAATAAAGCGTCTATAGTATCCTGCTAGTCCTAAAAATTGTCTAATATTTTTCATAGTTTTTGGTTGAGGAAATTCTCTAACGGCTTGTATTTTTTTAGGGTCTGGTTTAATCCCTCGTTGACTCACTATATGCCCAAGAAATATTACTTCTTTTCGCAAAAATTCAACTTTATCTGGTTGGAGTACCATGTTCGCTGATCTTAACCGATCGAAAAGTAACCTAACTTTACGCTCGTGATCTACTAGATCTTTTGCGTAAATAATAATATCATCTAAATACACTAGCATTTCAACATTCAATAAGCCTCTCAATATGAGATCCATTAGTCGTTGGAACGTGGCAGGTGCGTTTTTCAGGCCTTCGGGCATTCGTCTATATTGGTAATGTCCATGGGGTGTCGTAAATGCTGTTTTATACTTATCATGTTCATCCATGGGGATTTGTTGGAATCCACTTGCCAAATCGAAAACTGAAAAATATACGGCTCCTCCCAACTGGTCCATAATATCTGCGATATTAGGCAATGGATATGCATCACCAATGGTCTTTTTATTAAGTTCTCGGAAATCAATTACTACCCTCCATCTTGGGTTTCCCTGGCTATCAGGTTTTTTAGGGACAATCCAAAGAGGTGAATTATACGGTGATGACGAAGGTTCAATTATTCCATCGTTAAGTTTCTTTGCTACGTGTTCCTCTAAAACTTTTCTATGTACTGGTGGGTGACGATATTGTTTAGTGTTGATAGGGATGTTATTTTCCGTCGGGATTTCGTGTGCGACGAGGTTAGTACACGGTAAAATGTCTCCTGGTAACAAGAAGATTTCTGAGAATTCAGAAATCAATTGATATATTTGGTCTCGTTCTTCCAAGTTTAAATGACCGGTGCGCACGAGTCCTTTTAGGTCGTTTATTCTATCTCGTTTATTTTTAACAATTGGTCTTTCATGTTCGCTGCTAGTATCGGGATCAAATTCAGGTGCAATGTATTCGAAAGGTAGGATTTCTTTCGGGTCTATTTCAATCGTAATATCATCCTTATTAGTATTTATTGCCATAATATTACATTGACCGTTCTCATTTTTTACTATTCCTTCTCCTAAATATATGTTATCACACCCTACATCTATTCGCGGTAAGTATCCTTCAGTTAAATTAGTATTAATTAAATTAATTCTTACTATTTGACGTGTTCGAGCCTTAATCGTATATTTAGTTGCTTTACTGGTATTTTTTTGTTCCTCATTAGGGCAATGTTCTTCACTAAGAGTATTTTTATTCTGATCAATGGCATGGGGTTGGTCGACTAATTCATTATTTTCACTGTATATCCCACTTTTATCAGTTTTATTATCAGTGGCCTTCATAAGATTTTCACCTCTTTCTGATAAGATCAATTTATCAAACTCATCTCGAAAATGAAAATCAGCTTTTATGTCTCCAAATTTTTCGTACTTAGGTATATTTGACCTTTCGGGTGGGCCTACAATGTATTCGTCATAAAATTTCTGTTGGTTAATTTTATCCTTAAGGCATTCCGTCTCTTTGTTAGTATCAAGGGTTGTAGCTAAAATTTGATTTTCCTGTGCTTGTTTTTTGAGTTTTATGGTTTTTTGTTCTTTTTCATCTCTTTCCAATTGCTCTATTTCCTCAAGAGTTTTTAAAAAAGGGATGGGGTTCATTACGTCATCATCTAGTACTATAGCATCATGATAATATGATAATGTGGCTCGTCGTTCCTTACAAAAGTTTCGACCCAATAAACCGCCATCTTTGATCGGAAAATCGTTAGGGATCACATGAAAAATTGTAGGTTTTCCTTGTATGGTCATATACGTTGTTCCTTTAGTTAAAACTGGGTGAGGTGTGATTCCAGTAAGGTTAATAATTTCACTAGTCTCTACTCGTGAATATGGGTGTAACTGATCTAATTTAATCAGATTTGTGGCAGCGCCATTATCGAGCATGAGTGTTATAAAGTGATTTTTCCCTTCTGGGATTGATAACCTTATACTTGTAGGCTCGTCGTCTACGCCAAGTCCCTGGCAGGTACCAATGTGGACGGTTTCAATTCTGTTGCTATTTTCATTACCTGCGCTGAAACATTCGGTGTAGGGGTTGAATTCTGTCTTTGGGGGCTCACCTCCGAACGACGATTGGGGTGAGCCGCCTGAGAGTTTAAATGATGCGGCAAACGATCGCCTCCTGGTTGGTATTGATTTTGAAAGTTCTGATTCTGATAGTTAGGATTAAAACTTTGTTGATTATAACTATTATAATTATTATTTCGGGAATACCTATTGTAATTCTGACCTCTGCCTCAGTATCCTTGATTATTACCAGGATTAAAATTAGCATTCCTTTGAGTGTAATAATTATTAGGATTTTCGTTATTATATCGTCCGAAATTATTCTGATGATAATTAGAATTTCTCGATTGATTTTGAAAATTCCAATTTCTTCCCTGATTCTGATAATTTTTACAGTAATTCTGTCCATTATTTTGTTGTTGATATTGTCTATTATAATTTTGATAATTATTATACTGCCTATCAGCGTGATTATTCTCATTGTCGATTTGTTGTTCATTAACTTGTGCCACTTGATGTGATGAGAATGGCTGATCGGGATACCTATTCTGCTGTTGATATGAGTTGGTTAAATTATTTCTAAAGTCACTACGAGGTAGTCCTTGATATCGCGTATCCGGAATTATACCCGCTCTCATTCGGCTCTCCAATCTCAACGCGTAATCGAAGGCGTCGGCTAGAGAAGCAGGTTCTTTCGCATCTACCTGCTGGCTTATCATAGGTGCTAGTCCTTTTATGAACATGTCTAACGCCATGTCTTTTATAGGGGTCATCATATGTGCGTTGTATGTATTGCCTTTATCTTCCATCAAGGCTTTTTCAGCACCGCTTAGCAGTAGGTTTACATAATCATAATATTCACCAACCGATTGGCCTTGTCGTTGGCGCCCTTTCTGTAGCTGAGTTTGATAGTAAGCAACGGTTTTTCCTGTTGCGTATCTTTTTTTTAAATGGGTTATAAATGCTTCAAGATTTTCGAAATCTTGGCCACTTACGCTTATGCGTGCGGCACCTCGTAGATTTTGCAATACTGCTCTTTTATATGAATCTTTTTGATCATCTCTGACCCAGCTTTCTCCATTTCTAACATCTTGTATATAATCCTTCAGTGGAATATTTTTCCCATCGAATATAGGGATGGATTTAATCGCATGCTGAAATGAGAAGTTGGCATTGAGAGACTCCATCAGTGCTTCGGCTACTGTGATATCGGCATCATCGTTTCCATTGACCATTTTTTTAGTTGTATAATACCTTACAAGCGGTTTTTTTTCTTCTCTTTTTTTTTTTTTATTGTTTGAACCTTTTTTATTTTAAATTTTTTTTTTTTATTCTTTATGTGTGTAATACTAACAAAAAAAAAAAAAAAATTATACTACTATTTTGTTTTGTTTCTTTGTTTTGGAAAAATATTCTATCAAATCCTTGACATTTATCGCAGAAGACATAAGAAATAAAGAAAGAATTGTTTATATATATATATATATATATCTGTGTATTTATTCGTGTGTGGATGTGTATGTGTTTAATGTGAGCGTTTGCTTAACGCATGCAAGTGCAATAAGTTTGCTTTAATTTTTATAGGTATACGATAAGTGTACTATGTGTATGCCCAAAAACTAAAGTGAGAGAGTGTAATCAAGCACGCTTATATGATATCATCTGCTTTAAGCCAGGGAGTATACGGCGCAGGGATTTCTAATGTGGCATGTGTAGCTATACATACAAATTGCTACGCGAGCATCAGCTAGTGCGCGGTGTAATATTGAAGGGCTCTTTCTGTATGAGAGTATCTGGTATCTGACTTAACTTAAAACTTTTTCCTCTTTAAGCAAGAATGGGCTCGACGGTCACGGTTTAAATACCGTATTAATAATTTTTTTTTATATATTCGTATGTATATGAGTAATCTCCTGCCTATGCGTTTATATGTTCTTGAGTGCCTTTAAGAAACTCTTTTTTCGCGAAAGCAATTAATTCATCAAATTGTGTATTTAATCGAATTTTAAAATTATCGCATTTCCGCTGAACATTAATTTCTGAATTATAAAAATTATTTTTCTGAAACGTACTTACTACTTGTTTTTCGATTTTTTTGTTTTTTGATAAATTACTGTTTAATGTATCACAGTTATAGTAATTTTGTAACTGATTATTAATAAAATCTAATTTTTTTTCTAGAACGTTTTTTTCTCTTACAAGCTCCTGCATAAACAATTTTCTACCACTTCTCTTACCTTTTTTATTACTCGCAAAATTATTCGTTGGCGGTTTCATGAAATATTATTTTATAAACAATCGTGGGTATATAAGTGAAATCATTAATTATATTAAATCTTTACTCCGTTTTTTAAGAATTATTCTTCTACTAACACTATTACGTGCAAATATGTCTGTGTGTATGTATTTGTTATTTTGATAGACCGCTTTAAGTAGCAGATCTAGGGTAAAGAGTGTCCGCTATTTCAGCAGGACAAGAGGGATGAACCGCTCTGGTTAGCAGATTCAGGGTAGGAACAGTGTATTTGTTCTGTCTTGTAAGCGTATAGTATAAGAGGTCACTATTTTCTTATTTTTCTATTATCATTTAAAACACATTATTATACTATTACTTATTTATTTTTTTGTTATTTTAACGACAGTTAACTCTTATTTATTTTTCCGTTTATTTATTAATGTAGTATTACATTTATTATTTTCTTTTTTTTTTTTTTTTTTTTTTTTTTTTACTTTATTTATTTATTTATTTTATTTATTTATTTATTTTTTTTTTTTTAGTTATAACGAAATATCGCATATACCATGCTATCCGCAAAAGCACAGCATGTACGCGTCCGCGCACAGTGTACTATATGGGGTATTACGCGTCATTCATTAACATGCTTCATTGAATGGTGTTTGGTGTTTCTTAAGAAAAAATAGTAATAAGAGAATATATAATAAACAAACAAATAATTAGAGACCATAAACCACGCTCTGCTACCAATTTTGTTAAATAACGTTTAATGTCATTTAAGTTTGTTTTCAGCTTCAAATCAAAAACTAAAAACTGTGGACTACAGTCTCACGCTCCTTCACAGGCTGCGGGACAGCAGATAGTCCAACTATTTGTTTGTTTAAGAAAAGATTAAAAGGAAGGAAGAAGTAGAGTGTTGAATATAATATCCAGATTAACTTACCTTTCTATCCGCTAATTATCAGTTCTGACGACCTGCACTTTCTCTTTCCGTCGATTTATGATTATTTATTTTTATATTTATTTATTTGTTATTTATTATTTTATAATAATTTAAATTCCTTTTCCAATTAGTTTTATATCACTTTATTTGATATTACTAGTATACATATAAAATAAAACAGAAAAGGAAAAAATAGACGGAACGTCTGGTTAATCTTATAAAATTAATTATTACGTCTGCACTTGATGAGCGGCAGCGGGCTACTGACTAAAACGCCGCGCAAAGAAATGCACCTTGCACGAAGTTTTAGTTAAACTTCTTTGTCTTACTTGCTATGGGGCCGGTACTTGCTGACTTCATGTGTTTAGGCTTCATGGCTCGCTTCGGTTGTCACTTGACACTTCCAAGAGCCACGAAGTTCACAGTCAGCTTTGTTAGGCGACGACTCTCGTTGAGTATGACTCTGTAAAGAGTCTTAAAATTTTATCATTGGGAATGAAATATAACAGGATAAAATAGAATAAAGATAAAAATTTATTAATTTACGCAAGTCGTCACCTAACATATCATATTCTTTCTTTTGACCAAGTGTTTTCGTTTGCGCGAACGCCATATTAATACCCGCGGATCACCGGGAAGTATAAAGTATTTTTGTTTGCGCGAACGCCATTACTCGCTATAGTATTGGCACCCGTGGATTACCGGGAAGTATAAAGTGTTTTGTTTGCGTGAATGCCATATTAATACCCGCGGATCACCGGGAAGTATAAAGTGTTTTTCGCGAACGCCACTACTCGCCACAGTATTGGCACCCTTCGGTCACCGGTAATAGCAAATTCATCTCCAGTATAAAGTGTTTTTCGCGAACGCCATTACTCGCCACAGTATTGGCACCCTTCGGTCACCGGTAAGAGCAAATTAATCTCCAGCATAAAGTATTTTCCGCGAACGCAATCACTCGCCACAGTATTGGCACCCTTCAGTCACCGGTAATAGCAAATAAGCCACGGACAATCCGTTGCCCTCCGTGGTAATAATACTATCAGAATAACAACGAACGATCGGATTAAGGGAAATACCTACCGTGATATTAGTGTGTCAAGGTCAAATTACCTACGATATCCTTACTCGTGACGGTGTTAACAGTTTTTAGATCGTGAACGAGGTATACACCGCTCTTGACAAAAGAAAGCCTCGAGCAAGTGCATCGGAATATTGCACAGCAGTCAGTCTTAGTCGCGTAAAAGCAATTGTACCCCTTTTTGAGTAACGCGCCTTTAAGCTGAATTACCCTTTTAACCCCGCGTCTCACCTACGCGCCCAGTGTGAATCTCGAGCTATTGAGCGAAAGCTTAGGCTCAAATAATACGTTGCGCCGACGTAACAATATATATGTATAGTTGATTATTTATCTTTCTGTACGAGTTTCGAAAACATTTGGCTTACATACTTAATTCAGATTATTAATGCCTACTACATAGAGCAGTGAATGTAGCTGAAGCGTAGACGAGCAGAAGGCAAACACAAAATAATTAAAATATTACTTTTTAAATTAATATCTTATTCTTTACAGGGGATACAATTAATTTCAAAAAAGGTCTATGTTCTACCGTCTTTTTTACGTTCATGATCTTATAAATGTTACGTAAATTAACGTCGTCCAATTTTTTACTGATGGGGTGGTAGAACATGTCACTAATATCTATCAACATAATCGTTCCTAATTACGCAACGTTGGAATTTCTTTAAAGGTGTAATCTTTAGGGTTCTTTAGGTCCATGCAGCAGCAGTATAGACTTAACACAATAGCTTAAGGGGACAATTTCATTGTACACAACTTATTATATGCCATGGCTGTACAGTACTACCTCCACTATTTTTCACTACTATCTTACTACTACTACAGCTACAGTGTGCTATAGTTAAAGTATGTTTTTATGGGGCTGTGTAATATATAAATATTACCAGCAGTATGCTATATTAAAAAAAAAAGTATTTTACAGCCATTCTGACGAACAGTGTGTATAACGACTGTGCATTGCTATGCTACTATGCACGTATATGCTATCGTCATTGGCATAGTAAAAAACCTCGTCAGATTTAATTGTGACATCAATCACTTACACAGCCAACAAGTGTGTAATCTTTCTTTCAGTATGCTATAATTCAATTCAATTTTAAGTCTTTTCTTGGTGTCGTATTATATATGCATATGCTAGCGGTATGGTATAGAACTACACACATACTAGTCTCTGGTGATTAATTGTTTGATTCTCCCTTATTGTGGATTACATTTCAATACTACTTTTTCGCTCTGTAACGGAAGTCAGAGTGAAAGGCGTATTTATTACAAGTTCATTAATATAATTCCTTGTGTTGACTTTATCAGTACCATACTACAAAGTAAAAAGCATAAAGTTATAGGTATTATTATATTATACTTAAACAAGTCGATACATTTTTTCAATACTACTTAGGTGACTGCTTAAAGGCCTGTACTTAGAATTTGCTCTCAAAAAACTGCTCAATACACCTTTTAGATGTGTATGCCATATAGATTCAAAAATATGTCTGTAAGGAATTAGTATATTCTCTGCTTCGTATTACTCAAATTTTAGTATCGAAATGTAAGTATATGAGTCTTTTAGTTTACCATCAGCAACCATTAGCAACTGTATAAAAGATTGCAATATTAAGAAAATATCTTTTAGTAAAAAAATGTTTGATATAATGTACATTCATTTAATCAAAATCAAAAAAAAAATTTTTAGCTATTTGTGAACAAGATAAAAAAGTATATTTCATAGATGGTCCCAGAGGATCTGTGAAGACCTCCTTATAAAAGACACTCATGTATTACTTCCTTTGTAAAGATAAAAATATTTTGCCCATGGCTTGGACAGGAATTGCATCTGTATTACTACCAAAAGGCATGACTAGTCATGGAACTTCCCGTATACCTCTAGACTTAGAAAATATTTAGGGTGTATTTTTAGAATTTAAAACTGAAAAAAAACATAGGCAGTTGATTAAATTATATTAGACGAGGCTTCTGTGATTCCGAAAAAACTTCTAAAAATTGTTGATAGAACGTGCGGAGACTTGTGTAATACAAAAATTTTCTTTGGTAATTAATAAATAGCATTGAAAGAAGATTTTCGAAGAATTCTTCCAGTTATGAAGAACAGTAATAGAACTATGATTATAGAAAAAGCTATTAAATCATAATCTTTATGGAACTGCTTTAAAATTCTAAGATTACAAAATAATGTTTGTTCTAGTGATAAAAAATTTTCATAATTACTGTTGAGAATTGGAAAAGGGGCCATAGAAATATTCTACATTTCTAAATCCTGGATAAGAGATGACGTCTGTACCAAAATATTGGGTAGTTACAGCAACTGTTTTGGTAATAACGTAATACTAACTTCACATAATAAATATACTTTTTTTTAAACAATAAGGTTTTAAGTACATTAAATGCAGAAACTAAAAGTTATTAAAGTATCGATAATGCAACCTATAAAGATGTTGATAAATTGGATGGTAACATTTATATAAATTTTTCCGTAGAAATTTTAAACGATATTCGTAAAAGCTTACCACCTCATAAACTTAGTTAAGAAATAGGTTTAGTAGTGATGTTGATTTTAAATTTAAGTATATCAGATGGCTTGTGTAATAGTACACGTGCGAATTACTATATTATTAAAGTATAACGTAAAAGGCAAAATAGTTACGCAAAAAAAATTGGTAATAAAGTTTTTATTACAACAATTATATCAAATACTGAAAATTCTCCATCATTCCCTGTTATTTCATATAGAAAAAGATTCCCATTAGTGGTAGCATTTGCTACGACTATAAACAAATCTCAAGGTCAAAGTTCTGATAATGTAGGATTATACTTAAAAAAACCTTTATTTGCTCAGAGTCAATTGTAGATGGCTTCATCGAAATGCAAAAATAAAAATAAAATTTTAGTTCAAATCGATAGAGAAAACATTTTAGATATTAAAAATATAGTTTGGAAAGAAATTTTTGATTATAAGTAATAATATACCTAATAATACCAACATGATTTTAATATTTTTATATTTATAGACAAAATTTGTTACTTACTAAAAAATCCTATGAATATATATTGTATTTATCTGTTGTACCGATTTTAACATTAATTTAAAATAGAATAAAAATAGACCTAATCTTTGTGGTTTGATAGGGCTTCATAAGTTGACCCATAAAGTAAATTATCTTAATGTGAAACCTCCAAAGTTTATAGTAATGATAAACCTAATGGAGTTCAAATTTATGTATGTATTGCTATTATTCACACATATATAAAATATTATAATACATACGCATAAAAATTAACATTTTACACATAGTTTATCATAAATACTAAAAAAAAGCTTAGCACACAAAGAACTTTATACTAACAAATAAATTGAAATACAATTATTATAAATTAATTTCTGATCGCACATTTAGTTGTATAAATGAAATGTTTATTATTTATTTGTATGGATAAAGTAAATTCATTTACCTCCAGAGCAGTGTGGAAAAATAAACGAAAAAAAAAGTATTCTAAAAAAAGAAGCATGTTCTTACTATGATATGTAAGAATATTAGAATTTACTCTAATTTATCGATGGGTAAATGTTAAATGCGAGTAATTAAATTTATCGACATTTCCGATCCAATACGAGATTGCTAGGACAACTCAACTTTTTCAGTTAAAACTACCGTTTGTAGAAAATTGTCATACGTAGCAATTGAAAAAAAATGTCACCTAGACCAGGACTTGAACCTGGAACTCTTTTCTTACCGGGAAAGTGCGTTACCAATTTCGCCATTGAGGTCTCGGCAACTCTTCTTCTCAATTACTAGATTTCATACTTTTTCGGCGATTTTTCAGTCCAAAAGAGTTCCAAGTTCAAGTCCTGGTCGAGTTGGTACATTTTTTCAATTGCTACATATAACAATTCTCTACAAACGGCAGTTTTAACTGAAAAAGTCGAGTTGTCTTGGCAATATCGTTTTGGATGGGAAATATCGAAAAATTTAATTACTCGCACATGTTCTTATTAGTTAACATTTTTTACAAATAAACATTTTTGCAGTACAAAAATATACAAGACATATTACTTTTATAATATATTAAATTATATTTTGATTAAAAGACATTAAGTAAAATATCAATGAATAAATGATATTTTAATCACCAATATACATGGTTTTATATGGTGGAACGAAGATTAGGATGCTCCACACAGTTAACTATATAATGTAACAGTTAACTGTCTTACTTAATATATAATAATAATAATGCTTTGCACAATGACCATCTATAAATCAGTTGTGACTTTATACTTCGTTTTGACGATAACATAAATCATAGCGATAAGAAAGTTTTGCCTTAAAGTAGTTTTATAATAAAGCAGATTAAAAATATTAGATTAATACATATAAGACACGTACACGTGTGTATACACATCAAAATCCGAGAAAGATAGTATAATCTCTGTCAGATTCTCTAAAACTAGTTTAGAGGGTGGTGGGGAGGCGGTGGAGGTTACGGAAAAATACGTGTGAGCTGTGGGGGGGACTGTGCCGGCTGTGGGAGGTCTTGGGAAAAACTGCAATGTGGTAAAATAAGAGAGAAAATTATGGGTTCTTACCTTATTTTTTGAGGGGGCAATAAGGATAAATGGGGGTATATGGAGGGTTGTGTGGAGTTTAATAAGTACAAGTGTATAAAGTAAAAAGTCGCCGTAAAAATTGTTTTCGCGCAGATCTAGCAGGGTCCAAAAAGTTTGAAGTTTATAATAGTCACAGATAATACTAAAAAAATATGCTAACAACTGAAAAACATTGTAAGCATTTGTCCTTTTAAGCCTTTAAAATATCATCGTTTTAGTAGAATAACCCATATGTATGCAAGTTTCAATTGAAAAAAATATTTTTATTTCAAATGTTTTTGTATTTCTGTGATAACACATCTTTTTACTTTATAACAAAAAGCCAGCAATCCCTCAATGTTTTTTAATTAGAAACAAATTTGGTTTTTCTCTTTTATAATTTGCTCCAAAATACGGGAAAAATAAACGAAAATAATTAAAAGTCAGCATCGCTCAGTTATTTAAAAATTTATGAAAGCACGTCAATTTTTATTTTCGTTTTTTGCTTATATAACTTCTTTTATTGCTCTTAAAGAAATTTTTTTTACTGTCAGTCTGCTTTTCATTGAATTTTCATAAGAAAATACTTTTGCAAATTCGTTATTTATTTTTAAAAACTTATTAATTCAAAGGAAGTTGAAAAAATAGATTTTATACCAAAAAACAAGAAATTAAAAAAAAAATAAATGAATTAAAAGAAACAAACTAGGGGGTATAAATGGGTCATGGGACCCGCAGTAAGAACGAAGTTCTTTGAAAATGATATGAGTATAAAGACACACAATTTTTCAGGTAGCAAGGGGGTCGTGGGACTTATAGGAAGAACGAAGCTCTATAAAAATAAGTACTGCATTCATGTAGATCACTAAAACAAAAACATAAAAAACGAATAAAAAAAGGACGTACTGTATATATGCATGACGTACTCACGAAGTTCAACTATCGTGAGTACTGAACTGAATTTTCTTATTTTTTTTTTAATTCGTTTTTCAAGTTTATTTTAGTAAACTACATAAATGCAGTACTAATTTTTATAGAGCTTCGTTCTTTCTATGGGTCTCGCGACCCCCTTGTTACCTGAAAAATTGTGTGTCTTTATACTCATGTCATGTTTAAAGAACTTCATTCTTACCGTGGGTCCCATGACCCATTTATACCCTGGGTTGTTTCTTTTAATTTTTTTTTTTTTTTTAATTTCTTGTTTTATTTTTTTTTCATATCTTGTTTCATTTTTTTCATACTTCATTTAACTTTTTTTTCATACATCATTTCATTACTTTTTCTTAAATTTTTTAATTTTTGTTTCATTTGTTGTTTTATTTGTTTTTTCTCATTATTTTTCGTATTTCGTTTCATTATTTTTTATATTTTTTTTTCTATTTTTTTTTTTTTTCATTCCCTTTTTTATTTTGTTTATTTTTTATTCCATTGTATTCATATCTTTTCTAAATTTCATTTCATTTTATTTTCATATTTTTTATAACAGTCATTATTAGCATTACTGTAATGCTAAAAAAACATGAGGTATAAAAAAAATCGGTCGGTATTTTATGCATCAAATGCATAAAATACAAATTTTTAATGTGTAATAAGGCTTCTTATTCGATTTAATTTACATAACAATATTTATGCTAATAAAATTTTTGTTGTTTTAAATTTATTATTGAGAAAACAAATACATAATTTATCATTAATTGAATGTATTATCAGTGAATGCATATACAAATAGAATTTTATAGTTACGAACCACACAATAAGTACAAGAAACCGAGTTGGTATAGTCAGCAGCGCTCGAAGCAGAGTGGGTAAGGTACCCGACTTGTATGCAGGAGGTTGAGGGTTCGAATCTCTTGACTGGAAAGGTGTGGAGAAGAGTAACATGGCACAGTTGGCAGATATACATACATAGTGGGGAGAGGGGAAGTGTATAGAAAACAGTAGGTGAGGGGGACGGCGTAAGGGGGAAACTTGAGAGGAAGAGACTCTGGGTAAACCACTTTCGTTTAAAAAAAAAAATCTGTCGGTTTTAAAATTCCAGCCCCCCGAGTACGCGACATTTAGAACTTCGTTCTAAAAACTCTCGATTAACTTTAAATAATACTATCACATTAATTTTGACGTAACCATGAGATAAAATGTTTTTTTAATTGATGTCTTACAGTAAGACTTTGAAGTGTTATTATAAACTCTATGGTTGGATCATCATTATATTGTTAATGTAAAAAATTATATTAGTTATTAGTAATGGTGACAAACAAAAAAAATTGATTTTTGTAAGTTCTGACTTTTTGCCAAGAAAAATTCTATTTTGCAACTTAAACAATTGCAAATAATCTCAGTCAGTTTTGCATATTTTTTTCCTAATGAACGACATTGCGTTTGCCAGGAAATTACACAAATTAAAAAAAAAAAAAGTTTGCTCTAGCTTACAGGTCGTACCCAAAAGCCGTGAACAGTTTTAGAGGGGGGGGGGTTTGTTGAATCATACGGTTATTTACGCTAAGGAAGGGGGTAGGGAATAGGGTAAAAAAATCGAAGAAATTGTCCACAGTTCTTGGGTAGGACCTTTTACTCTAAGGCTAAGATACAAAAAATAGCGTTTTTTGCAGTAACGGGTGGATAATCGAACTATTTGTTGCCAAAAAATTGGTGTATGACCTTCATGTATTTCTGGACCATACTGATGAAGCACTTCAGTAATTCTATTAAGAGGAAAAATAAAAAAAATAAAAAAAGTAGCATTGTAGCATCCAGTGGCAGCTCAGTACTGTAGTAGCCAGTGGCAGCTTCCATCTGTAATTTTTTTTTGTGACTAGGTGACCGACCACCCCAACCGACAGTTTTACGCATGGGTCAAAACACGGGCTGTGGCTGGCATTTGAATTGGAATAAGTTGTTGGACATAATTATGTAGTTGAAAACTTAGTATAATACGTTGACAATTGTACAAATACTGATTTGAAATACTAATTCTTACAATACATTGGTACAGTTATATACAAAGTGACCATTTTCATGTTGCCCCCCCCCCTTTGAAATTTTTGTTTATTGATAAAACGAGTTGTCGGACGCATCTAGTAGGTAAAAATTTACAAATATTTTTGTGGTGCTATCAGAATTAGAATAAGTTTCCTCGTTTTAAAAATCAATTTTCAATTGCAACTAAAAAAAAATTATTGGTTAGATTTGATGACATCATCGTATTCTCCATCACTTTTTACGTTGATTAGTACCATCTCTTGATGAATTTATAATGACTTGATTAAGATAACTGTGATTAAAATTATTGATAATTTAAAAAGTACTCGAGAACTTGGACTTAGCGTTCTTTAATCTCAGTTACCAACTTCGCTCGAAGATGTAGAAAGACGTGTTGTCAGTATATTTGTAGGGTATTTGTAAGGTTATGCCTTCTCTAGAATTGTTTGCATTGTCGCCGCGTTTAATTAATTTTAATATTAAGTCAAACTGTTAAAATCCAAAAAAATGAAAATGCAATTACTTTTTTTAAGGCTTTGAGGGGGGTACGAGAGAGAGAGGTGCGATGTTTTACGTTATGTACGCGTGGTGTGCACACGCACACCCTACCTTTTTACATTGCGGTCTTAATTACTCTAGCAAATATTTATTAACATTATTTTTCACAGCAAACCAACTGACTTAAACTTTGTATATTAAGATTCCTAACTTACTATTTTATGGTTGGCTAGAAATTCATTAAACATTGCCTGTTAATTCTAGTTAAGTTTTCAATTGTAAGAAGGATTTTCGACAATTCTCCGTAAGAGCTCATGTTAAAGTACGGGAATTCGTTTTGTTTATAACTCATTTATGAACCAACAAAAGATCTTGTATGAATTATGCTAATGCATTCGTAGAATTATACTTAATTTCATTAAAAACTGACTATTTATTACTTATGGCAGTTAACATCTTAATAGGCATCTCAGTCGTAAAGAAAATTATGAAATTTCAAAAAAGGTACTTGTCGGGAAAATTTCTTCCCACTCTGCGTTTAGGTATTTTCCACGCATATGCCGTTTGTGGCTGATTTACTTGACGGAATTAAGCAGCTCGACACGCATCGAGTCTTCAAGTCGTTGAAAGATTCGCCTACCGTTCTGTGCTTATGTATTTTTACGCATGTGCCAGGTTTAATTTAACTCTAGAAAAGCAAACATTATATTTCACAGTAAAAATCTGAACAAGTTATTTATAATAATATTATATATGTGTATGAGTGATAATTAAATGGTCTTGTCTGTACGCAGTTTCTACTTTCCTTAATGTTGCTACGACTTATAAATTATTTTTTACATTTACAAGTCGTCACTAATCTTTAAACTATGATACTATTACTTTATAGCTATGTTTATATTTCTGATTATTGAATGTTAATGAATTATAATAATTCTAATTTTTTTGTAGACTTGTCAATGCCTGTTTAAACAGGTGATCTTTTACAACTCCAACTCTTTACTATTTTTCCAAAAATAGTACATTACGTACCAAAGGCAGTGAAGTAAAAAAAGTCTTAGATCTCGCATATAATGTCATCAGAGGCAAAGCCGTAGGTGACAATCAAAGACTTTGTAGAGACTTGGCAGTGACTTTACGCAAAGGTACGGGCAAAAGTTCCATATTACTCTTGTACAAACTGAATAGCATGTACAGTTTGTGTCTGAAAAAGTGCCTAAAAAAGTCTTGAAAAAATACCAAAAAAACTTCTGGAAAAAGTCCTTAAAAAAGTACCGGAAAGTATCCTGCGTGAAGTACCAAAAAAAGTACATAATGAACTCCAGGAAAAAGGACCGGAAAAAGTCCCACAGAAAGTACTGGAAAAGGTTCCACAAAAAGTACCAAAAAAAGTCCTGGAAAAAGGACCGCAAAAAATACCGGAGAAAGTACCGGTAAAAATCTCGGACTTAGTACCTGAAAAATGCCTACAAAAGAAACCGGAAAGAGTCTCAGAAACAAAACCGCTAGAAGTCCCAGAAAAAGTCTCGCAAAAAGTATTAGAGAAAGTCCAACAAAAACTACATGAGGAAGTCCCACAAAAAGAACCGCAGAAAGTACCAGAGAAAGTCTTGGAAACGGTACCACCAACGGTCCTGGAAAAGGCACCGCAAAAAATACATAAGAAATTCCGGCAAAAAGTACCAGAGAAAGCACCAAAGAAGGTCTCAGGAAAAGTACCTAAAAAAGTCCTGATAAAAGTACCGAAAAAAGTCTCGAAATCAGTACCACAAAAAGTCCTGGAAAAAGTACCGCAAGTAGAGTAGAATAGAATAGAATAAAACTGTGTGGTAGAACCACGTACGGAAGAATAGTACATTAGAAATTTCTACAAATAGTACCAAAGAAAGTGCAGCAAAAGTACATAAGGAAGTCCCCCACATAAAGTACCACAGAAAGTACAGGAGAAAGTCTCGGCAAAAGTACTCGAGAAAATCCCGTAAAAAGTACCATAATATGTCCCTGAAAAAATACCAGAGACAATCCCGAAAAAAGTACCGGAAATAGTCCTGCATAAAGTACCGTGAGCACTCCCACAATAACTACTGGAAATGGTTCCGCAAAAAGTACAGAAAAAAACCTTGGAAAAAGTACCGCAAAAAGTACTGGAGAAAGTTCTAAGTAACAAACGACTTCTTACAGTGAAAATATTGTCCCTGTAAAAGTTATCAATTACGTAGCAATTAAAAATTATCGGCTGCCTACACCAATCGATACCAAAGAAAACTTAGGAGGACTTCAGGGGCTTGAAGGGTACACAAGGGGACTTTGGGAGACTTTAGAGGTCTTGAGGGGGCTTTGGAGGACTTGAGAAGATTTAAGGGGATTTTGGATGACTTGAGAGGAATAAAGAGAGCTCTGGAGGTTCTAGAGGACTAAAAGTGACTTAAGGGGACTTAAGGGGACTTAAGGGGATTCCGGAGGATTTAGGACTCAAAAAAGCTCTAGAGGACTCAAGAGGACTTAATGGACCAAAGAAGACTTTGTGGACTTGAACGATTTTGAGGAGACTTTAGAGGACCTGAGAGGTTTTACTCCGGCAAATTTGAGTGAACTTGAGGGTTTGAGGAGAATAATTACTTGGGGGGACTTCAAAGGACTTGAGTGGTACTTTGTGTAACGAAAAAAGACTGTAAGGGACCTCAGGAGACTTTAGGGCTTTTTAGGGGGACTTTTGGGGGATTTAGGGGACTTGTGGAGGACCTAATCGTAGTTTATGGGTGGAAAAAAATACAACTATTTGTATTAAAAAATTGTTTAATTTATTTAGTTGAAAATTATTTAAACTGCAACGTCAACAAACTTAATTTTTTCCTTTTTTTGGCTTGGGTTGCGGAGTCGCCACAACATTTTTGTCAAGGCAATCCGGTACTCCTCTTTGCTCAATACATTTGTAGCTTTGTCTTTAACGTAATCTATAAGAAAAACGACATGTTTTTAATTGAATTCAATTGTTATATACCATGATCTTTACTATGTATCAAGTAACCGTAGATACAATTATATATTTTAGCAGGAATTGCTTGGTAACCCCCTTGTCCTGTAGCTGACATAAGTTTCAACTTGTCGACTCCAATTATCGACTTCATCAGCCCTCGGATCAAGTCGTTATTATCCTGAGCTCTTCTCAGAATTTAATCGAGCTCATCTTTAGATAGATGAATGTCGTGTGACTTATGCAACTTAACCTACAATATTTTTGTATTATTCTTATTGCATTTCATAATGTTTACAATTTTTCATTATTAAGTTTTCTTACGTTATTATCTTCTGTTTTAAAGACAGATTGAAAATTAGCCACAAATTTTTGCTCCCTTGATATCATTTCTAAAAAAGTGTATAAGTGTTTGTCAACATCTCATAATACTTTTATAATTATGATTATTTTATTACTTACCACATCCAGATGTTCCAGAAATCTGAATATCTTGAACTATGGGTTCATGCCGCTCCTTTGCTAAAGTATTTTCTTTTGCAAACTCAACAGAATCTGCAATAAAAAATGAGTAACTATATGTAATTTACTAAGTAATGTTACAAAGTTAGTTAAGAGTAACGATAAAGGTATCTAAAATAGCATTTACTTGTAGCTTCTTGTGCTTCTAGATCAGCAGCAGTATTAGCTGCATAAAAACATTACTTATAGAAAAATATAAAATGAGAATATACTTTAATATGTAAGTTCGTTACTTTGCATGGACTGATGATGTACTTGCATGATGTCCATCCTTAGGTTTCGTAGATACGCTGAGTCTATATTTCAAAGAAAATTATAAAACCTTATTCAAAACATTATTTACTGCTAAGACGACAAATTACATTATCGTTTCTAAAACATTAAAACACAATTAGTCACCTTGTGCAGTATAGTCTGGGTAAATAAAACGTCCATTGGGCAATACAAAGAGCTTCCACAAGTATCGCTCGTCGTCTTTAATGTAGATAATAAATAATATTAACCTTTTGTTTAAAAACATCCAAACGGCAAATAGAAAAATATTAAAATACAACCCGTAACGTGAACGTTCGCATTATAATTGGACTTAGAGCAATGAATTTTGTCCTCGTAACTTACGCGTAGGAAGTAAAGCAGTAAGCACTGCATAAAGTCACATAAAAGTTCACCATGCACACACGCTTATTAGTTTGGCAGTTTAGAAATAAGAGAATAAAATATGCGCATGACAATGTCAATGTTCTAAATTAGTAGAATTTATTTTTGATCAACAATGCTGAAGCTCTAAATTAGAAAAAATCAATTTTCGCTTGCTCATTCTTCGATCGAAGAAATAGATATATTTGACAGCATAAAAGTAAGAACAAATTGGCAACATGATTCACCACTTGATGTCAAAATTTTCAGTGCGTAGTATCGTTGATTACGCTTCACCATACTTGCACTTTCAATATCTTAAATCTCCTGTGACTCAACCACATTTGTGAAAGTACCTGGAACTTTTGACAGCCACTGCACCAAAAAAAACATTTTTTTCGTGAAAACTGAAGAATCGTATAAGACTTTTTTTTATCAGACTAGTTTCAACTGTCAAATTATTGCAAACAGACAGCGTAGCGACAGTCATGACAACGAAAATTAAAATTCATTTGATAATATTTTAAAAAATTCGAAAGTGAAAAAATGGAATTCTTATGATGAATTATAAGTAAGTACTTATGTTGTTGAAGGATGATAGAGCTAGTTGCGCCGTATCAAATTGAGAACTAATCGCTGCAAATGGCCCTGTTCCTCTCTGAATTTATCGGAGTGCATTTTCACTCAGAAAGGATAATACTCGGTAACTCATAAGCGAGGATAAATTCACTCACGTAAGAAAGTAAATTTACTAGAGTACGATATAATTTCAGTTGAAGAGCCAGACAAAAATACGGTTTCTCTCACTACGAGTATAATTATCTCACTGTTTGAGTGAATTTCTTTCGTATTCAAATAATTGTATATTTACTTATTATAATCAAAAATTTACTTATATATAAAGGAAATGATCAATTGACTACCCCAATAGCACAGAACTTTTCAAAATGTTTTTACACTTCAAAATCGTTTTTCTGACTTCACAAAGTTTAAAAAAAATTTTTTCGAATTCACAAAGTTGTAAAAACATTTTTAAAACATTATGTGCAATCAAGGTAGTACTTACATTGTTGATGAGATATTACCAAAAAATTAAAAATTATGTTGACTTGCAGTTTATCATATTTGTCAATCTCGCTATCCCTTATCACAAAAAAATTGTCTTAAATGCACAGAGCATAACTACTGATTGACCTAAGACTGCTAGTTGTGTGAGTAGGAATATCTGGCGGGGAAAAATACATATAAAAATAGTCAGATGTTTTAACAGCATACCTAAGAAACAGATAAACGATCCTCAAAATAAAAAGCAAAGGTGAGCGGTGAGATTTCAACGGTCATCAAAAAAACGTCGTAAAAATACAAGTTCCTTGTATCCCTCCTAAATTTGTCATGATTTTACTACTACTATTGTAGTTTTATCATGCTCAGCATTGGAAGTAATGTTACTTATCAATTTCGTAAAAAATAGTAGTCTTCGTCGGATAAGTGCCATCGTCTCCGGGGCTATTTTGCGGCCCAAGGGACCTGCAAAGCAGGGCCCGAGGGACGTAAGGTAGCCATGGAGCGATGGCGCTTATGTGGCGAATGCTATTTTTCCTACCGAGGGCGCACTAGCCTGTCTAAAATGTCTGAGGTAGGAAAAAATTATTATTATATTTCTGATTTACAAAATTCTCATGACTAACGTTGTAATTCATATTTTATAGGAATATATTTTATGCTGTTAGGCTTATCCCTAAATTATTATTTAGTGGTCATAGTTTTTGACACATCACTATAAAATATAACTATTATTTTAAGTTCAACCTTGCAATAAGCAGGCATTTTTTTTTGTCAGTAAGTATTTTCTCTTGCAAAGCCTTTACTGCAATTTTGAAGTCTTCAAAGAACTAGTTATAGTTTAAGTACTTATTAACAGGTGAACATAAACTTAGTTTTAAAAACTTTCTTTCATCACGCAGACATTAATAATCAACCAACTATAGCAAAAAGAACTTCTCTCTTGTCTTGATTTTATGATAAATATTCTTACAGTTAAAGTTTAAGGCATTAACATCAATAAAAAGGAATTTTTTACCTATTAACGTAGCAAATAAGCATGATACAGAGATTGCTAGCAAGCTTCTATCGATATAAAAACTTTATATCAATTTCTGAGCTTTATAAAATCTTTTATAAAATTGGTATAAAATACATTTTTTTGCTCCGTACAAATTAGAGATATTTAACTGCCTATACCAAAAACAATTCTATTATACGCCTTGTTTACAGGATAAATAGCCTTACAGTAAGAATCTCAGGTAGTGTTAT
Source organism: Copidosoma floridanum (assembly GCF_036245765.1). NCBI lineage: Eukaryota > Metazoa > Arthropoda > Insecta > Hymenoptera > Encyrtidae > Copidosoma > Copidosoma floridanum. Next base: position 27,248,842 of record NW_028321907.1, read on the forward strand.
GAACAAAGAAAAAATTTTTTTTATTCTACGTTGCAAATTAACATGTCTAGGGATTGTCTGCAAGCGTTTATTGGTAAAAAAGCTCCGCAGCCGTAAACAAACCTTCAGAAATGTTTTTCTTTAACCTCAAGAACTTGTATAAAAAGTTTACTTTCCTTTTGTTTACTTGAAAAATACAAATAGCTCTTACATTATCAATTGTGTATCATATAAAAAAGTATTATGTCACCATGTTTGTGCCACAATCATTTTTGCTGTCAAAGTTTTTAGTCTTTGGACAAATAAAAATGATAAAATATTAAAATTTAACCTCAAACTAAGCATCTACGTGATTTTGTCAGTATGTTTTAACAATAACTTAACTTCCATTTTTGAGACTTGTTATAATTTTCTGTATAAGTTTTATTATTTTATAGTGAGGTAAATATTAAATGAGTATCTAAAATACTTTTTAACTACGCAGAAAATTATAATTATCAACTGCCTATAATGACAGCATTTTTTTTCAGTTTTGTCTATGAGATAAATAGCTACGCAGTACAAGTAATAGGAAGTTACATAAAAAAAAATCTTACTATTTGACATTGTTCATATGCATGTAAGAGAGATTGTCAGCTAGCTTTTATTGATAAAAAAGCTCTATAGCCGTTTTTGAACCTTTTAAAGTGTAACAATAGCATCCTGCTATTTCCATTGAACCTACTAATCAAACTAATTTTAAGTTGGCTGCACTGAAAGTCGGTCATGTAAAATAGGATTTGATTCATTTCAAGGTGCATCGAGAGAGTCTGTAAGGAGAGTTTTAAGGATGAAAAATCGTGCTTACAAACTGCAAAAAAGGCAGGCCCTGCAGAACACTGATCACGGTAAACGTTTACTTTTTTTAAATCAGATGTTACGACGATTAAGAAGGGATGGTCAATTTTTCAAACGTTTTTGCTTCACTGACGAGTCGATATTCACCCAAAAAAGGTTTGAAACAAACAAACTCTGCATTAATGGAATTCAGAAAATGCAAAGTGACTATGTTAATTTTTTTTTTAACCATAATCATTGAACATTAAAAAAAGTTAGTTTAGAAATGTGGGTCAATAACTCGATCAAAAAAAGCTCCAGTTTTAAATTGCCCTTAAAAAAAGTGATGCCACAGATTTGGGTTAAGCAGAGCGCTAGCTTCGAACAATTTTTTTCCGTAAATTTTATACTGGCAAGATAATGCAATCCCGTAATCAAAAAAGTTCTTTTATTACGCTCAAGAATAAAATATCAGTATTACTACTACAAAATAAATGAAAAAATTTTATGAGTTATCGCTTTATTCTACTTAAACTAGTGTTAGGGTTCAGTCTCACAGCGCATTATAGAACTGTAATATATACCCCGTGCAATAGAACGAGCCAATCAGAGTTATTGTGCACCTTTATATTCTGCTAAGACTAAAGATCACCCCATTCACATGGGCAGGAAAGACCGATACGTAACTTATTTAAGCTCGAGAGCACAAGTTACAAAAAAGTACATCAAACCTCTTACTTGCACTTACGGGCTGAAATGGGTTGTGCATCAATCTTTCTTGTCGATGTAAATAAAGCAAACTTTGTTTGAGCAAAATTAAAAAGTGTGCAGTAGCTCTAATTGGCTCGTTCTATTGCGTGGAGTCTATTTGACATTTCTTTTACGCACCATAGGATTGCACCCTTAACGCGTTTTTTATGGCTAAATCGAGTGAGCGTATTTTTTTACAATATTTCAAATATAATTTAATTATTCAACTATTAATGACACTCACAGGTGGTACAGGGATATCGAACACCAAAATCAGCGGCGTATAATGGTATGGACTGGGATTGTCGGTGATCGGATTGTTGGTCCTCACATAATTGAGGGAACACTTAATAGAAGAGCGTACATTAAATTCCTTAAAGAAGATCTTCCTCAACTTTTAGCTGGAAATCTTATACGCGTGAAACAGATGTGGTGGATGCATGATGGGGCCCCAGCTCACAGCCCTATTCACGTGCGCAATTACCTGAATACCATCTTCCCACGACGCTGGCTTGGTAAAAATGGACCATTCGAGTGGCCAGCGAGGTCACCTGATCTAAATCCGTTGGATTCTTATCTTTGGGGTAAACTTAAAGATGTTTGCTACAGGACACCTACTACAACCCGAGAAGATATAATTCAGTGAATAAAAAACGCTTGCACTTCTATAATAACAGAAGAGCTGATGAGAGTTTAAGGACATTTTGAGAAGAGAGTCCGTTGTATCATTGAAAAAAACGGTGGTCCAATCGCTGGATTTATTTAAAAAAACTATTGATATTGTTACTTATTGATTTATTTCACAAAATATATTAAGAAGCATACAAGGAAACTTGATAGCATATGACAAGATGAAAAAAAAAAAAACTACGAAAGTGACAGCATTCCGGGGTTAAATGCTTCACGCGACCGTAGGCATGAGAACTTTATTTTGTTATTTTATTATTTTTATAATAAAAACGTTGTTTCTCTTGCCTTTACACTATTCTCAGGGTTAAATTTCAATGATTATTCTTTTTTTTGAAATAAAAGCCGCAATTTAATCATCACCTTGAAAAATATTTTTCCCATCTTTTTTAAATGAGCTCAAATTTCAAACTTGAGCCTGGCATCGTGTTCCTCGTAAAAAATAAGCCCTAAAGAGACCTTTAGTGAGGACACTTTATTCTACCTTCCTGAAATAAACACGGTGGACACATTAGTTGGGTCATACGATATACGCGAGACATAAGAGTTTTTTTACATAATTTACATCAAGTACTATTCATCGATTTTTTTTTTTTTTTTTTCGAATTTATACTTTTATAGGCGCGTTATGCGTGATAGTAAATCAACGATTTCAGAGTTTTGACCATGAGAAAATGTGTAGCGGAATTGAATTTTTCATTTTATTTCCCCCCTTACCCCGTCTCCCTCACCATCAGTCCCCTACACGCTTCCCCTCACCTTGTCTCTTCCAACCGAGCTGCACCAGTCTCCTGCACACCTCCTCTCACCATGTTGCGTTTGGCCTCACCCCGCCATTATCTTTCACACCACACCATCAAAGTACACACGCCAAACAATTTATTTTTTATTTAATTTTAGTTTTTTTCCCACAGTAATTTTATTTGTTTTATTAAAATTTATATTTATTCTTCTACAATTCTAAAAAAAAAAAAACCCACTTTCTAAGAGATTTGGACCCTTGACTTCTTGCGTACGAGTTGAGTATCTTACCCACTCTGCTACTAGCGCTCCCGAAGTGACAATTTCGGTTTTTTCTACTTATACTATGGTTTGTATCTAAATTTTAATTTAAATATTCATTTACTGATTATTATTTAATTTAGTTTGATAACATGTTATTTTAATCATGAAATGATTTATTTCATTAATTTTTTTTTTGCTTAATGACGCGTACTTACCTCCTTCGAAGTCGACGATCTATGGTGTTATTCTACGTATCTTTCGACCACCACTTTTCCCTGTTTTATTTGCTCTGGCGCCCTAATTATTATAATGTATGTGATTTACGTCGTGCTGATTTCAAACAGTTTAATTAATTTTTCACAGTGGACAGTTGCTCACGAAAAATTATAATGTATTAATAACTATAAATATATTTATGATAAATTGTTTTTGTTATAGTTTCACGATGCAGTAAAATAAATAATTTCAGAAATATTATTTTTAAAATGTAAAACGTTTATCATAAAATGTAAATCGTTATTGAAGTGTATAATTTACATCTTTTTTTTTCAATTCACACCTTTGGTTTGGCGGACTCCGTGTGACCATTACGTAAATATTTGGAGGCGTAACCTATTGTTTTGTATTTTTTTGTATTGTTTCCAAAGGGAACAGTGAAATTAAATTTCATTAAAAATAACGTGGAAGACCTCTTAAGTTGTTCGATCATCGACAAAGTCAATGAAGTGGTTGTCAATTATCAAGAAAAGCTCTAAAGTTGCACACCTCTTTTGATTGCACGCCTTGTTTTATAATCACTAACTTAATCTAGACACATAAACACTCAGGTGCCTACTGTTCGTAGCATAATATCATCAACGAAACTAATACTCTGAAGTTAAGAACAGGCCACTAAACAGACTGCTAAATGAAGTAATTTATATAATACTGATAAACATAATGTTGTTGCAAAGACTTAAAATAAATACACTATTATAATTTTATTTTAACATAATAAAAACAATTCAACAAATTCACATTATTACAAACTTTCAGAATAGTTGTTAAATCTCTTAAAAAAAACTCTCAACAAAAGTTAGAAGTAAGCATATTTCTGGTGCTTTAAAATTTTTATACATTTATTAATGAATAGTTTAGCAAAATTGAAAATTAAAAAAAAAAAATTTTTTACTAAAAACTAAGTTATACAATTCTCGGTTTATGAGGTAATCAAATTAATATAAAGCTGACATCTTTTACTTGATTATACGATGAAAAAAGTTGAAGTTTAATGTAAAAATTTTGTAACTGGTCTTTGTATCAGCACACGTTTGGGAGAGCCATATAAAAAAAAATCAACGCCAAAAGATATGAGAAAATTCATTTTTAAGAGATGTATTTTTAAAGATCATTTACTTAAGTAATATCTATCATCACTTATACGTTACTAGTCATAACTGAAATTACTTCTTTACAATTCATATGGAATTTTCATATCTTTCCGCTATCAATTGTGTTCATTTTTCAATTTGTGCTGATACAAAGACCATTTAAAATATTTTTAAATTTAACTTAACCCTTTACATCGTATAATCATCAAGTGAAATTTGTTGGCTTTTTATTGGTTTTATTACTTTACAAGCCAACTTTTTTGGTTCTTTCTCAACTTGTTCTTTAATAAATGTATATGAATAAAGCACTGGAAACATGCTAACCTTTTTTACAATTTCTTTTCTGGAGATTAATAAACATTATAACATGATTATAACATGATTACAATAATTGTTCAACATTTCTCCCTTCTTCATCAACAATACAGCGCATTCGTTGTATAAGCGATCGTCGTGTATTCCTTAGTGCTTGTGGTGTAATTTCGGCACAAGCTCTACGAATCCTCAAGATTATGTCTTCTTTGGTCGTAGGAGCTTCTTCATAACATCTATAACAATGTTTTATTTTAGACTGATTGCTTATACCAAATATAAATAGTAAAATATAAACTTATAATGTATAATTTAATTTTTTCAATCACACCTAGAACGAAAGTGACTCGATACTGAACGCTGCGCAGACAGGCAGAATGGGTGTGATGAAAAATCATATATACACGACAGGAGATATTAAAAAAGCCTCGAATGACTGTAAACAGTTAAAAATTTTGTGTAATTGAGTAAAGTACACAAGTTAAGTGTTAAAATTAAATAATTTTGTGTTTTTTCTTACTTAAAATAAAATCAAGAAGTACACGAAATTCGGGTATAACAATGATTATCAAATGGTTGAAATATACAAGAATTGTGTATTTTTGAAAAGACATTAGTGTTAAATGTAACTTACACAAACCTTGCATAGCCAGATCGATTTTAAACAGAATTTTAAACAGTGTAGAGCCTAGTATGGAAAAATTGAAAAAATTATTTTTTCGAATGTTAGTTAATCCAAATTATGACTTATTTCGCCATAACTCTATTAATCATGGACATACGGGCGTTTAAAGATTAGGCCATTTTTTACCGCACAATTTCGAATTTTAGCACTGCCATGGCTTCGTACTCGTTTGTATCGATACAATATACAGTAAGAAAGGCTATTTTCATGATTAATAATATTTAAAATACGTTGGCTAGGGCGTAGTAAGGGAAAATGAAAAAAAACGTTTTTTTTGAATTTAACTATCTCCGAATTATGGCTTATTTTGCCATAACTCTATTATTTACGAAGGTACGGGCGTTTAATGATAAGGCCATTTTTTTAGCCAAAAATTTCGAATTTTAAGCACTGACGTGGATTTTTAGTCAATTATAGTGATACACTAGACTGTCTGGAAGGCAATTTTTATGATACACACTTTTTGAATACGTTGGCTATTCGTGAAATCTGGGATTTTTTTATTAATATCCCTATGTGCGTAATATACTACTCATGCCTGTAAACAGAAAATTGTTCCTTTCGTTGCGTTTAGATATGTCATCTTAAAGATGTAACGTTTGAAAAATATTATTGAATTGGGATGTTTTACTTTTCAACTAACTATTTGTAGTTAAAATTATAAGGGTCATTCAACGTCAGATTTAAAATCAAATAATAGATTTTGCTAAAAATTATTGAAATAGATTAGGTATCAAAAAAAAGAAAAAAAAATCAAGTATTTTTTCAGAGCTTTCACTCACCCCCCCCCCCCTAGACATCAGAGGCGATCTCAAGATAATATTCGCAGTAAAATCAGGATTTTTCACCCTTTAGCCGTTTTTTCGACCATACGGATATTTTTTCGACCCAAAGCCCATCAAGGCATATACTTACAAATGGCTAGGGGGTCGTTTTCACTTCTTTTTTAAGGTTAAAAGCTTCAAAACCAAATTTCTTCAAGTATGACAATTTTTTTTTGTGTCGAAAAAATATCGAAAAGTTCGAAAAACTGCTAAAAGGTGAAAAAATTTCTATTTTACTGCGAATTTTGTTTTGTGATTGCGACTAATGGTAAGAGTAGTTAGTGAGAAACCCTGACAAAGAAGTCATATATGAAAAAATATTTAAAAAAAATAAAACAATGTAACTTGGCCTTCAAGTATCCCCACAACCAAAAATTGCATGGTGTCAAATTAGGAGAACGTGGTGGCCATAAATGTGGATTTCTTGTTCCAATTCATCGTCGAGGAAATATTGCATGAAGACAGTCTGTAGCTACAGCGCTGTTATGGGCAGGTGCCCCATCTTGTTGCCACCACATCTCTCTTAGTGGTACAGGATTTCCTTGTTGAAATAGGAGCATTTAATTAAGAAATGACTATTAACATATAATTAGCGACTCTGATAGGCAAAACAACTGAAAAAATAATTAAATAAATTCATATTAAACTACAGAATAAATCAAATCCTAATAAAAAATAAGCATAAATTTTTATGAAGTGTACATAAAGTAACAAATAAGCGTAATGGTCATTGAAATTTGATTTCACTGAAGTAAATTGTTTGGAATTTATTTTATCTCAAGTTTTTTTATTAAAAAATGTAAATATGTAAATAATGTAACTACATTATTTTACAACGTATTTTGGAAAAAATAAACTTTAAGTTCAAACTCTCCATTTTTTCCATAAAAAAATGTTTTTGTGCGAAAACAAATGGCCCCACTGAAAAGGGCGAGAAAAAATACATTGATTAATGTCTTCAGATTATTTGTGTATCTATTTAAAACAGACTGCGAGAAAATTCAACATTGCGCGTTTGATGTGAAAAAGGCGTTGTGAGCACGTGGTATTCCGCTTGGCTGGATACGTATAGTTATTTGCCGATGTCAAAAATTATTATTTGAATGTGTAATATAATTTTATGTATATAGAACGCATCCATTATCCTCTCCAGAATCGTAAAATAATAATTTATAGGTGTACTTTCAAGTAATGGAGGAAGTGTATTTGTCAAAAATTCTTCATAGTCATTAGCACGTAACGTATTTTCAAAAAAATAAGGACCAATGATTCTGTCTCCAACAATGCCAGCCCACGTATAAACAGTCCACCTCCTTTGGTTTTCAATTTCATGTATTACGTGTGGATTTTCGCCTCTTCTTGACCAGCTTCTTTTGTTCTGATGGTTCAACGTGCCTTTTTGAGTAAAATTACTTTCGTCCATAAAATATATGCGACGAAAAAAATTAGGATCATTGTCTGTTTTCCACAGCATCCATCTTGCAAACGTAACTCTTCTTTCGTGATCACCTTCGTGCAATTTTTGTACTTTGCGAAACTTAAAAAGATAACGTGTTTCTTTAGCAATTTTTCTTACGGTTTCTCTGTGTCCACCTAAATATATTTAATATTTTTAGCTTTATTACATTTTATATATATATATATATATATATATATATGAATATTTTTTAAAAATATTTTACAGCCATTTTTTGAGAACTATGCCCTATAGGCTCTGCAATGCTGTGTTACTATGCATTTACATGCTATCGTCATTGGCATAGTAAAAAACCGCCACAGATTTAATTGTGACATCAATCACTTACACAGCAAAGGGGACCTTATTTTACATGGCTTCCGAACCATTTGGCCACAGTTGGTAATACGCACTTAAGAAATAAGTTTCTCAGATGTGCGAGCCAAGTGAGTGAAGGCCGAGTCTTGAACTCGTGAGCATGTGTTACCAAGCCCCCGAGCTACAAGAACTACAGCCTTTACCACTGTGCTACCGTGGCCGCCTATATATATATAGGGAGTGTGTCTTGTCTACAGGTAATAGTTATACATATATACGCGGCATGGGTTTATAATATACACACACATATACACGCAAGTGACACGTGAGCGTCGGGAAAAAAAGGAGGCTCTCAGCTCTCTTCACTCGGGTGACAAACTCGACTTTTTTTATCGAGCACTAGTTGCGTATTGTACTGTTTGAGCATTAATTTTTTTATTTTATCACTATTTTCTTTAAGTTTCGTAAACTAATAACGCGTAAACCGCGATGTCAGATATTCTAATTAGAAAAAAAAGATAAAACATGAGTAAAAAATACTAAGAAGCATGCATGAAGAGCACTAGAGTTAAGCTAGTATATCTATAAAAATAATAGTTGATATTATATAATTTATATATACCAAGATGTGTTGCTAGAGCTCGTACACTCTGCACTGGCTCCTCTTCCAGGGCTTCTTCAACAGCAGCTCTTAAAGGACCGTCCCTCACAACTGTATGTCTTTTCGCTCTAGGCAGATTCACCACTCCATTGTCTTGATAAGCTTGAAAAATGCTATTAATTTTATATTATTTATTAATAATCTATTTATTTGTTATTAGTTACTTAACACTTGACGATATCACATTAATTACTTTCGAAACGTAGCTCGAACTGGGCAACGTAAATTTGGATATCTGACAGTAAAAAGTCTGATTGCTGCCCTAAAATTGGTCTGCCCATTAACCCTTGTTTCTAAAATACACTCTAACACGCGCATTTGCCTCCGTTCTGGTTCTTCTCTTTGATTCGGCTCCATTTAACTATCAAACGTTAAAAAAACTTCACTATTTACTTCTAGTAGTTGAATAAAAACAAAATTATTGTTAGTATGCAAAACATACGATGTTATCGACTCGACTGCCGCAATCCATATGTCAAATGTCTCGATCGCACCGCTTTCAAAGTTTACCAATAAAATATTTACCATGGCAACGAGTAGTTTACTTTTTAAAAATTTCGAAGTTCTATTGTCAATCGAAATTAATAGCATAGGGTAAAATTGAAAGATACAAATATCTTAATAACTATAAATACAATATACAATAGATTTTTACAGTTTTTAATAAAATTTGTATCTAATTTGCAATTATTCAAGCCAGTATTTTATATTAATCAGTTTTTTACTTCCTCTTCCAGTGCTAAGGCAGAATTAAAGAAAGTAATACTTTAGTCAGTAATGTTGAAATATATATCCATAAAGATTTCTGAGATCCAAAAAGTCTTGGAAATATTCAAATTTTTTCAGAAATTTTTGCTACATTATTGGAAAATTGGATTTTTCGGATTTTCAAAAAGTAATTTGAGATAAATAAAAAAATGTAAAGAGGTTAAACAACTGCTTAAACAAAAAATATCATAGAAATAACATGATTTTTTTTTTATATTTCGATGCTTAATTTTTTTTGTTGTGATTTCTAACTCTTACCATTTGAAAGAGCATACTCAAAAACGTAGGGAATAGTGCTTTTATTAATTTTTTTTTATAAATTTCATTATAGGGTTAATAATTTATAAATTTAAACTTAAAGGTAAAAATGGATTGGGGCCGAAACTGGTTAATGCAGTAAGATTTCTAACAACTTAATAAATACACGAATAATTTGAAATTTTACAGGCGTAATAGTACCATTTCATTAATTTTATTTTTTTAAATGTAGGTTTTTAAAAATTTTTTTGTTTCCTTGTATTACTACCCTTACGTTACGTATATGTTTTATAACGTGTTTCGTAGTAGGTTGATTTAATTTTTACGTTTAAATTTTTCATTTTGTTAGCACGTACTTTTTGAAATTTTTTTATTACTTTTTAACGCTGCTAACAATATTAAGTCAGTATTTTGGTGATAAATTTTCTTTAAATAAAAATTTATGAAATAAAAAAAATTGATAAACATTAATTTTGTTAATCGTATTAGACAACATTAATTTCGCTTAGCAAAATAAATTTTCCCATAAACATATTTATTTAATTGTAAAAAAAAACAAACAGATAAATAGATATACATAAATATTTTTTTTTCATATATTAAGATGTATATCTGAATCAGGTGGATGTCTAAAAGGTATCCGAGCATACATAACCGTATCTCGCACATAATCGTTTTAATATACGATTTATGTGATTCATAAAATGTAAACGGTAACTGTTCCTGTAAAATTATTTTTATATGTACTTTTCCGTAGATTGGACATGTGTACATTTCCATCAAAATAAGTTTGGTCAAATTAGGTTAATTACAGCACGGTCCGGAACAACAATCAATTTATTACGGAGCCAAGGTGACTTTCAATGACAGTTAAAATTTTTTCCCCCAGGTAAGTCGTTATTATAGTGCGATTACCAAACATTGAATTATATTTTCAATAAAGTAAGTAAACTCGAGTAGGTGAAATTTCATTTTATATTGTAGTAATACACGATAGCTCAGGAACGTGCAACTATTATTCGTGATCTGCATGGATACACCCTCAAGCAGGCTAAGGCCTACATCGGAAAGCATCAGGTCACCATCAACTGCTTACCCGTTAACGTTTTCCGAAATGTGCTTGCAGACAAAATAAGCGTTGACATTGCTGAGTATATGTCTCAATGCAAGAGGGGCATCGAGGTTAGGCAAGAGTCAGTTGAGTACATTAAGGACGGAGTCGCAATTCTTATCAGCGATAATAGAAGGAGATTGATAGAGGACGTGAAGACGTATGTTCAGCAGCTGCAGGACGACGAGGTATTTTTGCAAACCGCCTTTACAAAGCTGATGGAACAAAAAGAAGATATGATCGTATACTACGGTCGCGACTGCACCATACCTCCAAACGGTAACGCGTATTTACGATTCCCTTCGTCCACGTTGCCGGCACAGTCTAGCCACGTCAGGTCCATTATTCAGGGCGTGCATACGCCCATGTGGTATGTCAGAGGAGTAGGATCAGCCACTGCATTTCATGTAGAGGACGGCGAACTTGCTTCCGTGAACGTGCTAATTTGCCGCGAGGCCAAGTGCTGGGCGTTTATTGCAAAAGAGCAGTGCGCAATTTCGGCACAACATATTAAAAACTACCTGGTTCAATTACCCAACTGTTTTCTCTACCACAAGCTAGGCATCGTCATCAGCCCCATTAAGCTTGATGAATGGGGCATCGACGTGCACTATCTCATACAGCGGCCAGGAGACCATATTTACATTGGAGAGAGCATGCTGCACGCCATTGTCAACAACGGCCTAAACCTTTCTGAGGCCATCAACTTTGGCACGTTAACATCTGCCAGGAGCCTCGAACAGACCGCCCACTCGTGTCTCTGTACTGCTACAGGTCGTGCACGGTGATGTTAGATTTTTTTTAACAAGATTGTCGTCACATCGGGGAGCAAGAAGTAGATTAAAAGAAAAAAGGTGCTATGGGGCAAGAAAAAAAATTTGAATGTACCGTGGATGCCTGCCAGGGCCAGGCGAGAGTATTCGTGTGTAAGCACGAGTTTCAGTGGCATCTCGTAAAAATACACGGTGAGTTGCCAATAGCGTGCAGACGTGACCCAGGCTGCCAGTTCTACTTTGCAAATAAGTCACAGCTGTGGAGGCACTACCAAACAAGCTACAATTGCGAGGGTATGATTGAAAAGCGGTGTCAGATAGATAGCTGCAAAAAAACGATAAGCCAGCAAAAAATGACTCGACATATGGAGACTGTTCACGCCAAAGACAGGAAGAAGGGTACCTGCGACAACTGCCGATGCAAAATGTTTAAGAACAGCTTGCCCCGGCACTTAAAGCGGTGCAGTGGCCCTGTACAGTGTCAGGATTGTTCTAAAATTTTCAAAAGTAATCAGGCAAAATCAGCACACAATTGTGCCCAATTAGTTGAAAAAATTAAATAAATTATGATAATTTAAACAATCGATGTAATGCAACTTTTAAATGTTTGTAATAATTATGATGTTATAAAGAGCTTTACATTATTATTAAATGAGGGTTATGGTTGACCGAATAACAAAGATTTGTTATTGTTTGCGATCCACAATATGACCAGAAAACAAATATATATTATACATTTTCATCCACATTTTTAAGAAACTTAAAAAAAAGCATATGTTCACGTATAAAACTAAAAGATAATTGTTGATTACAATAAGGCAACTCGAATTGTTGTCGTGACATCCGTATCTCCGCAAGTGGTGAAATAATAGAGACAGCTGTTGCAGGCGCTCTCTAACTGACAAATCTCGATTCAAGTTGAAAATGAAGATTGTTTGATAATTGATAATGACATTAAATAGCATAATATGATAATAAACTAAATTATAATTCACAAACTGTTTTTAAGACGTATTTTACTCTCATTTTAAAGTGTTTACGAAATAATTTTTTTCGTTTCCTCAATTGACTAGAGAGTTCCTGTAGAACCACTAATAGATTGTCTTAAAAAAAAAAATAAATAAATAAACTAAGTTTTTGCCATAAGAAGCAACCAATCGCAAACGTAGATTTTCAAATTTTATAGATATTGCGTTTTAAACGTTACGAAAGAATGCAAATATTAACAATTCATGCTATTTATTATTCTTTAAAAGTTAAAAGAATTTTTTTTACAAACAGAAGATTTATTTATCAAAAATGTAAAAATTGCTCAGGAAAAATGCTTTTCTTTCTACTCAACAAATAAATAAATTAAACAAATTAAGCAATCCTTTCTAGCCTTGAAAAGCTGCTTTTCATTAAAATTAAAAAAATTAACTAAGCGACATCAGGCGTTATTGAGGGTTGAGTGTTCCCTCGATAGTAAAAATAGGATTTGCCACATAAGTGCCATCGCTCTGTAGCTACCTTACGTCCCTCAGGCCCTGCTTCGCAGGTCCCTCGGGCCGCAAAATAGCCCCAGAAACGATGGCACTTATCCAACGAAAACTACTACTTTAAATAGTTTCACAGTCTTAACAATGGCTTTAATCAACTCCTACTAAGTAACCGTTAAAAAAATCAAAATTAACAAAAGAAGTTAAGCCGCCATATTTTATGTGACATCGTACAAAATGTACCATTTACAATAGACGTTTTTTAATGTCAACACCTCTAGTTGTACTGAAAAAAAAGTGATAAGGCAATCTCTTAAAGCTGTTGATGATGATTCAATGAAGATGATAGTGAAAGATGACAAGGGGCTGGAAGGGGAAGAAAGGCAGGTTAGTTAGTTAGCAAATTAATGAATTCCATAAAATACATGTATGTACGTCTGTATAGTGTGTGCATATCTGTGCACTTGTGCGTAACTGTATTTGTGTGTGCCTCTGTGTAACTGTACGCGTGTGTTTAAATTTATAAGTGGGTATGTGTATCTGTGGGTATGTGTTATAAATACTTGTACGAATGTGTAATTGTATTTGTAAAATTGTACCTGTATGAGTGTAAAATACAAAATTTTGTATGTATGTGTGTGTATGTGCGTGTGTGTGTGTGAAGTAATTTAATTGTAATTATATGTATCGTTTTCTTAGAAACCTCAAGAAGTTCTACATATAGGGGATTTTTGTTATTTGGAGTATTGGGAGCTACCAGCATGTTTGTATGTGTATCCCATCTGCCAAATAAGAATAGATCAGCCTTCTATATTATTATTGTGAAATTATCTCTAGAAAGATAAAACTTATTTAACGTATACATAAATACAAAGTAAACATAATAAAAAATATTAAAAAATGAATCTTTTCTTTCAGTTGCAGTTAATTAGAAAAAAAATTCATCGTTTTTTTTTCTCTTCTCTGTTTGTAAGTAATTTAATGAAGTGTGAAATTGATTGTAATTGCTTAATTTATAAAAGAAGACAACTAAATAAATCAAAGGAAACAATCATAGGTAGCCTTCAGAAAATAATTTTTTATTTAAAAAAATATAAACATGACTAATCGAGCATCCCACGCAGCCTCGATAAGAGAAAACAGAAAGTATAATTACCTATGGAATTTAAAAATCCAGAGCAACTTTAATATCAATTTTAAGACTTGTGTTGCGACTCATTTAAAAACTGATTGTAAGGCGTATTTTGAGACCAAACATAAGTTTGAAATGTGACTGACATTAAGAATAAATTTATTACTTACTTTTGCGACTTATTTTTAGGCCGTCTTCTATACTTATTTTGTAACCTGTTCTTAGTTTAATATGTCATTTTTCGTCATTATAATCTCGAATAAGGACTAAGCTCAAGAAAAATGCCTACACGCAGTTCATGTATATTATTTGTCTAAGGGTAACTTTTTTGTCACGCCTGCCCGAGGGTCCTAGCGTGCCAAGCTGCACAATTTTGACATTTAATAAAATTTTAACATCGTTTTGTAAGATTTGTGTTCCAGCTTATACAAAAAATGATTATTATACTGACTTCTATACTTATTTTGTGACCTGTTCTAAGTTTGGTATGTTATTTTTTGTCATTTTTTTCCTCAAATGAGCAATTAACTCATGAAAAATGCCTACACACATTGTATGTATGTTATTTGTCTAAGAGTATCTTCTTTTTTACGTCCGCTAAAGAGTCCTAGCGTGCCAAGATGCGCAATTTTGACATCCAATAAAAATTTACCATTGTTTTCAAGACTTGTGTTCCAGCTTATAAAAAAATAATTATTAGACTGGTTTCAATTCTTATTCTGTGACCTGACCAAAGTTCGATATATCATTTTTCGTAATTTTTAACCCACATGTGCACTGTACTCATGAAAAATGCCTACGAGCAATTCATGTATATTATTTGTGTTATAATAACTTTTTTTTTACGCCTGCCCGAGGATTCTAGCGCGCCAAAGAGGGCAATTTTGATATCCAATTGAATTTTAACATCGCTTTGTTAGACTTGTGTTCCGGTCTATACAAAAAATAATTATAAGACTGACTCCAATACTTATTCTGTGACCTGTTTCTAGTTAAATATGTCATTTTTCGTAATTTTTTACTCGCATGTGCACTGTACTCAAGAAAAATGCCTACACGCCGTTTTTGTATATCATTTGTCTAACAGTACCTTTTTTGTCACGCCTGCCTGAGGGTCCTAGTGCGCCAAGCTGCGCAATTTCGGCATCCAATAAAATTTAAACATCGGTTTATAAAACTTGATTTTCAGCTTATATACAAAATAATTGTAAGTCTGACTTATATACTTATTCTGTGACCTGTTCAAAGTTTAGTAGAACATTTTTTGTTATTTTTTTTTTAATGAGCACTCTACTTCAAAAAAAATGTCTGCAGGCAGTTTATGTATATTGTTTGTCTAAGAGTATCTTTTTTGTTACGCCTGCTTGAGGATCCTAGCGTTCCAAGCGGCGCAATTTTGACATCCAATAAATATTTAACATGGTTTTTGGGACTTGTGTTCCAGCTTATATAAAAAATTATTTTTAGACTGACTTATATACTTATTCTGTGACCTGTTTAAAGTTTGATATGTCATTTTTTGTAATTTTCAACTCGCATATGCACTGTACTTTCGGCGAATGCCTATGCCAAGCTTATGTATTTCATTTGTCAGAGAACACTTTTTTTGTCTTGCCTGCCCGAGGGTCGTAGCGCACCAAGTGGCGCAATTTTGATATGAATTAAAATTTTAACATCTTTTTTAAGATTGGTGTCCCAACTAATATTAAGAATAATTATTAGACGTATTATAATATTTAAGACACGTTTGAAAAGTGACTGACTTAAATAATAATTTTAATACTTAATTCTGCAACTTATTTGAAGCCAACTTCTATACTTATTCTGTAACCTGTTTTAAGTTCGATACGTCATTTTTCGTCATTTTTATCTCTAATGAGCACCGTACTTATGGATAATGCCTACGCATAGTTTATTTGTATTATCTGTCTTAGATTACCTTTTCGTTACGCCTGCCTAAGAGTCCTAGCTCGCCGAGTGGCGCAATTTCAACATCTAATGAAATTCTAAGATTATTTTTAAAACTTGTGTCCCAGCTAATATAATAAATAAATATTATACGTATTGTAATATTGAATATAGGTTTAAAGTGTAACTGACGTTGAGAAAAATTCTAATACTTGTTTTTTTAACTTATTTAAAGCTGACTTCTATACTCATTCTGTGACCTGACCGAAGTTTGATATGGCATTTTTCATAATTTTTAACCCGCATGTGCACTGTACTTATGGATAATGCCTACGAGAAGTTCATGTATATCATTTGTCTAACAAAAACTTTTTTGTCACGCCTGCCCAAGGGTCCTAGCGCGTTAAACTGCGCAATTTGAACATCCAATAAGATTTCAACATCATTTTGTAAGACTTGTGTTCCAGCTCATACAAACTATAATTATTAGACTGTCTTTAATACTTATTCTGTGACCTGTTCTAGGTTTGATATTTTTTTTTTTTTGTCATTTTTTTTCTCGAATGAGCCCTTTACTCATGGAAAATGACTACGCGCATTTTATGTATGTTATTTGTCTAAGAGTATCTTTTTTGTTACGCCTGCTTAAGGGTCCTAGCGTTCCAAGCTGCGCAATTTCGACATCCAATAAATATTTAAGATTGTTTTTAAGACTTGTGTTCCATCTCATATTAAAAAATATGCATGTGCACTGTACTTAAGAAAAATGCCTACGCGCAGTTCATGTGTATAATTTTTCTAACAGTATCTTTCTGGTCACGCCTGCCCGAAGGTCCTAGCATGCCAAGCTAAGCAATTTTGACTTCTAATAAAATTTCAACATCGTTTTGTAAGACTTGTATTCCAGCCTATACAAAGAATTATTATTAGACTGTCTTCTATATTTATTCTGTGACCTGTTCTGAGTTTAATATATTATTTTTTGTCATTTTTTTCTTGAATGAGCACTGTACTTACGAAAAATGCCTACGCGCATTTTTTGTATGTTATTTGTCCAAAAGTATTTTCTTTTTAACGTCTGCTCAAGAGTCCTAGCGTGCCAAGCAGTGCAATTTTGACATTAAATAAAATTTTGACATCGTTTTGTAAGACTTGTTATTCAGCTTATACAAAAAGTAACTATTAGATTCACTTCTATACTTATTCTGTTACCTGTTCTGAGTTTGATATGTCATTTTTTGTTTTTTTCAACTCGAATATAAACTGTACTCTTAGCGAATGCCTACGCCAATTTTATGTATTTTTTCGTCTAAGAGTACCTGTGTTATTTTGCATACTCGAGGATCCTAGCGTAACAAGTAGCGCAATTTTAACATCTTATGCAATTTTAAGATTTTTTTTAAGACTTGTGTTCCAGCTGACCTGAAGAATAAATGTTATACGTATTATAATATCAACTATACGTTTGAAATGTGACTGACGTTGAAAAAAATTACAAAAATTAATTTTTCAACTTATTTAAAGCTGACTTTTATACTTATTCTGTGACCTGTTTAGAGTGATAAATGTCATTTTCCGTCATCTTTATCTCTAATAAGCATTGTACTCATAGAAAATGCCTACGCATAGTTTATGTATTTTATCTGTCTAAGATAACCTTTTTTGTCACGCCTGCCTAAGGGTCCTAGTGCGCCAAGTGGCGCAATTTTAACATCTAATAAAATTTTAAGATTATTTTTAAGACTTGTGTTCCAGCTCATACAAACTATAATTATTAGACTGTCTTTAATACTTATTCTGTGACCTGTTCTAGGTTTGATATTTTTTTTTTTTTTGTCATTTTTTTTTTCGAATGAGCCCTTTACTCATGGAAAATGACTACGCGCATTTTATGTATGTTATTTGTCTAAGAGTATCTTTTTTGTTACGCCTGCTTAAGGGTCCTAGCGTTCCAAGCTGCGCAATTTCGACATCCAATAAATATTTAAGATTGTTTTTAAGACTTGTGTTCCATCTTATATTAAAAAATAATTATCAAACTGACTTCTATACTTATTCTCTGACCTGTTTAAAGTTTGATATGTCGGTTTTTGTGATTTTTAACTCGCATGTGCACTGTACTCTCGGCGAATGCCTACGCCAAGTTTATGTATTTTGTTTGTCTAAGAGTACCTTTTTTGTCTTGCCTGCCGAAGGGTCCTAGCACGCCAAGTGGCGCAATTTGAATATCTGTTAAAATTTTAACATCTTTCTTGGGACTTGTGTCCCAACTTATATAAAGAATAATTATTAGACGTATTATATTATTTAAGATACGTTTAAAATGTGACTGATATCAATAATAATTTTAATATTTAATTCTGCAACTTATTTAAAGTTAACTTTTACACTTATTCCGTGAGCTGTAATAAGTTTGATGTGTTATTTTTCTTAATTCTAAACTTGCATGTGCACTGTACTTAAGAAAAATGCCTACGCGCAGTTCATGTGTATAATTTTTCTAACAGTATCTTTCTGGTCACGCCTGCCCGAAGGTCCTAGCATGCCAAGCTAAGCAATTTTGACTTCTAATAAAATTTCAACATCGTTTTGTAAGACTTGTATTCCAGCCTATACAAAGAATTATTATTAGACTGTCTTCTATATTTATTCTGTGACCTGTTCTGAGTTTAATATGTTATTTTTTGTCATTTTTTTCTTGAATGAGCACTGTACTTACGAAAAATGCCTACGCGCATTTTTTGTATGTTATTTGTCCAAAAGTATTTTCTTTTTAACGTCTGATCAAGAGTCCTAGCGTGCCAAGCAGTGCAATTTTGACATTAAATAAAATTTTGACATCGTTTTGTAAGACTTGTTATTCAGCTTATACAAAAAGTAACTATTAGATTTACTTCTATACTTATTCTGTTACCTGTTCTGAGTTTGATATGTCATTTTTTGTTTTTTTCAACTCGAATATAAACTGTACTCTTAGCGAATGCCTACGCCAATTTTATGTATTTTTTCGTCTAAGAGTACCTGTGTTATTTTGCATACTCGAGGATCCTAGCGTAACAAGTAGCGCAATTTTAACATCTTATGCAATTTTAAGATTTTTTTTAAGACTTGTGTTCCAGCTGACCTGAAGAATAAATGTTATACGTATTATAATATCAACTATACGTTTGAAATGTGACTGACGTTGAAAAAAATTACAAAAATTAATTTTTCAACTTATTTAAAGCTGACTTTTATACTTATTCTGTGACCTGTTTAGAGTGATAAATGTCATTTTCCGTCATCTTTATCTCTAATAAGCATTGTACTCATAGAAAATGCCTACGCATAGTTTATGTATTTTATCTGTCTAAGATAACCTTTTTTGTCACGCCTGCCTAAGGGTCCTAGTGCGCCAAGTGGCGCAATTTTAACATCTAATAAAATTTTAAGATTATTTTTAAGACTTGTGTTCCAGCTAATATGAAAAATTTTGATTAGACGCATCTTAATAGTTAATATAAGCTTGACACGTAAGTGATATTGAGAATACTTGTAATACTTATTTTTGCAGCTTATTTAAAGCTGACTTGTATACTCATTCTGTGAGCTGTTCTTAGTATGATGTGTCATTTTTAGTAATTTTCAACTTTCATGTGCACTGTACTTATGGAAAATGCCTACGCGCAGTTTATGTGTATCATCGTTCTAACAGTACCTTTCAAGTCACGCCTGCTTGAAGGTCCTAGCGTGCTAAGCTAAGCAATTTTGACATCTAATAAAATTTTAACATCGTACTGTAAGACTTGTGTTTCAGCTTATACAAAGAATAATTATTAGACTGGCTTTTATACTCGTTCTTTGACCTGTTTGGAGTTTAATATGTTATTTTTTGTAGTTTTTAACTAGCATGTGCCCTGTACTTATGGCAAATGCCTACGCAAAGTTTATCTATTTTATTTGTCTAAGAGTTTCTTTTCTGTCTCGCCTGCCTAAGGGTCCTACTGCGCCAAGCGGCGCAATTTTGATATCTAATAAAATTTAAACATCGTTTTCAAGGCTTGTGTTTCAGCTTATATAGAAAATGATTCTTAGACTGACTTATATAAATCATTTTGTTACCTGTTCAAAGTTTGATATCTTATTTTTTGTCATTTTTATCTTGAATAAGCACTGTTTTCATGGCAAATGCCTTCGCGCTGTTCATGTAATTCATTTGTCTAAGAGTACCTTTTTTGTCACGCCGGACTGAGGGTCCTAGCGCGCCAAGTAGCGCAATTTTGACATCAAATAAAATTTCAACACCGTTTGAAAGACTTGTGTCCTAGCTAATATAAAAAATAATTATTTATATATGTTTAATATATGTTTATGATGTGACTGACATTAAGAATAATTTTAATACTTATTTTTGCAACTTATTTGAAAATGATTTCCACACTTATTCAGTGACCTGTTCTGAGTTCAATGTGTAGATTTTCGTCATTTTGGTCTCGAATGAGCACTGTACTCAAAAAAATGCCTACACGTAGTTTATGTTTATTATTTGTGTAAAAGGACCTTCTTTGTTACGCCTGCCCGAGGGTCCTAGCGTGCCAAGCGGTGCAATTTTCACATCCAATAAAATCTCTACATTGTTTTTAAGATTTGTTTTTCAGCTCATATAAAGAAAAATATTTAGACTGCTAATATACTTATCCTGTGACCTGATCAAAGTTTGACGTGTCATTTTTCGTAATTTTTAACTTGCATGTGCACTGCACTTATGGAAAGTGCCTTCGCGCAGTTGGTGTTCATTATTTGTCTAAGAGTCCCTTCTTTTTTACGCCTGCCCAAGGGTCCTAGCGCGCTAAGCAGCTCAGTTTTAACATCAAATAAAATTTGAATATCGTTTTTCAGACTTGTGTTTTAGCTTATACAGAGAATAAATATTATACGTATTGAAATATTTAATATATATTTCAAATGTAACTGACGTTAAGAAAACTTTTAATACTCATTTTTTTAACTTATTTAAATCTGACTTCTATAATCTTTCTGTGACCTGACCGAAGTTTAATAGGTCATTTTTCGTCATTTTTAACCCGCATGTGCACTGTACTCATGGAGAATGCGTACGCACAGTTTATGTTCATCATTTGTCTAACAGTACCTTTTTTGTCATGCCTGCCCGAAGGTCTTCAAGTGTCATGCTGTAAATGTTTGACGTCCAATGAAATTTCAACATCGTATTTAAGACTCGTGTTCCAGCTTATATAAAAAATGATTATTAGACTGACTTATATACTTATTTTGTGACCTGTTCAAAGTTTGATATGAAATTTTTCGTCATTTTTTTTTAATGAGCGCTCTACTCTAAAAACAATGTCTACCGGCAGTTTAGGTATATTATTTGTCTAAGAGCATCTTTTTTGTTACGCTTGCTTTAGGGTCCTAGGTTACAAGCTGCGCAGTTTCAACATTCAATAAATATTTAACATTGTTTTTAAGACTTGTGTTCCAGCTCATATGAAAACTTATTATTAGACTGACTTGTCTACTTATTTTGTGACGTGTTTAAAGTTTGATACGTCATTTTTTGTAATTTTCAACTCGCATGTGGACTGTCCTCTTGGCAAACGCCTATGCCAAGTTTATGTTTTTTATTTTTTTAAGAGTACCTTTTCTGTCTTGCTTGCCTGAGGGTCCTAGCGTGCCAAGTGGGGCAATACCGATATCTATTAAAATTTTAACATCTTTTTTAAGACTTGTGTCCTAACTAATAGAAAGAATAATTATCAGACGTTTTATAATATTTAACATACGTTTAAAATGTAAGTGACATAAATAATAATTTTGATACTTAATTCTGCAACGTATTTAAAGCTTACTTCAATACTTATTTTGTGACCTGTCCTGAATTTAATATGTTATTTTTCATCATTTTTCTCTCGAATGAGCAATTTACTCATAGAAAATGACTACGCGCATTTTATGTATGTTATTTGTCTAAGAGTATTTTTTTTTATTCGCCTGCTCGAGGGTCCTAGCATGCCAAGTGGCGCAATTTTAGAATACAAGAAAATTTCAACATCGTTTCTGAGACTTGTGTTTCAGCTTCTATAAAAAATAATTTTCAGACTGACTTCTATACTTATTTTGTGACCTGTTCAAAGTTTGATATTTTATTTTTTGTCATTTTTATCTCGAATGAGCCCTGTACTTACGGAAAATGCCTACGCGCAGTTCATTCATTTTATTTGTCTTAAAGTACATTTTTTGCCTCGCTTGCTTGAGGGTCCAAGCGCGCCAAGCGACGCAATTTCAACATCCAATAAAACTTTAACATCGTTTTTAAGACTTGTGTTACAGCTCATATAAGAAATAATTATTAGACTGACTTTTACAATTATTTTGTGACCTGTTCAAAGTTTGATATCTTATTTTTTGTCATTTTTATCTCGAATGAGCCCTGTACTTATGGAAAATGCCTACGCGCAGTTCATTCATTTTATTTGTCTCAGAGTCCCTTTTTTGCCTCGCCTGCTCGAGGGTCCAAGCGTGCCAAGCGACGAAATTTCAACATTCAACAAAATTTTAACGTCGTTTTTAAGACTTGTGTTCCAGCTAATGTTAAGAATAATAATTAGACGCATTTTAATACTTAATATAAGTCTGAAATGTAACTGACATTGGTAATAATTTTAATACTTATTCTTGTGATTTATTCAAAGCTGACTAGTATATTCATTCGGTGATTTGTTCAAAGTTTGATCTGTCATTTTTCATAATTCTTAACTCGCATGTGCACTGTACTTATGGAA
The DNA here is from genome assembly GCF_036245765.1 of Copidosoma floridanum. Lineage (NCBI taxonomy): Eukaryota > Metazoa > Arthropoda > Insecta > Hymenoptera > Encyrtidae > Copidosoma > Copidosoma floridanum. Next base: position 27,271,915 of record NW_028321907.1, read on the forward strand.
AATGCTTATGCGCAGTTCATGTGTATCATTTGTCTAACAGTACCTTTTTTGTCACACCTACCTCAGGGTCCTAGCGCGCCATGTGGCGCAATTTGTACATTTAATAAAATTTAAACATCGTTTTTTAAAACTTGCGTTGTAGCTAATATGAAGAATAATTATTAGACGTATGATAATATTTAATCAACGTTTATGATGTGACTGACTTAAGAATATTTTTAATACTTATTTTTGCATTTTATTACAAGCTGACTTCTACACTTATCCAGTGACCTGTTTTTAGTTTAATGTGTAGGTTATCGTCATTTTTGTCTCGAATGAGCACTGTCCCTATAAAAAATGCCTACACGCAGTTTATGTCTATTATTCGTCTAAAAGAACCTTCTTTGTCATGCCTGCCCAAGGGTCCTAGCGCGCCAAGCGGTGCAATTTTCACATCCAATAAAATTTCTACATTGTTTTTAAGATTTGTTTTTCAGCTCAGATAAAAAAAAATATTTAGACTGCTAATATACTTATCCTGTGACCTGATCAAAGTTTGACGTGTCATTTTTCGTAATTTTCAACTTGCATATGCACTGCATTTATAGGGAATGCCTACGCGCAGTTGATGTATTTAATTTGTCTCAGAGTACTTTTTCTGTCACTCCTGCTCGAGGGTGCTAGCGTGCTGAGATGTGCAATTGTGACATCCAATGCAGGTGTAATTTTTTTTTTAAGACTTGTGTTCTGACTTATTCAGATACTTATTATTATACGTATTTTGAGACCAAGTATGAGTTTGAATTGTGACTGACATCAAGAATAATTTTTATTTTCATTTTTTCTAAAACTTAAACAAGTGCCTAGAAAGTTTTCTTTAAGCACTTGCCAAGAGTTCCCTAAGTATTTACTTAGTGCCCAGCATGTAGACACCAAGTATCCGTTTTACGACGACTAACTTACATGTCGCACTAGTCCGAGACTCGTCACGTGTCAGGCTTTTTTATTTTATTGAGTAAATCAGCCGCAAACTGCACATGCGTGGAAAATAATTTAACAAAGAGTGAGAAGAAAATATATATTTGCTAGAGTAAATAAGACCGCAAAGTAAAATGGTAGGGAATGCTCACGCATCCCACGCGTACATATCGTAAACATCGCACCTTTCTCTCGCATCCGACTCAAAGCAATTGCAATTTGAGTTTTCTTATTTGAATAGTTACTGTGTAGCAGTACTGACTCTTTGTAGTACTGTTTCCGAGACTTTCTCTGGTACATTGTGCCAAAATTTTTTTGGCACTCCTGCCAAAACTTTGTTCGGTACTTCCTGCATTACTTTCTTATTCATTTGCTGCGGTACTTTTTGTGGGACTTTTTCATGTATTTTTTGAGGTACTATCTCCGGAACTTTTTTGTGGTACTAATTTCGGTACATTTTGCTGGACTTTTTCGAGTACTTTTTCTGGGACCTCCTCCAGTACTTTTTGTGGTACTTTCCCCGATTTTTTTCCCGGAAATTTCTCATGTACTTTTATCGGTACCTTTTCCAGGACTTTTTGCGGTACTGTTTTCAAAACTTTCTCTGGTATGTTTTGCGAAACTTTCTTGGGTACATCTGTCAAAATTTTCTTTAGTACCGTCTGTGGTACTGTTTATTGGACTTTATCCCGTACTTTTTACGGGATTTTCTCAGGTACTTAGGCCAGGTTTTTCACCGGTACTTTCTCTAGTGTTGTTCACGGTACTGATTCCGAGACTTTTATCGGTACTTTTTGCGGGACTTTTTCAGGTCCTTTTTTTGGGACCTTCTCTGGTACTTTTTGTGGTACTTTCTTCGATTTTTTTTGCGGGAATTTCTCATGTACTTTTAGCGGTACTTTTTTCAGGACTTTGTGCGGTACAGTTTCTGAGGCTTTCTCTGGTACATTTTGCGAGATTTTTTTGGGAACTTCTGCCGAGACTTTTCCCGGTACTTTTCCCGGCAGTACATTCTCATGCATATTTTGCGGTACTTCTTGTGAGACATTCCCCAGTACTTTTTTCAGGACTTTCTCATGTATTTTTTGCGGTACTTTTTCCGGAACTATTTATAGTACTGATTCTGGTACTTTTTGCGGAATTTTTCCGAGTACTTTTTCCGGGACTTTCTCTGGTACTTTTTGCGGGAATCACTTATGTACTTTTATCGGTACATTTTTCAGGACTCTTTGAGGTACTGTTCCCGAGAGTTTTTCTAGTATATTGTGCGGAATTTTCTTGGGTACTTTTTGCAAAACTTTTTTCGGTCCCTTTTGCTGGACTTGCTTATGTTTTATTTTGGTACTTTTTTCGGTATTTGTTGCAGGACTGTTTCTGGGGCTTTCAGCGGTACTTTTTCCCAGGTTTCTAGTGGTTTCGTTTCCACGACTTCTTCTAGTACTGTTTGCAGGACTTTCTCAGGTAATTAGTCCAAGATTCTCGCCAGTATTTTCTCCGTTATTTTTTGCGGTAACTTTTTCCGGGACTTTCTTCAGTACTTCTTGCGGAACCTTTTCCAGTACTTTTTGTGGGACTTTTTCTGGTACTTTTGGCTGGACTTTTTTATGTACTTTTTTCGGTACTTCACGCAGGATATTTTCCGGTATTTTTTGCGGGACTTTTCCAAAAGTTTTTCTGGTATTTTTTGCAAAACTTTCTCAGGCACAATTTGTACATGCTATTGAATTTGTACAAGAGTACTATGGAATTTTTTCCCGTACCTTTTGCGTAAAGTCACTGCCAAGTCATTGCAAAGTCTTTTTAGTCCTCTCAAGTCCTCTGAATTCTTCTTGAGTCCTCTCAAGTCACCCAAAGTCCACTTAAGTCCACCCAAGTCCCTTTAAGTCCTCTCTAGTCCTCCAAAGCTCCCTTAAGACCTCTAAAGTCCCCTAAAGTCCCCTTGTGTACCCCCCAGTCCCCTTAAAATCCCCTAAAACTCTTTGTTTGAGATTTGGCCTCCGCAAGATTAAGGAGGTGTATTGCTGGATTGGCTTCCTCTCGAAATTAATAAACTTAAATAGCAGGTGAAAGAAAAAAAGGCAGGAACAGAGAGATTTTCTCCTAAAAAGAGTTTAATGAAAATAATAAAAAAAGCTACCATTGGTTACAAAGTGTATGCGCACGTGCGAAGCTCAACTTGTTCGCTCGGAGGTAGCGGCGTGGCGGCGCGAGAGAGCGAGCTTGAGCCGACGATGCAACGCAGTGCACTTGAAGCCGCTGGGCTAGAATAGCCTCCCTACTCCTACCTACCCGAAGCGTCTGCTGCCAAGTACGCACGAGCTACCTGAGTCTCGTCGCTGAGACCATTTTTATTTAGTATAGCAAAAGCCTATACATACCGCCAGCCCCGTTGGAGACGCCACGCATACTATAATAATGCGTAAAATAATACATGATCAAAAGTACATTTTATGTTTTTGAAATAACAAACAAAATATCAATTATTTCATATTAACATAAGAACAAATTAGATCCTTTTATCTCTAAAGTGTATCGCGGCTGGAGGATTTAAAGAGAATATATAATCTAGCATCAACGCTGAAAGTACATTGTCGCAAAACAAAAGAGGTTTATAAAGCACATATAATTACAAGCAAAAATAAATGTATTCTACACTCGATTAATAGAAGTTCAACATTTTAATATTCTAAATCTTTCGGCAAAGTAGTAACTCAAAATCTACTCATTTTTTTCAAATTGAATTTAATAATCAAAATAATAATTTTCTATCAAAAAATTAAAAAAAGTAGTGAATAAGTTACACTTATCTCTAATAGATCGCAACAGTTCAAATAAAGGTTCGCATTATCTTATTTTCAACGCCACCAGCCATAAGAAAAGTTTAAAAAAAAAATTTTTTTTAAAGTTTTTTTTTTTTTTTTTTTTTTTAAAGTAAATGGTACGATGTGAATAACAATTTGCAACGCGAAAACTATCTAAGTAACAAAATTGTACATAAAAAAAATTATCATTAACTAATTCATAACATAAATTTTTATGGCACTCAGCCATCAATCTTTTACAATAGGTAACGGACACAACTTTACCACAGGATGCTTAAAGGTGGAAGACGTGGTTTCAACTCTTGCCACGCGAACAATATTGTCAGCCCCTTTTATAACCTGGACAATTTTTCCAAGTGGCCATTTTGATGGTGGAACGTTGTCATTAATTACAAGGACAATAGATCCAACCTCCAAATTTGGTTCTGAGTTGCACCATTTTGTGCGCTGTTGAAGGGCGCGTAAGTACTCTTTGCACCAACGATCCCAGAAATGGTCTCTTATCTGTGATAGCAGTTTCTAACGAGCGAGGGGGGAAAGCTTTTCGTTCGTAACACTAGACTCGGGCACTGAAACAATCGGTTCATCTATTAAAGAAAGGCCAGGTGTCATTGGCATTGGGTCATTAGGGTGGTAGCTAAAATGAATTAAAGGTCGAGAGTTTAAGCAGGCCTCGACTTTGCAGAGCAACGTGCTTAATTCCTCGAAAGTCAGTTTGGTGTCGCCGATGACTCGACGCAGATGCCTCTTGACAGAGCGCACTCCTGCTTCCCAAAGCCCGCCGAAATGGGGGGCAGACCGAGGGATAAATGACCATTCTACGGTGTCATTAGAAAGAGCTACAGCAGATTGTTTATAAAAGCTTGAAGCCTCAGTGAACATTTGTCTTAGCTGCTTATCTGCACCATGGAAGTTGGTTCCATTATCACTCAAGAGCGTTTGGCAACGGCCTCGACGAGCGGCGAACCTTTGATAAGCAGCAATGAATGCTGAGGAGGTCAGGTTGGATACCACTTCCAGGTGGATGGCTTTAGTTGCTGTACACATAAATAAACAAATGTAAGCTTTCTGAGATTTTCTCCCTTGTCCCTGAGACATAAGTATACGAACTGGCCCAGCGTAATCAACTCCAGCAGTCAAAACGGTCTTATACCTGTAACTCTACAAACAGGAAGGTTTCCCATTTGAGGTTGTGCATGTCGGGAGGAATAACGTGCACACCGAACACATTGATCTATTATACGATGAACAAGGTAACGCGAATGGATTATATAGAATCGAGCTGAAAAATAGATTCTAGTTTGAAGTGGGCCACCATGAAGAGTTTGATGGTGTGCGTGTTTGACTAACAGAGCAGACAAAGGACATGCTTTGTGTAGCAAAATTGGATGTTTTTCACTGTAAGAAGCCAAGGGCGCATTTTCTATACGTCCTGCTGATCTAAGTATCCCAAGGTCGTCTAAAAATGGTTTGAAGGAAACTAGTCGTGATTTTGACAGCAACCTATTCTCAATTTTTAAATTTAAAATATCTGATCCAAAAAAATTGAGCTGTGAGTATTTAATCAAAATATTAAGGGCTTGACGAAGCTAAAGGGTAGTCAAGAACCCAGAGCGACGTGAATCTGGATTTTTAAGGTTGAAAGAGAATCGAAAGAGATAAGCCGTCACTCTAACCAATCAAGTAAGAGAAGAGAATTTTACAAGTAAATCCAGATCTTCATTTGGATGAGCCGTCAAGGCTGTTACTTTAGTTTTCATCTCTGGAACAATTTCGGGGGGCTCAACATACGTTGGAGTAAGATCATGGTCTGGATTTTGAAGACAATCGGGACCGTGCCACAAAAGCTTGAGATCCTTTAATTGTAAAGGAGTGATACCTCAGGTGGCAATGTCAGTCGGGTTCTCAGCAAATGAAATATAATTCCAATCTTTTGGTGGCAACATGGACTGAATCTTCAAAACACGGTTTGCAACGAATGATGTCTATTTTGAGGCATGTCCAGAAATCCAAGCCAAAACAACTCGGGAGTCAGTCCATGCAAAAGTTTTTAATGACTTAATAAGTAAATCTTTCTTAACCCGATCCAGTAATTCGGCCAATAATTTTAGTCCGCAGAGCTCCAGCTTAGGGATGCTTAAAATCTTGATTGGGGCCACACAAGTTTTGGCAACTAGTAAGGTGGATCGACAGACTTTATCAGACAATAAAATTCTCATATATATTACGGCTGCATAGGCACGTTCAGAAGAATCACAAAAGCCATGCAACTCGATATGTGAGGCATTTTCAGAACTCATACCAAGCCACCTTGGTATCTTTATTGATTCTAACTGAACAAGAGATTCATAAAATTCATTCCATTTTTTTGTCAAAGAATCACTCAACGGGCTATCCCAATCAAGGTCTAAATGCCAAGTATCTTGAATCAAAATTTTAGCAAAAATGAAGACTGGAGAGAACCAGCCTTGAGGATCAAAAAGGCGAGCTATTTTTGGTAATATGACACGTTTTGTGGGTGGTTCAGTGGATTTTGAAGACATAGCCATTTTTATTGAAAAGTTGTCTGAGTGAAAATTCCACCAGAGCCCTAGAGCTGGCACACCTTCAGCTTGAGGCAGGAATTTTGATTCTAGTTTATTTTCCTTACACAAGCTCGACATGTTTGATGCCCATTTGCTGAGTGAGAGACCACCAGCCCTAAGGATAGATATCAACTCTTGCTGAACAGCAAGAGCTTGAGCTTCAGTATAAGCTCCAACATAAAAATCAGCCATGTAAGAATTATTAAGCAAAATATCAGCACCAAGAGGATATTTTGCTTGTTCATCAAGGGCTAACTGCTTCAAAACTCTCAAAGCAAGGAATGGTGCAGAGGTAAGACCATACTTATGGTATGCAAACCAAAACTATTCAGAGCCTGTTTAGGATTATCACGCCATAGAATTCGTTGCCATTTACGATCTTTGGGTTGAACTAGGATTTGTCTGAACATTTGAACTATGTCTGCAGTGAAAACATACTTGAACATCCGCCAAGGGATCAGAACAACCCAAATATCCTTTTGAAGCTTAGGGCCAGCATATAGACAATCATTTAAAGAGTACCCTGATGGAGAGGGAGATGAACCACTATTTACAACTCCAATTTTTCCATGAGGATCCGATGTTTTAAAGACTTCGTGATGGGGCAAAAAATGACCATGAGTCAGGGGCGCGGATGAAACAGACATGTGGTCTAACACTTGATACTCAGACATAAATTCAATGTACTTTAATGAAAGTGCAGGATTTTTTTGTGAGCGATTTTCTAACCCAAAGAAGAGTCGAGTGGCAAGCTTAACGTTCGATTGCAGGTACTTCTCTGGGTCAAGTTTAAAAGGTAATGAAACTATGTATCGACCTTCGCGATTACGTTGAACTGAATTTGTGAAAAGTTGTTCGCACCTTTCTTCCTCTTCGGAGGGAATGGGATTATCATGGAGATCTTTAACTTCCCAAAATTTTTGTAAATCACAATTAGCACACTTCTTAGTGTGAGGGACATCAAAGTCAAAATAATTGTCAGACAAACTACTAGATAAGCAGGTGATCAGGTTCTTTTGGATGCTGGTAGATGTAGAAAAAAACGGTTTCCAAAACAGCTCTGTATCAAATTCAACGCAAGATGGAAACGCTTGTATATCCTGAAAGGAATGACTGGGTTGGCAAGATTGAGGAGGACAAGTTTTACCAGATAGAACTCAACCAAAAATAGTAAGTTTAGCCACTGGTTCTTGTACTGAATCGGAGCAACTGCCATCTTTGTATAGAAAACCCGTTAGATCAGCCCCCAAAATAACATCAATTAGACCAGGAGTGGTAAAGATTGGGTCAGCCAGCTTTAGTTGAGAAATATGAGGCCAATTAAGGTTTGTTACCTTTACACTTGGGGTGTTGCGGGTCAACTTGTTTAAGACTAGGGCAGTGAATGGTAATATTGGACCACTATCTGTAATTGGGGACACCGACAGACTAACCTCTTCCTTTATTTTTCCAGCTTGACAAGAATTTATTCTAAACACGGTACTTTTAACCGGACGTCTAGTTTATTTTAAGGACAGGGCTGCATGCTCAAAAACAAAGGATGAGTTAAAAGCAGTGTCCAAGAGTGCCCTAAGTTTAATTGATTTTCCAGATTGAGAAATAAGTTTGACTTAAGCCGTTGTTATGAGTACCACAAAATTGTAAGGTACCGGAGGACAATTAGCCGAATAATTTAGCACTTCATCGTTAGAATCGTTGGATTCATTAGAATCATTAGAGTCATTAGAGTCATTCTCAGCTACATAAGATTGCCGATTGGGACCAAACTGTGATTGAGGTGTTTTTTGACGATTAGAACTTTTGCTTAAGGCATCATGCGTCAAGATATGGTGTTTACCATTACAATCATTGCATCTATAGGAAGATTCACAAGTCTTTAAATCGTGTCCAGCCTTTAAACACAAAAAATACAGCTTGGCCTGTACAATATGCCTTTTCTTTGAACAGGGCTTTGTTTCTTGAAGGTTCTACATCTATACAGGGCATGATTTTCAGAGCAGTATGTGCAAAAATCATCAGACTTGCTTTGAATGGAAGCGCAAGAGTTCATTTTCAGGTTTATTGTTTTTATGGCTCGTCTTTCTGTGCCAGAGATGTCTCGAAACTTTAATTTTTCTTTAATTTAGGTACAACTTGCTATCACTCAAGGATGTCTCCCATTGGACGCGAGTAAATTCATCCAACTTCTTTGACAGAAGAAAAACAAACCATTCATCCCAAACATTAATTGGTTTGTGAAGTCCTTCCAAAGCTCTTATTATTTGTTTAAAAGAGTTAATTAACGACCTAAGGTCCGAAGCGTCTTTGGAAGATTTCACTTATTCCAAATTAATTAATTTCCGTAAACATACATTAGATAATACCCGTGTATTATCATATCAAATCTTTAAATTGACAAAAGCAGACAAATAGCCTTCATTTGTAGGCGGAACATTCGCGATAACCTCTGCAGCTTCACAGATTAAACAAGATTTTAGATACAAAAATTTTCTTACATTACTTAAACCTTCTACTTGGTGTACCAAGGCGTTGAACTGGTCCTTGAAACTGGTCCACTGAAGTGAATTTTCGTTGAAATCAGGCAGGTCAATCTTAGGCAGCTGGATCTGCTCAGACACTGCCTGCGCCGTTGTAGTCGGGTTGTCCACTGGTTGAGGGCCAGGGTCTTGGCATCCCTCAATTTTTTAAATGGCGTTGTCAATATAGCAGCAGGCATCAATGTAGGCCTCCTCAGTTAATGGCATGACGCCATCCTTTACGTAGGAAGACTCATCAATATCCTTGACACGCATCAGCATACGATGATTTTCAAAGAAAGCGTTCCAGTATTGTTGTACAACTCTTTTTCGGCCTTCAAAATGTGCGGTATTTTGCCTTTCTTGAGGCGTTTTCTTGAGGTTTGGCAAAGCATTGGCAAGTTTTTGAGCCAAATCGCATCGTTCTGCTGATGACTCGGTAAGTGTAACTATGATGTCAATGTGCTTTCAAAAACATAGAAGCAAAGGAGAGAAGTTTGTGTCGCACTACAGCAACAGGGCGAATACGTCTCACAGAGAAATTTGCCCACAGCAGCAACAGCACCGGCACGGAACACAAAGTCTTGCGCACCTGATCGAAAGCAGTTACAGTAACAGCAGCCTGGCCCAACAACTGCCAGCTGCAATAAATAGATCGGAAAGCGCCGCACTATTGCAGCAATAGCAGTCTGGCCCAGCAACAGCCAGCTGCTGAGGAGAAAAAGAGAGAGAAAACGCGCCACACTACAGCAGCAACGGCAGCTTGGTTAAATAGCCAACTGCACGAGAGAGGAAGAAAGAAGCGCTGCACTACAGCAGCAATGGCAGCTAGGCTCAACAGCCAACTGCACAAGTGGTAGAGAGATGCTCTGACGATACGACAGCCACGAGCACCGCTCACCGCCCCACGTCCGAGAACAAGAGCCACCACACACGGAAAGATATCAGCGCACACACACACACTGCGGGGAGCACAACTACACGCTATGCTGGAGCAGTGCACGAGTCCAATAAATATGACCACCTTGCTCACCTGCAAGAAAAACACTGTTGAGCCACAGCCAGTCCCGACACTAAAACGGCGGCCAACGACGACTCGTGTTTTAAAAAGGTGCTTGGGCTTGCCGTGCAGACGCGCGTATAGAGGATGCCACGTCCATGGTAAAAATACAAGCGTCAGTCAAGGGCAAAGAAAGTAAACTCACCAGCTCCCAGCAGCAAATTGCAGTGATGTATTACAAGCCTTTCTTTCCCGGCCGATGCACCAGATGTTTGAGATTTGGCCTCCACAAGATTAAGGAGGTGTATTGCTGGATTGGCTTCCTCTCAAAATTAATAAAAATTGAATAGCAGGTGGAAGAAAATAAAGCAGGAACAGAGAGATTTTCTCTTAAAAAGAGTTTAATGAAAATAATAAAAAAAGCTACAATTAGTTACAAAGTGTATGCATTCGTGCGAAGCCCAACTTGTTCGCTTGGAGGTAGCAGCGCGAGAGAGCGAGCTCGAACCGACGACGCAACGCAGCACGCTTGAAGCCGCTGGGCTAGAATAGCCTCCCCACTCCTACCTACTCGAAGCGGCCGCTGCTGAGTACGCACGAGCTACCTGAGTCTCGTCGCTGAGACCATTTTCATTTAGTATAGCAAAAGACTATACACTCTTGAAGCCCCCATAAGTCCCCCAGAAATTTCTTTAGGTCCTTTAAAGTCTCTAAAAGTCCTTTAAAGTCTACCAGAGCTCCCTTATTCCCTTTAAGTCCTTCAAAATCCTATTAGATCTTCTTAAGTTCCCCAGAGTTCTCTTTAATTTTTTAAAGTCTACCGAAGTTGCCTTAAATCCACCTAAGTCTCCAAAAGTCCCTTTTAGACCTTTCAAGTCCTTTAAAGTTCCCTCAAGTCCTCAAAGTTCCCCAAAGTTCCTTCGTGTACCTTTAAGTCCCCTTAAATTCCCTTGAGTCTCTCAAAGTCCCCTATAGTCCCCTTAAGTCCTCTAGAGCACCCAGAGCTCCCTGTAATTCTCTGAAGTCTTCCGATTTTTTCTTGAGTTTTCTCAAGTCACCCAAAGTCCCCTCAAGTCCACTCAAGTCCCTTCAAGTCCTCTTAAGTCCTCCAAAGCCCCCTCAAGACCTCTAAAGTTTCCTAAAGTTCCCTTGTGTACCTTTTAGTCCCCTTAAGTTCCCTTGAAACTCTCGAAGTCCCCTAAAGTCCACCAGAGATTACTTTAGTCCTTTGAAGTCCTCTTCACTCACCTAAAGTCCCCTTCAGTCTTTTAAAGTCCACTGAAGTCGTCTTAAATCCACCCAAGACTCCCGAAGTCCCCTTAAGTCCTCCAAAGTCTTCCAAAGTCTCATCGTATACCCTCTAGTCCCCTGACGTCCCCTTAAGTTTTCTTCAGTCTCTTCGAGTCCCTTTCAGTCCCCTTAAGTCCTCTTGATTTCCTAGAGCTCTCTTTAGTCCATCAAAGTTCCTTGAAGTCCTCTCAAGTCCTCCAAAGCCCCCTTAAGACCTTGAAAGTCCCCCAAAGTCCCCTTGTAAACCCTTCAAGCCCCTGAAGTCCTTCTAAGTTTTCTTGAGTATCAATTGGTGTAGACAGTCGATAATTTTTAGTTGCTACGTAATTGATAACTTTTACAAGGACAATATTTTCACTGTCAGAAATTGTTTGTTACTTAGAACATTCTCCGGTACTTTTTGCGGTACTTTTTCCGAGGTTTTTTTCTATACTGTTTGCGGAACCATTTCCAGTACTTATTGTGGAAGTGTTTACGGTACTTTTTAAAGGAATTTTTCTAGAAGTTTTTTTAGTATTTTTTCAAGACTTTTTTAGGCACTTTTTCAGACACAAACTGTACATGCTATTTAGTTTGTACAAGAGTAATATGGAGTTTTTACCCGTACCTTTGCGTAAAGTCACTGCCAAGTCTCTACAAAGTCTTTGATTGTCACCTACGGCTTTGCCTCTGATGACATTATATGCGAGATCTAAGACTTTTTTTACTTCACTGCCTTTGGTACGTAATGTACTATTTTTGGAAAAATAGTAAAGAGTTGGAGTTGTAAATGATCACCTATTTAAACAGGCATTGACAAGTCTACAAAAAAAATTAGAATTATTATAATTCATTAACATTCAATAATCAGAAATATAAACAAAGCTATAAAGTAATAGTATCATAGTTTAAAGATTAGTGACGACTTGTAAATGTAAAAAATAATTTATAAGTCGTAGCAACATTAAGGAAAGTAGAAACTGCGTACAGACAAGACCATTTAATTATCACTCATACACATATATAATATTATTATAAATAACTTGTTCAGATTTTTACTGTGAAATATAATGTTTGCTTTTCTAGAGTTAAATTAAACCTGGGACATGCGTAAAAATACATAAGCACAGAACGGTAGGCGAATCTTTCAACGACTTGAAGACTCGATGCGTGTCGAGCTGCTTAATTCCGTCAAGTAAATCAGCCACAAACGGCATATGCGTGGAAAATACCTAAACGCAGAGTGGGAAGAAATTTTCCCGACAAGTACCTTTTTTGAAATTTCATAATTTTCTTTACGACTGAGATGCCTATTAAGATGTTAACTGCCATAAGTAATAAATAGTCAGTTTTTAATGAAATTAAGTATAATTCTACGAATGCATTAGCATAATTCATACAAGATCTTTTGTTGGTTCATAAATGAGTTATAAACAAAACGAATTCCCGTACTTTAACATGAGCTCTTACGGAGAATTGTCGAAAATCCTTCTTACAATTGAAAACTTAACTAGAATTAACAGGCAATGTTTAATGAATTTCTAGCCAACCATAAAATAGTAAGTTAGGAATCTTAATATACAAAGTTTAAGTCAGTTGGTTTGCTGTGAAAAATAATGTTAATAAATATTTGCTAGAGTAATTAAGACCGCAATGTAAAAAGGTAGGGTGTGCGTGTGCACACCACGCGTACATAACGTAAAACATCGCACCTCTCTCTCTCGCACCCCCCTCAAAGCCTTAAAAAAAGTAATTGCATTTTCATTTTTTTGGATTTTAACAGTTTGACTTAATATTAAAATTAATTAAACGCGGCGACAATGCAAACAATTCTAGAGAAGGCATAACCTTACAAATACCCATAAAACATACTGACAACACATCGTTCTACATCTTTGAGCGAAGTTGGCAACTAAGATTAAAGAACGCTAAGTCCAAGTTCTTAGTACTTTTCAAATTATTAATAATTTTAATTAAAGTTATCTTAATCAAATAATTATAAATTCATCGAGAGATGGTACTAATCAACGTAAAAAGTGATGGAGATCACGATTATGTCATTAAATCTAAGCAATAATTTTTTTTTAGTTGAAATTGAAAATTTTTAACTATATAATTTTGTCCAACAACTTATTCCAATTCATACGCCAGCCACAGCCCGTGTTTTGACCCATGCGCAAAACTATCGGTCGGGGTGGTCGGTCACCTAGTCACAAAAAAAATTACAAATAGAAGCTGCCACTGGCTGCTACAGTACTGAGCTGCCACTGGCTGCTACAATGCAACTTTTTTAATTTTTGTTTGCTTCCCTTTTAATAGAATTACTGAAGTGCTCCATCAGTGTCGTCCAGAAAAACATAAAGACGATACACCAATAACAATTTTTTACTTAATATTAAACAAACAATGATACAGTTCTCTATATAAGCTTGTGTTTTAAAATCCAACTGTTATGCTTGCTGGATTATATATATTACTCCGTCAAAAATAACACTGATTTCTATTTGTCTAATCAGTAATAAATATAAATCATACATTATTGCCAGTTTACTTATATCAGTAGTGAGCATCAGTTATTGATAGCACTATTTTGTTATAATCAAGTCACTAAATTCAGTAATATTGAATTACTTTTTAAATACAACAGTTAAGAAAATTTTGCCATTCAGTTATGCTCAAGTAAGTATTTCTTACGGAATAAGTAAATCAAACGTTTATTAATAGCATGAGTTTTCAAAAAATTGTTTTTTATTTCATCATGAAAAATTTAAGTTTTTTATTTAAACACGTATACTTAGGGTTACTAGATAGACCAAGCAAAAAGTCACAAGTTTAATCCTAGAAAAAAGGGTCATCAACAAATATTGGTCAGTAATTATCAGTACACAGATAATAAATTGTGAAGCAACAATTGACCATGTATGGGTGGTAGTTGAATCGTAGCCAACTTAATATTTCTTTGAATCATTAATTTGATGCAGTGAACACTAATTTTTTAGTTTTGCTAAATATTTGTAAAGCTGATTACAATTAAAGTTGTTGAATTTAAATTATTTGACAGTAACTCATGCATACTTATAACTAAAAGTCAGTTGCGTTCATCAGTTTACTAAGGTTCAACCAATGAAAAAATTTCGTCTTAGCTAGCAGTACACAGAAAAACTTTAAGTCATTACTAGTGATTTCTTTTTCTCACGAATATGCGACTGATTTTGTTATGTTATTATAGGTGAATGTCACGTCGCGTCAGAAATCTAACCGCTGGAAAATCTTAAAAGTACACATATTAAAAATTTTTTTTAATAAATGTAAGACTGAATATCGCACATCCAGAGAAAAAAGATGGCTACTAGTGCGAAATATTCTAGGGTTTCAACATAAACTATCACGACCTCCTGAAAAAAAGTTTCGCACTCTATCCTTGCCTTCAGATTGCAAATTAAAGAGAGTTGACGTCAAGCTTTGTGGTGGAAAATTTTAATTAATTTTGTTATACTAGAGGCTGTAGCTGCTTAATCGCCACAGATATTATTTTTTTAAATTGCACTTAGTTAATAACATCCGAATTTTAAATAAAAGAAAATATCGTTTCTTATTCATGGTTTTCTGATCATAATGTTTTTTTGTTTTATAAAAAATGAAATTTGTGTGGAATCCTAGGTATCAAAATGTTTGGTTAATAATTATACGACAAGCTGACAGTTGAAAATTTTGTGATTGGATTCAAACAATGAAAGATATAACAATGATTATGACACACTCGATTTTTACTTCATTTTGAATATTGCAATACGTATTATTATGTATTGTTAGTTTTCTGCATCTTCCATTATTCTTGTTTGTCAAATGGACGAATTTTTCTTACTTTTTAAAGCCTAATCCTCGAGTAATACTGTCAGGTGTGCAAAGTTATTTTGCACTATTTAAGACTAAAGTAGATACTTTAAAATGTTTCTCTATGCATTTTTCTTTAATTTTTAAGTCAATTTTTTTCTCTTACAAGAAACCATTACCCGTTATTGCTCTGGCATCTAGCCTAGTTGCTTATGGATAGTTAAATAATTAATAATTATGCATCATTAATCGTCTCTTTATACAGCGTATTCATTTTATAGATCAACAGCACGTTGTTGCCATTAGCATAACTATGTGAAAGCAACATTTTTATTATATTAAAACGGTATACAACTTTCAATATAGAGAAACAGAAAAAAATTTTACTAAAAACTAAAGACTACCAATTTTTTTGAAATCAGGATATTTTACGTGTTTAAAACAAAAAAACTAAGACACCAGGATAGACGAGGCAAAATCAGGATAAATCTTGAGGTACCAGAAAATTTTGCTATATTATCACGAGTTATATCTTCTATCAAACTATTATGACCAACATCCTAAGCTGCTACTATAGGAACAGCATAGTAATAAATGCATACTCAGTACAAGTATTTAATGAGAGTATGTAAGATACGAGCTGTGAAAGTTAATAGAAGAGTTTATGCCTCACATATAACAAAAAAACAACTCAAATAAAAAAAATGGAGTAACTTTATTAGAAGATTTAAATACACATAAAAATACAAAATGTACAATGAGTATGATGCACAGGTAAGTGATATTTTCCAAGAAGCTAGTACCCTTATGCTTCCTCATCAATTAAAAAGACTTTTTGTATGGTTCTTAACATCAGAGAATATACAAGGTGATAAAGTTTGGAATAAGTATAAGAACTACTTTTGTGAAGATTTCATTTGTAATAAAGAAAATCGAGCTTGTCTGTACATCAACGTAATTTTTGAACTTGAAGATAAACCATGTAAATCATTAAATTTACCTGTACTGATTAAAATTGTCTCACAAAAAAATAATAACGCAAAGGAAGTTGCATTCCGTAAACAAATGTTTAATTCCATGTATGCTCAGCTAAATAATAAGCAAAAAAATTGTTTTTTTAATTGTATATAAAAACATTAAGAAGATTGATTTTGTGGATGGTCCAGAAGGATCAGGAAAAACCTTTTTATATAAAACACTAAATTATCACTTCATATCACAAAGAAAAAAAATTTTGTCAATGGCATGGACAGGCATTGTGTCAGTACTACTACCAAAAGGTATGACCAGTTATAGAACTTTTCACTTACCTTTAAATTTAGATGATATTAAAACTGCATTTTTTGAGTTTGAATCTAAAATGAAGAAATTACGTGAAATCAATTTGACAATTTAGTATGAGGCTTCTATTATTCCAAAAAAAGCTTTAGAGATAGTAGACAGAACTTTGTGATATATGTGCAATACACACATCTATTTTGCACAGAAATTTATAGTTTTGGGAGAAGATTTCCGTCAAACACTTCCTGTTATGGAAAATGGTAAAAGAAGTATGGTTATGTTGGAAACTATTAAGTCGTCATTTCTTTGAAGTTTTTTCTATATTTTAAAATTAAATACAAACATTCGTTCAGTTACTAACATATTTCCTAAATAACTTGTAGAAATTAAAGAGGAAAGAAAAAAATCACTGATCATTTTTAAAAAATGAAAGCCAATGATGTAAGTCTAAAAATATTTAGTACAAATAAGCAATTATTATAATTAGTGTTAGTCTGCCTTTTCATAATGAATACACTATTTTTTTTAAATAACAAAGTTTGAAATCTAATGAAAAAAAAGTCAACTTATAATAGCATAGATAATGCTATGTACTTGAAGAGAAAGTGTATGTACCGAAAATTACTTTAAATACAGGTAATATCTAATCACTGCTATTTATACTTTACAGAAAGCAACTTCCTTTAGTCTTGGCATTTGCTATGACAATTAACAAATCTCAAGGAAAAAGTTTCGATAAAGTTGGTATATACTTAAAAAGCCTGTATTTTCTTATGGACAGCTGTACGGTTATACTTAAGATGTAAAACTTAAGAAGAGTTAAAGAACCATCCAGTTGGGCAGCTTATACCCAGCAGCGAGTATGTGCAGTGTGTATTAGTACTACGAGTCAGAGCTGATCGTACGTAGCTGGCATTATCTCCTTACACGATAGTGTGCACCAGGCAATACAACTTAAAAAGCTCGAGATAGCGCACCGCTATCTCGCCATCAGCTCATCTCTGTCGAACTCTGAATACCACAAGCTCTTGGCAGCCAACCGCAAGTCTTTCGCACGCAACAAAATTGAAAAAGCGGCCCATGGTGAGTATCACAATAGCTCTTCGTGCTCTCCCACTCCCTTTTTTATATCGCTCAGCAAGAGACGAAGAAGAACCGGCTCATATACACGTATTGGTATCAGATTTAAGGCAGCAACTCTCACCCTCTCTTTTTATCTCACTTTAACCAGCTACCGACTTAGATACGCATAGGAGACGGCTCAGAGCAACAACTGTTGCGCTCATTGGACGTAGCTGCATACATACATCCACTCTTACATTGCTGTGTCAGTGAGGAATAGCAAAAAGTTTATCGATCTTAAGGCACTCGTATCATCTTTATCGGCTCCTTACCTATAAAGGCATACACTCATACACACGACGCTTGTATAATACAGCCTAACCTTACCGCTCCCATGCCAGTCATCTCTTTAATTGGCAACGTAAATCAGCGCACACCTTATTTGCAGCTTGATAAATTAAAGCTTCCAGTGTTGTGCGGGGATCCCAAAGAACGGCTGAATTTCAGTAACAAGTTTTAGGTCCTCGTGATCAGTGACGAGTCCATGATGCCCGAGATATAACTCCACCTTTTAATCAATTCTTTTACCAGTGGGCACGCTAAGTGGCTGTGCACTATTAAAGTGAAAGCAGATGACTTCCACGCCACCTGATACTGCGTTACCAGTAAGCTGCCACTCAGTATGCAGCTAGACTGGGCCAGGGAATGCGAGATAAAGAGGGTAGTATTTGCCTCTTACGAATTGCTTAGCAAGTTCATCAAGAAGCGTATAAAGACCTTGGACCACCTAGCCATTTCAAACCAAGAGAGCCAGGAAGCTGCCAATTCTGGCTCACCGCAGCCCAAGGGAGGTGAATCTAAAGTCACAAATACAACTTCACATGTGACCATCAACCCTTAACAAGATAGACCCCTGTTCCCACTTTCAGAATTGAAAATTAGCCTATTTTTACTGCAGCACGCCCAGACACGTTGACTGCCTATTAGGCTGTGAGATTCTTGCTGCTGCTTTACACGCTGGTTTCATAGCCAGGTCCAACAAGCTCCCCATCAGCCTTGAAAACAGCGATCGGCTGGATACTCATCAGCGGAACCCATGCCCCGCAACAAGAGGTCACCTCTACTTAATCTTTCCCTCTTTCAATGAGGAACTCTCCACGTCCCTTCAGCGATTCTGATAAATATAAAAACCACATTCACTTAACAAGCTCTTCCAGAATGAAGCCAAGTGTGCCAAGCATTGTAAAACCACTGTTAAACGTGACAAGGCTGGCCGTTTCATCATCAGGCTGCCCTTCATCGAGACCCCTAGCATTCTGAATTCCAGAGAAATTGGAATAAATTAACTCCTTACCCTTAAGAGGCACCTAGCCCAGAAGAAAGTGCTAAGTCAATCGTATTGTTCTTTTATGAAACAGTACGAGAACACGAGGCACATGGTCCCAGTCTCTCTCGAGCAGGAGTTGACCGAGCCATCTATTTACATACCTCACTATGCAGTACTTCAAGACGGCCTATGCGACAAGATTTACGTAGTTTTTAACGCCTCATCTGAGGACAGCAATGGCCGGATACTTAACAGTTTCATACAGACTGGACTGAATTTCCTCACGGACCTACGAGCCATGTTATTACGTTGGCAATTTTTTGAGTCTGTGTTCACCTGCGATGTAGTTAAGATCTTCAGGCAATTCCTAGTCAACCCTGCCGATTGGCAGTGGATAGTGTGGCATGAATACTCAAACGCACTCATTTGGCACAATCGACTCCGTACCTATGGCATGGCAATCGTTACGCTGACGATAACTTCGTAGGGAATGATGTCAAGTTCAACTTCTGGAGAAAGGCTTGAGAGCTGATTAACGTTACGTCTTTAGCAGGTATAATTATTGGCAAGTGGACGTTGAACTCCAAGCAAATCAAGAACCTGTTTACTCCAGGCATCCTAGAATTTATCGCACTCTCGCTAACTGTTGATACGATTGTCTCAACATTTAGGCTTGCTGTGGAACCCTCAGAATGTGTTGCACTATAAGATTTACAAGGCTCCTACAGACGACAGTACCATCACCAAACGCCCAATCCTGTCTGATATTGTGTGACTCTATGACCCTCTGGGCTTTCTCGCACCCGTCATTATACGAGCCAAGATACTTTTGCAATTACCTTAGCTTACGGAAGTCAACTGGGAGCAACCACTAGACTCAAACCTTTTTAGGCAATGGAAGAAATTCAAAGCTGACCTACTTAACCTCACGGATGTACACATCCTCCAGTGGCTCGGAACTTCATCTAGTGCCATGCTGGAACTCCATAATTTCTGTCCTCCAAGAAACCTTACTCAGCTCTTATTTATCTCATGACTCATACCATGGCAGACAACCAATTACGTCTCCTGGTCACCAAGTTGAGCGTCTCGCTGATCAGAATTTTGAATTTCCCGCTCCTGGAGCTCTACAGAGTTCAGTTGTTCGCGCAGCTACTACAATTTGTGTCCACCAAAGTTGTCTCTGGCACTGCTGGGTTCCACTGTAGGATAGATTTACAAGTCGTGCTCGCTTAGATCCGAGGCCATCCAATGCGATGGAAAACTTTTCGCCAACCACGTCAGCGAGATCCATACCCTTATATCTACGGCTATCTGGCATTTCCTGCCAACCTCTCAGAACCCTGCTGACTGTGCCTTGGGTGGTCGCACGGTCGACCAACTGCAGAAACACGATCTTTGGTGCCAAGAACCTTGCTGGCTGACGGAGCCAAAGCAGTGCTGGCCTACTTCCCCTTACAGGAGCCCAGCACTGAATTGGAAGCGTGCTCAAAGAGCGTTTTTCTTTCCAAAACGAAGGATGTGACCGTTTGACAGGAGTTTCAACTCCTTACTTAACAGGATAATCTAAGTCCTGGCTGACGTGAGCCACTTCAAAAGTTTGTGAGCTATTCCAGAGCCCAAGCCACTGGCTTGGCTAACTGCCGTTGAGATCTCTGCAGGGCGAACCTATCTGTGGCACTTAGTACAGCAGCTTGGATTCCTAGACGAATACAGTGCATTACTAGCCAATTGCGTCATCAGCTTTTTCAGTCACCTATGCCATCTAAACCCCTTTATGGACATTGACCACGTAGTAAGAGTAGGGGACTGCCTGCAAAATTCAGCCCTAGCCAAATTGGAAAAGTATCTGATTATTCTGCCTGCCAAGCATCAAGCGACTTTGCTCTTGATTCGCCAGACGCACATAACTATACTTTATGAAGGCCATCCTCTCACGTTCAGCACCCTCAACAGGTAATTTTGGCTTCTGCGTGGGCACAATACTGTGTGGCATGTCGTGCGTCAGTGCATCACTTGTGTCAGGTACGAGTCAGGTGCAATGAACCAGTTAGTAGGCTCATTACCCCCGGATCCAGCCCTCATGTCCTTGTACCGATACTGAAGCAGACTACGCCAGTCCCATATGCTTTAAAGTGTATCTGATTACGAAAGCTATTCATATCAAGATAGTCTCCAATTATTCGGCTCCAGCTTCTCTTGCTGCCTTTCAACGATTTACGGTTCAATGAGGACTGTGTTGCACTCTCTACAGTAATAACAGAGGATTTCAAGTGGCTAATAGGCCGGATTGTTTGGGTTAACGCTGGTAGTGACGGACTTTTAAGAGTAGTGGTAGTTAAAACAGCTAACTCTGTTTTAAAACGCCGCATTGCTAAGCTTATTATGCTCCTAACCTTTAAGAGATTCAACAAACTGTACAAGCAGGCTCATCCTTTTATGGTGGGTGGGGCTGCAGCTGAGAAAGATAAGCGGTAATAAAAACCTACTCGTATACTCTCTTATGTAATGCATATAAGGTAAATTTCTATTTTTGTATTCTGTAGCTTAGGCCAGGTAATTGTTTTTATCTCGCGAACTTGTAAACCACGAAGTTAATAATTTCTTTATTTAAGGTTTTCATGTAACTTTTACTACACTTTAGCTAGGCTAGCATATAGTACCTAATCAATTATTAAACATGCGTTGCAGCGTTTTGTGGGTGGTATGTTGAGGCCGTTTTGGTTTGGAGCGTTCGGGGTTTTATCGAGTTCAATTAACTTTCCCATTGATCGTTAATCACACCTGCTACACTCGTGAGTCATGGGCATCGCAAGCAGTTCAGACTTTGATTGCACGGTGCCCAAGACACACGTATTAAAAGTGTTTGTCTCGCTAATGGACACCTTGTTTTTGCTCACTGCTATTTGGAAATTCGCAAGTGTGGTGTTATTCACACCAGCTCTCGCAAGCGCTGCACATGCCAAATTCAGCTATTTTAGGATAAGGATAAATAAAGTTTGAATCTAGTAGATTAACTTGTGTTTGTGTGCCAGTGATTTTATTGACCCGCTAATTCGTATCTTCTGCCTGGTGCTCGGTCCAGCGAGTGCAAACATCACGCCTAACCAAGCTAAAACTACAAACGGCTTGAACAACGTTAAATGGAAGTACCGCCTAAGTATTAAATACCACTTTGGCCTTCAAAGAATTTTCAAGTTATAAAGGTTCCTTTTTTTATACTTTTTAGTAGCTTAAGAGTCTAGATAATTTAATCACAAATAAGACTATAACTGAATATGTTGATTTTGTCTTTAATTTCTTGTTTTAAAACCATTACAGTTTAGGATACTGTAGTCTGAGTGACAAAAGAAACAAGGAATGTGATTGTTGAAGGGTTAATTAAAAATAATTTTGCGGATTAATTTAAAAAATGTGAGAAAAATATGTTTTGCTCAGCCGTTACAATTAGAGTGGCTTTAACGTTAAAATGTAAGGTAACATTGGCTTTGGTAGTTAGTTTTAATTTGATCATCATCGAATTTTAAAATGTAAGTAACTTGAAACGTTACATTAAATGCTCAATTCTTATTTCTTTTGCCGCAAAGCTTATCAAATTAACTTTACTTGTGATGTCCCTTCCATCTTGAAAATACACATATTTTTGCAGAAAATGTGGTCTCACTTTAAAGTCTCGCTCACCAGTAAAACCTTAAAAACAAAGGCCTCCTATAATACTAGCAATTTGACTTTAATGTTGATCCTTTGACTAAGCGATTATAGTTGAGATCTGCTATATTTTTCAAGAATACGGCTTTTATATGCATGATTCATCACTCACCTATCATAGAAGTTCAGGTTGCATACGAACTGTGTATGAATTTTGATAAACCAAAAAAAAAAAAACGAGAGTGATACAGTAATTGACAACTCACTTGATAATTTGCTTTCGAAAATATAAATGATAGGAGTACCAGGACTGAAACAATTTTAAGAACTTGCTTGAAGTCGCTCGTAAGTATGAGATATGAAAGAATATATAATTAGAGGGCTAAAATGGCCAACGTCTCTCGGAAGCACCTGCGTGCATGGATGTACTCAAAAAAAAAAGATTAAAATAGACTGAGGTAGCTAAAATGACTGATATAAAAACATTTTTTTAAAAGAGAAAAATAATTATCTTAATTTGTATTTCCATATATTTTTGTTAAGAGTATTGTATACCAGGATCATTGCCTCGTTAACATTCGCTCTATGTTGTACTTTACAAATATTTTCTTGATATTTAACAAACTATAAAATGAATTACATGTTCTTCATACTTTAAGTCAGTTTTTAAGTATAGAATGGTTATTTCCTTTACTAAGGCATAAAGTGTGACTTAAATACCCGAAGAACTTAATAGCGGTGAGTTTATGCTCAAATGGTGAGCGCGCAATTTTTTTTTACTTAGAGTGCAAAGTATTGTTATGGATCTACGGACATTTTTTGCACCTATCTATTGCGTTTTTTAATACACATATTCTTAATAAATATAATTTTAGAAGAGTTGAGTATCCATATGGATTATAAATATGTATGTTTTAAAACTGTATGTAGAAAGTCAGTTTGACAAAATATTACCAGCAGCTAAACTTACACTTAGACCACATTTTTTGATTTCGTTGCGTCTATAGATCAGTTTTACATTAAAAATAATAAAAGATTAATGTAATTGTAGATTATGACCTTCATGCCCACAAAAAAATGGAGAGACAAAAGATGAGTAATTACAAGAATAATCATGATATAACTCTGACACCCCGAGATTTTAGCTTTGACAATCATCACTACCAGTATCTAAAGTATTCAAAAAAAATCCAGGTAAGTTGTTTGATTATTATAAGTGTTAGGATTTTTTTTTTAATTTTTCAATCATTTTAGGAACCACATCAACTGCATGTACAATATTTTAACATTTTGTGTTCAGTGAATATATTAAAACTGTATGTGATACAACAAAAATGTCATAATGTGATATTTCAGATGGTTAAAATACAGTTTAGTTGAAGAGGAAATTATTATCTTTTTTTTTAAATTGTATTATTGTAATCAAGTAAGATGAGTAGATTACGCTCAATCTAAGATGATACTCTTCAAAAGAACGTTGTGATAGGAGGAGAATAACAGATCACGCGCGCACGTACACACACTTACGCACTTACACACACACACACACACACAACAAGACCATACGTGAAGAAGAACAGAAAAAATAAGTTTATTTGTACTCATAGCCCATACTAGATTCAGCATAGTAAATATTTGACCTTGGGCAAATTAATTTCGCATGAGCTTCTTGTATATTTTTAATAATATATTAACGAGACATTATGCCTGTTCAAATAATGTTTGTAGCTGACAAAATCAGCTTCGCGCAAAGAAAGAAGCATCTTTGGAAAATTATCAAGTTTTAAGGATATTTATTTCTGCCTAACAAAATGTGACTCAGAGTCATTGAAGTTATTGGCAAAACTGGACGTTTCTAATTGAAATCAATAACATCTTTTTTACATGACAACGCTCGTCATTTTCATTTAAAAACTTTTTTTCTCACTTCACTACACATGCATGACAGACAAACTTTCACATGTTCCACTTTAAAAATATAAGCTTGATCTATCCGGAACATCCTCCCCCCCGTAAAAACATTAGGTTTGTACCATATATTAAAACTGAATAATGTGGTAGGGGTATGAGTAGTTTCATAGAGTCGAACAATGCAAACTTCAAATCGTGATAAACTATAAATAGTCTACAATTGATGAGTGGATTTATTTCATTCGTAGAAAGCAAATTGATTCCAAAAGATGAAGTCTTTCATTCAACAACTTAAAATATGCCAAGACAATCGCCTCACAGCTAACGGTCCGCGACAAGCCTCTACGCTTATTACCCCGTGCCCCTAGGATCTACAGGGGATGTGCTCCAGATAACTCTGAGAGTTTTCATAGCACTACAGCTCACACAAACGACACCTTTCAATCGTGAGTGTTGAAACGACTGTCTTTGCAAACACTTTTCAATTTTTTAAATAATACAAAATTTGTCATTTTTAATTCAGATGTCAGCAGCCATAATTATTTTAAATAAAATGTGCTTTAAGCTACAATCTATCGTAAACCAGAGACTTCTTGGTAAGTATCACTGCCAATCAAGCCACAGATTGATCTCACTTTCGATCTTTCTGTCCAAGTGCCAACCACATCCAAACAAAAGAAAACTTCTCTTGAAATAACCATTTGAATTGAGATAGTTCTAGAAGATTGTGATTACAAAAGTATAAATTTTAGAAATTCAAGAAAGAGAAACCATTTGTTTTTATGAGCTGTAATAAGCGACTTCTGGAAGAATTTGACTATGATTCGTCAAAGATACAAAAATAAAAACATGCTCTTTTGTTACTACTAAATGCGTCCCAATCGTATCACATTTATACTGCAAAAACAAGCATCCAACCTTCATGTGCACTCACATGTTTATCTCATATCCTAAACAATCTTTACCTTATAACAAATGTTTGTTCTAAACTATACTAAATTGACAAATAGAAATAGTAGAATTAAATAACAGACAATTTTGAAAATCTCGATAATATCAATAACTGATATGCTAAGCCTACAAGAGAAGACTTTGCTCGAATGAGGTCAACTAATACGGCATCCTACCAAGGAAATCTCAACCTTCCTGACGATAGGCTTCGTCTTGCCAGCACTCTCAGACCTTCACTGCTCGAGAAGCGCATCTCTGCCGTCGCTATTTGGGTCTATCCCAGAATAGATGTCCAGGTCCTTCACTGCTCGGGGTGCGCTCCCCTGCCGTCACGAACCCGGTATCATGTATTACGTGACCACTGACTGGCCCGGCCTCTCCTGCCATGCGGTTACCAACCATGTTCACGGTGGATCACCAGTGAGTGACACGGCTGACGAGACTATCATACTTAAAGCAAATCTGATTCATGCTGATAGACAATCAATTTGAATTTACACATCCGTTTAAATTAAATGCACCCACTCAAGATTACAATGTGTACAGTACTCTGATTATAAATATTCAAAACGTGACGGTAGCAAAACATTTTTTTTTAAAGACGCATGAAAAAAAGGTAATTATGTTACCGACATGTAACTTAATGATATTAGAGATGCAATACAATACATTGCACCTTTACATAGTCAGGTAACTATCTTACTTGCATGCTTGTTCCACTATTGTACTTTCACACAATAGAGACGAATCACGTTGTGTGTACAGCCTCAATGTAGCTGCAGGTGTATTACTTGCAGGAAAAGAACGCAACATGCACAAGCGCACAGTTGCTTAGAAAAATCAGGAAATTAAGGAGATGGATGACGTGAATACGGCGTGCGCAAACACACTGCTGCTTAGCAATATCCGGATGATGAGAACACGGCGTGCGCGAACGCACTGCCACATAACACGATCAGAAGGTGAAGGAGATGGTGTATGCGAACGCACTGCCAATTAACAGGATCAGGACGACGAGGAGACGGCGTGCACGAACGCACTGCCGCTCAACAGGATCAGGACGGCGAGGAGACGGCGTGCGCGAACGCACTGCCACATAACAGGATCAGAAGGTGAAGGAGACAGTGTGTGCGAACGCACTGCCAATTAACAGGATCAGGACGACGAGGAGACGGCGTGCGCGAACGCACTGCCACTCAACAGGATCAGGACAGCGAGGAGACGGCGTGCGCGAACGCACTGCCGTGCAGCAGGGTTAAGGTGACGAGGTGATGGCACATGGTATGACGCACGAGATCATGTAAGAGTTGGTGGCGGTATAGCTCGTCCTCTGCACCGACGATGCTGTTGCTTCCGCTATCATGGTCATTGCTGCAGTCACTGTTGTCATTGTTGCTGCGATGCTGTGTTCTTGAAGTGTTCTCTGGAGCTGCTTGCTTTCTCTTCCCCATGTTCTCTCTTCCCGAATTCTGGATACAACTATAATTCCCGGGTTTCGGCACCAAAATGTAGCTAACAAAATCAGCTTCGCGCAAAGAAAGAAGCATCTTTGGAAAATTATCGAATTTTAAGGATATTTATTTCTGCCAAACAAAATGTGACTCAGAGTCATTGAAGTTAGTGGCAAAACTGAACTTTTTTAACCAAAATCAACAACATCTTTTTTACATGAGAACGCTCATCATTTTCATTCGAACACATTTTTTCTTACTTCACTACACATACATGACAGACAAACTTTCACATGTTTCACTTTAAAAATATAAGCTTGATCCATCCAGAGCAATATTCATAGAATACTGACAGTATTTAGTAGATAAAGAGAAGAAGCTTACTTTGCAAATCTTGTATACGGTTCTCAGCAACACATACGCAGTAGTTCCAAGAATGTTGAAGCAGTTTGGTATGAGTTTAGCAAGCTATAGTGTAACAACTAATGCATCATGGACCTGGTACCTAACACAAGCTGAGGGATTTACCTTCTGGAGTAACATGTGTATTAAGCTAATATTTTTATTATCATACTTTATTTTAGTACGTAAAGAAATTAATGGTGAAAATAAAATTTTTGTGTTATCTAGTTATTATTTGAAAAAATAATAATGAAATTTGACTCAATATCGGTGTTCAGTTTACTTACATTTTTGCAAAAAAAATTCACAATTAATGAAGAGGCTCTTGTTTGTTACGGGGTGTATGCGAAACAAATTTGCGAGGCAGAAACTTCGACCACGACTTCGACCGGGCCTGTGTTGCCCAGATACTCTTGGTGACACTCCCTGCAAATGTTATACGTAGGTGTCGTCTGCTGAGACACCACTGGGGCTAAATATCGTGGTGACCTTGACTGTCATCGCCTCTCGTGACTTTCGTAAACATGGCACAAAGGGAAATCGGTCACACAATAAATTATCACTTGCGAGGAATATTTCATAATTGAACATTATATTTAAAAAAAATATAAAAAGCTCGCAACGTAAACTCGTGACCTTGACGAACCTATGCGGGCTACTCGAGGGCCACTGCCCTTTACAAAGACGACCTGCTGGCAGGTACTTACGTTGACGCTGTTGCGACTCTCGACGATTCCCCTCACAATTGAGATCACGCTGGAGTCGTGGAACGGGTACACTGAGGCCAGTAGGTGTCCCTCCCGTTCGAAGGCAAAGGTCATCGGTGTCACCAGCAGAACCAGAAGCCAACTCGCACCAAAAGATGACGTAGATGACGTCAAAAAATCACTCCGAGCTCTGGAAAGACGAAACAGGATGCACAGCTGCAACCGCAAAAGGAAAAAAAAAACCCAGAAAAAGACGCTTCTCACATAAAACAAAAATCCTGCTTCACGCGTGCTCAGAAGCCCAAGCTAATCTGCCTTTATTTTCCTTTTCTCTCTGGCTCTCCTCTGTCCCTAGCCTAACTATCCCCTATACCCCTGTATTCCCTCTTTCCCTACCTGCCCTAGTCTATCGATGATGGCTTGACGGTGTCGTACTGTAACATGTTCTAATGATTCTGAACTTATCTCCTCTCATCGTCATATTTTATAGAAATTTTATGAGATTTTATTACATAATTTTTCAGCTGATTATGAAATCGTAGATATTTTATCGCAGGTAAATCATGAACTAGATACTTCTTTCTTACTAACTGGATGACAATAGTGTGAAACAAATAAATTTGATTTTAAAAAAAACTTTAGAAGCAAATTTTTTTTAACTGTACCATATTTTATGGACTCAGGTAAACCAAGTAATAGTATATGACGTCACTAGTTTGAAAAGTGCCACTTTCGCACTTTTTGACCACTGAGTACTTCTGGCCCAAGGGCGGGAAAATACTTTTCACCCAAGGGCCGAAAGTGCTCGGAGGATGGAAAGTACACTTAAGGGTGGGGAGGCCTCCACATAAGTTGCGCATCCTATTTTCCTCGTTACAGGCACGAAGTGAGATCGTATTTTGTCTAATTAATGATTTATGTGATAAAAATGTAACTATGCGACTAAAAATGTTCAAATATTTGTTCAATGTCTGTTAATTATACAAAAGAGTATTTTGCTTGACTCATTTGAAATTGGCCGTAAATTTTTCTTTACAAAATAATAAAAGTCTAAAGAAATAGTTTGTAAGTTATAGAATTTTTTGAACAAGTAAAATTTCATTATTAATGATTCAAGGCTCGTATCAAAGGTTGTTTAAGGTCTAGGGGCAGCAGCCCCCCTCTAAAAATTTAAATCATCGTTCGAAAAAAAATTGCAACCATTTCCTAAACAAATAAAAATAAATGTGATAAGAGTACGAGTATCATAAAATGACCATCAGAGGGCATTATTGTCGTAGGCTCTGTCTTCTTCTAGCTATGAGATATAACTATATAATTATAGTTACTTTCTTAATGTATAATTTAGTGTATATAGAATATTTCTATATGGAAGTTAGTAAAAATGATTTGAGGCAGCCAATTTCTTAAAACTCATAGTTGGTCACCACTCTTGAAAGTTAAATATCTGATCTAAGGCCCCAGATACTCCCTCATTAAAGTTTTTAACTTTTTTTATAAGAAACATATAACAGACTTTTATTCAATAATCAGGTCTTGTTTAAAAGATGTTCAAAGAAAGAAATTTAAAAGATGTTGCATACATTACATATTTATAATGTGTAGCACCAATTACAAAATTTACTCATTTTTCTCATTTACAGTAATGTACTTTCCACCCTTGGGGTAGGAGCATTCTTGTTCCACCCATAAAAAAGGCACTGAAAATACTTTTGGCCCTTACGTTCCGCCTGAAAGAAGAGAGAATTTTTTGTAAAGTTTCGCAGAAGAGTGAGCACAGATGGTCTTGCATACTTAATATGAATGTAGTCTAACAGTTGATAGTTTTACTTTATCTACTACTAGATAGCCAAAGTCTGTTATAATCAGAAAGTTTAGATTTAACTCACTTTAACTATTGGTTTTTTTAAAGAGCCAACACAACTCTTAGCATCTTGTAAATGTTTTCAAAAAATAATACCAATAGTTATTTTACTGCTTTTCGTAAAGGAGTCCCGTGGTCCAGAATTAAGCAACTAGTGCTCTTTTCGCGCATGATACTCTCTTCGTGCCACCCCCCACCTTCTTCTTATTGTCATTCTTTACCAATAGAAGATTTGTGCCGATTTCTGATATTAGCAACACTTCATCACAATCATCTATATTCACCCAACTTCATCTCTTATTTAAATATATCCGATAGGTGGTAGTCTCCACACAACTTATTTTTCAATTCATCGTATTTGAGGCACCGTTTGGTTTCTTAGGCTAGGTTACTTGTACGTGTTATCTGTACCTAAATTATTGATTTAGTTTTCATATTGCAAAACAGCACGATTTTAATCAAAAAGTCTCAAAAATAAGAACAAAACGTGAGGGATCTCTGGACCCTCGGTTAGAGCTAAGTTCCATTCACTTTTTTGTACAGGCGTGCTACGTACTGTCACAATATGAAGGATAAAATGTCAAGCTAATGTAATTAAAAAATTAACGATGAAATGCATTTATCATATAAATTATGAATAACGATAACTTACAAGAACTTTTTTAAAAAACAATAAATTATTAAGTGTGAATCGACTAAGTAAATAAGTAATTTGAGTATGTTTTAGGTTTGAGTAGAGTAATAAATTTTTTTGGTATTCGCACACGTCCTATCAAATCAGACAAAAAATAAAAACATAAATTGTGACTATGTCAACACAGCAGCACAATTATTCTTGTAAGCCAACAGTTAAGTTTGTAATAATTAACACTTTAAAGTATTAATTTCAGAAATTATTGAACAAAAACTAATAACCATCTTCTAATTTTACAGACAGTTTCTTATTGTGCGACGTTATTTCTATGTTTTCTCATGGTTACTTTAAAATTAACATGCAAGTTTTTTTTTCTAGACCAATCAAAAGTTTTTTGGATTGAAAAACTTTTCTTGACCTTTGTTACCATTGGTGTGTTATAAAAATAAATAATGAATTGACAAAGACGTTTAAAAAATAGAAAACTTGATGACAAAAAGATCGGTTGTTGTAAAATTACTCTACAATTAATAGAAGCGGAGATAAAAGCAAAAATTTAAACAAGAAGTTGGCAACTAATCATAACTTTTAAAATAAATAAATAAAGTTAACTTCTGATTCGGAAAAAAGTATATTTCCTGTATTTCTGGGGAAATCCTACAGGGAAATAACCAATTTTTTCTTTACTAGAAAACATGAGATTGAATCGTAACCAAACAACAACTTTTACAGCCAGTGAAAACGGTGCAATAACACGGGATGCGAGAAGCGGAAAGAGACTAATACGATGTATGTCGATTTAAGCTATACGTATTCACTTACAGTGGCCGCTAAAAAAGTGTACGTAGTGCTGATGATACGCGGCGTGGGAAGGAGAAGCTACTGATTGAGTACAATCGAAGGAGGCCGAATCATAAAGAGCCGTTGGGTCCTTCGGTGCACAAGCATGAAGAGAGAGCTGCCTGCAGCAATGTATATATCTTTGTACATGGCTGTATTACTATAGTAGGGTCGGAAAAAAGTCTTGTTGCGCTGTTTTCGGTCCAGCCCCTATACGCCCAAAACTCATAACGTATAAGAAAAGGAAATTTGTTCCAAAAACTCATATGTTGCGTGTTGAAATACATTTGTATTTAAAGAGTTTACTGAGAGTTTTAAAATAAAACTCAAACCCCACATAGAGAAAACAGTGTTAAAGAAACCAGAAATAAAGTTGTAAAATTGAACATGTAGCAAGCCAATACTCCATTACTCATAAGTATATCAGGATCAGAAAGATGCATCAGCTTAAAGTCAAACGTCAGTAAAAGTTAAGGAAGTGTATCACTCATGCTGCCTAATAATACTTAGACATATTAGAGGTGGAGTAAATATTTCAAAAATTTGAATTATACCTTAAAAGTACTCATTTTTCATCAAAGTTAATTCTAAAACATATAATATTTTAAAATTAGATGACAAAATTAATGTTGTTATATCATACAGTATTATTAATTGTATTTTACTTCAAATATACTTTATTTATTAATTTTTGTGACCAGTATATACTTTACGTAAAAGGAACCAGGTGAAAATAATGTTGAAAAAAGAAATTATCAATTGCAGAATGAGTTCCTTTTACATTTTTCCATAGAGCTAAGTCATATTTTTTCTATCAGCTTTTTAAAATTTGATACACTCATTTTATTCACTAGAGCTAAGATTTTCAATAATACAGTTAACTCATCCTAACCTGTAAAACCCTTACACTCATTAAATAACATTGCTGTGCGTTTTATATTATGAAGTCTTTTATGCACGCATGTGACAGCTTGAATGAGTCCTGAAAAGGTACGCTGTTGCATAACAATTGTTTGACCGCATCTTTTTTTTTACTACCCATATCTTACCTGTCACTCACTTCAGGCCCCACGATGATTTTTTTGTAGCCATCTTGTTGAGTTAATGCAGATAGATTAACACCTTTGCAGTTGATATTATAGCTCTTTTAGGGTCTTTTTGATATTTTGTAAAAATAATAAAACCAAATGGTGATTTATTAGTATTGAATAATACAAAATGACTTCATCTTAATTTAACGTGAGCCATTTTTGTAAGTTTTTAAGGGCATTGTGATAATTATTTACATCAGCCATTGTGTAGGGTTAGTTATCTACATTGACTAAAAGGCCTATGGGGATGGCGATGTAGAAAGCTTGGCTCAGATGGTGCCAGGGAGCCAAGATTCCATCCATTAAGATTAAAGAACATGAATTACACATTCTTTAGAACTGTATAAATGTTATCAATCTTATAGACCCCCTGTTCAGTTTTTATTGTCCCCCATCTATCACCCACCTATATACGTATGCTTTACTTATATGTAAGTCAGAAAACAATGGTTCTTACAACGTTGACACTACTCCGTTTGGATATTTTTTAGAAGGCTTCATCACCTACTGTGGTTGTCAATTCAGTGATGATCGATGCAATATCACTAGACTAAAGCTTTTATTATGCTAGTAGTATGTTGGTAATGAAGTTTGTTTTATTTTCAACTGAATTCACCTGCTATTATGTATAGTATACTATATATTTGTACAGTCAGCTGTCGTCGAAAATTGACATCTGTTTTATGTAATATTAGTAGTATTTATTAGTAGTTTTAAAAAATGCTGGGTAATGAAAGTGAAAACAGCAAAATTAATAAAGATAAGTGGAAAATGTGCCTAGAAGATTGAGAAGTCTACGAAAAGGCAATTTTAAAAAAATCATCCATTGAGTCAATAGAACGAGTTCGAGCTTATACATTACGGAAGGTTTGTAAGTATAAAATAAATATTATAATGAATCTGATAGCATGCATATTTACATATTTTTTTTTTCATATAAAAATGAAGAACAATGGATAGTAAACAATGATAGTAGCTGTGTCAATGGAAGAGATATTATCAACACCAAAGTCTTGTTTGAACAGCCCTAGTGCCAAAAAAGCCAAACACTGCTCAACTTAAACTCATCGGAAGCTTCAATGAAAGCGCAAAGTCTTATACTGGCCAGCCTATATATTATGTATATTGTGTTGTGCTTTTATGTATTTTTTATAATCATTAATGTATTAACTATTGAAATATTGATTGAAACCATACCCAATCAACGTAGGGACACTCATTGTCACTTTAGTTGTACCATTTTCGTATACAATATTGTTACATAGAAGGTATTTTTAAATTCATCATTATATTATTTGCCATAAAGTTTCATAGAAGTATAACTTTATACTTGGGTACTCAAGCAGCTACCGTCCACTGGTTTCTTGGGTGATCACTTTTTTTTAGTTTTTCTAGTTCATCTAGTTATTCGAGAATAGTATTAGTAGAGTCACAGGAGGTATTTAAAGTCTAGAAAGAGCTACTCAAATGGTAATTTTAATAAAAAATACTTGATACCTTTACTGTTAGCAGTTTTGAGTTTTTAAGTTATATTTAACTTAGAAAAAAAAAAAAAATGGCAATCTACTCTTTTGACTTTTTACTATCATGTTCTGTCATTTGAATGGTGAACCAACTAGAAATATGCAGTGTAAGGCTCAGACCAGGAGACGCACTTATCCTAATGTAAGTATACATTAGTGTATATGTGGGAGCGTTGTGCAAAAATAGTGTATACATATACATAAAACAACCACGATGGTCAATATTTACATGCGCTTTTTTAATCTCTCAGTTTAACAGAGCCTTACACTATTTATTTCTAATAAAATTTTATGGCCTATCAAAATCTCCATTTGACAACATATTTCAAAAGTTGTATATTTTTATTAACCATGAAAAAGCATTTACTCAAGAGTAAATTTTGCACATATGTTTTCTGTGATACAGATGGGCTTGAAATGAATAAAAAAATATACTTAAATCAATGTTTTCAGTGTAATTTTTGTAACATGATTTTAAAATTAAAAATTCATTATACGTGCCATAAAAAAAAATAGAATAGTAAAATTATTGGTTGCATTACTGGTCAAAAAAATTTAAAAAAGAAACGTAGTATCGACGTCTTACAGAGGTACATGCATATACGAGATAGTAATTATATTTACCACGAACGTGGCAATAATGTTCCAAAAAAAGATTCCTTTACATGACGTCTTAAGCATTTTTATAAAAATGGATGTAAAAATAAAATATATAACATACATATATATACATATGTACATAATATATTAGAATTAATATTAAACAGATATGACTAGAAAAAGTATTATTTACAAAACCTTTTTTAATTTCAAAATTGAGATAGGAGAAATTGAAACAAGAAAATTTCATTATAAATACGTAATTAGTAAAAGAAAGACTTACTATTTCATTAAGTGTTGTTATAAACAAAAAAATTGTTCATAATTACATTGCTGATAGAATTTTAGTTCACACATTGATCAGTGGTGACGCTGAGCTCTACTAGGATCCACTGAAATACTGCCTGAAGGTTGCGTTTGACATCAAACTTTTGACCATTGCGGCCAGCGCTAGAAATCGGTTGTTTAGCATCGTAGGGGACGCTGCGAGTAGATAAGCATACGCTGCCTCAGGCACATTGACTGATATGTCTAAGAGTACCCAATTGTAGTTCTTAAGTATATCAGGGGGTATTGTAGGTAGATATATGTATGCTGCCTTGGGGACATTGACTAGTATTCTTAGGAGTACCTAAGTAGAGTTGTTGGGCAACACAAGGGGTGCTGCGGTTACGTTTGAGTACTGGCTTTCTAGAAGTGTCATGATACCTTTTCTACCTCGTAAGGCTACATTTTATCAACATATGACTGTACATGCATGTACATCTTTATATCTGTCATATGTGAATATGGACTACAACAGACCAGATGGTGATAGACCACAAGGATATGAGTGCGCTACCTAGAGGACGTCGTATAAGTTGTATACTACTGAATGTAGTATGTTCAAGCGTTTTAAAATAAAATCTTTTTCTTTTAATAATCACAACGTTTGAATTTTTAAAATATTCCTTATTTTATAGTTGATAGGTGCTTTGAACGAAAAAGAAGACAACATATATTTTAACATCTGAAATAACGTTAAAAAATGTAAGTTAAGCTTTTCTTTATTTTACGGACTGTTGCACATCAATGATATTATAATTTAATATAGTAAATTGTTCAAAATGATTTACAATTAGAGAAGTTAATTTTATAAGTATAGTAATAATTATTAAAATTGAATTAAATTTAATTTCACATACAATGTATACATACAATTTATGTATACAATATACATACAATATTTATTTAATTTGGAGTACAATATGTATACTATATATATTGTACGCGAAATTAAATTTAATTCAATTTTCATAATTGTTACTATATTCATGAAATTAATTTTTCTAACTGTAACTCATTTTGAACAATTTACGATATTAAATTCTAATATCATTGCCGTGCAACAGTGCGTTAAATAAAGAAAAGCTTAATATACAATACATACAACATATATCTATACAGTACATATACAATATATACTAGTGGGGCTTACGCCCCCCTGCGCGCACTGCGCGCCAACCCCCCAACTTCCGAATATTTTATAAGAAATACATTTTTACAATTTGTGTGTATTTATTCTTATTTATTCTTAACTTTTTCAGTTACACAGTAAAGTAATTGTTGGAAAATGATATATGTTGGAATACGATAAGCTTGAAGTCACCACGTCAAATTTTTAGTGGAAATTTGTGATTCCTAATACCTCAAGTTATCTTGAAACATTTAAGTTGTTATCTGAAATAAAAAAACACGTTAATTTTTAATAAAATCCAATATTCTATTCATGTTAATTAATGATATTAAACATACATTAAAATAGAAAAATCAAACGAATTAAATGAAGAAATAGTAGATGAAATTAGTAGTTATGTAGATGCTAGATATGTAAGTCCAATGGAAGCAGCTGGGAGACTTCAAAAATATCTCATTTGTGGTAGAAGTCATACAGTTGTAAATCTAGCTGTTCATCTTGAAAATAAACAAAAACTCATATTTGAAGAAAATAATATCAAAAAGGTAATAAAAAATTATCAAACACCCCTTACAGCTTAAATTAAATTAAATAAAGAAGATGATTTTGCAAAATCACTAAAATATGTTTACATTCCAGAACATTACATTTTTGACAATAAACTTAAAATTTAGAAAAAAAGGAAAGTTACACTGAAAAATATTGCTATAGGTAGATTAAACATAGTATCTCTAAAACATCATGGAGGCTTGTTTTTAAGACTTATTTTAAATAAATTACATGGGGCTTCATCGTTTGAAAACGTTAAAAAATATAATGGAATAACATATGAAACTTTCAGGGATACTGCAATTGCAATGGGTTTAATAGAACATGATTCTGAAATTAACAATAGTTTTAAAGAAGCCATTACAATTATGTTTCTATACCAGTTAAGACAATTTTTTGCTTGGTTTTTGATTTCAGAAAACATTCAAGGAGATAGTATAAGGAATACATATAAAAAATATTTTACGGAAGACTTCGATAATGATAATAATAATTGTGCTCTTTTACATATTAATCAAATTTTGGTATCGGGAGGTAAATCATGTGAGTCTTTTAGTTTACCGACACCAACCATTAGCAACTATATAAATGATTGCAATATTGAGGAAATATCTTTCAGTAAAAAAATTTTCGATGTAATGTACACAAAGTCAAATGAAAATTAAGAAAAAATTTTTAAAACTATTTGTGAACAAGATAAAAAAGTATATTTCATAGATGGTCCTGGTGAATCCGGAAAAACCTACTTATATAAGACACTCATTTATTACTTTATTTCTAGAGGTAAAAATATTTTGTCAATGGCTTAGACAGGAATTGCATCTGTATTGCTACCAGAAGGTATGACCAGTAATAGAACTTTTTGTTCACCTCTAGACTTAGATAATATTGAAAGTGTATTTTTAGAATTTGAAACAAAACAAAAAAATTAAGGAAAGTTTATTTAATAATATGGGACAAGGCTTCTATAATTCCGAAAAAAGCTTTAGAAATCGTTGATAGAACGTTGAGAGACTTGTGTAATACAAAACTTTGCTTTGGTGATAAATTAATAATATTAGGAGGAGATTTTTGACAAATCCTTCCAGTTGTAAAATACGGTAATAGAACTATAATAATAGAAGAAACTATTAAATCATCATTTTTATGGAACTTCTTTAAAATTTTAAGATTACAAAATAATATCCGTTCTAGTAATAACGAATTTTCAAAATTATTGTTAAGGATTGGAGAAGGGGACATAGAAATATTTAATATTCCTAAATCCTGGATAACAGATGATGTCTGTACCAACATATTTGGTAATTACAGCAACTGTTTTGACAATAACGTCATACTAACTTCACATAATGAATATACTTTTTTTTAAAACAATAAGATTTTAAGTAAATTACATGGGGAAACTAAAACTTATTACAACATCGCGATACTGCAACATATAAAGGTGTTGATAAATCAGATAATAATATTTATATAAATTTTCCCGTAGAAATGTTAAACAACATTTGTGAAGGCTTGCCACCTCATGAACTTAAATTAAAAATAGGTACAATAGTAATGTTAATTCGAAATTTGAGTATATCAGACAGATTATGTAACGGTACACGATTGCGAATTACCAAATTACTGAAGTATAACGTAGAAGGCGAAATAGTAACGGGAGAAAAAATTGGTAATAAAGTTTTCATTCCAAGAATTACATTAAATACTGGAAATACTTCATCATTACCTATTATTTTATATAGAAAACGATTCCCATTAGTTGTAGCATTTGCTATAACTATAAATAAGTCTCAAAGTCAAAATTTTGATAATGTGGGATTATACTTAACAAAACCTTTATTTTCTCATGGTCAATTATACGTGGCTTTATCAAGATGCAAAAATAAAAATGGAATTTTTGTTCAAGTCGATAGAGAAAACAGTTAAGAGATTGGAAATATAGTTTAGAAAGAAATTTTTGAATATAATAATGTATCTAATATTCATAGCATGATTTAATTATTATTTTTTTATGTATAGGTAAAATTTATTAATTAATAATACATATCATGAATGTATATCGTGTTCATCTATTGTACCAATTTTAGCATTCATTTAAAACAAAATAGAAATAGACGTAAGTCTTTGTGGTTTCATCAGGCTTTATAAGATGCTTCATAAAGTGATGCGAAACTTTCATTGTTTATATTAATGATACTTTAAATTTAACGATTATGTACGTAAAAAGAAGAATTGTGTAATGAAGGACTATTTAAGTGATGATGATATGATAATTATGCGCACCAATATATGTGTATATATTATTTTGTTTCAAAATATTGTTAACTCCATATAAATTGGTTTTTAAACGTACTTAGTTGTATAAATAATGATATTTTGCGCAACAACCTCCTACGAATCAATTTATGACTTTAAATTTCTTCTTGACGATGAAATAAATCATGGCAATAAGACAGTTTTGTCTAAAGATAGGTAAAGACGGTATGATTCCGGTCAGATTTCAAAAAAGTGGTGTGAGGAGGCGGTGGGGGCCATGAAAAAATTCGTGGGAGTCAGTGGGAGGGCCATAGGAGGTAGGTGGGGGAATGTGGGATGTCTTGAGAAAAAATACTATACAACATTTCCATGTGATTTGGTAGGAATGTGGTAATAGATTTTAACACATTGACAGGGCTGGCAAAATGCAACGTTGCAAAATGCTAACAAAAAAAGTCAGCCCACCAAAAACTTCATGCTTACAAAGAAACCAAGGGATCCAGTAAATCGAAATACAACTGATTGTATTTAAGTTTAGCTGATTATAGTATTGTGCAGTAATCTGTAACTATTTGATTAAACATTAAAACATACATTGTTATTATCCTATGAAGCCATACGTGGTTGAACCCCCTGGCTTGAATAAAGACTTATACCATACTTCTATACTATTCATGTAATATTTTGTGGGGGGGCGGTAGGGGGCCATGAAAAATTGTGCAGGGGGTCGGTGGGGGGGCTGTAGGGGGGTCGGTGGGGGGCTGTGGGGGATTTTGAGAAAAACTACGATATGTCAAAATAAGCAAGAAAATAACTGATTTTTACCTTATTTTGTGGGGGGTTGGTGGGGGGAGGCCGTGGGGGGTAAATGGAGGGTGGTGGGGGGTTTGTGTGGAATGCCCCACTGAGTTAACTATATAATATAGGATGATGTATTGTAAGGTGACTGATAAGGACTCCACGTGCTTTTAGAGTATATACTTATAAAATTAAAAAGTTATGAGGACAGTCCGCATAAGTACGATTTTGTCTTTGTGATAACTTTTTTTACGTTATGTCCGCATAAGTCATATATGTATTTAAAGTGCAAAAAAAATTAAGTGGGGTGACCATAAAGGGCTGTGAAAGGCGTTTTTATGGAGAACTTAACCAACAAAATAAGAAAGAGAACAAGCATTTTTTCTTAATATTGTGGATTGCTGTGGGGGAGGGCCTTTAAAGGTCTGTGGAGGGGTTGTCAAGTGGAATTGTTATAAGTCCCACCTAAATTTCTATGTATATATATACTAGTGAGGCTTCGCCTCTCTGCACGCTCCGTGCACCAACCCCCCGTTGTAAGGATGCTTAGACTCTAACAAAACCCCTGAAGGTTTTTCTCAGGGTTGATTGGTTAAAGTCTATTTTGATTTATTTTTTAGATTCTTATTATTATTATTATTTTTATTGATTAAGTTAACTAAAACTATTAACGTGTATATATATTGTACATTAAAATTTTCACTACGCAGTACAAAGAGAGGCCATGTATATCGAAATATACAGCTAGAGCTGCTGTGGTGCACTTTTGTATGCATGGGCAAAAGAAAGATGGACAAGCATCAACAGCAGTATTAAAAAATAACAATTCTTATGGTTTAAAATTGAAAAAGCTTAGTTGGTAAAAGTAAATTAATTATTTTTGTTGAAAAATAGAATTGTTTTAACTTTCGTTTATGACAAAAATCGTGCATTAAGTTATTCAGTTTTAACAAAAGTTTGACTTTACATCCAAGGAATTAGTAAAGGACAGACGGGTTATTTTTTGAAAAATAACAATTATAATACTTTTATTAACGCTTATTACTATTAATTTCTAAGAAAGTTGGGAGAGGAGAGATCTGTCTTCTCGTGGTTGCGTACAGCTAATGTCAAAAGCTTTTTCAACGATATTTTGTAATCTTTAAATTAGAACGCTACTTAATTTTTTGTAAAAAATTAAAAATATCTGCTATAAATTATAAGGTGTTTGTGTTTTTTTTTTTTTAAATCAAAAGTTTATTTCAATTTTTGTGAAATTTTGCTAAAAACTTTGAACATTGAGAAATGTATTATTTTCTGAAAATTTTATTGAAAAATCCTTTGACATTCGGCGAACTTCCACGGTTTACATTATTAATGTTATTATGGAAGTTTTTAGATTATGCATTTATTTTTATTATGTCATAAAAATATATGTTTCGATCATTGAAAATTACATAATACTAAAATAACATAAAAAAAAAAGTTTAACGTAGCCTACACTTTACACTTATTAAATGTATACTGTTAAGTCTTACAGTCATATTTGTATGTTTTTTACATATATGTATTTTATTCAATAAGTTTAAATAACTTATACATTCAATTTATAACTGACAGAATTTGTTGCAAAAATATTTTTGAGTGTAAAGTGTGTCTATTTGCCTCATGGGTGGCCTGAAAAATTGACTAATAATATCTCTCATTCTCA
This sequence comes from Copidosoma floridanum, assembly GCF_036245765.1. NCBI lineage: Eukaryota > Metazoa > Arthropoda > Insecta > Hymenoptera > Encyrtidae > Copidosoma > Copidosoma floridanum. Next base: position 27,312,945 of record NW_028321907.1, read on the forward strand.
CACTGCCCATAAGGTAGATAAATCAATTTCATAGTCATAAATAATGTTAAAAGTTATTGAAATTGAGTATGTCAGTTGGTTCATTTACTATTTGTAATAATAAGGTCTTAAGTGTAATAAATCTTTAGAAATAATATAACCATAAAATTTTTATTATTTTCACACTAACCATTAGGCAGATCAACTATTTTTATAGTTATAAACAGTTTGAAGAAAAATTTTTTTTTTGAGTTTAAAGCTTTTCAGACATGTCAATTGTTTTGGACATAGTTTTAACACTATTGTAAATAATAAAGTCCTTAGTGCGTTGACTATTTAAAATAGTTATTATTTTGATACAATAAATCAGTAAAAACATGTTTTATGTGAAATACGTTAAAACTTCATATAATGTGAAAATTTTTAAAATAAATATAAAAATATGTGTGATAGTCATTGCCAAACCTCGAAAAAATTGGACTTTTTTGTACCAGAGTTAAAATGAAACAATAAGAATTTATACTTCAACTGTTTCTTACTTAATGTTTTTTTTTCTTATCAATTTGTTTTACTATTTTTTTTGTTGAAAATAAGTAAATAATTATTTTTTACTGATGATTAACTTAGAAATGTCTTTCCACAGAACATTTTTTGTTATATTGATATTATTACCTTTAATTTGTATAAGTATACCATATTTAGATTTGCATCGTAATAACACTACATACAATTGTAAGTGGGCAAATGAAGATTTTTTTTAGTTCAATCCAACACTAAAGATTGTTCTTAAAATTTATTAATTATCACGGCAACTGCTCAAACTTAAAGAAATTTCTTTTTGTATAGTATATATGGTAACAATGAAAAATGACCTATATTTGCAGTTATTTTTGTTGTAAGAACTTAATTTTTTAGTTTTCCTCCAATTTTTATTTTTGCTTTAATATTATACTTAGACAATTTTGTAATTTTTAATCGTGATCTATTGCATGAACGATCGCATGTACTACAATTTTTTTTTAACATAAATAATACTACAAATTTCAAATCAAGTTTATGAGATGGAGAACTTTTTTGTATATTGTTTAGTATTTTTATAAGAAAATTCATATTAATTTTATCATCCAATTCATCAACATCTTTGTATGTGAATAGCCTATGTCATTATAAATTATTATATTCCATTTATAGATTTAAAAATTTTTTTATTTAAAAAAATTATGTATATATTACAAAAAGTCAGAACGACTTTAGTTATAAAACACTTATTACGGTCATCAAATATTATTGAACACATATTAATAGTTTTTTTAATATCTAGGTATTTCAAATAGTTAAATTTTTTTTCTCTAATTCCTCAGAACGATGTAGAAATTTATTTCTATTGAAAAAATATCCATAGTTAATTTTAAAATATAAAAAAATTCCTGTAGGAAATATAATTTAATAGTCCCAACTATTCCCGTATTATTATAACTATATCTTACAACATAATTAATTTGCTGAACACCTCCTTTTAAAACAATTAATTTGTTTCTAAAACATATGCTTGTATTACATAGATCATGCAAAGTCCTGTCTACTGTTTCTAAGGCTTTTTTTAAAATTATGGAGGCCTCATCCTAAACTATTAAATCTCTTTCTCGTAACTTTTTTCAGATATTATCTTAATAATACCCTCTCTATGTTGTCTTATTCCAAGAGTAAACAAAGGGTTCCATGACAGGTCATTCCTTTCAGAAGATATACCGATGAAATGCTGGTCCAAGCCGTTGATAAAATTTTCTTTTCTTGAGAAATAAAGAAATTTCTTAATGTTTTGTACAAAAAAATTTTTTTCCATTCTTCCAGGACCATCAATTTGAAAAATTCTAATAGTTTGCTTGTATGTTACTTAAAAAATATTTTTTTCATTATCTTGAAACTGAACGTACACTGAATTTAACATGTGCTTACGAAATGCAATTTCTTTAGTATTATCACTTAGGTTTAGGCTTATTTTGTTTGAAATCGGTGAATTGAACAATCAGCATGATTTATCTTCTGATTTAAGGATTTAATTTATGTATAAAAAGTACTGTTTTCTTTATTATCAACACTATGTTCTGTAAAATATATTTTACCTTTTTTTTCATATGTCATCCCCTTGAATGTTTTCTGAAATTAAAAACAAACGCAAAAATTTTCGTAACTAAAAAAGAAGTGTAATTGTACTAGCTTCTTCGAAAATTCTATTAATATAAGTATCATGGTTAATTAAATCGATAGCAATTGCAGTGTCCTTAAACGTTTTGTGTTAAATATTGTTATGATCTTTTAGATCTACGGATGATAATTCTCGATGCTTTTCATTTAATAACTTTTAAAAAGAATCTTCTATGATCTTAAGGAGATTCTATATTCAATTTCTCTATTGCTGTATTTTTCTATCTACCACAAATTGAAGACTCTTGCAATTTATATGATGCTTCCATTGGACTTGAATATCTACCATTAACATGCTTTTTAATTTCGTCTAGAACTTTGTTTTCAGAATTATGTACTCTTTGAATTTCCATAAATTCTCTATATCTGCCTTTAATAATATAGTCATATATGTATTTATTACTTTGTATTGATCAACAACATTTAATATTCATGTGACACTCACATAACATGAATGAAAACTTTTTATATAATACAAACATTGGATTGTGAACAAAAATTTTCTGTTTATTTCTAGTCTTATACAAACGATTATTTAAAATATTATTATTTCCAATCATCTGTAGGTAATTATTTTTCTTTAATAATGCACCATGAGTGAAAGATTTAAGAAATTTTCGACACATTTATTATTATGTTTATCTGCAAGTTATTTTTATCTAAGTGTAAGGTATTTGATGTAGTAATCGAAGCAAAAAAACATTACGTAGATCACATGAAAGAAGATATTCATAAAATATTATTTAAATGTCATTTATGTTCAAAACTTTTCAAGAGGCGAACATATTTATGTCGTCACATATCTATACACAATCTTAAAAAATAAAAAAAAAAATGTTGAGAATGTGGAAGTCAATTTTCCTAAAACGATTTATTAGTTAGAGAAACATGAAGTTAATGAACAAAGAAAAGTAAGTACATTGAAGATGTATTAGTATGTGAATGCCTTTTATAAAATGTATTGATAAAACGATTATTATTTGTTTAAATTTCGAAACACAGTCAAGAAGAAAAAATTAATTTCAAGGTAAACTATGGATGAGAAATGAACATTGACAAATTCTTTGAGAAGAATTAAGTGAATATTATTTAATAAGTATAAGAACGTGTTTACTGTTAAACGTCTGTACTGTGTTAAAGGAAGTATAAAGTTGCGTCATATTATGCTAATCTACAATACAGCTAGCCTTGTTTGTATATATAAATGTATTAAAACTGTACGTGACAAGTATGTATGCATGTATGAATCAAGAGATTCCTTGTGCGTTGATTATTAAATCCTCATAATGCATACCGCTAATAAAATTGTAATCAACAAATTGTTTCATTATATCAAGAATTAACTGTAGAATATCTGAAGGAATTTATTGTCAAATTTTTAAACTTATAAGTCACATGTATATTAGTACTAAGGACTTCTTTCATTGCTAATATAAGCTTGTATTATCACTAGTCCAAAAATCTCATTGAACTTGTCAGAAAAAAGCAATTGGTATCGTTGCATTACTATTTTTTAATTCATGGAATTGCAACATGAAGCATCATTGTTCCTGTCTACTGTTCTGATATCAACGTAGTTTTGTAAGAAAATCGCTCATTGCTTGATCTAATTCAACCAAAGGCCTCTTTTACTTGCTTCGATGCTGTATAACCTTTCCATCAAGTAGGAAAATTTCTTATGTTACGTCTGCCATCTGTCTACTACAGTTTTAATTAACTCTTGACTCTTACGTTCTGCAAGTAAATTATACACGAAAGGCATAATGTGTTGGCTGAGGCAATCCATGTGTGTTCCAAAGATATTAATAGCCTCGGACTATGTTCAGACGCAGTGTACAATAAAGAAGGGCCACCAAAAGTATTTTCTGCGACAGTGGAAAGAGAAAGAACCGCAACAACTTCTTTTGGGGCCACGAATTCATTCATGTTGTTTAAGAAACCAATGAAAACTACTACACATAGCACTCGGTAACTCCAAAGCAGAAATATTAACCATCAATGATAAATAGAAGTTAGATAAAAGAAGACGCCTTTCCCATTAACCTATTGTGACGCTTTTTTTCTATTACCTGCTGCAATCGCATTAGTTGTTAACAGTAGAGAGTCAAATAATTAATTCGTTTATTTTGTAATTAAAGTTCAAGCAGCTCATGATAAACAATTCCTTTCCAGTCCCACCAAACACTCAGCATCACCTTCCTTGGCGCCAATACAGACTTTGCGACCGTTTCTGAAGCTTTTCCAACCTTCGACCACGATTTTTTTTGCACAAATGTATCGTACATGATCTACTTTCAATCACTCATAATCATTCGTTTTAAAAATGGCTTAAGTTCATATTGTTTGAGCAACAATTCACAAATGAAAGCTACATCCATTTAGTTTTTCTTTACTGATTAATGTGGAAACGCTCAACAAGGCTGTTTGTATGCACCAAGTACTTCCCGGGTACTTGGCGGGTACTTCCCGGGCACTTGGCGGGTACTTCCCGGGCACTTCCCGGGTACTGGATTATTGCAATTTATGAATGGACTCGTTCTAAAACGTGTACAGACGACATATTCGGGAACGTAAGCAAGACATACCTAACAACAATATTTTTGACCGGTCGACTATTTTTGCAAAAATACTGTCGTGTAGAGTGAAAAAATCCCTACTGATATGGTATTTTACTTTCATTCGAGGTAACATTACTCAAGTATAAAAATTTAAAGATGTTTTTGTTCTACATGAGAGTGATAAAGACAGTAAGCGCGTGGATAAACAACTGACAACATAAGGAGCAGACAATATTTACCTTAAGGTATAAAAATTTTTATATCCAACCTTCAAGTTACCAGCAGTAGCTGACGCTCTTGCGTGCGCACATGGATATAGTTCTCACTGCTTACCGACTAAGCTCCAATAACAATATGGCAACGTTGCGAGTTCATGCGGGCGTGCTATAGCTTTCCAACCCCATTTAGGGGTAGTTTGGAACGTATTTTCAATCGGCTCCCATTTAAAAGCTATTTGCCCTAAAAAATTAATTCCACCGGGGTTCGCGTCAGAAAAAATCGCTCTACACGCAGTTCTCGGGAAATGCCACCGTTACATATCATGCTGTATATCTACGGCTAAACGAGTTCAGCACTTGTTACGGCAATTTGTGCAAGCAACTCATTAATGCAATCATAATAACAGTATTATTTACTGATTATTTATTATACAATGATTACAGAACAATAACATTTTTATCAAAAATATCACTCACTTAAATTGTTTGTAGAAATACACTTGATTATTTCATTGCCACGTACTTTAGTTCTTAATTACACTTTCTCTTTCTTTTTGTCCACCTCTGAGCCTGGTATAGTTTACAACCACACTCGTTTACATGAAATAAATATTAAGAATGCACAGTTTATAATAAGCCGTCGGTTTTTAGTATTTTAAACTTAATTTCGTTGCACTCAGTAAAAAAGAAAAAAGTAACTCTATTGTATATGGCTTGTTAAGATGTTACAAACTCAAAACTTTAGTTTTTTTACTTATTGTAAATTGTGTACACATTTCATAAATAATTGTTTAGAATAAATTATACATTCAATTTTAATATCTCCATTTAGATTTGAAAGATTACATACATACAGTTTAGTATCTTCCACTCTGAATACAGAAGTTCAGCCAACAAAGTTTGAATTTCAACAATAAGTTACTCTGATAAAGGGTATTGTACAATTTTTTAATAAATTTAAAGTACTTAAACGTTTTATTAAGGTTGAATTCACAAAAAAGTTGACACTCAAAGTGTTAAGTACAGGTCAAAAACCTCTGACATTAGCTATCATAAGATACGATAGTATTTTGCTTATAGGTAAAGGATTAGTAATTAGTATATTTAATGTCTTAGAAACATTAACACCAGAATAAAACAAATGCTCACTAATATTACCTGTGTTTAACAACTACTTAATGTTTAATTAAGCTGCTTGAGTTCTAGCATGTCTGATTTATTCAGCCAAAAAAATTAGTATTTTAAACCCAACTCTTCTTTGAACCCCCTACCATAAACCATAATCTCAAATTATGTGAAAGTTTCCAGCAAAGTCAGACCACAAAACTTATAATATTTTAATTTGATAACTAGAAAGTATTACGAGTGCGTAGGCGTAAATAAGTATTAGAATTATTTTTATCTTTAAAAGAGTGAAATTAACATGTTAATACATTCGGTTAATTCAGCCTGACATGTTAGGACTTCGGCTGCTTTGTCAAAAGTTTAGAATCTAGATGTTATTTTGTTATATCTTATTACATTAAATCGATTGCGATGAAGTCAGGAAATTCGCAAACATTTTTTGTACAAACAATATATTAGACCGAATAAATTGGATGATAACAAATTTTTGATAGCTGTCTGAAATTCTAAGAATTTTAGAATAAAGATTATTGATACCAAATTTTAATGCCTTTACGATGTTGTAATAAAATCAACAAAAGTAGTATGGCTTATTGGTTCAATAACTAGTTATTTTTATAATCTCAAGAACAAGGCGATCAAAATATTGGTCTATCAAAGGAACTCACAGTACATGAAATTCGATCACCAATCATGTGGATGGAGAATTGTTTAAAGAGACGAGAATCCTGCTTATTTGAGATGTACTCTTTATACTTACTTACACTCACTTCTGTATCTTAAAGTCAACTAAAACTATTTTATCTGCCATACTTTGCTCTGAAATAATAAGGTTAATAGTGGAAGGAGGAGAGTAAGGAGGTATATGTCGTTTAAAGTAGAGAGTATCACTGCATAGTATAGTGATAAGTGTTTATAGTCTTTTGTGCTGAACCTTAATTTTTGGTGAAGACAAAAGGAGACGGGTATTATATGTGTTGTTCTTGTAACTGTTTTGAAGAAAATTCTTTCTGTATGATTGAAATCAAACATGAAATTTAGGTCAATACGGTCAATTGACTGGTTTTCTAGAGAGAAGGTAAGGCAACATTGAAGTGCTTGAATAGAAATGAAAGTTCCTAAAAGCTTTCACTTTATTTTTTACTTGTTGGCTATACCTTGTAAAAAAAGGCAGGAAGTTTTATTACAGGTATAGCATGCCATGGACTGCGTACTAATAATTACAAATAATTTTTCTGTAGTTTTTTTAATTCATAAACTTAAGGTGGTTAGTGTTGGACCTCCTCACTATTCAAGTGCATAGTCTAAAAACTAACTGTCAAGTCTTACTAAAACTGCCAATTCTTCAATGGCTATTTATAAAAATCATAAAACAGCCTAGACTTATTCCATCACATTGCTAAAAATTTACACAAAAGGTTATGGAATGCTTTTACTTACTAAGAAAACATTCAAAATTCACAATAAAATTTTCATTGAAAAACACTATGTAATTGTGTAATAACATTATGTTCTTTAAAAACACCTCAGCAATACAATTAAAAATTCCCAAAAGTTAATATTAGAACTAAATGAAAAAAATTTCAGCAGCCAGAGAGTAAAAAAGCATCGAGCTGAAACATGTGTCATCGTATTTATTTTAACTTTTTTCTGTTACACTAATCCATTAAATTTATGGACGTACTTAAATGAATTTTTAAGCACCTACTTGTCAGTTCTATGATCTAGATATCAACCGTTAATATAGTATCATCTACGTTACATCTTTGAGTATGTTATATTTTTTAATATTAATGTGATTTACATAAAAAAACAAAATTGTTCACAATTTTTTTCGCAGATACTGCATGGGATCCACAAACCTTTGTTATTTCATCATCGTAATCTAACTAAAAAATTCTATTGACATAACTACTCCAATAATAATAATTATAATAATAACAATAATAATAATAATCATATTAATAATAATGATAATAACGGTCCCTTTTTCAAGAATAATAAAAGACTGACAAACATTACCTATAAAGAAAGCCTTAAACGAGCTAACTCTGGTTCAGGTTAAAGAAGCAGCCAACTATGCAGTAATTTTTTTACATTAAGTTTTGTCGTGGTAGCACTGACAATTGCTATCTAGCTATACCTATATAAGCGAACAAAGATTATTCAATAATCCAATATTTCAGAAAAATAGTTTATGTTATTGTAACAGAGTGTACTATAATAATTTAATTGTGTGCTTTACAAGTCTGCTGTGATCTGGCATAATTTTAAAATTAGACTGTGGATGTCATTCATTTTGAATGTTATTTAAAAAATTTAAAATCAATTTTTCCTCTCGAAGCATTGTCTTAAAAAAACAGTTTACTGTTTTAAGTTTTAAAAAAAACAGAGTATTTTTATGTAATTCTTGTACCAACCGGACGCCTTTCTGACAGTCACATTTTTTATTTGACTGAGAATTTTTTTATGGGTTCTAAATAAAAAAAAAAATATACTTATTCTAGATCTTTTTTTTTAGATAAAGGAGGTTGTGACATAGAAAAAAGAGTAGTAAAAAGGTGTGTCAAGAGAATAATTAATACTTATCTCCCTAAAGACTTCTATTAAAAATAACACATTAATAAGGAGAACTCGCGCTTGTGTTCCCATCCCAGGCTCATCATATCCTCTAATAATTATCACCCAATGTCTTGCTTTAATAACCCTCGAGTGCCTTGGTAATGCCCAACCCTCTTGATAAAGCTCGCCTGCCTGACTCCCCGACTGCCTAACTGCCGCAATTTAAGACTCCCTGGGCCTTACATTACCTTATTCCTCTCTTTTCGGTATCTTCTTGCTGAGGTAGCCTCACTGTTCCTAGAAAGAGTCAGTATGATATGCCTTGCATATCGTACGTAACACTTCTGATGCCGCAACATCGTTGCCCTCGACGACGCTGACTTTTTAATCTATCAAGTATTTAGCCTTTAGACTTATTTGCAATTGCAAAGAGGGAAAAAACATGCGACCAGCATTAAGGCATGTCTTTAGCACCAAGCCTACACACTGCCTTGTGTGGTGGAAGCTTCAGTCGTAGCTTTGCATGCAAGGGACCACTTGCTTTCGCGCTATAGTATTACTCCATGCTACGAACGTACGAGCACTCTGGTCAAACCCGTGCAGTAGATGCAAGAAACTCCGTGCAAATTTTACACTTTGCCTTTTGCGTTGAGGGTCTCGATACCTGGAGGGGATTGCAGTATTGTACCACAATGTACATACGTATACCTGTGTCTATTACAGGTGTGTGTCTCCATATGTATATATGCTGTACCAGCACTTATAAATTTTAAGATTAGTCTTAGGTAAGCAACAAACTATAGATAATTATTTTTTGTATTTACAATAACATAACTAGTGTGAATACGAAATAATCTGTGAGCGTAAAAAAGTTTGTGTAGTTTTTACGTGGCTTTTCTTATGTTTCGTAAAAAAAAATGTACAAAATATAATGTAGGTATACCTTTCTACAATAATCTTGTATTCATGCACTATTTATTTAAATATCTTAGAACTACACACAAATATTTGAATAAACATAAGAAATTATAATAATTAATCACTGGATGAGTAAAAGAAAGCTAACCATTAGTGTTCACTAAGGATACTCTACCAATTTCAATTAATTTTCTCGATTGCTGGTTATTGTTCGCATTTATAGCTTTGTCCGTCAAGTCCTAAAATATAGACATAAATGATAAAAGTAAAAAATATAGTTGTCTACAAGGGAAATATAAAAAGTTTTTGTTTTGTTACTCGGTTCTAGGAAGCAGGGATACAGTTTCATGCATGAACCTTAAAGCATGAGACTAAAACATGAACACATAAGACGAAGCATGAAAAAATCCACATAAAAACTACACAAACTTCTTTATGTACACATATTACTTCGTATTTACAATAATTATTTTATTATAAACACCAAAAATGTTTATCTATAGGTTGTTGTAAGCCTAAAACTTACCTTAAAATTCATAATGGCTGGTACTGCATACATACATACAGAGATACACAACTATAATAGACACAGGTACACGCATGTATATCGTGGTGTAATACTGCAATCCCCCAAGAATTTGCATGAAGCTTCTTGCGTCTACTGCATGGGTTTGACCCAAGCGCTCACCGCATCAAATCTCGTGCGTTCGTAGCATGGAGTAAGACTATAGCGCGAAAGCAAGTGGTCCTTTGCAAGCAAAGCTACGACTTAAGCTTTCGCCGCATAAGGCAGTGTATAATCTTGGCGCTAATGACATATCTTGGCGCTAAACGCATATTTTTTCTTTCCGTGTGTGCGTGTGTCTGTGTTGTGCTGTATTGTGTTGACTGTAATGTGTATGTTGTTAAGTATTTTATACTCATCCTTCCATTCGATTGTAGAGTACCGCAGTTGTCTTCACATTATTATTTTTACTTTTACAATAATTCAGTCTCCTCTTATTTTGTGTTCAAGTAACTCATAGTACTTATACCTGCTTATTTTCGTATTGATTTAGTTTATGTGTTGTGATCAACGATAGTACTTTTTTAGGTATAATTAAACTTAACATGACTTTATAGTCATTATGTATTTTGAAAAAGAGGAAATTGTTTTTTGTCTTCGTCCTACGGACTGTGCTCCCCGATACAGTCGAGCGACTCCTGGTGCTCACTCTCGTCTGCTCATAATTGTTATGACTATTATTATTATGCTTATAGTTATCATTATCACTATAGCTCCTAACAAAGACACTTATATATATGAAAAAGAAGCCCCATTCTTGAATTTATCAACCCTGTAATGTATTAAACTGTTAGCTATTAGTTGCCAATTCTAGTTCCTGCCTACGAGCACGCGTTTTAGTCTGTGTGCTAAATATTTGCCCAGCCACTATTTATACTCTATTGATAGCTATCTATTTAAGTGTATTACTGTATGTACTATGCCCTTCATCTGATTCTTCCTTTTTTTTAATTTATTTATTTTTTTATTTATTTATTTATTTTTAGAACGAAGTTCTTTATGTCGCGTTACTCGGGGGGCTGGAATTTTAAAACCGACAGATTTTTTTTTTTTTGAATCAGAAATCTCTTCCTCTCAAGTTTTTCTCCTCACCCCGTCCCCCCTCACCAAGTGTTCTCTACACACTTCCCCTCTCCTAACTATATATGTACATTTGTCAACCGTGCCGTGTTACTCTTCTGCATACCTTTACCCACCATTCCACCTCACACTCCCAAGCAATTAATTTTTTAACAAATTTTAATTCTATTTCCCCACAGTAATTTTTCTTTCACTTTGAATTTTTTTTTCTTTTACCATTCTATAAAAAAAAAAAAAAAAAAAAAAAAAAACATTTTCCAATAAAGAGATTTGAACCCTCGACCTTCTGCATGTGAGTCCTGTACCTTACCCACTCTGCTACGAGCGCTGCCGACTATAGAAGTCGGTTTCTTGTACTTTTCGTGTAATTCGTAACTATAACATTCCATTTTTAAATGTATTCACTGATAATACATTCAATTATGAATTTGTTCTATAAATTGTGTATTTGTTTTCTAAATAATACATCTAAAAAAAAAAAAAAAAAAAAAAAAAAAAAAAAAAAAATTTAATTAGCATAAATATGGTTATGTAGATTAAATACAATAAGGCGCGTTATTACGCATTCAATATTTGTATTTTCATTAAACCTGAGGTTTTTTTTGCATTACAGTAATGCTAATAATTACTGTTATAAATGAAAAAAGGTAATGAAATTAAATATGGAAAAAAAAGAAACGAAATATGAAAAAATGAAATATGAAAAAAAGAAATAGTGAAATTAAATGAAATTTGAACAAATAAAATAATATATTAAAAAATAATGAAATGAAATATGAAAAAAGAAATGAAAAAAAAGAAAAAACAAAAGAATGAATATAAATAGAAAAATATAAAAAAAAGAAATAAAGGAAATACAAAAGAATGAAAAAAAAGTAATGAAATCAAATATCAAAAAAAAAAGAATGATATATGAAAAAAAAGGGAATGAAAAAAAAAAGATTAAATATGAAAATAAGAAAGAAATTAAATAAAGGAAATACAAAAAAATGAAAAAAATGTAATAAAATGAAATATGAAAAAAAATAAAACAAGAAATGAAAAAAAAAATAAATAAAACAAGAAATTAAAAAAAAAAAAAAATAATAAAAAAATTAAAAAAAAACAACAACAAACCAGGGGGGATAAATGGGTCATGGGACCCACGGTAAAAACGAAGTTCTTTGAACATGACGAGTATAAAAACACAATTTCTCAGGTAACAAGGGGGTCGCCAGACCCATTGGAAGAACGAAGCTCTATAAACGTTAATACTGCATTCATGTAGTTCACTAAACAAAAACTTGAAAAACGAATAAAAAAATAAAATAAAAAAAATAGTTCAGTACTCACGATGGTTGAACTTCGTGAGAACGTCGTGCATAAATACAGTACTCACGAAGTTCAACCATCGTGAGTACTGAACTATTTTTTTTATTTTATTTTTTTATTCGTTTTTCAAGTTTTTGTTTAGTGAACTACATGAATGCAGTATTAACGTTTATAGAGCTTCGTTCTTCCAATGGGTCTGGCGACCCCCTTGTTACCTGAGAAATTGTGTTTTTATACTCGTCATGTTCAAAGAACTTCGTTTTTACCGTGGGTCCCATGACCCATTTATCCCCCCTGGTTTGTTTTTTTATCAGCGTTGAGCTATGAGTGTGGCTATCGACTTACATATGAAGCATGTAATAATGAACGCACCTTTTAATTTTTTTGCTTTTTTTTTATAGCATAATTACTGTAGTTTATATTAGTACTTTTGGCAATGTGGATATTTTTTGCTTGGTTAAAAATTATCGATCGTATACATGTTTCATTACGTTATCCCTTTTTTCGTATCGGCTTAACGTGCGCATATAAGTCGCTTATTGAGTTTGTCAATAGTTGGTTGTCATATTATGCATCCCATCTTGCCTGTGGGGTCATATTACGTATTCGAGAATACTTAGAGTCAGACAGTTTGAGGATCGATCATCTGACATTTTACTTGTGTGTTAGTCAGGACAAGTTTGAAGGTATGAAAAAAAAAAAATCATTTTACGGCGGTGTAATTCATATTTAAGTTTTGACCTGTGTCGTACATTTTTCTGGTATTTTTCATCCTTACATTTCTTAATACTATGTTTTCCTCATACTCCTTCTCTCTCTTCTCTTATGGGGTCAGATTTAGGCAAGGAATTATAAGGGTATTTTTTGTATGCTTCCACTTTTAACAACGTAGACGCATTTGCTGATTTTGTTTGCTGCTTTGTCTCTCTTTCTTTTTCACAACAACAAAGCTTTTTTTTTTTTCTCAATAATGTCTTAAGAAAGTGTACTTTCTAAGTGTGACAACGCGATTTATCGCCCCAGGAGAATCTCCGTGTATGGTTTTTATGGACGCAATATTTTTTTTTTTGCTTCCTGTAAAAGCAGGAGAAGCTCGCATACACTGTTGTGCAATGTCGTTATGTAAGTAACCGTTTATGAAATTGCAAGAGCTCTTTTTTTTGATAAGCATGTGGGTTGTTACAGATTAGTATGCCTTCTCTCTAGTACCGACCTGTTTGAACGAGGCTGGCCTGGTAACGTTATCCTTTGATGGCCAAGTCCTTAGAAAACACTGCTGCACACTGGGTGGGATCAATTATTCTTCTCGATAGTCAACCAGTCATCTAGGAGTGTTATTAGTTTTCCTCACATGAACAATTAAGTACTGGTCCATGTAGTTTTTTCAAAATTATACTAACTTTAAGATAGATGATCCAACGAATAGTCTGTTCGTTGCTTTAGGCGTGGCAGTCGATTTGATATCTCATGACGACTGTGTGTGTTGGCTCAGGCGTTCTGGGTGTCAGTCAATCATGTCGAAAAAAGTAGGATTGTTTCTGATAAAGAACGATGGAAGGGAGGAAGAAAAGGAGGTTAAACCTTTTGTACTCGATTGGAGCTTGTGAGTCTGTTAAAAAACAAATTTATGTCTCCTGCGATTGCCTTATTCATTTTACTTTCATTCCTTCATGCTCCGCTCTACGTAAAAAAAATTCTAAAATTAGTTTTTCTTGTACAATAATGATGTCAATGGGTTATAAGAAAAAATTAATACTTGTTTGTACTGTCTTTTGCTCATTTCACATTAATTTTTTTGAGTATGTCTCACATAACTTTTCTGTGCTACCCATTTTGTCTATTTTAAACAATCTTGCAAGTTCGTCTATGCTTTTGTTTATAAAATGAGTGTCTCGTTGCGATAATAAATGTTCCAGTGGCTCGAAGTACGCTATAAATAAATTTGTAATCGTTTTTACTGTTTTTTCGGATGTTGCTTTCTTACGAATGTGAGGATGACAAATTTCGTTAGCCAGTCTTGCAAAGATAGTATGTGTGTGTACTGATTTACTAAGGGCTTAATGATTAGCCCGTAGAAGTCCATAGAAATCTTTTCAAACGATCTTTTTGGTGTGTCGGTAATTAGCATAGCTTATTTCATTTTAATTTGGACAAGTTTTTTCGTTGGGCATAATGTGCATCCCAGGATGACCTGTCTCACATCTTGGCGCATGTTTCTCAGGTAGAAATCTTGGGAAATCCTGTTATATGTATTGTTTATTCCCCCATGTCCACCTCTGATGATTTTTAACCTTTGATTTGCTAGTGTAATAACTAGAGTGTTTGTGTAGAGTACCGCTGCTAGCCTTATATCTTTAAATATTTGTTCAAAATTATTGACAAAGTATTCCCACTGGGTTGGATAGTGAGAACTTCATTTTAAGTAAACAATTTATTTATCTTTTCGTAGAACAATTTTTAGATCATTCAAAATTTGCAAAGAGCCTTTGAAAATCAAGAGTAAACTTGCAAAGTATTGACAAAAATCTAAGTGATCACAGAGTTCTGAGATTAAACTAAGATGTAATTTCGTGTTTTCTGGCTATAACATGTACAGACCATTAAGTTGTACAAACAAAATTTTTGGACCTTTCTGGAGAATGAGAAAAATGAATTGCTACATATGGTATCCCAGAAATCCTCATGACTCAGTATCGGATTATGTCCTTTTCCGCAATGAAAGGCGAGTGAATAAACCGTCGTCGATAAAAATTGATCTTCTTAACGTTTGACTTTTAATGCAGATGGAATGGAGAAGAAGAGAAATATTGGAAACGATGGCCGTAAAATATGTCCTCGTACAGGCAAAAGAACGGAAAAGATTGAAGCGGCGGTGGTGGTGCCCAGATCCAGTGGTGCTTGATCCCTAACGATCCCAATTGTTTTTATTTTATTTGCTACTATTAACTCTTCAAGGGCCCTAATGCATTTTTTAATATTCAATTTGAGCGTCGTTTTTTCAAAACGCTCCTTTACATTAATGTGTATGACCGTAACCTTTCTCTCTTTAGTAATTTTAGCTGCTCCTACGACTTTTTCCTCATTGTTCATGCACGTTAGATTAATGTACCCTCTTTAATGCAGTGCATCTATGATCTCTGTGTTGGGTACTGCTTCTGATATTGATATAGATGCTAGATTATCTAAGTACTCAAATAAGTGGCACTCGATCCTGCTTAGTTTTGGTAGTAAGGGTGGGTCTTCCCCCTCTTTTGGTACCCATGGTGGCCTTGCCATTGGTAGGCGTGCTCTGCACACTCTATATTTTTCCATCAATGGTGAGTATATGACTGTGTTGGCTTCGTTCTTGCTCTCTGTTTTGCATAGCGCATCATTTAACTCGTTGGCTTGCTCTCTTTCTTCCTCTGCTGTTCTTTCATTGCTGTCGTCATCGCTGCTCGTTGGCTGTCTGTTCTCTCCCCCGTTTTCCGTATACCTACTTGTGTCCACTGCTCTTTAGGAAGTGTCTTGCTCCTTTTCTGCATGACTTTTGTCCTCCTTTCCCCGTCGTCCTCTGTCCACTCTCTTGTCTAGTTTGGACCCATGCTTACGCTCCTCACTTCTCTCACTACTGCTACGGTCTTTATGTGGGATCTCTACCCCTGACTCAAGTTCTGTATTTATCGTGCTAGAAACTTGTATCAGAGGCATATGATGTGCATTTTTACCTACGCCTTCTAGATGTAAATGGCCAAATTCACCGTCTGTCGTAGATGAATCAAAATGGACCCAAATATTTTTTCTGAATTCTTGAGAGAATTGATCAGTACAATCGCTGTTCCCATACATTGCTTATGACTCCAAAATTTTCTTTGTTTCTTCCAGCTCTCTGCATTTTTGTAATGAATTAGAGTTGCGCATATTTTTTTGTAATTCAGTGCTTGAGATATCGAGTTTGAATAACCACATAAGGTTGTAAAACAAACAGTTTCCGGGTGGGTCGAATGGTATTTTTGATACTTTACTCCAGACCACGCTAAATTGAGTGCATTTACAAGTTTCTATTCGTGTTTTGTCTTTTAAATATTCTAGTCACTTATCTAGTAATGCAACCTTCTTCAGCTGCTCATTGCGTTCGTTTCGTATCGAGTTTTTATTTTTCTCTGTACTCCCCCCATAGTGTGCGTTTTTGTTTACTTCTGCTTTTGTGTATGGTGTCGGTTCTTCTATTATTATTATTTTACTAGGCTCTCACGTATCTCTACTCATTTCTGGTCTTCCTTCTACATATAGTTTTTTAATGTTAATCATTACTAGAGCCTGCAATTCGTTGGAACTTTCCTCTAATAAGTCATGTATGTTCGGCTTTTCTCGTATATCTGTTAAAAATTCCTTTGCTTGTTTCATGTCTCCTTATTTTCTTCTATATGAGTTATCTGTTGTTCTGAAATGAACTCTTAATTTTTATTTGTAATGCTAGACAATGGTATGTCACAATTAGTTATTATTATTTCTTTTGACGGATCCATCGTTGGTTGCGTAGCTGAAAAATACGGTTTCTGTCCATGCAAAGTGTCGAGTTATCGTTTACGTGCTTTAAGTTATTATTGTTTTTGTTCTAATATTTCTGGTATGTTTGCAGCAGTTATTTCTTTTTATTAGCCTGGTTCTTTCATATCGTCTGCTGGCCCTTGTGAAATGTCTTGCTTTTGCTGCAACATCTTGTATTTTTATCTCGTTTTGACCCCTCAGGGCTCGCTGTGGTGGCGAATTCTTTTTGTAAAACTCCTCTGATTCAGAGTATGCATCGCTATTCTCTTGACCTTCTGTACTTATATTAAAACTTCTTCCAATATTCTTACCGCAATATTGTTTTTTTTTTTCTGTATTCTGACGTTCAAATTTTCTAAGTCAGTGCAATGGGTTTTTATTTTCTTCGGATTACCTTGAATTACTTTCTTAAGAGTTGCCCGAATTTTCAATATGCGAGCTGGAGGTCCATTGTTATCAGCCAGTTCTTCATTCTCGTTCGTCCACTAGCTGATACAGCTCTCAGCGAGGCCATTCAAGATTCACTCTTACCTCTTGTAGTAAGAAGTTTCGTGATTATGCGTCGAGTGGTCTGTTGTTGTCGAGTGGGTGGTATATAACTCCGAACTCATACATTTATACTTCCGCTTTGAATCTGTTAAAAGGAATGTCTGGTTTTTTAAGATAAATGAAAGTGCTTGAGCAGCTCGCAGTTATATTCACCGTAAACTTTTGTCCACATAAATATGGTCAGAATTTTTTTTGCGAAAACAATCACCAATAAGTTCTTACCGTATGTTGGGTAGCAAAGTTTGCTCCTTTTAAGGCAGCAAGACACGTGCTTTCCATAAATTTTTCCACGGCAAGGGTGGCTTGAGTACAATTACAACAGTCATGGAATTTATTTTTCTCAAGTTCAACATACGGAGTTTTTTTTTAAATAAACTTGTTGTCATAGGTTTTGAAACCTTGAATATCTATAATTTATTTTATCCTTTTAAGTTTGAATGATATGCTTTCCAGTCAAGAATGATTTAAGGAATAAATTCCTTAGCAAAGTTAGCTGAAATATATACCCCTTTACATAAGGCTCAAAATTTTGTGCGCACACAGGTTCAGTTTTAAAAAAAGAAGGAAAACTCTTTTATTTGAATGCATCTGTCCGGTTTAGGCACTCTGTTTAAGCTGGTAGAAGATTGAACTCACAGCAAGACTACATTCTTCCCATGTACTCAATTATTAGATTCAAGTTAGCTAGTAATTTAAGTATAAAGATCAGTATGGGATGTCCATAAAAAAAATATTTTAACACATTTTCTTAGTCTTATTTTTTACAAACAGTTAAATTGACATAAAAAATTATCACATAAATGTAAAAAAACTGCATTTTCAAGATATAAATACGCCTTATTCTACAGCTGCAGTACATTAATGCTTACAACTCCTGGTCAATATCATCATCATCATCAACGTCGATCCATTGTATATGTTAATAGAACTTTTTCATACGCTTAACATTATGAAGAGCACACATTGATTTGTTGGCTCTGTTGTGATAAGTGCAAGTGGTGACCAATCTTGGGAGTTCAAATGGTGGATAGTCGGTCATATTAGTAACTTTAAGGCCAAATCTTTCAAGCCACTTTTGTTTCAGCTTGTCAATAACGAACATTTTTTAAGTATTTTCAAGATTTTCTCGTAAAATATTTCCAATCTCTGTACACTTAATTTTTTCTGAGTCCCCAGTTAGTCCATGATAGCAGAGTTCAAGGTATAAATTTTTATGTTAATACTTTTGTGGTAATTTAAACCAGATAAAAGGTGCCTTAACAAGAAAGTAGTTGTGTTTCCGTATTATTTGCCTTGAGGGAAATAATATCCCATTCTTTAAGCAAGTAATCATTACCTGGTTTCTTGAAACATTGCATATCCATAAAATATTCCATTTTACTCTATTTAATTTTTTTAATTTTTGTTCAGCTTTTTATACCCTTAATTTTTAGGAAAAAGTCTCTTTGTTGGTTGAATACTTAGCGCTGAGGTTTTTTAGCCAAGATTTCTTGATACTTTACGTGAGTTGTAAGATTGCTTTTGACTTGGCTAATGCGACACATTGATCAATGTTGAGCTTTCTAAAGCAATTACACAATCTTTACTGTTATCTTTTAATTTTTTTGAATAATTTTTTTTCAACACTTTTCTCCTTTTTTTTTCTCTGCGTTTCTCTTGCTAAATTTTTTCCACTCTACTCGTCGTCGCTTATTTTCTTCTTTTTCCTTACTCTAGCTGTTGTCCCTCTGATCCTTATTCATGACGATTAAAACCAAACTGAATCTAGCAAAGCCATAATTTGGCTTTATAACTTTTACATGAGTTTCTTGACATCTCCACTCATCGAAAAATACTAAACGGTAGGACCATGTAAAATTAAGCAATAAGCTAACGTGTTAGCAGGAAAATTCTTATGCAATTTAAATTCTTGTTTCACATCCACTGGAGCATTTTTTAATGACTCGTTATATTTGGATCAATCAAAGAAGATTAAAGGTATCCGATTAAGAAAGTAATGTTTACCTAATGAAGGCGTACAATTTTTGCCATAATATAAACTTTGAAAATTAGCACACATATTATACAGCAATACGTACTGATTACGCGTTATATTAAAATCAAAGTCATTATAAAAATAATGTTGTGAATTTAAATAAAGTTTCACATTCCTTATATTGCATTAATAAAACATGCTAGCGCTTATGATTTTCTGATTTTTTCGGTTTGTCTAAAAAGCTAAAATAACGTAACTTGGCTTTTCGAACTAATTAGATGTCTTAACTGCCCAAATATGTTTTGATGTGAAAGATAAGAGGGGGTACTCATATAATTTGCAAGTTAAAAAACTTATAGATATGAACTAATCTTTTTGTAGATAATTTAATAAGCAAATTTTATGAGAATCTGACATAACCTTATAGGGCATAAGCCCCTGAAGCTTCGAAGCTAATATTGATCAATATAACTATTATAAAATCTTCCCAAGTTGATGTGGCCGCGGGATAAGTAGCATTGGCATTAACTGGAGTTTGTAACATGTTGTTACGTCAAAGATGGCGTAGAAGTAAATTTTGTATTTAGGTCTAAAGCCATTGGCATTTACATCAACCGGCACACAACGTAGTGGTACTAGATTTTTTAAATAGACGCTAGTTGCCTGGCCATCGGCATTTGCACCAACTGGCACACAACTTAGCGTTGCTTGAATTTAAATAAAAGCTAGTTGCTTGGCCATCGGCATTTGCACCAACCAGCGCACAATTTAGTGTTGTTTGAATTCAAATAAAAGCTAGTTGCTTGGCCATCGGTATTTGCACCAACCAGCGCACAATTTAGCGTTATTCAACAAAGACTAATTGCCTGGCCATCGGCATTAACACCAACTGGCACACAACTTAGTGTTATTTGATAAAGGCTAGTTACCCGGCCATCGGCATTCATACCAACCGCCACACAACTTAGCGTTACTTGATAAAGGCTTGCCTGGCCATCGGCATTCACACCAACTGGCACACAACTTAGCATTTTTTGATAAAGGCTGGTTGCCTGGCCATCGGCATTTACACCAACTGGCACACAACTTAGCATCGTTTTCTTTAAAATATTTTTGTGAATTAAAATTTTCTTTTCACCACCTGCTGGGCCATTAATATCTGGATTTGCACACAATAGTGGATTTCACGTGAAAAAAAACAACTATGGGGGATGTATAAGAATGAACTTTAAAAGTCTTATTACTTACTTTTATTATTGAAATAAAGAAAAAAAGGGGGTACAAAGTGGCTCTCGAGGCAAGATCTGGGTGGCCAGATATGATTTAAATCGAACTGATGGACCAGATTTGCCAGGTCACGAATAGACTCCAACCAGTTTCTCTAGATCGTGTATACTAGTCTGGTTACAGCTCTCAGTATTTAACTAAGCTGGCCTAATCACTGAATGCATCGACCGGGTTCTCCAGGTCATATGTCTATAGTCTGGCTATTGCTCTAGGTATACACTTAAGCTGGCCTGACTATTGAACGAATTTTTTGGGACTGAGCTCCTCGTGAAGGAGGCCATGAGCTTGTATAGCCGAGGATCTTGCCTCCTTATCATTGCCACTGTGGCCAGAGATTACAAGACGTACATAGGTTCTTATAATTTGTCTGCATCACCTCGTGGCAGGGAGAGAAAAAGAGTTTCTATATGATTTTCGTCTTTCTTTACATGTGCTGTTTTGGTTTCGGGGTGATGCTTACTGGCTAACGAATATTGTATGATAACGATACTAGTCCCAGTATTTGCTTATCGAAATTAGGTCGTATTACAGTGCACATTATTTTTCGGCTTGGTATCTCTGGGTGTTGTAAGTACTAGGGAAAAAAAGATAGTAAAAGTGTAGTATGCTGTTGTCAAGTCTCGTTGCATAAATGTTGGCTAATGTGTGAATCAACATCATGGCTCGAACGTCGGCTTATTTACGAATGGTTAAAACACAGAAGAGGAAAAGGATAGAAAATAATTATAAAGTTTTATCAAGCGATGTAAATAAGTCTGTCAACGCATAAAGAGAGAAGGAGATGTAGACTAGTTCTTGGATCTTTGTCTTACTTAGTCTCTCCTTATACGTGTGTCACGAAGCCTTAGCTCCAGTACTTAATACATGTGTAAGTGTATGTCGTTTAGGTTGATACGAAAATGCGGCTTTACGAGGAGGAAAATAAGAGGTAGAGAGGGGGCAATAAAAGATACGTCGAGCTTAGCCTCGATGTAGCAACGGCATTTATATAATTTCTTGCTCTTGTAAGTATAAGCTCATGTTTCACATTAACAACTATCTTACGATAGTTTTCAGCAAAACCTAAAATCATATTTAGTGGAAGTATAATAACAAAGTAGCCATTATTATTAGTAAGACTATTATTTTCTTCTCTAATGCCGAGCCAAACTGCATTTACTGTTAATTTTGTCTGATCAAGGATGAGTGTTAGCCAATTTTTCATAATGGTTGTGAGACCAACATTTTTGAATTTGTCTACCTCTATAGTATTTATCTTATATGATGTTGAATTTAAATGCTAGTTTCATTGCTATTGCCGTATGTTAATGATGCATACGGCTGATGAGCGTGAATCTCATAGTGCGTAATAAATTCATTAAATGAAATTGGAGACTGAATACTAAGAATCTCGTCTATTTTGTGCGTGACAAAAAAAATATCAAATTCAGTTTCCACCAGGGCTTTTTATTTTTAGCCCTAGACTATTTATATACTGAATGTTTTGATAAGTTAATTTTTGATATGTCAATCGTTTTTTTTAATGTTCTAATGCTTTGATGGACTTTTTTCTTGAACGTTTCAACGCTTTGAGAGCTCGCTGATAACTGAGCGCTGGAATACACATTGAGCTGTCTGTATAGTTCGTTTGATTATAAATAATGCCCATTATGGAGAGGGTTTTATGTGTAATCTTATAGTTATGACTTCTCCACGAAAATTGATTAAATCACCATCCTAATCTACAATGTGTAGTTATACATGATCAATGATACGTCCAATAATCAGTAAATAAATTATTATTGCTGGAACTTTAATAATTTTACATCCAAGTGGTACAGTAGAAAAAATTAATGAATTGTGTGTACTTTGTGACTGTTTATGTACGCTCCACTCATGAAATTAAATTTAACTCTTAATACGTTCATCTTTAGAATAGCTATAGGTAAGTCTGACATATCAGTAGTATTATTTTATTATTTTGTACTGACTTTTGGCTGACTTAGCAGCATTAATGTTTTTCATTATCCCAGTTATTCCATTGGCTATACCACCGGTTGCAGTCAAACCAGCAAACAAGAGAATCAAAGGTAAAGCTTTACTAATCTGTGTAGAAAGGCGTAAGATGCGTGGAATCGTAACATTCTTTTAACCTCTCGATTTATTAACTGCACTACAAGCACCTTTCAAAGCGCTACCAATGACATCTCGAGCACATTTGCTTTTATTTATGTCTTGCAAGGCAGCTTTACAGCTTTAACAACTGCACTTTAAGCACTACATTGTTCTTTCTTTGACCTACTTATTCTTCGTTTCCTTTTGTTGATACCCTGCTTCTTCTTCTCAGCAGCTGCTGCTCTTTCAACAATATCTCAATCTAAAACTCCAAAATTTTGCCAAGCCTTCTCAGCTAAAATTTTATCTGCTTTGTGTCTGGCTTTTAAATCTTTAAATCTCGTTGATTATTTGAATACGCTATATCATGCTCTTTGAACGCTGCGTCTAGCGAATTTACTTCGGAATCCCCTCTAGCAAGAAGTTTAGCAAACTTAGTACCTGGACCGCAATACTGATAGCCTGGCAAATAAAGCTCTACTGGTAAAGAATTTACGATTTTCTTTACGAGACCATGCCCTATCTTACGTTGCATGATGATAATGATGATTAGTTTTCAGAGGTTAAATTATGACTAAGTATTCGAAAAAATAAATAATATACTTATAGTGGAAAAATTCGTTGACAAATAAAGAGCTTAAACAATATAATTGTTGTACTATTTCATTGAAATATTAGTTGTTACGATTATTCATGCAGTATAGACATGGAGTTTGAAGAGCAACCCATAAAATTACACGTTCCTAATTTTAACGCTATAGTAAAACAAGAAAAGCGTTCAAATCGACATGGTGAACTGATCCCTGACAGTATTTGTGCGGTATTTTGCGGTCCATTTAATCATGGTAAAACTTATAGCTTATTAACTTTATTCGTGCATCCTAATGGAATGGAGTTAAAAAATGTGTGCATGTATTTAAAACCGCTAAATCAACTAAAATACAAGTTTTTAAATGAACTATTGGAGCCTATAAAGGATGTTAAGTACTTACCTTTCAGCGAACACGAAACCGTATTTTCGTCAGATGATGCTTTACAAAATTCTATAATGATTTTTGATGAATAGCTTGTTAAAAAGAAGATTTTTTCTGCATTGTTAGACACAAAAATGTGGACTGTTTCTATCTTTGCCATATGCTCAAGTACGAAAGCATCGTGTAAAGAATAATGTTTATTTTCTACTTTTATTTCGTCAATATAAAGTTAATTTGAAGCACGTGTGTGATGATCATGTAAACTAAGGCATGTCATACAGTTAATTTAAAATTTATGCTCTAATTGCTGGAATGATGATAAACATTGATTCGTTATTATAAAAAAAGATAGACAAATAAGTAATTGTTGCGTGGAGACACAGTCGATCCAACATGGATTGCCTGGTCCAAATTCAAAGTACGATCAATAGAAATATAGGGGCTTACTACTGTAAAAGAGTGTTAGTTCAAATAAAATAAAATAAAAAATAAATAAAAAAAATAAACCCAATAAAAATTAGTACACTAAATAGAGTGGAAGGGATTGAATCAAATTAACGACAAAGGATTCCCAATGAATAAAGAAAAAATAATAAAAAATGGCCTAATTAAATAAAGAAAATTGATAAATTATAATGCTAAAATTTATTATTATGAAATGTCTGAAATGAGCAAATAAAAGGGGGAAGGGATTGACACAATTAATAACAACTAATTAATGGGAAAAAGCCGGTGGCATAAAAAACCCAGATTTATTAAATCAACTTGGAGTGTATACAATTAAAGAACAGATTAAACTAATAATAATACTGACAACTGGAACGGTGGTAAGCGTGTGTTGTGTTGATGCGTGAATGTTTAAGTGTGTGCGGGAGGACCTGGTGGTAACGACTCCCAGTGTGTGAATGCGAGACGAGTGAGTGAGGAGTGATCTCCTCTGCGAACCGGCGGGCCCTGCCCGGTCGCACGAGTCAGCGCGAAGCTGGTGAAAGCGGGCCGACGCCCGGAAGTCGAAGTTGACTACCACCTGCGGTAGTTTGCAATGACGGTTGTTATGAGTAGTGTGTTCGGGTGGGGACCCTGATTCCGGAACGAGAATCGGAATGAAGCGGACGAGATATGGAGTGATGATGACGGGATGACAATGTGCACTGAATAAGGTGTAATAGATGTATGATATGTACGATATGTAGTGACAAGGTTAAATGCGGATGGATGGAGCGAAGACGAGGTTAAGATGATGCTACGTGCATACAGAGATGCGAGACCAACGATGATGACTCGTATAACAGATGGGATGACTGATAAGGTGGTTAGTGGCGTGCTCGAGAAAGATCGTGACGGTGGGTGGTGGTCGGTGAAGTTGAGGTCGATGGAAGGTTGGACGATGGGGAGAGAGAGAGAGATAATGTAGAGCAAGCGAACGGTGTCGAGATGACAGGGGGGGGGCGTGCAGGGAAGGAACAAATGACGAGCTAGTATGATGTTGACAAAAACGGTTTCGGGGAAAGAAGGATTGATTTTAGGAAAGGGGAGACAGCATGAATAAGAGATGAAAGGGTTATGATGTATGTGAGTATGAATAAGAGATTGACGGATGAGCGAATGAATTGACGGTTTGTTGCAGAGGATGTTGAGATGTAGCACGAGTACGCAAATGCAGTTAGTGGCGAATGCGGAAGCTGATAAAACGTGGGTGATGGACTAATTAGGTGAAGAGAGGTGTAAGAGAATGTCGAGTCTATGAGTGGAGATGAAGATAGAAGGAAAAAAAAATATGAGAGAGACTTAAGTTTCAATGATAATGTCCTGAGTCCTGGGGCTCGATGACAGCGGCGAAATCTCCTGCAGACGGTACAAACTGTAAGCGGTAAAACAAGCCCTAAGCGAGATATTAACGATGCTTCCAATTCGGCGTGTCAGACAAGAGAGAGCGTGCAACGGAAAAAGCAAAACTGTCAAAGTCCCGCCCCTACCACCACCGTACTGACGGGACACGAGCCAATCAGCGGCGGGTGCAGGCGCGCGCAAGGCTCCAGGGGAAATTAGAGTGTGTTCGACTCTGAGTAGCATGCGATTCCGCTCCAATTCCGTCCCTCGACGGAACAGTAATGGTCGCTACAGAAAAGGCTATGAGAATTTTGCTATACATTTAGGACATACCTGCGCAATCGTTACAGTCTGTTGCAAGATCATCATCATGTATTAACAAGAGAAAGACGCTCTACGCCAGTTAGTAAAGGTGCAAGAGGCGGTTAAAGAAAAGTACAGACTGTTGAAACTTAAGAAAAATGAGGCTGAACAAGTACTTAGTGAAACTTTCCAACCAATAACAGACCATTTTATGGAAATTGTTGCCGAAACAAAAAACACAAAAATAATAGTAATAATTCTGTTACTCACAATTATTTTTATAATAAAAACGATGAAGAAAGTAAAAGAGTTAATAAAGTGAATCGACAAAAAACAGAGAAAAATTCAAATTAGGTGATTCAACATTCGAGTCTTCCATTAGTGAAAGTGATGATGATGATACCGATTTAAATGACATGATTTGAGATAAATCTCTTGATTCTATTAAAATCAGTCAAAATTCATCAAATAATTTTCATTTACAAATACTTGGTCAGAATTAGAAAGATGTATTCGATTTAAAGTATGGAGTACGAAAAGAAAATGAGACGTACAAGATTGGTGATTCGCGAAAATTTGCGATAGTCATTGAAAATAATTGTTTTAAAATAAACAATTTAAATCATCTAATGACTTCTAGAATAATAGAGCTACTTATTAAAAGGTATCCTAATGAATCTCTATTGACACACGAGGAGTTTTAAAAATACCATTTAATATTACAAACTTTAAAAAGTTAGTAGAAAAGACTCTAAAAAAACGGAGCTACACGAATCCACATTAGTAAAAAAGTTTAATTTAATTATTGCTTTAGTGTTCGATCTCATAGTTCGTAAAAAGGTGGATCGTTGCTGCCTTATTATAAAACTGCTCGAATAATGTAATAAGTAGATTATACGCACTGGGATGATCCCAATAAATAGGTAAATCGTTTATGCTTATAAATAGCTGAAAAGTCAGCAGAAAATGCAAGTCATGACAACGAAATTATATCAATCATTGAAGAGCCTTATGAGGGAGGATATATATACTGATGTGTGTAAATATTTTTTCAGTCTTAAAATGAGTATCGATGTATCCGGTCGAAAATCAGGTAGGACCAAAAGTGGTGGCCAAGGTCCTCCTAGTATTGGATATAAATTTACCGCAGATGGACAGTATGACTTAGATAATCAAAGACTATGCAGTGTTGGAACATCGGAACATCCTCAAGATGCAGTAAATTATGCTTACTTGGTGGGAGTAGTTAAAAAACTTGAAAAAGACATGGATAACTGTAGAATTTTCATGCACAACTTACAAAAAAAATTTCTATTTATTCAAGCTGATTCAAAAAACTTAAACATAGACAACAAATACATAGAGAAATTTATTGAGGAACTTCATAAGGCAGCAAGCCGTAATTATTCCCATCAAAAATTCAACGTACGTGGCTTAGATGATACTTAGCAAGCAGACCTTGTAGAGATGCAGCCTTGCGCTCGCAAAAACAAAGAGTATCGGTATATGCTCACTGTAATAGATGTTATCTCCAAATACGCATGGGCTGTACCTATCAAGAAAAAAACTGGTGAAGAAGTACCTACGGCAATGCATTTAATACTAAAAAAAGGACGAGTACCCATAAACATGCAAACAGATCATGGCAAAGAATTCTAGTATGCAAACTTCCAAAATCTCATGAAAAAGTATAAAATAAATTTTTACTCAACTTATAGCAATCTTAAAGCTTCTATATGCAAACGATCAAACCGTAGTTTAAAAGATTTGATGTAGAATAAATTGAGTTTGCAAAGAAATTATAAATAGCTAAATTTGTTACAAACGTTGATTAAAAATAATAATAATAGAAAACACTGAACAATTGATTTGAAATCAAAAGACGCTGTTGCCGAAAATGAAGTTCAAGTTTTGGAGAAGTTTAAAAAAAATCTATAAAAACAGTAGTAAGTTCAAACCTAAATTAAAAATTGGTGATAAAGTACAAGTGAGCAAAACCAAACAAGTATTTGAAAAAGGGTATACATCAAATTGGTCAACTGAACAATTTACAATCACACGAGTAGGAGCAAAAAATCCAACAACGTATTATTTCAATAATTAACAAAATCAACCCATTTCTGGAAGCAAGCAAGAACTGCAGAAAATAAAGCATCCTGATGCTAACCTCGTAGAGAAGGTCTCTCAAAGATGTAAAAATCAAATTTTAGTGAAATGGTTGAGCTTTGACAACGTCCACAACAGGTAGATCGACAAGAATAAATTATAAAAAATATCTGCTTAGTTAAAAAGTTTTTTCCAATATTTTTAAAAGCGAGAAAAGGGATGTATTTAAACGAATGAATAAACACTTCCATCATAAAACTAAAACAATTTATTTTGTTCCTAATATTTACAAATTTAAGCGTAAAAAAATGTTGTATGCTCACCATTGTACACTAAAAATAATTCAAATATATTCACTGCTTCTAACAATTCATTGAAAACTTCTCCATTTTCTAAGAGTGCGGTACATATATTTGTTTGGCAAAAAACTTGGAACTTAGTTGCCATTTCAGCAACTATCTTCATTCTATACTTGGTTTTTCCCATTTTTAACTAAGTTATCGTATAATTTTGATTTGGAACCATGTCGGTAACTTTTTTTGTCGGTAGAAAATTATTGCCAGCAATTTTATTTAACGCTGCAAGATCCATCGGTAACACTATCATAGAAGGAAAAAATAACTATCACAATAATGTAAGTAAAAATTATACAAGTAATGTATACAATCGTGTCTGTTAACTAAGCTTTAGATATAAAGACGTTTTTTGCCCAACCATTCACTTGTAGAGATACGTACTAAGAAAGACGATAGCTCGTTGTAAAGCTTCTGTGGTCCAACTTGAGATCTAGTCACACCCCCATTTGCGAGAAGAATAAGCTCTGCTTGCTGCAACACCTCAAATTCTGATGCTACCTCCTCAACTTTCGGTGTCTCATCTGCGGCTTCTCCGTCCACTCTCAGCTGTTCATCTGCGCATATCCGTCCAGCTTCTTCTTTTATCTAATTGGCTCCCCTTTCTATCTGATCTTCTTTATTGGCTGCTTCCATTGCTATTATGCTAAAATGACCCCATGGTAGAGTCTCTGTGTGACCCGGTCGCAAATAACATTTGTCGTCATGTGCACTTAAAGTAATTTTGGTTTCTTTTACCGTTAAGAGCTGATGATGACATGATTTAATATTTTTTTGCTTACGTGTTATACTAGTGTTTTCACACAAACATGTAATATAGTCATCGAAAGTTATCGTAGCTTTCAAAACGGAATTTTCAACACTCTTAGCTTTCTTCAGCGTATTTTAATCTTGTAACTTTATACTATACATTTTGCTTCTTAATCCCACAAATTCCAACATGATCTTTCCATTACATTCATCCTTCATCAACCCAACAATTTTTTTATTGACACTAGGTATACTGAATTCATTATCACAACTATAGTCTGAGGTATCAAATTTCCCAATATTTTCACGCATAACATGATAAATATTTTAATTAGTTATTTCGTACACAAGACTATTAGGATCTGTGTATAAAAGTTTACAATGGTCATTTATTTTACTTCTTATAAAATCATGATGAAATTTGTAAACATCCGTTTTTGATAGATCCAATACACTCAATCTCACATAAGTTGGTTTTTTAATGCATGTATCAGTAGGCAATAAATGTATAGCTACCAACTCTGAGTCAAATATGTCACAACTATGAAAATTTAGTCGTGCAATGTAAGCCTCAGCACTTTATCTACCATTTCACTTATTAACAAGTTTAACGTCAATGCCTTTGCGTTCATTTTCCATCGTATTCCCGTGTACAGCATTGTTGAGTAACTTAAACAACATCTTTTCAAACTCATTCGTGGCATTTTGACGCTTCTTACTGTTTAAATCTATGTATTTTTTCAACTGTAAACTTTGATTAAAGTGTATTGCTCTATGGATTTTTGTTATTTGGAGCCCGTGACTCACAGCTTGCTTAAGTGCGCGGTAATGTATCACATAACATTTTTTTTTCATAGACCGTAGTCATGAATTTTTTTTTTTTAGAACCTGGAGGTACCATGTGTTCAGCACAGAAAAGTAAGTTTTTATGAGCATTATGAAGAGTTTTCGGATGCTTGAGATGAACTTCTAGTATATAAGCCATTTCAGCATCATCTGCCACGTTTAAAACTCCCAAGGATTTAATATTTTGCACCCATTTAAATCCTGCGTATGGTAGTGGCTGAGTCATAGACCAATCATAAAAATTGTATACATTTAATATTTTTCGTCCCGATTTGCTTCATAACCTTCTTTTATATAGGGGTTGTTGGCTTTGGCCTATCGATTGCAACATTGGCTTATTCTACCTCATATGTCGCGCTGTATAAATAAAACTTGATCCATATCTGTCAGCAATTCAAGTTTTACCTAAAATTGAAATGCTACATTTTGTTTAAGTACATTATTCAACTTTGTTAGGATTAATTAACAAGAATTCTTTACCAACCTTTGTATATTTTAGCATAGCGTCCCAAGTTAGGCCGGGTATTGTAAAATAATGAGCTGGGTCGAGTTTGTATATTTCGATGCAGTTATTTCGAAAGTTTTCAAATAATTCAGCAAGCAGTAGTACATCAGTCTTTAAATATAAGTCAGAATATTACCCAAGAGTATGAATATGTTAAGTGTTCCAGATATTTTTGCATGCTCATACTCTTCATCAGTTATGTGGATTTCGGCAAAAGGAAAAGAATAGTCATATAGGTGTACGCCTTTTGTCTTTAATAAGTCCATCTGCGCTATTGTATAATGATCATCATTGAAAAGTACGTTTTCTAGTATTTTAGGTTCGTTTAAGTATGATGATAATTTATCGGGAGATAAGGCCATAAATTTGGAAGAATCTATAAATCTAATATTAATATTGGTACTTTCTATAAATTTTGTCAATGAAATATACTTTTCTTTTGTCTCTGGTGAAAGCTGAAATCTTCCTGGAAAGCATGTGATGAGTTCTGTTATAAATTAATGTGAGTTATAACCACTAAGGTTATGGAACACTACTGGTATCATTCTTGAGTCTTAATAACTGATATTGCATTTGCTATGAGCAAGGCCTCGATACCTAAAACAATGTAAAAAAAATTGTACAAGACTGATTATAAAAACAAATTATTACTACAAAATAACACTGATTTTTCAGTGAGATGTCAGTGATCTCAAACTTTTATGTCATCCAAGCTGAAAGGTTGGTTACACATGTGACATAAAAATGCTTTGTCGTATTTGATTTGTTTTTCAAATGTTAAATCAATCATTCTGATAAGATTCTTATTCAGTTCTTCCAGTTTCAGAGCAAGAAGATTAAGACCTTAAACAAACCGTTGAGCAGGTGCTTCATCATTTCCTTCATAATGTCTGTAGCTTCTATATTCTGATTTACTATTGTCATAACAACATTTGATAAGATATCCAGTATTATATGCTTTGTGACATTGATAGGCACGGGCACTCTTAATAAGTTTTAGTAAACACTTAAAGTCTGCATATACAACGAAAGGTACACGGTTCTTGTGTGTACAGTGTTTCAATCCAAGTATATGCTCATTATTGTTTCTGTTTGGTAATGTAGTTTTACTCTTGTTTAAACTCATACAATCAGTTTTATGAGCTTCTAATTTCTGTTTTGACCAAAAATAGTGAAAGCACCAATCTCACATATTTACTGTATGTTAATGTTGCGTTTACTGTTTGCGTACTAAGCGGGATAAATTTTTATCCAAACATAGTGATATTTATACCCTACGTTAGAGTTATCATTATTATCTTTGTTATCATTATCATCATCATCATCATCATTATCATCATCAATGTAGATGCTTTCAATAAATAAAAGATTTACATAATTATCTTTTTTGTTTCGAGACAAATGACTAGGAAAAACAGCATAAGCATTGCCCTTATTTAAAAAAAAATAGAAATCATCTAGGACCTCGTTTTGATTTTCAAATTTGGCAATTTTCTTACGGTTCATAGGAAACTTGATACCATCAAAGTTTAATTCATTTTCATATTCTATTTAGTTAGAGAGACGATTTGGATTCTTTTGCAGTGGATATAACACCGATAAAATAGTCCATTTAAAGCACTGATCATCTTTGTTTTTACATTCACGCAACCTTTTTTTTTTTTTTTTTTTTTTATGTAGTCCGGCAAGTCTATAAAAAAACTGCCTCGCATAGGGTTTAGTTTGTTGATGTTCACAACTGAGTTTAAAATCAAGTGTAGA
This sequence comes from Copidosoma floridanum, assembly GCF_036245765.1. Lineage (NCBI taxonomy): Eukaryota > Metazoa > Arthropoda > Insecta > Hymenoptera > Encyrtidae > Copidosoma > Copidosoma floridanum. The sequence goes on from NW_028321907.1 coordinate 27,345,329, forward strand.
GACCAACCAAATTTTTTACCTTGAAAATCATCAATACTTTTTTCAATTGGCTGTCTCACGTTTACATCCAACCACTCATTTATGTCAGTAGACAGGTAAACCGTTTTCGATTTTGTATTAAAATATTTTAAATCTATATCCTCGACATTATCTTTAACTATAACATATTCAGCCGTCAACATGGTGTTTACTTTAAATGCTCAGTGTTCCTCGAGAGATCTTTTAATTCGTTAAGCAAATTTTTGTTCAGCATCCTTAAGAAACTTGTTTGGATCTAGATGCTTAAAATTTACAATTAAAGCTGTAATGTTGAGATTTTTGGTTGCACTATTTATATCACAAAGACCTACCAGTATATCGTTCGTAATATTTGGAGCTTTAATTGATATACCTTCTTATTACACACATGTGGTATGTGCATTTCTCCATGTCTTGACTTTCGTTGCGACTTCTTGAATACTGTCATTTACAAAATCTTCAGGTTCATTTTCAAATGCACTAACTGCTGCCTCTACTTTAAGTTCATTATCGGACACAAAAGCTTTTGGTTCAATGCTAAATATTTATTTGCTTCGGCTATCTCTAAAAATCATAAAGTAGCTGTAAAACAATTAAAATAACGTTCAATGGTGGTACTGTCAAATTTTGTATTTATTAAAAAACAAAACGATGTCTCAGCCGTTTGGACAATGTCCCGGCCCTCATCAGGTACAAAAATCTATGAGTAATAAAAAATTCTTAACAATAAAAATTTTGATAAATACAATAAACGCAAACTGAGTAAAGTGTATAATATACCTCTGACTCTTACGAAGGGGATGTAAAATCATAATGTAGTCAGAGTTTCAAGTTTTGTCGCTTTTATACCCTGCACATATATAAATGACACAATATATGCACACAATACAATCTAATAAGAATCGTAAGCCGTTCCTTGTGAGACATACGTTAACAGATCATGCTTTCCTAATACTATAAATGAAAGAGGTCCTCAAATCATGTACATCGAGTTTTTAGCTATATTGATTTTATGTAAATCAGAGAAAGCTTAAATAAAAAAAAAAAAAAAAAAAAATACATCGAGTTAGCCTCCTTTCTCAATTGACTTAACGAGAGACTAGTAACAGTTTTTCAATTTCTCTGTATCTTGATGTCTATTAATATTATTATTGAAATAATGTATATTTAATATTTCAGAAAACAGTTTTCAATATAACTACTGATGATTGAAAGATTTATTTTTCTGATGTTGCTAAATTATTTCTTGAAGTAAAAATATTACTATCACTAATTGTTGTAAGACATGTGTCAACTAGTTTTTGAATATCAAATACGTCAACTTCGGTATTAATTATTCGTTGATACGATTACCGCATGCAATAACCTGCATCTTTCAAATATTGAATTGAGATCATGACTAATTTTCAAAAGAAGTTCCCTAGTCAAACAACTGTGCAAAAATGAGCTGTTCTGGTGATTTCTACCTTCTCAAATAGTCTTTGCAAATTGTGGGGAGCAAAAGGTAGTGTATGACATACTTTTAATATGTCAGAAGTTAGTTTTAGCGATAAAACATTTGAAATCAATTAAGAACTTTTTTTTTCAAATTCTTTTTGAAAGAAACTTTGTATGTTGAACTTGGGAAAAAAACAATTTTATACCTGTTGTAATCGTACTCAAGCCACCTTTTGCGTGGGAAAATTTATCATTTTAGGGCTCTATCTTCTACAAAAACTCAAGCAACACGCCGATTATACCAAGCAGCGCATGCAGATAAAAGAAGCTCCGCAAGGGAGAGCTCAATGTCCTACAAAACTCATATGGCACGCGCAGAGAAAGAAGTACACCTGCAGTAAAGGGGAGGTATGTCATCGTCGCCACGGCGATTGCAGTACAGGTGTGTTGGAGTTGCCCTTATTTATCTACTGCTACCTCAAAGCGTCTAAGGACTTAACAGATGTTACTATGATTCACTATTATCTTAGCATGATACTCTAGGAGATAGCATGACAAGAGTTATTGTCGTTACCAGAATCACGCCGTTTTCACCCGGATTAAATACTGGTCGCAAAGTCTACGCACGCACAAATAGATACCCCTCACTTGTCAAATCCATTCACTATTTCAGCGCCCGTCTACTAGAGGCCAACACTATACAAAGAGGGTACCAGAGCTGACCTGGTAGGGCTCCCTTTTCACCCTAGCAACTCAAATGTAAGCAAACCATCATTAGCTCGTCTTTTTACACGACGTGATCAAATCACTATTATAACTCGCATTCTTTTTTTTTTAGTCAAGATTTTTTTTATTTACATTACCAGAAGCTAGTTTTCTTCATCTTTTTTATTGATCTATGCTTACGTGCACTTGACACAACTGAGAATTTATTTTAAGCAAGAATCTAACAAAAACTTAATTTTGAAGCCGCGTTATCATATTATTTATTTATTATGGAATACATAAAAAAAAACTCCATGCAGCCGATTGTGAAAAAATGTAAATTTTTATTTTTACAAATTTACGTAGGCAACTTAACTAATTATATTAAAATGAACCATTAGTTTTGTGTATGTATACAGATAGTGTATTTTAATATTCACCAGGCGCATGAAGCGTGTAGAGCTATTAAGCATGGTGGAATCTAGCAACCACGGAGCTTTCGGTGTTTACGGCTACTCAGAAAATATTAGGTATTTTCAACTGAAAACGTTTAGACAACTTAATATCTTATTATAACGTCAGAACGTAAGCTTGAAAGATAATCACTACTAACGAATCATGATTATTCTTTGATTGTGTTATAAATAACGATCAAAGAACAAAATTTGCGGTTCTAAATTCTTTATTACAGAAATCGATGTACTGACAGCGAGTCGTTACTTAATGCATAATTTCGATGTCTATCATATCAATGTTTGTTGGTTGTAAGTATTTGTCTGAAGTATTACTTATGATAAATTTTAGTCCTGAAAAACTTTTGTAATTTTGCAACATTAGTCTCTTATTGTACCTATATTTTTATGCTTTAAAACTGCTGATAAAACTCACTCATCAAGTTTGCTCTCTGTAGGTGCTTCGATATGTTTGATTATCCTCTGGAACTCTATGCCCTGATAAATATGTAATCACTGAGTAAGAAGTTAAAACAGTTAACACAATTTTATATGATATTGGTTCTGACAACTAGTACTTTTCTCTTGATAACATCCAAAAAAATTTTAGGCTCACAATTTTTCTTGAAATTAATGCCAACGTTACGCAAAAAAAGCCATAGTTTTTGCATTTTTAGAATCTCCAAAGAAACATAAAAACAACACTATCTTGAAGTTGACTCGTATCTCATTCATTAGCTTTAAATAAATAAAGTTAAGCTTTTCTTATGCATAAAGCAGAGTTTATAAATAAAATGCTATAATATATCATACAACTCCAAAACACTTCTGACAACAAATTCCAAGACTAACTATTTACTAAAAAAAATTTTGTATCTTATCTTGACAGCTTAACATGACCTTAAATTAAAAATTTCTCTAATACTTTTTTTTTGGAGGGGGGAGAAAGTTATTTCTGGCGTGTTTTATACACGGAGTATGAATGGGGTATTTTCCGATGCACATCGTGCTAGAAAAAAACTGGCTGCATAATGCACAGTGAGTGATTCGTCCCTTGAAACTCCAAAAATTTGCGAGTTAATACGTGCTACTAAATACAAAATGATTTCTCATTTAAATAGTATTGGATTCAAACTTTTAAGCTTTGTTTAATTTTTTTAAAGTCTGCAGCTTCAATTTCCTGTTGTGATCCACGTAGTCATTCAAGGCTAGTGATAAGTTACATAGAGCTATGTGAGTGCTTAGTACACAGTCATGCTTTGTATTCAAGTACTTGTGTGTGCATCAGTCCGCATTGACTAGACACGACTTGCACTCAGTTGGCTTAAGACAACCTTCTAAAGACTTCTATCATTTATTTGAAGATTCATTATAAATTGGGTTGCACGCAGATTGGCCCCCTTTACCGCATACCCCCTCTTGCACCCAACAAACTTAATATTTTACTTATGTTTGACGTTGGAATCGTTTAAAATGCACTGAAATATTCCTCAAACTTTTACTCACTGAATTATTATGTTATTATTAGTTTGTGGATAGATTTTTCAATATCTTGGCATTTTTTCAAAATTTTTGTCCTCATACATCCCGAAATTAAGGTATCGTCTCATAAAAGCCTATGGTAATGACATGATTTTTGTTTGTATCATTTCCAAAAAATAACTTATAACAAGTAGTAAAAAATTCACGTAAGATCTACGTATTCTAGACTATGTAAAAAACTTGATATCAATGTGTTCTCTGCATTTTATTATTACTTCCGAACCTTAATAATGCGGAGTCAATAAATGAAGACTTGACTTTAAATGATAAATTATAAGTCAAAGACATTCTGTTAAGCAAAACACTGGAGGGATATCATCTCAAGACGTTCTAATGACATATCTAAGATCGCGCTCACATCTGCCACGTACGCTGACACACTCATTCTTACAAATAGTCGCATGTACGACACCCATAAGATTTTTTCAAAAGAAGGCTTCGATAACTTTGAAAAATCAGATTTATTTATGTTCGTTTATTCATTTTTAATTTAATAAAAAAAAAAATCAGTACATGGTCAGTAAAATATTTTTGAAACGTAACAATAATGTAAACATACTCAATAATATTAAACTAAATTAATTAGTAAGCAATAACTCTAGTTTGTGCAAAATCTTATAATCTTGACCCGTATGAGTATTATAAAATAAGTGGATATAAGCTTTGTTACAATTCTAGTGAACAAAATAAAGCTAATGGCATAAAGCAGGAGGTTAGGAAAAGCACCACTGTATAGTGAAATAATGAATTAAAAATATCATATACTAGTATACGACAACATTGGTGACAATATTATATATTAGTATACGACAAACCATTCAATGATTGGCCGTTTAAGCATCGATATTACATCAAATAGTCTAATGAATGAAGAATTTTTAGACTGTTACTTAAAAATGGATACTACCCTGGTTTTACAAGAAATACCAGACCAACCAAAAAAGTAGAATAGGTACATGTATTGACAATATTTGTAATACAATAATTTTATTTAAGCGACAACTTCTAAACTTTTAACACTAACACCTGATTTTTATCCGTTGTTCATTAAAGTTTGTTTAATAAAGTGCGAAAATTCTCCGTAACACAACCTTAATTGCATTATAACTATTTGAAAGTTTTAATGATAGCAAATACAATAAACTGATGGTCAATAAAGTTAGTACATAAGTCCAATAAAGCTATAAATAATTAATAATATGCAAAACAAGGCAGATACGGTTATGTTTAAAAACAAGGCTTATAGTTAAAACTATAGCTTACTACCTAGAAAATAGTAGATCTCGTAATATACAATAGCGTCCTACAAAAAAAAAGTGTATAATTTATTGAAAAAAGATATAAAAAATGCAAAATTTAAGACTAAACATAAAAATCATGTGTAAGTATTATATAAAGCAATAATAGAGGCAAAAACAGTTGCCAAAAGCAGGTTATCAGAAAAACTACAACGATTAGTAACAACTTTAAACTAAAATTATCTTGAAAGTTAGTAATGAGACACTTTTAAAACGTAGCCAGATAAGTGAGAAATATGTGAATAAAATGTTTTTAGTTTGTTTGAACTACGCACGTCATTAGAATAGTAAGCTTCATCGCTTAGTTAACTGTTTACATTGAAACAATTTAAACCTAGCATACGTGGCAAATACGTATCAAGCAGCATGAATGATCAAGCTACACTAAACCTAATGAATTAAAGTGTGAATTGTTTGTTTAAATAATTAAAAGAAATATACCGTGAATAATAATGTTGAATGTTGTTTCTCTGTTATTTAGATGCAGAATTGACAACTAGATTAAGCGATTAAGTGTATGTTAAATAGAAGTAATATAAATCTTCGTTATTTACAGAGAAACACTTCTCATATTATTTGCAACTAAGCAACAACATTATAAAACAACATTTTTATGGTTAATCACAAGAGAGAAGCTACAATTTCGATTTCAAGTGCTAGCGACTGCAGATGATAAATCGAATATTTTGTGTGTCACCAGAATAACTACACTAGATGAGCATATATATAAAATTTCACCCAGCTACCTTAACGTACAAGACCAAAAGGCACTAATGAAAACTTTAGCATATGCTAAAATTAAGAAAACATGCAACGAAAGAAAACAAGTAAGAAATGTTTGGGTTCTTTTAACAGAAGAATTATGACGCGAATATCTCAATGAAGATGATAATGTACAATTTGCTAAAGAATATTTAAAAGAAATAATCAAGACAAACGTCATCCCTACAACGACTAACTCAGAACCATCGGTCAATCGGCTATTAGAGAAAGTATAAGAAGAAAAAAAAGAAAAACCCGAAAATAAAATGAAATAAAAAATATTTTAATTTGATGGAAAAAGTTCAAAAACTGTTAAGTGGATACCTTTTTTTCAGAAAGAGTGTGAACAATTTAAAATTAATTAAAATAAGAAAAAAATTGAAATTTTAAGATCATTTATGAACAAAAGTGCCATCGACTGGTACACTTGTACATTGCTTAGGCTTACAGTCGAATTAGAGTGGGAAAACTGGAACGAGAGATTTTGTAATACATCTGCTAGTAAAGGCTGAGCCCCAGTAAGACACGCCATGCACTTTAAATATCAAATAGGATTATAACTTGAACACTCTAAAAAAAAAAGCTTTTACTGGAAGTTAATAAAATCATTGACAATATAACACTCATGGACCTAATAGCGACAGGCCTAACAAATTGTGTATCTGACGGAATGGATAGAGAAAAAAAAAAAACAGAAGACTATTTTAACGAAGTAAAAAAAAATGGAGCATCTAGTAAGGAAAAATTTATAAATAGAACTAAACCAAACGCTAAAGGAAAAGTTGAGGTAATACTCTGTCAAGTATGTAGTAATGAAAAAAAAAAGGAACGCAATACCACCCAGAGTCTAAATGCTGGTTCCAAGATTAAGACAAGAAATGTAATAACATTAAGGAAGTAAATGATCTAGCATTGCTAGTAGAATTAAGCAATTGAACAAAACTGATAGTCCCACCATTAATTAAATTTGAAGTTAAACTAAACGATACATTAGGAGTAAATATGATATATGACCTAGGATCAAGCATATCTTAAATAAAATCTGAATAAATAGAATTAAAATGTCATAAAAACCATAAAAAAATAACTAACTTTAGAACAATTTACGGTGTAGTTACAACAGAGGGACTAATAAAAGTAAAAGCAAAAATATTAAAAGTAGAAGATAACATACATGGATTTTTTATTAATAACAAAGCTTTTAAAAATAACTTTCTAATAGAATTGGATCGCATAAATAAATTCAGATTGATATAAAATGAGAAATAAGAGATAGAACACTAACATTCTGAATCCAACATAGTGATATAGAATGTAAACTCAATTAATCGTATTAAGACAAATGCTTTTAATGTGCTAACAAATCACTTAAATAACCACGAAGAATCAGTTATACAGAATCTAATAAATAAATATAAAGTATATTTGCAAAAGATAAATATGCTGTGGAGTAAAGGATAATGAGGCCAAGACTGACCTTATAATATAGAAATATTGTCACAAACAATCTTACAGGTTCACAATTGAAGATAAGAAGAAAGAATGAAACCTTTTAGAGGAATCATACAGTTTTTTTGCTACCCCAGTAACGTTAGCATTCAAAAAAAATTAAAATGGAAAATTAAGATTATGCATCCATTTCAGAGACTTGACTCAATTAATAATTCCTCAACCACTACCGTTCCCATTAATTAATGATTTAGTTCTAAAAACAAGAAACTGCAAATATTTAAAAAAATAAGAAATAAGCTCTGCCTTTTGGTCCATAACCCTAGGAATAGGAGATCAAAGAAAAACAAGCTTTGTAACTCAGGAAAGTCACTTTCAGTGGACTTGTTTACCATTTAGATTAAAAAGTTACCAACAATTTTTCAATGAATCCAAAGTAGCATAATAAAAAATTACAACTAATCAGAATTTACAGTAAATTATGTAGATGACGTACACTGAGAGAAGTAAAATCACTTCACATATTTTCTGTAGTCAAGAAGATTGCTCACATCATCTTTCATTTAAACTTGCTCAACCATACAGAAATTGTATTAATTGTAATAAATATTTTTTCTAGATTTCACTACTTGGAAGTCATTCACTATCCAGCCAGCGTTGTAAAAAATCGTCAACTAGAGCACTGGCTGTCTTCCCTCTCATAGCGTATATTTAACCCAGACGTACCAATATATATATACACACACATACATATAGAGTCTGCAAGACACAGGTGCCATATTAAACCAACTAGAACTGAATGAAAACGGAAGACCTCAAGAGTCAGGAGCATATTTTTCAAAAAAATTAAACAAGTTACAACAGAAAAAGAAAGCAATTCACTTAGAATGTATAGCAATAAAAGAAGCAATAAAATACTGGCAATATTGGCTTATAGACCGACATTTTATAGTATACTTGGACCAGAAGATATAAGTATACAGTGACATTACACTGACACAACTTTAGCCACCACGTCACAAGTTATTTCAATTTATGTTAAAGCAAAACTTCTGGCTCCAGTAATAAATTTATCGGTCATGCTTAGTTTATTAAAGTGCAGCTTTTTAAATCAATAGGATTACATCAGGTATTATTTTCTTTTCTGTTTCTTGCTTCAATTGAATTTTAAATATATTTTCTGAAACGCCTTAATTTTATTATTCAAGTGTTCAAAGGTCATTCAAAGATCGAAAGAAATAAAAATTACTTATACAATAAAGATGATTCTTACCCTTTGATGAGTATATTTGGAAATTTTCATTTAGTCTTCGAAATTCAATCTTTCGACCTTCAAAGTTGATTAAGTACCAGCATGTACATAAGATAATAATTGTTTTTAACACGCATTAATTTTTAATGAATTAGATTAAATTATGTTAGTGTCTAGAAAGTTCAATACCTAGCTATTTTCTGAGGAAAAGAGGAGTTGATCCAAAATCTTGACATTTCTAAGAATAATTCAAGTCTAGACTCAGCCAGGTTGATCGAAAATAAGATGAGAAGGCCATAAAATCAGATGTCAAACGAACAGTGCATAAACCAATTTTTTACCTTTCTTCTTTGAACTACAACAGATAATACTAAAATTAGTTTTGATGTGTTCTATGATATAAAAAAATGTACACTAACCCTTTTGTTCAAGGAAAAGTTAATAGAAAAAGTTAATTACAATAATTAATAGATCAGTAAGGTAGGAAGCTGATACATCTGATGTTAGCTAATAGGAGAAATCAACGAGAAGTCATGTTATTTTCATAATAACCTTTATTTAAACACATTTATTTCAAAAGAAAAAATCTTAAATATTTATGATACTCTAAAAAATATACAAAGTTTGACTCTAGACAGATAAGTTGTGATTTGAAAAGGAAAGATGGAAAATTAGATCATGCGTCCTTCTTGTGACATCTAATTTAACGTTTTTCTCATTTTATTTTTATTAGATCTCGTCAAATTAAGGCTTAAATTATTAGTGGAAATGTCAAAAATGTGCATTAACACCCCTTTTTCTAAGAAAGTAGCTACGTATTTAATAAATAATGACATAAGGCTAAAATTCAATTAACCTCATTGATAAGGTAAAGAACTTCAATTTTCTCCGGACTGCCCTTAAAATTTTTTCGAAATTAATTTTGTTTTAAAATAAAGATTAGTTTATTTTTTATATAATGATTTGTTGATTCACAAAATTTAACACAAATGACATAAGTTACTAATAACGTTACAGGGTAAATCAAACTCATCTTACCAGGCTAGCTTGGATAAAATCAGGGATTTAAGTTTTAAAACTCAAAGGGTTGCGATCCACGAAGAAATGTTTCCTATACACAAAGTCCTGGAATTTCAATTTAATTAAAAGGTTGGTTAATATTAAATGACCAAGAGCTTAGCAAGACTTCATCTAGATCGTTTAAAAATATGATGCTAGAAATCAAAACTCAATCACCAAGAAATCCTTGAATCAAGTGATTATGAACCAAAACATGAATATGTAAAATTTAATCTTTTGAAGATTATATACGATTTCTATTTCACAGCAAAAGTCACAGTCAACGATTTCCTGAATCAGTTCAATGTTTTAGTTACCCTAGACAAGTTGGTGCTTCACTGAACTAAAGATTATGATGTTGCAGTCAATACCCTTGCTCAGCTCCCTCGTGTCAAACTTTCAATATTCACGGGAAATCTGCACGAGTGGGAACCCTTTAAAGTTCCATTTTGCTTATTGATCTATAAACGTAACCACCGTAGTCAAATTTCATCACCTCTGATCGCACCTTTTCAAAGCCGTATCTGATCTTATGAAAAGCTTGCCCATAACAGCCAAAAACTATGAAACCGTGTACACTGAAAAAAATTCTCTACGATTTTGGCTGAACACACCACCGCCGCGCCGTTTCAGCCGTTCGGCCAGTGGTAGTTGGCTGCAATACTAAAACAGCAGTGTGCCAGGCCATTTTGGCTTGGCTCGTCTGCTATAGTTACACTGCCGCCACATACAGTCTGCTAGACAGCCGAAAGTGCAGTGTAAATAAGCCATTCAGAAACTGTACAAAATATATATGTATTAAATAACTATTTTAAGTTCAGTTTTGTAGTATGTACACAAAACAATATAATATATTAGAAACATACAAAAAGTAAAAGTGTTTATGGCTTTATTTTGATTTATATACACCACAGGCCAGTTGTATATGCATCAAAACGATATTAATTCTTATGACGTATTTATACATATACAGATAAACTAAAACTATATAATATTAATATTGCGTATTTGGGTTTTAGGTTAGGTTTTAATTTACTTTCGGCTGTGTAGCAGACTGTATGTGGCGGCAGTGTAACTATAGCAGACGAGCCAAGCCAAAACGGCCTGGCACACTGCTGTTTTAGTATTGCAGCCAACTACCACTGGCCGAACGGCTGAAACAGCGCGGCGGTGGTGTGTTCAGCCAAAATCGTAGAGAATTTTTTTCAGTGTAGGATAATCACTGCAAAAACGATGAATCTGCCGAAGATAATAAGGCAAATTTAAAGGAGGAGATCTCGTCTTCTATACACCAAGTAATTGAAGCAGTTAATTTGCGAGTTAATTGAGTTGAAACCGCAAAAAGTATTTATGAAATCGAGCCCTTATTCTCCATTGAAGATATCCCCTAAAATAAAAGCATTAGCTCTCCCTCGTACTTTCTCCTACCATTCACATGATAACTTCCTGCGCAGCTTCCGCAGAAATAGTAAGTGGTACTGTTAGAAAAGGCTTACTACATGAACCTATCGTCACAGCTTCCAAGCTTAGAGGGTTATTGTCAGGACTAATCCTTTCAAATGCATCATTGATTACTACTTAAGCCATTCCGTTAAATTGCATCACTTTTGATAATATTTCTAAGGCTATACAAAGATTTTGGTGTCGAGAAGAACCACCAATGTATGAATAACAGAACTAAGTTAGGCAACTTCGTAAGTAGTTTACCCATTAGGTTTATCCTGCTATTTCTGCATCCCATGTATCCCAGAACTAGAACTCCTCCAAAGCCATGCTTCTTAGCATAGAGAAAAAATTTAAACAGAACGAGAACTAGAATAAGGCTGACTCCACGTTTATGTTTGAATATTTGGACTTGAATTGAATAATAAGGTTTGCTCCAGTCACCAGGGACGAGTACTGGTTGCTTCTACACCATGCCATAACTTAAAACTCAAGCATTACTACTAAAATGTTGGTTATTTTTAATGGTTTGGCTAAATCCATCAAGTCCATCTCCATCAATGATATCTTATACAGTGGCCCAAACCTGCTGCCTTTCCTTTTCAATTTCCTCCTAAGATGGTGGATTTATCGAATAGCCTTTGCAGATAATTTTGGAAAGATATTTACATAGTTTTTGATTTTTAAGTTTGGACTAAAACTACCAATGTATTTACTGATGATTCAATGACAAAGAACGAATAACAATTTACAAGTTACAAATCGTCACTTAGGGTGAGCTTGTTTGCCTTCCCTAGCTGCCCAACTTATTAAGCAATTGGTTTTCAGAGGTCAAAAACGTTTTCCTAGAAAAGCAGAAGCTTTATGCCAAGACATCTATATTGATAATGTTTTGTTGAGTGTACGCAAAGAATCAGAAGTGAAAATTGAGGTCAAAGAGCTTCGATTACTTACTAATCAAAGTGGATTTCCGATTTGAAAGTCGGCTTTAAGCTTATGAAGATTAATTAAGGGTCTTAACCCAGAGTTAATGATGTCAAAGGACTACAATTTTCACCAATGTGAAGGATTTTGTCACCGCATTAGGACTTGTTTGGCAACTCGAATCAGACTTTATTTGCTATAAGATGAGATTTAAGAGAATCCCAACCATTTAGACAAAAAAAATAAACTTGTCTGAATTTGCGAGATTTTTTGATCCACTTGGACGACTCACTCCAGTCATTATCACCTCCAAGATTTGTATGCAATCCTTGTGGATTCTGAAGTTGGACTGGGATGATCCTCTTCCCAATTCTCGTATCGAGATCTGGCTGCGTAGGCTGTCTAATCTTCCTAATTTGAATTAATTAGAAATACCTCTCTGGAATTATTATTCCTGTCAGAGAAAAAAAGTTAAGATTCAGGATTATTCAGACACTTCTAAGTTGGCTTATGCTACGGTACTATACCTAAGGATAGTTTGGGGGGATCAAGCTCACGTCTTGCTGCTGTTTACTCAAACTTAAGTGGCTACGACAAGAGCTGTAAGCATCCCGAGATTTAAACTGTGCGCCACTCACCTTCTGGAAAAATTAATAAGTTATTACTTAAAGGAGATAAGACATTCAGTCGATATAATTCACTTGTGGACATATTCAAAAGACGTTTTACATTATCTCAATGGTCTACTATCTGAATGGCCTGTTTTATATCTAATTATTGCACTGTGCTTAAAAATCTCATTTGTGAGTATAACTGGCATCACGTGCCTGGTATATTTAATCCAGAAAATAATGCTTCTCAAGAAATTTTTTCCAAGTAAACACTACTGTTGGAACAATGGCACAAGAGACCGTAACTGTTATAACGACCTAACTCTGTTTATCCAAAGTTTAAGGACATAAAAAAGGTGGTTGTTCTCTCGGAGACTATAGTGGCTAAGTATTTCAGTTGAGATACCTTTTCATATTACTCAGATTATAAGAACTGTCAAGAGTTACGACTAACTTCCTTAGATTCGTCCTAAGAGTAAACCAACGTTAGAAAAACTAGTCGGTCAAAAGGGAGACAATGCACCTCTTAAGTTTTCTATTTTTCAACTTCTATAATTCTACAGAGGTGTATGATTCTGTTCTGCACCTAAAAAAAATTTATCAAGCCAAGCTTAACTTAATAGCAATTCATCAACAATACTTCTTCAATCTCAAGTTGAAGATCTTGAAAACTAATTTGGGTCTTTCACTTGACCAACAGAAACCCTTACCTTTAAACAGTAAGCTTTTTTAATTGACTCTGTTTTTCGACAGAGATATGATATGTGTTGGAGAAAGCTTATAAGCTTCCAAATTAAATCCCTGAATAAATCATTTCTTGGTTTTATCTCCCAAACAGTTTATGACTACGTCTATAACTTGCTTGGAGTAGGAGAAGTACTTACAAGTATAAGGCCATTGTTCGTAACTGATATACAAAAATGGAAAAATAAAATAAAACAAACACTCTTGCATCAATCTTGTAAGCAGTCACCTGCACGTAGTGTGCAATCCAAATATTCGTATATAAGTAGGCAGAGATGGGTGTAATGCTATTAAATCTGTGTAAACCAACACAGCTACCAAGCACTAGCCTTCTTTCCTTTTGAAAATTAAGTGATAAATCGGGTGATTTTTCATGCAAAAATATCATGTAATTTTTTTTCCTTCTATCAACCTTTTTTTACTGTCTCTAGTCACCTTAAGACCTTTTTTTTTTAACTTAAAGTTTCTTAAACCATTTTTAAGTACAAACTTTTGGAAAAAAAAATTAAAGCTTAAAATTTTTGAAAATACGCATAAAATAATTGAAAATAGTAAAAAACACATACAAAATTGAAAATCTGAACAGATGAAATTTTGGTATGAGAAATCACCTGATTACTCACCTGATTTTTGCAAGGTCAGTTTACCCATGGACATTTATAATAACGTACACCTGATGTTACGTTTCCATTCTTTAAACAAAGTTTGATAAATATTTCGCAAGCTCTCTATGTTAAACAAGATGTCTGTAGGCACAAAGCCAGACTTCGCAAGTTTGTTTTTTTACTAAAAAATACTTATCCTACTCAAAGTTAAATGATTTAGCTTTTTGCGAGCGAAAAATGTTATTAAATAAAATTATTTCAGAATGTGTCCTCATGCACGCCCATGCTATTTGGCTTTCTTTACTGATGTTAAAGAAGTTTCATCACTGGCTGTGACGAGGGCGCTACTACCTGATTTATTAAATTGAATTACACGACCAGATACTTAGTCAGCATGTGGCCGTCGAAAAATACAGAAGTAAAAAATTTTTATTGAGACCTATCATTTCTTAGACAAAAAGTCATACTTACCTACTATAAAAAAATTATGTTATGATTGTAAAACGTATACCTACATTATTATTCTGTGTTTAAAAGAGTCTAAATGTAATGAATAAAATGAAATATTTGGAAGTTCAAGATAGTTATTTGTTTGTGTTGACAGTTTATAATGAATACAAGTTTGCCATGTGACTTTGTAGTTGGTTAGTTCGAAAGATGTAAAAGAAAAGTTAGACAAGCATTAAAAATCTGTTTGAAGAATATTATTTCAAAGAAGTTCTTTGAAAATACTTTTTTCACTTTTAATACATAGTTTTATTAAGAGATATTTCACATCCTTATTTCTTTTTTTCTGGATTTTGTGCTTGACGATTTAGTAAATTACTCTTAAAATGAAGTTAAAAAGAATTTGTTGTGCACTGCAAGATAATTCTATAAAATTATAAAATAATTAAAAAAAATTGTACTAAGCAATTTATTTCTTAAGAAAAAAAAATATTAATTTTAATTATGAATTTTTTTTAATAATTTAATATTTTTACAAAAGGTACACAATGACTTTGAGACATACATTTTAAATGTAAGTTTATAAGAAAGAATAAAAAATAATAACGCATTCTTATTTAAAAAATTGTCAACTAATGAACTTAGTATTTTGAATATTTACATACGAATCAGCACAAGATAAATGTAACTCTGAATTTAATAAATATGACTATAAATTTTTTTGATCTGTTATTTATAAATAGTAAAACAGATGCTACACAGAAACATATCAAACCCACTTGCATTATCAACAAATACGACATAAAAAAAAATTTTGGAAAATAAAGAAATGAGAACACTTTGTAAAAAATTTAAAAAATATTCGTTAAAATGGCAATGATATGTTAACTTTATGTTCCTACATTTTCTAATGACATAATAAAATGTTTAAAAATCTAAACATAGACGTTGTCCCTAGAATAAATGGTAAATTGAATATAATCCATGAAAAAAAAACTCTCTTTTTAAGTGGAAGGTAAAGAGAGTTTGATGTGTTTGTATCTATCAAAAAAAACCAAGATTACAAAAACAATAATTGAGTATAGTGTACTTAATACAGTTTTTATTTTAATACCAGAAACTATGATAATATTCACTACCTTTTTTAAGATGTATAGTACTTTAAATGTTGTTGATTCTAAAGAATTCAACAAAGTAAAAGATTTAAGAAGCAATACGATCAAAAGAAAAAATGAGGTTTGTTACGAGATCAAAGAACTGTTACTTATTAAAAATGATTTAATATTAAAATGAATATCTTAATACGGATTTCTAAATGAATAAAAAATCTTACCAAACAACATTCATTATTTATAAAGTCATGAGGTTTACCAAAAAAGGGAGTTTTCAAACATTATTCTGAATTTAGATTACAACTGTACAACTGTATCAATAATTAAATAACGCAAATATTTTATCAGAGAAAGAAGCGTGTCAATAATTTGCAAAATTAATAAATTACTATAACTTGCTGGGCTGGCTTCAATTATATACCATTGCACAAGGTCATCATTATTGCAGTCTTGTTTTTTTTTTTTTTTTTTTTTTTTCTATGGATACCAAATACATGAAACTTACTGAACCATTTACTGTAAAATAAGGATAGTTTTTTCATGGAAATTTAACTTTTTTTTGGTGGAATTTTGAAATCAATCTGTTTTAATCGACAAAAACTAAGCACAAACGGTTATAAAATTAAAAAACTGTTGTTTAATTTCAAAGAGAGTGTTTTAATTCTTGATGTTTCATATATAAACTTCTCTTTTTTAATAAACTCCTTGATATGTTTTAAACTTGCTTTAAAAATAAAAATGAAGATCCTTAGTGGCTTTCGTCCGTTGTTCTTTAACGATATCTTTGTTATTGACATGAAATAACTGGTTTTAGTGACGTAATATATTAATACAATGATCTTTTGATTTACTATACCATTGTGAAACTCTTAATTTACGAACTGAAATTTTTAATTGCTTATATCATTTCCAAATGTCAGTATTGCACCTTAGAGTGAATCATTTAAGTAATACCTTTATCAGTTGTTTCATATACTGTTATGAATACAACTACTACAGTATTACTAACTGTCATATCTACTTGGTTAAATTTTCTTTATTGATATCCATTATTACATATTTCTTGCCAGTTTTTAATATTGTAGTCTTTTATTTCGTGAAGTGTACAGCTTTAACAATTTTCGGCAGGGTAAGAGTTATACTATAAATTAATGTTTTATTAACAGTTTGGTCGTTTCAACCAGCGCACCTTATTTTACATTTTCTTTAAAATATCTGTAAGAATCAAGCAAATTTTTAACTGTTGAGTGCCAATACGTAATACTTAGTTATTCATAAGTGAAATAATTTTTTACACACAACTCAAAAATGAAAGTGATCATGAACAGTCGGGTAGAGTGTAGCTTTCCACGTATTTGCGCGATCCTTTGCATATATAAGATAATCAAAATATAAAAATGATAAAAAAAAGGTTATTCCTATCCATTCTTTGCCAAAATACGATTACTTAAATTTTTTTTAGATTTGTAGGACAAGCTTAAGTTTAAAATGCAGCCACCACTCAGTGCTGGCAGTACGGTACCCACGCCAAATACTCATTTACGGTAATAATTCATTCGTGGCTATTGACATTGTAACTCAGCCATTATTGCCAAGTACAGGCAGATTTCACAAACTGAGAGAGTATTCTGTACAATGCTATGGCCAGCATGTAGCTAACTCTACGGTCTAGTCACACTAGATTTGGAGGAGGGAGATTTTAGCCATTTCAGTGTACGTTGCGCTCTTGTATAATGTTATCATGGTTTTCTTAATAGTATTTGCATTGAAAATCATAGCTTAGCATACAAAACGTTATATTAAATGGAAAATACTCTGGTAAAATAGTAATAAAAATTTTTTTATTAATTGAAAATTTAGTAATCAAATATAGCAGTAAATAGGGTACCCGATCACCATGGCATGCTTCTCAAATTTGCCTGCCTGGCATTCGCCCTGCCACACCACTTGATAATACGATTGTGAAAAGACAAGACATACATATAGTATGTGTGTGTTTGTGGAGGTTGGTTATTAAACTTGGGTTGTTTTAGTACGCATATTCATATAAGTCCATGAGTATGTTTCGCTATGAACTGCCGAACGCTGTTAATTTTTATGCCTTTTTCTGCAGTTTGATAAGACTCAATAAATTAAATGATTTTTTAATGATTTGTAAGACACACACTGTGTCCTTCTGATGTGTGTGTATTATCAGTATCTAGTATTGACAAAAAGTAGTTAATATGAATAACTTGCCTACTAATTAATAAAAAATTTAACACAATAGCTGACAAAAATTTGCAGTAAAAATTGTTTGTTTCACTCTAAAAGTTATTTGTGCTCAAAGATGAGTCGAACATTTGATGAGTTGTACGTATTGACAGATGTGGCCTATTGAGCAAGTAAAGTAAGGAAACCTATCAAGTGACGTACTTAATTAATATCAGAGTAGAAATCATGTTGATAACTAACCTGAAATAAACTGTGAATAAATATATTTGTGATTATCAATTTAATTTGTCATGCACTTTATGCATTTACAATATCAATTTATGCAAAGCAGCACCCGTACACTATGAAAGCCCTGAAGCACGATGACAAGATCTTTAAGAGCAACGAAAAAATTAATAAGAAAAATGGATCATCACACATAGTATACCAATCGCAGCAACAATCGACGATGTCTAAAATGAACGACTCACATGGCAGCGTTGACTGTCCACCATCATCGAAGCCTACGATAGCCAATCGACTCCTTGACTGGTTCTCCGTCATCATGACTGATTCCAAGCACCGTCGCCAGCATTCTAAGCCACAAGGTACGTACATGCAATTTTTGTAGGAGATTTCACTCAAATAAAGTATTTTTTTTAACACCGAATATTTTAATTTTGAAAATTAAAGAAGAAACTAAAAAAATTGTCACTTTGATGCATTTACTTCAAAAATAAAAAAAATAAAGCAGTGTTTAACTGCGTTATAATCCCAATTCGATTTGACTACTCCAATGTAAAAAAGCTTATGGTAAATCTCAGATGAAACTTTTAATGAATAGTATAAAAGTGTGCTACATTTTAAAGAACATTTTAGGTAACCAACACTCTCTTTTCCAAATTTTCAGCACTGACTACACTCATAGTAGAAACCGTCAAGAACTCACTAGACTCCTGTAATAAATGTAAGTTTTAGCAACTTTTGCGATGGACACTGATTTTGAGCCACTTATGTTTTTATGAACTTTAGACATTTAAAAACTAATAATGGTTTATACAATGAACCAGAGAAGTAATACACTCATGAAGCTCACTGCTTTGATAGCGGTAACATATTGTTCACACTGAAGCTTATTCTAATTAATCCAGAATCAAAATAAAGTTTAAAAAAGGCAGCAGAAGAAGATTACCACTTAGAGAATCTACGTCAGAGTAACCCTGGTTTCTGTTCTTGCCATCTCAAGTAAGGGTACGTAAACTTACCTTGTGTGGGTGAGTCATGATTTAATTACTCCCGGTGTACTACTAGGGGCTATTACTGCTCTTCGAAGTAGCGGCGCACTCTGAGGCAAAATTATGGACATAAAACATCAATTTTCATGAAATAATGAGCATTTGATCCCTGCCACTGTCGTCTTAAGTAGTAGTATACGAACAAGCTTTAGGGTAGGACAAGTAGTACGTGAAAAAAAGTAGTAAAGATGTTGAAAGTGAATAAAAAGTATGTATTTTATTTTTCTAACTCGTTTATTTCCTCATCTGTTTGTAAAGCACTTGACTCAGCAACATTTCAGTGTAAAAAGCCTAATCAGTTAACGTTCATATACCACTAAGGGAGTATTTCAAGATATTTGAAGCAGAGGTAATCATGTCCTTCTACTAAGCTACATCTGATTAAAACAGCATATATGTCGAAAGCAAGGAAAGCTGGAGCACGAACGTATCAACCTAAAGATTATAAAATCAGCTAAAACAGCGTATGTAAATTAAATAGAGTCATGTATGGTTTGAGAAAAAGTCTAAGGATGCAGTATATGATACTTGTCATGAATTTACTAGTGGTCAAACTTGCGGTAGAAGTTAACAGGACTTTTTTTTGTATGCTAATGATGATAATTTAAATTCAATATACATTTTGTATCCAGACATTATTTTATGACTCTGTGGTGCTGATGGCATACTATTACAGAGTCATTCCAATGACCTTTCTTAAAGAAAATGTACACCCATATATCCACTTATCTGGCTGCCTGTCACCATGCACTGCTTTATTTTGATGCCCCTTTGATCACTATCTGAAATAGTCTAACACCAAAAATCTTTCCAATATCACCGTTTATTTGAAATCAAACAAAACTGTCAGAAATACTTTGAGTTACGTGTTACCATCCAACACTACACCATTCCTTGCTTTCCATGTCTAGACTATGACTGGCACACTTACCAAAATTTCTGTCTCTGACGATTTTCTCTTCCCCAAAAACCCTCGCAAGCCACACGACTCTTTCACTCTCTATACTCTAAATACCCTTGTACGTGGACGCAGATATCTCTCTCTCTTCTCTTTCTCCCTCTTTCTCTGATTTGCTTGGTGTACAGCTCTCCTGAAACTTCACAAACACTTTATTCACCACTGTTCGTCTTGGTTACAGTCTTATGGCTTATACTTTCTCTCCCACTTTTTCTCCCTTGTTTTCCTAGACAACACTAACTTCTCACTTTCCCTTTTAGATCTTTATTAAATTATTGGATGGCTCCGGGGTCCTTTAAATGTTCCTTGAGATGCTTGTGACAATCCTGGAGGAAACTATAAAAGCCTGGTAATAGCACTTACCAGGTGACGTACATATATTAAAGCGTGCGTAAACTTACTGTCACTGCCTTGGAAATAGCTAAAAAAACGCCACTGAACCCAATAGCTTGCGTTAATTTTGCTCATTGTAGATATCTCACTTACTTGTGTTAATACAATTCAGCCCTTTTCGAATTTATCCTTATTGTTACGCTTACCAGTAACAACTGAAACACGCTACTTTACAAAACGAAACTAAGCTTTATTGACAAAAGCGAACAGAAGTAATTAGCTTGAGGTTACAATCTCAACTAAACTACTATTTTTTTATCAACAACGACACCTAGCAACACATAGCTACATTTTTTATCTCGCGGCACCTCATACGTTCCACGACTTTGTAACTGTATACCCAACTTTACCCTCTTCTCTTTTAGATTGTCGTCCTGGGAATCACAAAACTAAGCACCATACAGCATTCCAAAATATCAACTTTATCTTCTTCCGTTACAGCTACAGAATGTAAAGACAGCTCCAAGATACCAAATGACTCTACTTGACCCCTTTTTCAAGTTACCAAGGACATGATATCTAACTGTAAGTCCAACTACATCTAAATTATCTCTTTACAGCTGTAGTGATTGAAGTCTCTACCTTGACTACACCAACAAGTTACCGAGCATCTTCACTCCTATTGTATCTGTTTCATTCTACTATGCCTCATTTTTCAGAGTAATTTAAAATGTAGATACATGGTTTAATCTTTGAGAATAAAATAAGAAATGACGTTTAATAGATCTCATTTTACGTTCCTACTTGGCTTTTGCCTCACGTCTTCGGAACAGTAAACCATACAAAATGAAATCGAAGCAGAGTGGTTAGGATAATTTTCTTTCGTAAAAAATCACAATGCTGCTCATATGTATCATCTTTTTCTAGTGTTTTTGTGACATCCTAATGGCATCCTAATGGCGCAGATGACATCATTAACCATTTTAACAACTTTAAATACACCGTTCTAGTAGCAGTTTTGGACTTTTTCCTTTGGTTTGTTGTGGATTAAAGAACCAAGTTATTTATCCTTTCGAAAAATTGACTTTTCCTGTTCGTTTAAAATTATGGGTCTTGATCTTGCAAGATGTTACAGCTATAGTAGTTCTTGTCAAGTCATGGATTTTTGCCATCTTCTTGGTCAGCTTCTCAACATTATTCTCTGGTGATGAGACGTCAACACGATAATCCAGAGGAGTTCCTCTCATCAGATCCAGTGGATGTTAAAGATTATCACCAGTGTACATCTTAGCTGAAGTGAACCCACTCGTCGTACACTGAAAGAAGGTCGCGAGCTCCGCTGTCTCTGAGTGCACGTAGTCTGCTTCTTACACTGAGGCATCACTTGTCAAGTCTCTAGCAGCAGCAGCTGCCGCGGATTATGAGCTCATGCTGTACGATGGTCGCACGTACGATGCCTATACACTCAATAGTAACAGCTACCGCACAGCCGATAATAAAGTCGCGTTATGAGATACCCATACACCAGCGGCTTAATGCGTGCACTCGATTAGCGACAGTAGAGCTCGCGACTTTAGCACGCGTGATGAACCAAGTCAAGGGGTACCTGTATACCTATTTACGCTTTACTGCTTGAGGCACTGCACAATATTATGATTTCATGTGAATAATCTTTTGATTTACTGCATGATTTTTTTAAACCACAAAGTTGCTCTATATATACATTCTCACTTGAATATGTTGTGAAAATGAAAGTATACTTTTTTTATAATAAAAGTTTTTTGTTTCTCTGTTTTTGCTGCCTAAGGCAATAATGGGGGGGGGGAATAATAAATTAAAAAAAACTAAAGAAGTTTATATTGATATCAGAAATAATTTATAATTTATAATCATAACAACATCATACATATTACGTGCTATGCATTTGTTAAAATATTGATTATCATGAACCTGACTGTTTTTTAAGCGTTATGCGGTATACGAAATACATAAATCATTAAAATATTACAAATGATTATATCTGCAGTAGTTTTATGAACAATGAAATCGCGTCAGGCACGTTCAACGTAAGTAGAATGTACATAACTTGTAAATAAAAAATTCGAAACATAATGGATCGTGCCCATTATAATCCATACGGTGCAGAAATATATTGTTGTTTATTTATTATAATTAAGAATAGTGTGGGACGAAGCTGCAGTTTGTTTACTTTGAGCAAGATTTGCTTTCTCGTATTTTTTACAGCGTATGCGTGAACATGATAATCGAAGTCTAGTTCTTCATAAACACGAAAACGAAGAATTATATCATTTTCTTCTGAAACAATTTCTATAATCTCGCCAAATTGAGCTTCGCAGTGTTCTAGAAAGCCTAAAAGTAAAAATATACCAACTTCAGAGCGAATATTATTAACAGTCACATGTTTATAAAATATATGAGAATTTTTTTTTTTCAATTACAACTACATTTATCTCATTTACAGAACAAGAGGGACCTCATTCTATATTTGACGTTGATACTTTTAACGAATTAACCAAGTACAACAGTCTTAATGACATTTTCCTTGTTATTGTGCGCACTAAATTTTTAGAGCTTTTTGTTGATTCCGCGATAGTTTTTACTGGTTAATGGGCCGACTCAAACCGCATCGTCCAGAAATGTATAACAGGACCATTATAAAGTAAAATAGTTGGATAATGAATTAAAAAGTGCATCTTAGGCTTTAAAGATCTGTAGAATTTTAAGTAAGAGGAATTTAATTTTTTAATTAATTCCGTTAAAATTTTTAAATCAGCCATCGTGTATCGTGGACACAGTAAGATATCCAGTATTCTTTGTATATATGAATATAATTTATAATGATCATCATCTTCTTTTATTTTATCCCCAATAATCAAACAAAAGTTTTTAACAAACCATAACATCTCAGAAGCTGACATTTAGAGATCGTTATGCTCTCATAAACGATTAGGAAAAATTTTGTTATGCTTGTTTGCGGTTGCTTTTCCACAATTGAATTTTGCTATTCTCGCATTCAAAAGCTCTAAAGAAAAATATTTTTTTTTTAAATAAATGTATTCAAAAGTCCATAACAAACATACAAGCACCTTCCAAGTAATCGTGCATGAGGTCAACTGACATGTTTTCAGTTACATGAAAGTCAGTGACCCCATTAAAAGTGCACTCTTCTTTAATACTTTGATACCTGTTTTTGAACTATCTGATTTTTTCAAGTCCTCATCATAATTTTCTCGTGTTCTTAATTTATCATCCGACTGAACGCACAAGCAGGCGCATTCTTCCCTGGAACATTTGCAAACTCTGCAAAAACAGTGACTAACAAACGATTCATTGAAACCAAGAACTGAATTTAAACCTAAGTTATTACCTACTACTAAAGCTAAACGGAATTTCACAACCTTGATTAGACCCCCAACATTTATTTCGATTCCTTTTTGGTATAAATAATTTAACTCATTCTTTAGAGATTTAAAAGCTTCTTCGTTTGTCGTGTTCTTTCTATCAGAATAATGAGAAACACTGTGAAAAATAATACAATTTAACGTGGAGGCTATGTGGGGTGGTAGGCATGCCAACATAGCATATATAGCCGTAAATTTGTTTGTACCAGAATGAGTACCTAATGCGTTACCGCACTCCATATCGTTAAAAAATATATACAAAGGTAAAATAACATCCTCCGAACACGTATAAGTATATTTTTCCTTCCAAAGCCTTGCTTAAATAATATTTAAAATAACAGTAGATTCTGATTTTAATTCGTTTACATAGTTTATTGTATCATTAAAGACACCCGGAATTCGTAAAAACATTTTAAGGCTTTTCTCTACAGGTAAATATTCATCTGTCATAACGTGAGGCCTACGTACAACTTCATTTTCAAAAATTTCATCTTTAAAAAATGTACCAATTATAAAAGTTTTACTTATGATAAGACCTTTATTCTGGAAAAATGAAAACCGTTTACATTCTGTGTTAACTTCCTCACAAAAAGTACTATGCTGATCAAAACAACGCTCAATTTCTTTTAATGCTGTGTGAGAAGCGTTTTCTTTTTTTAATATTTGCAAAATATCTTTTTTCAAGGAAGGAAGATAAATTGTTTGTATAAAATCTTTTAAAAAACATACCACTGTATCCACAATGTCACGAGGTAAATTACAATCAGAATATAGTTTTAAGAAAAACATAAGCAAAAAATTTAATATACTGGAATAATCCATTATTTTTATTAAAATATATATTAATTTCGTTATGAAAAAATTTTTTTTTAGTTTCTATATATTAATCTTCAAGAAATGTAACACCTAAAAAATTTAATATACTTCAAGATTCATCCATGCACTTTGAAGAGTCATTTATGCTTTTTCTTTTGGATACGGAAACCAGCTTCACCTTTTGTACAAAATTGGCAACGTGCGCATTTACAGTTTTATAAGGCTGTAAGTTATAGATAGCAGAATTTATAGTCGCCCAAGCAGATTCTGATATATATGGAAAGGATTTCAAGGCAGTGAGGCACTTGTAGCATAGTTGCACAGCTTCCAATGGGTTTTCGCATAAATATTGTGTAGAGTTAATACACACAAACGCTTCAACTGTGGGTAACTTTCCACAAAAAATTATGAATGGATACTGTGGCAGTCCAAGAGTCTGAAGCCACAGCTCGTGCGCTTCAACTTCCTTTATTCTATCTCTAGAATCCTGGAATGTTATTACATTTATTATGCACACAAAATTTTTTTTTCCAATAATTATTAATGATTTAAAAATTAAAAAAAATTATGGCCCACCTATCTCGATGTGTAACACAAAACATTTCGAAATTTCATACTTTGTTAAGATTTTTGATGTGGTACCTATTTTTATTTTACGCGACACTTAAGGACTTAATGAAATCAACAAAATTGCCAATAGACTATCGCATGTACCTAGATACAAAATTGAATTGATTTTACAATATTAATTCATCTTCACATTGATATGCGTTATTTATTCACAAACCTGAAAGAACTAATTCATTATTGGTCTTGAAAAAATTTCTTATTTCATTGGATCTACTAGCCCTCAGATGCTGGACTACTTTTGAAGCAAACTCCGGCCAATTGTCAACGAATAATGAATTAAAATTTATCGTGGTGTTTGATGGATTTTTAGCGTCAGAATCCGATAAACCTGCTCCTTCAATTTCAGCCTCAAAATCAGCTTGTAGCTAAAAAAAATTGAAAGGGAAAAGAGAATGTGAGCTGTTAAAAGCGCATGTGAAAAATTACGCAGCAGGAGCAGTTCTTCAAATACTACCAAAATAATTGCCAAAGCTCCTCGCAAACATGGAAAGCTGGTAAAATACTCATGCAAGCTGATGGGTTTTTTTTTTTTTTTTTTTTCCCCTGTAAGGAGCAAAACACGATGGGGTCTAAGTTCTTTTCACTTAATTATAACTTCACTATCCTTATGCGAGGCTCTGTTAACTTCAGTCAAGCATTTATAATCAGCTCCTTGGAAAAGATAACATGACATTTAGAAACTAATAGAAAAATGTTTGCTGAAAATTATTGTTATTTTCAGTGTATGTAAATTACCTTTGGGCTCATCCACTTCTTCATCCTCCAAATTATCCGTTGTATGCAACTCTTTATCAAGACCAAAAGTGTATCCAGCAGACCTCAAAGTTTTTCTGACCACTCGATAGTGGTTATATAAGTACCCTCTGGGTCCTACGCTTACTTTCAAGTCAGTTGTGTAAGGTGCTTCAAATATAACAGCATCTTTCTCAGTTTCAAACAACTGTTGAATATCAATCTTAATTGACTGGAATACAGCTTGTCTAATTCTGAAAAAAAAATTCAATTTTGCAGACATGCTGAAAGTAGTTAGATTCTATTTATCCTTAAATTCACACACACCTATGCACATATTTTCAAAATTTTATGAATTTATAATAGTATAAATAATTGTGGTAGATGTGAAAATAATCCTACTTACGTAAAGTTGTTTGGATCAAGGTCGTGATAAATTACGATATTCTTCAATGCTGCCACATTTAAAGACTTGTCTTTCAGATACTTTCTTAGAATGCATCTACCCTTAAGAGAGCTAAATAACAAATTGAATATGTCGTTGTTGACATATTCTTGAAAAAAAAAAAAAGAAATTAAAATCAACTGATTGTATTACTTGTCCAGGGTAAAATTTTAAAAATAAACCTTTTGTCAAATAGTCATCATTGTTATTTTGTACAAAGCTAATACTTGCATTCATACTTAAATCATCCATAGACTCATTCATCATAAAGCAATTGACATATACTACAGGTAAACAAAAAAACGTAACCTATACGTGTAGGCTGAGTAACGAAATTTTTCGTCAAAGTAAAAAAAATACTATTAACAAGCAGACAACTATGCCCAATGAAATCACTGTATTGTTCTCTTAATAATAGAACCGAGCTAAAGAAGTAAACTTTTAATTGTTTCTAAATTCCTTTTCAACTTATTTTTGAGTTTGGTTTTGCGTCTTGTGTCAGCTTCAAGATATACTTATATATATACCTGCAAGATCTGATGAGTATATATACGCTCAACTGAATACACTGCTCACCGCGAGCAGAACCAATGTCTCGTACACACTTGTTTAATGCTAGAAAAAAAAGATCAATTTTATTTTATCACAATCGATGGTATACGAAGAGTAATCAGGGACTGCTGTTTTTTTGTCTATACACACGAATATATATTATCAAACGCAGTAAATACATATGTGCGCAAAAGCATGCACGAGATTATACAAGTTGCTGATGCAATGCTGCTGCTACTACGAGACTATAGGCATGGGGCAACGCTATATTACGCGCTTCAAGGGATAGCAGAGCACGCGGCCTTCGAGGTTGTAGGTACCACCTGGCATGGGACGTCACGCGTGCAAAATCCGCGAGCTCTGCTGCCGCTAATTAAGAGCACGCATGAGGTCGCTGTTGTGTAGGTACCTGCAGTCGCGACCTTCTCTCAGTGTATGTTTAAAAGATCTGTAAGCTAATTAAAATAGTGAGATCCACGAATCCCAATCTTATTAGTTTCTGCTTAGCAATTCAGATAAATAATTAAAAATCGTCTGAAATTTTCGTTCTACTACCTGACCATTTGATTATGGGTATGAAGGTGCAGGACGTATTTCCCTTATTTCAAAAAGTTATGTTAATTCTTTTACCAGACAAGAATCAAAATTTATACCCTGATCAGTATGCATATTCAACGGTACACCATGACAACAAACAACGTCATTAACAGAAATTTGAGTTATTGTTTTTGTCTTTATGTTTGATAAGGAGAAAGCTTCTACCCATTTGGTAAAATTATCTATCCTGATAAAGAGATATTTGTTGCCTATGGGGCAGGTTGGAAATGGACCTAAAATATCCATCCTAATTCTCTTAAAATAAGCTTCCAAATTGTAAGCTTTCATTTTACTAACTCCCTTATCAAATGGATCCCTCTTTGGAACACAAGTCATACATGTTTGACACCAACTCTCAACATCCTTCTTACAAGTGGCCCAATTGAACCTCTTCCTAATCTTGTCAAGTGTCTTGTTAATTCCAAAGGATCCTTCTTACAAGTGGCCCAATTGAACCTCTTTCTAATCTTGTCAAGTGTCTTGTTAATTCCAAAGGATCCTTCTATAGGTTAATCATGCACTTCTTAAAGAACTTCATCTATCTTCTCCCTTAGAACAACTAGTTGTGAAGTTTTGATTTTTAAGTTTACTAAAATCCATTTTATACATAAAACTCCACCTCAAGAAACGAATGAGTTCCATTGACTACAGTATTCTTTTGCGAATTTGCATCTTTCGATGAAATTTGCTGCCAATCTGGTTGAGTGGTAATTCTCTTATTGTCAATAACTATTTTTATGGCCTCCTCTTCCACCTGATGTTTTATTCAGTCTGATCTTGCTTCTTTAATAAAAATGATTAAAGTAATTGTCTTATCCTCTACTTTCAACTTTATTCAATACGATAGAACTTCTTGCAGGATTTATCTTCACATGGTCGTCTAGATAATTCATCTGCAAAAAATCTTAAACTTGTACTGACCTAATGATCCAAACTATATGGTAAGCTGCCCATCCAGCTCTTTAACTGATGAGAACCAAATAAAGGAAGAATGATCTGTTCTAACTACAAATTTCTCTCCGTATTAGGGAAAAGTCCCCCCTTGGAACGCTGCTATCAAATGTGTCACCAATATTGAACATTGAAAAAAAATGTAGTAGTTTTTTCTTTTTC
Organism: Copidosoma floridanum; assembly: GCF_036245765.1. Lineage (NCBI taxonomy): Eukaryota > Metazoa > Arthropoda > Insecta > Hymenoptera > Encyrtidae > Copidosoma > Copidosoma floridanum. The sequence goes on from NW_028321907.1 coordinate 27,374,275, forward strand.
TTTAATGTGATCAAAAAATTTAATTCCTCTTTCAAAGAAATAAAATTTCTCCTCATTTATTCAAAGATTAGCTTTTAAAAATCCAAGAAATACCTTCTCTAGATACACTAACATTTTTTCTAACGAACCTGCTCATATAATGATGTCATTTTAATGAATTAAGTAAATTTCTTACATTAATCCTGTGAGTGCTTCTTTCATAAGTCGCTTAAAAGTCGCTTGTGCATCACATAATTTAAATAACATGACTTTAAATTTTCACAATCTTTGCCCAACAGAGAAAGCTGTAATTTCTCTGTCTTTATTCTTGATTTTCATGGTAAACGATATTAATCTTTAATTATTGTTGCTTTTATATTTTTAAAGTCGACACAAAATCTTGTAAAACCATTTTTTTTTTCTTGAGGACGACTGAAAAACACCATGAGCTTGATGATCTTTTAATGATTTCTGGTTTCTCCATTTCTGTCATTAGTGTCAATTTTTATAAAAAATACACTGTAAATTGACTGGAACAGTGTCCTATAGGTTCATAATCCATCCAATAGGGGTATCATCTGATATTTTCTCAAACATCAAACTATAAATTTTTCTGTGAAATTTATTTTATCAAAGAAATCACTTCTAAGGATAGAATCATTAACTATAATTTTTTTTTTATATATATTATTGTGCTCTACGTCCGGCTCTTTTTAATAAGGGCACTACTATGGGCACTTAGCACTTGGGAAAGGGACAAGGAAAGGGATGAAAAGCCTACCATTACTGGGAGGGGGGTAGGGGCAAAGTGGGCAATTTTTTCTGCAAGAAGGTCACCTAAACCCTCCTCGAGGAGCATTGCGTGGTGAAAAAGCACATGTGAGACTCACAGAGGTACTTGCCCGAAAGTCGCACTGGCCGGGAATTGAACCACGGTCTCCCGCGTGCCAATCCACAACCTAGCCGACCGAGCCACCACGCGCTCTTAATAACTATAATTACTACATACATAATCATTTCAATCTCGTCTTTTCCTAGAAACACGAATGCTTTCACTCGAAGCTTTATAGGAACACTCTCACCTGTTGGATACTTCAGTGTCATATAATTAATGGGAATATTCATATCCACTGAAATTACAAAATTTAAATTTAAAATAGTAACGCTAAGCCAGAATCTAACTTAAAATTTAAAATTTTGTTATTTAATGTTCTTTTAAACATAAATTTACTGGAATTCCCATTAATCTTTCTATTATTTAAGACCGAATGTTAAAGAGCTGGCGTTCTAACTGTTAAACTTACTCCTAAAAGTTCAACATAACTTGATTTTCCTGTCCATTAAACGCATGCAGTTGAAGACGATTGTATTGTACGTGTTCCTTCTATCTAAAATTCTAGCACTGAACATTGGCAACGTTCGAAGAGCTTTTTTCTTCGCTTATCTCTGGATTAAAACTCGATTTCACTGCTCTGTATAATCCTGCAACAACATTAGCTCCTTAAAGATTCCTATTTTTTCTAACAATTATCTTTAGCTTAATAACCCGTTTAAGAGCAACTCTCAAAGATTATCAGCAATTTTAATAATGAAATCTGAAGAAGCAATTTTATCTTGAGAAGTAAACAGATACTCAGGGTAAACTAGTGAAACTCGCTTTTGTCAATTAGCAGCTAAACTTAAAATCAAGCTTCTGTTTTCCATGATGTGATTGAAAATAATACGTTACTGCCAAATAGTTGAGTTCAGAACGAACCTCAAGTTTCGAAGTCAAACTCAACAGTCCCTTTGGTTCTGAAAAATTATCAAGCATACATCTCATTTTTCCACGTAAACAAGAAATTTAAATAACCATTTTTCTGTTATCATCACAACCATTTAACTTGGCCATCAGACTAAACTGGTTATAGAAATCTCTGAACGGATAACTTTCAGTATAATTGTCCACCTGAATATCAAACGGTGGGAGCCAGCCTGTCACTAAACCATTCAAAAGAGATTGCCCAAAAGATGCATATTGAGTTGGTAGAAGTCGTGTTGACTGTGATACCTATAGTGGTTGTGACGATTGTAGTGGTTCTGCCAAAAAATTTTCAGTAATACTTATCTTGCTTATTCCACGGATTTGTTGACTCTAAGAAATCGTGTTTCTCCTCTATAGTAACTGTCTTTCGTTCAAGAGAGAGTCCCACTCGGAAAAAAGTGTATTCTACTCAGTCTGTAGACCCACAATCATCTCGCAAGCATTAGAAAGAGTTGATCTCAACCTCTGGAGTGTCCTCTCATGAATCTCCTAATGTTTAAGCCGTACGTCATTAAGCTGAATCTGCACATCGTCACAATTTTTCTGCAACTGAACTAGTTCACTTTTGAATTTTACTATCATTTTATTCCAAATTTTCACTACTTTCCTTGGATTTTTTAGCTGATTTTCTGATTTCAGACACCGCTGCTTTAATTCTTCTAGCGGTGGCTTTATTGCTTCAATCTCTTTCTGTGTTTTGTATCTGATGCAGGATTTCTTCAACCTTAAAACTCTTGATATTCGTATCCCAGACGAGCTCCCAAAACTGTTCTACTTATCAGTAAAAACTAGAACACATTACTTTATAAAAAGAAGCTAAGTTTTATTAGAAGAAGTAAACAGACGTTATTAGCTTGAGGTTAAAATTCCAACTAAACTATTACTTTTTATCAACAACACCTGGCAACACATAGCAACATTTGGGGCCACGTGGCAACTTATATATTCCACGGCTTTTTATTCGTATATTCAACATTATATTAAGATCACTAAGTCAAATCGTAATAAGATTTATACACTCCTTCTATACTTTCTAACACTATAATTTGATGATATTTAGACAACTACATAAGTGTTATGCAAATGGGAATTTGGAAATAATGTTAGCAATTACAGACTGCATTTAATATACATTTCACATTCAATAATACATTTTATCCTTTTTAATACACACCTTTAACGTTATGCTTCATATACATACATTACTCTTATCCATTTTTATCTTGGCTATTGGCATCACCAAATGCTTCGCTGCTAATTTTATCTCTCTCACGTATAACAGTGGAGTATAGACTAGGTACGCACGCGCGCACACACACAAAATGGCATTGAAAATAATGAAAAAACAAATTATATTCGAAAAAGATTCTGGCACTCAAAGCTTAGAGGAAAAAGGGTTACTTCCTCACAGTTTTGATATTTGTTGATGACCAATATATATACCAAAACAAATGAAAAAACTTTGAATCAAACACTTCGGAATGGTTAAAATTTATAGTTGCGTCGAAGAAGATCATTAAAAAGAGCGACACGTTATGAAACGAAATAGAAAAAAAGCATATTTACTTACAAGCCATAAAATATAGCTTTAAAAATTTATAATGTTATGACACTCCTATAGAGATAAATTGATAATTAAAAAATCTGATTATTGTAAAAAAAAAATGAAATACAGAAATTAAATGGGAAAACTTTTATATACGAAAGTGCATCAACTAATGAGATGCATGATAAGTATGCAATAAGAGTGTTCAAATATTTAGTAAAAAGAAAAGATATAAAATAAATTCATTACTATTGTAAAAACTGTCTAATAATAAAGTACATGGTTAATTTGGTCTGGGCAGGTAATAATATTCATAGAAAATTGACGACAAAAAACGTAACAAAATTGTATTTAAATATTACTTTTATAAAGAACGTATAAGAAAAAAACACTAATAAAATATTGTGTATATGTAAAGTATACAGCATTATCAGGAGCTGTAACTTGAATCCTGCTTACAAAAGGTTTGTTAAGAGAAACTTAAATTTAAAATACAATTTGACATAATATCACCATGTTAACGAGAAATATAAAAGTAAAAAAATGAGTGTAGTGAAAATTTATTTCGAAAACAATTTAGCTGATATGTTGAGAAAAAGTCTGAGTAAGAAGAAGTCATGATGAATAGAAAAATGTTAAAAATAAAATGATCAGATAAACGAAAATTCTCTTAATAGACAGGATCTTATATGTAATCAGGTGTATTGCAACTTACGTTTATTTGAATAGTTAAAAAATTTTTATCAGCATTTGTTTGTGGATTCAGTTTTTGCTCTAACACATCAAACAAGGTGTTCTTATTTTAAGCCCTGGAAACTATACCTCGCAATTAAAATCATCAAAAGCTCAAAAAGCTTCTTACAAAATTTAGATTTAACAGATAATTAAAAAGATATTGTTAATTTAATCATCGATCGATTCCCCCAAACACAGAGCACTAAGCCTCAGAAGGCAAGGCCTAAGCATTGTGGAGGGGCGACTACACATAGCTAAACTCTTTTACAAAGAAGTTGGTAATAGGTATGCCAGACGACATGGTTACCGACTGCAGAGATTTGAACAGTTACCATACCAGCGCAAAATTTGAATAGCAAGACCAAAGTATGCATAGAGATATAAGGATAGAGTGCGCTAGAGTCTGAATACAGCGAAATGGTAAAAGAAAGAGATGGTTGCCGAGTGTCCTCTCTGTCTCTTTCTACCCGAGCACTGTGATTGGCTGATGCTCAAGATGCAATAACCTATGTCAGTAACTGCCACTGACTGCCCCCTTGAGCAGCAGCCAATCACAGCGCTCAGCTACAAAGAGATGAAGAGGATACTCGGCGACCATCTTTTTCTTTTACCGTATCGCTCCCCCTTACGTACATTAGTGTAATTAGCGCACTCTATCCTTATATCTCTATAGAAGTATGTTGACTTGAAGTATGATTTCTGAGAAATGACTACGCCCGTCAACTGCGCTTATTTAAAGCGTATTTTTTTCTCAGTAAATTTCACAAAGTAACAAGTCAATTTTCTTTTAACATATTTGGCCTAATAAAAAAATTAGAGTGTGAGAGGGTCTCATGCAATAAGCTTGAAATACTCAGTAAAACTCTTGATCTTTTAACGTTAAACTTCTTGCAGTCGAAATTTTAATTTTTTAGATACTGTAGTACCAAACGAAAAAATATTAAGAAACAGAAAGTAGTTTTACACTTTAAGCACGTTTACTGATCACAAATCCCCTACCCTTTGAATATGATAATAAAACATTGAAATTGTATTTTTTATGAACTCCTAAGAAGTCATTATTATGTAAAATCAAAGATTGGATGTGAGCTTCATGAATCTTCGATAAGCTAATCGAAATCTGGAAAAGAGAAATAGAAAACAGTATGCGCATCAACGTCGTCGATATAGTGCATCTTTTTTACTCTTTAATTTCAGTACCATATTAGAAAAAACAGCAAACAAATCACAAGCAACTAATGCGTTCATTCAGCAATATCCTACAATTTTTTAAAACATAAATTAGACACAAAAGGATAATACATTATTTTTTCAGAAAGTTTTTGGTCCAATTTACAAAAAAAAATAGTAATAATAAATAAACTCAAAATTTACCACTTCAAGTGCAACAACGTAGCACAGCTCTTTGAAGCTGAAGATTTTACTAAAAAGGAATTAGTTTTAGTTTCATGAAAAATTTTATCACCCAAAAAAGAAGCATCCAAATTTATGAATGCAAATGGGTCTGACGCTTTAAGCTCAACTGCTCAGCACGAATCATAAACTACGTATCACTAGGTATTAAACCTTTTGGTGACCGTAGTACAACATAACACATTTAAAAAATAAAGCAAGGAAATTTTGCTTATCAAGCTTGATTATTTATCACAAAACTCTCATTTTTAAAGTATAATTATCTAATATTAAAACATAATGAATCCTAACCTACAACGTCATAAGCATTAAAAGTTAAAGAAGGCGGAAAGGTCCAACATGGGAAGCGTGTTTCATTAGCAGCAGACCCAACCTTTGTTATTGCTTACTGTTTTTTCTATCATCAATAAAACAAAAATTAATAAGTTTTTAAACTTTATTAAGATTAAAAAAACAAGTAAGGGATGAGAAACATGCGTTAAATTAACTGGATAAAATTCTTCTATTTCGTAAAACTTTTTCGTCTGATTTACAAAAATAGAAATATAAAATTAATAACTCAAAACACGATCAAACACGTCAAGTGCATTTATACAGCGAAGCTCTCTTAAGCAGCAAGCTTTACTAAAAAAGGATAAGTTTAGAATACATAAAAAGCCCTATCGACTAAGAAATAACAGCTAAGTTCCTAAACACGGGAAAATATCAAGCTCTAAGTGCGATTGCTTGTAGCGAATCATTATGCTTGTTTTTCCAACTTTCTGTCAATAGGTCTTGAACCTCTTAGTTCCTGAAGTACCACATGACGTTTCAAAAAAAAAGCTAAAAAATTTAACGGATCGCGCTTGTTTATTTATCGCACTCTTACGTTTAAAGCATTATTATCTGACTAAGGTCCTAAGCATTTAAAGTTGAAGCAGGTGGAAAGGTCTAGCACGGTAAGCGTGTTAAAATAGCACGAGCTCCAATTTTTATTTTTCTTTACTTTTCTTTTTCCATTCATGCAACAAAATCTACTGAACTTTAAAAATACTTTAAGATGAAAGAATATAATTTTTAAAAAGGAGAAGCTTATTTTACGCATTCACTTAGTCAAATTTTCTCATTTTATCAACCTTTTTCGTCTGATTTACGAAAAAAAAAAAAAAAAAAGTAATAAATAAAAACACGATCGAGCTCGTCTAGGTTGTTTATGTAGCACTGCTCTTTAAAGAGTGAAAGTTTTACTAAGAAAGGATTAGTATTTAATCCATACGAAGCTCTATCATCTGAGAAATAACAGATAAATTTACAAACGCAAGAAAATCTCTTGCTTTAAGCGCGTTGGCTTAGTGCAAAACATTATGCTTGTTTAACCATGTACGTGTTGATAGGTCTGGAACCTCTCGGTTCCTGAAGTACCACATGACGTTTTGAAAAAAAAAACAAGAAAATTCCGCGCATCGAGCTTGTTTATTGATCGCAAAGCTCTCACGTTAAAAGCATTATTATCTGATAGTAAAACATAATTATTCTTAACCCCTTTAACGTCTTAAGCATTTAAAGTTGAAGCTGGCGGAAAGGTCTAGTATAGTAAGTGCGTTTTAGTAGCAGAAGCCCCAATTTTCATTTTTCTTTACTGTTTTTTATCTATGGAACAAAATTTACTGAAGTTTAAAACTACTTTGAGATGAATAAGAAAACTTTTTAAAAAGGAAAAGCGCATCTTAAGCATTAACTTGGTTAAATATTCCATTCTGTGAACCTTTTTCGTCTGATTTATGAAAATAAAAAAAAAGACTTTTTTCAATGTGTTCTCTGTTGTTTTTGACAGCTAAATTTGCTCTTTGAACAATATTGTTGATAGATCTTTGCACCATTCCTTCCTCTCACACCTCATTCAATGCCTGGACTATCCTCTGCCTGCAGTCCTCAGCGTCTACAGATTTAGTTTTGTACACAAATTCCTTGACGCAGCCCCACAGAAAATAGTTCAGCGGGTTCAGGTCAGGAGAACGGGCAGGGCCTGCTACTGGACCTTCTCGACCTATCCACCTCTCCAGAAAGGTGTCGTTCTGGTACCTCGTGACATTACGTGGAAAATAGGCTGGGGCTCTATCATGCTGGTAAATGAGTATCAGTCGTGTCGCAAGCTGGACATCCTCTAAAAGCCCTGATAACTGATTTCGTAAAAAATCGAGATATACTGCACCGTTTAGCCGAGGAAGCAAAAATACGGGACCAATTCAAAAATTAAGTGCATCGAAGAGTCAAGATTGAAACGTAAATTAACACTCATCAGATTTTTTATTTCTACAAAAAATAATCACCTAAAATGGTTTCAATAGTATTTTTCAATTGTTAATGTAACAATACCACGAAATCATAAAAAATTAGCTTCAAAATTTTTGAAGTTACTATTAAAAAAACACCATTTTGCAGAAGTAAAATTTCTTTCACACTCTACAAACAAATTTACGACGAAAAATACTGCAAAAAAATTATTAAAGTACTTACGACGATATTTCCAATGATTTCACCCCAAACATTGATGCTTCATCGATACTGGAAACTCGTCACCCACGTGAGGCGAGGATCTTTATACGCCCAGAAATGGTAATTATGTTTATTGAGCATGCCATTCCTAGTTAATGTACACTTATCAGTCCACAAGATCGTATTGACAAAATGAGCATCAGCACGTGCTTGGGCCAAAAACCGCCACAAAAATTTACCCGGTTCTGGTGATCGTGGAGCAGCAACTCTTGCATCCCCGTGAAATGGCAAAACGTTGCCTGTTTTTTCGGATTTGGGTGACGACGGAGAGGCCAACGAGCACGGTATTGGCGAGCAGCTTCTTCATGATTTTCACCGGCAAGATAAAAGAAATGAGCCATCTGCGTGTACTCCTTGATGGCGTAGTTTTGCACAGCACGATTCATGACGACACGCAGAAACGGACACAACAGACTAAGGCAATCTTCTTGCGTGAAATGATAAATACGAGGACAATCGATTTTTCAAGAAAAAAAAATATCCTTATAAGACTAGTGGATTCTTAAGAAAGCTATTTTTAGTAAACAAGTCAGTCTGACCTGCATGAACATGAAGGTCCGTTAAAACACTTATTCACTTATTCAAAAACGGGCACTTCGTGTACCGAATAAAAAAAAATGACATCCGATAGATTCGACCCTAAGATCTAAGAATCAAGAGATAAACGAATAACCAATGTTGCTAAACCATGCTTTTCATTCGAGTACATAATGTACAAGCATAACTAACTTCTTAATAACGTCTATTATACAATTATTGATTAAAATCCCTCCCTACCACAAATAGCAACATAATTTTTTTTTTTACAGTAAAAAATAAGGAAAATAGGGGTCTTTGTTAATGAAACACGCTTTTATGCTAGATCTCGTCACATACTTTAAATTTTTATCCTTGTGACGTTTTAGGGGCTTAGAGGAATTATGTTTTCGTATTAAAAAATTATACTTAAATCGTAAGAGCTATGCGGTAAATGAACAAGCTCGATGCACAAAATGTACTTACTTTGTTTTTTGAATCGTCATATGGTACTCCAGTTACTAAGAGAATTAAGACCTATCGACACGTAGATAAAAAAACAAGTATAATAATTCGCGCCGAGCAATCCCGCTTCGAGCACGAGAAGTTCCCGTGTTTAGGGATTCAGCTGTTATTTCTTAGTCGAAAGAGCTTTGTATATATGAAATACTAATTCCTTTTTGGAAAAATCTTTTGCTTTAGAGAGCAGCGCTGCATGAACGCCCTTAACGCGGTTAATCAAGTTTTCGTTTGTTAATTTTTTTTTTTTTTTTTTTATTTCCGTAAATAAGACAAAAAAGGTTTACAAAATAAAAAAAAATTGACCAACTGAATGCGTGACATGCGCTTTCTCTTTTTTAAAAATTTTTTCTTTCATCCTAAAGTTGTTTTCAAACTCAGTAGATTTTGTTCCATGGATGAAAAAAAAAAAGTAAAGAAAAATAGAAATTGGGGCTTCTGATATTTAAACACGCTTACCATACTAGACCTTTCCGCCTGCTTTAACTTGAAATGATTAAGATAATAATGCTTTTAACGTAAGAGCTTTACGATCCATAAACAAGCTCGATGCGCGGAATTTTCTTGTTTTTTTTTTCAAAACGTCATGTGGTACTTCAGGAACCGAAAGGTTCCAGACCTATCGAGACGTACATGGTTAAACAAGCATAATGTTTTGCACTAAGCCAACGCGCTTAAAGCAAGAGATTTTCTTGCGTTTGTAAATTTATCTGTTATTTCTGAGATGATAGAGCTTCGTATGGATTAAATACTAATCCTTTCTTAGTAAAATTTTCACTCTTTAAAGAGCAGTGCTACATAAACAACCTAGACGAGCTCGATCGTGTTTTTATTTATTACTTATTCTTTCTTTTTTTTCGTAAATCAGACGAAAAAGGTTGATAAAATAAGAAAATTTGACTAAGTAAATGCGTAAAATAAGCTTCTCTTTTTTAAAAATTTTATTCTTTTATCTTAAAGTATTTTTAAAGTTCAGTAGATTTTGTTGCATAAATGGAAAAAAAAAGTTAAAAAAAGAAAAATTGGGGCTTAAAAACCTATCGACACGTCGTTGGAAAAACAAGCAAAATGATTTACACTGAACGATCGCGCTTAAAGCGTGAGATTCTCTTGCATTTAAGAATTTAGCTGTTATTCCTTAGTCATTAGTGTTTTTAATGTATTCTTAACTTCTCTTTTCTTAGTAAGGCTTTCTGCATTAGAAAGCTGGGCTGTATAAACGCACTTGTTGTGCTTAATAGTGTTTTTATGTACTAATTTTATATTTTCTGCAAATTGGACGAAAAAATTTAACGACTTAAAAAAATTTTACCAAATAAATGTACCTAACACGCATTTCTTCTTATCAATTTTTTGTTTTATCTCAAAATAGTTTTAAAGTCTGATTTTCTTTTCTCCGTAGATAGAAAAAAAAATTTTTTTTGTAAAAATCAGTAAATAAAATAAATCAGGGTTTCGGATAATTCATTATTTTTTACCACGCTGGACCTTTTCGTCTACTTTAACTTTTAATGCTTATGACGTTTAAGGAGGTAAGAATTATTAGTTTTTTGTATAAGATAATCAAAGCTCTGAATTAAAGATAATTGCGATAAATAAATATGCTCGATGCGCGAAATTTTCTAGTTTTTTTTTCATTCTTCATGTGGTACTTCAGTTGGCAAGAGCTGCCTTAGAGAGCTGCACTGTATAAACGTACTTGACATGTTTGATCGTGTTTTCAGTTATTAATTTTATATTTTTATTTTTGTAAATCAGACGAAAAAGTTTTACGAAATAGAAGAATTCTATCGAGTTAACTTAACGCTCGTTTTTTATAACTTATTTGGTTTTTTAATCTTAAAATAGTTTAATAACATTAATTTTTCTTTTATTGATGATAGAAAAAAACAGTAATCAATAACAAAGGTTGGGGCTGCTGCTAATAAAACACGCTTCCCATGTTAGACCTTTCCGCCTTCTTCAACTTTTAATGCTTATGACGTTGTAGGTTAGGATTCATTATGTTTTAATATGAGATAATTATACTTTAAAAATGAGAGTTTTGCGATAAATAATCAAGCTTGATAAGCAAAATTTCCTTGCTTTATTTTTTAAACGTGTTATGTTGTACTACGATTACCAAAAGGTTTAATACCTATTGATACCTAGTTAATGATTCGTGCTGAGCAGTTGAGCTTAGAGCGTCAGACCTATTTGCATTCATAAATTTGGATATTTTTTTTTTGGGTGATAAAATTTTTTATAAATTTGAAACTTATTTCTTTCTAGTAAAATCTTCAGTTTCAAAGAGCTGTGCTACGTTATCGCACTTGAAGCAGTAAATCTTGAGCTTATTTATTATTATATATTCTTTTTTTTTTTTGTAAATTGGACCAAAAACTTTTTGAAAAAAAAATGTATAATCCTTTTGTGTCTAATTTATGTTTTTAAAAATTCTAGGACATTGCTGAATGAACGCATTAGTTGCTTGTGATTTGTTTGCCGTTTTTTCTAATATGGTACTGAAATTAAAGAGTAAAAAAGATGCCTTGTATCGATGACGTCAATGCACATACTCTTTTATATTTCTCTTTTCCAGATTTCGATTAGGTTATCGAAGATTCACGAAGCTCACATCCAATCTTTGATTTTACATCATAATGACTTCTTAGGAGTTCATAAAAAATACAATTTCAATGTTTTATTATCATATTCAAAGGGTAGGGGATTTGTGATCAGTAAACGTGCTTAATGTGTAAAACTACTTTCTCTTTCTTAATATTTTCTTTGATTGGTACTACAGTATCTAAAAAATTAAAATTTCAACTTCAAGTATTTTAACGTTAAAAGATCAAGAGTTTTATTGAGTATTCGAGCTTATTACATACGACCCTCTGATATTTCTGTTTTTTTTATCAGGCGATGCATGTTAAAAAAAATTTGAATTAAATTGTTCATATGTGAAATTTCCTGAGAAAAAAATACGCGCTGAAAAAGCGCAGTTGACGTGCGTTATCATTCCTCAAAAATGAGATCTCGGGTTAAAATACTTCGGTCTTGCTATTTGAATTTGGCGCTGGTATGATAACTGATCAAATCTCTGCAATCGGTAACCATGTCATCTGGCAGACCTATTACCACCCTCTCCGTAAAAGGATTTAGCTATGTGTAGTTGCCCCTCCACAATGCTTAGGCCCTGCCTTTTGAGGCTAAGTGCTCCCTGATTGGAGGAATTGATCGATGATCAAATTAACAATATCTCGTTAATTATTTATTGAATCCAAATTTCTTAAAAAGCTTTTTGAGAGCTTTCGATAAGCTTAATTTCGTCTTATAGTTTTCGGGGCTTATAATCAGAATGCCCTGTATACAAGTACGTATATTTTCGTTAAAGTATTACAAAAATTTTATATAGCATTAAAATTTATAATTACCTTTTTAATAAAATATTTTGTATGTATGAAGCACATGATTGTGTCATAGAAATAGTTATTTTGTCAGTTCTTATTTACATACATTCTTTGGTCTTAAAATAATTTTTTTTCGTGCATTTGCAAGTTTTGGATTTAGAGACTCTTCATTGAGAACACACAGCACAAAATCTGAAAGCTCTTTCTGGGAATTAAAGCTACAACCCTTTAAACCATATTGTTTTTGAGGCTAACATGCTAATCACTGAACCAACGACTGCTGAATATACGTTTATACTACAATTATGTGTGTAGCACTATCTTACAAGAGAAAGAGCAAAGTGGCCTTAAAAAATCACGCATTTAACGGATTTGACGTAGCGAAAACCATTGGTTGCTTGTCTTCCTTGTTTGGAGTATGGTTTAATGCAAACTCAAAGATTTTTTATTTTAGTATAGTTATGTTAGCAAAGGAACTGCACTTCATTCATTATTCCACCCTTCATTCCAACAACTTTGATTTCACTCGAGGACCTATCGATTAATTTTTTGCCCTTTTTATAATTGCTGGCTAAGATGTTCTGTTTCAGCCAGGCAATTATATCGTCATGACAGGCACTAATCCTAATGATAGACACTCTATCTTGCTTTCCAAGCATCTAACTGAAGGATAAGTCCCAATAGCTTGGTCTAAAAACCCAGCGTCGGGGATCCTACGTCACTTTCTTAGGTAAATGCTGGTCTCTCAATTTTTTTAATTTAAATGTACCAGCAGTAGAGAGCGTCAGCAGGATTATGATTTAATTAGTATTGTGGTATGAATGGTTATTCAAAGGGAAGCAATGACGAAATAAGAAGTTGGATGCGTATCTGATATCAACAAACAACTATAATTTTAGCAAAAGAATTCAACTACATTTATTTAAAAGAAATACGATTTACATTGCTTTGATTTTTTCAAATTGCGCGGAAGAAGGAACATTAATGTTTAAATACAACTAGAAAACGCTGATTTTCGATTTAAAGAGAAAGGAACTGTCCTGAATGTAAAACTAGGCTCACCAAGCCGAGGACGAGAAGAATTACATCCCAAGCACCAAAAGTAGAGAGGCAGCATATAATTATTGAGTAGCATGATGTGCTTGAAAAACTGTCCCGACTCAGCAGCAGAAAACAGGCTCTCCCGCAGGTGTTACTCGCACACCGGTCTGTAGGCGAAGAGAGCAAGCGCGGGGCCTCGTTGCGTTGAAAAGCCCGAGCGCTCGAGGAGCCGGGGCGGGGATACCCTCGTGAGAGCATGTGTGTTTGGACAGTGGAACTTGGAAATAGAAACTGTAGTAAGCAAACCACTACATTCGTAACACCCACGAGAGCTCCCCACCGCCGCTCCACGGGCGGAGGAATGTAATAGTGCCGCTGCTTGGGCTCACCGTCGGCTTGGTGTTACAATCCTATTCTCCCGTAACCAGATTATTATATTGATTTTCGAAACTTTAGAAATATATTTTTTGTCAATTTTCTTCGAAGAACAGTCATACCGAAAAGTAAAAATACCTTTATAGTTAAGTATTGCACGATTACGCCTTGTGATTATAAGCTTTTATCGGACTTTTTTTTATGGACTTTTTTAAAGACATATTCAGTATGGGCTTATACTCTTTTAGCAAGGCTTATGTTCATTGTATATGCTTGCTATTATTACTTACCTCAATAGTCTAGAAATTTATTAAAGTTTATTACCATAGGTTCCAACGTTTTCATTGGTTTTTTTTTTTTTTTTTTTTTTTTTTTTTTTTTTTTTTTTTTTTTTTTTTTTTTTTAAATGCTATCTCTGGTATCATAGACATTATTGTTAAGAAAGTGTACACCGCTTTCGATTTTATTGTCACATTTTAAATTGAGACTCGTAAGTCTTTATCTTCTTCTACTGTGACCCAAAGGTAAAAGATATTAATTGAAAGTTTAAGCTTGTGAAGGTTGACACAGAAAAACAAAACCAGATAAATTGCTTTGATTTTTCTTGCTTAGAAATACGTTATTTTGTAAAAAAAAAAGGTTTTCTTAGAAATTTATGTGGTTAGTAATTGTTTAGATATATTTGTGTAAGAAAAACAAATAACTGTTCTTGTATTTTAAAATCATCTTTATAAGAAAACTAGCAATTACTATTTTTGAATAGTTTTATTTTGAGTTCAGCAAAGTTATGCATTCTAATTATCATGACCCAAATTGTCTGTAAAAGTAAAATTTGCGACAACCAGCTGTTCAGGGTCTTAAAAAGGATAAAGTTAATTTTTCAAATTTTGAAATAACTGATTTTATCTTCAAAATGGTTTAAGTGAGATAAACTTTAAAAGTGAATATTATCTCTGGAAACTTAACGTAAGGTAACGCTACAGAAATGGACTGTCCAAAATTTCTAGAGATCGAGTAAATTGTTAAGTTAGGTGGTTTAAGATATCTTATAACCGAAAATTCACTGCCCTTACTACAATTAGGAAGAAACCGGTAGGTTTGTTCATTACTTTAACCCAAAAAAATGTTTGGTTATTTTTTCCATAACCACCCATCTTATTTACTCATTTTTTAGATTCCCCCTCCCCCGTAACCCCATGCAATATATTCGAAATACATGTCGCTGCTCCAGTACCCTTGCAATATGAGGAAAAATTTCACAAATTTGTTTATTATATTAAGAAAGGAGAAATTTTTTGTATATTTTCTTGTTCTGTTCTGGAATTTCTCAGAGTATGTGAACTTGAATAGGGATTTCATTGGTAGTTCGTTAGCTTCTTTTGTAATTATTAATTCTTTCATACATTCAGCTTTTAATAACAACGTGTATTTATTTCATACAAGCAGTTGGTGGGCAAATCGTATTGGGGGAGCCTCATTAGTATATATTTTTCTGTATGGTATAAATGTATGTGTTTAGGAACGGAATAAATCAAAAGGATTCGCGATCAACTATTGAGAAATAAGACACTAGAATTAGATGCACTTAAAAATTACAATTTTCTTTATTCTAATACAATTGAATTCACTTCTTTTGAACACAGTCACTACTTTAGAACTTATTATCATCTCGATTAATTACAAACATTAGTAAGAAATTACTTAATGCTTAAACGAAGAAGCAAGTTTACAATAAATTATTACGAGGTGGCGAGACTCGAGTTACAACGATAGAACGCTCGATTAAGACGTGTTAAGGGGCTTGACAATCGGAGGTGGACTGGTCTCGCTCGCGTCATACTAGCAGAGAGCCACTGCTCTCTTTATAAACTGTGATGATTGGTCAAAGCAGCGACGCTCACCGTACTTGAATAGGTACATGCTCTGACCAATAAAAATTCAAAAGTGAGCGCGCCAAATTTCAACTTGAATACTAAACAGTGTGGTTCAAAGGAAATAACTAGCCCCCTGCTTCCTATCAACTCTCTCCAGCTTTCCCTGAAATGGGGTAATTTTTCTTTTTCTGACCCGTGAAATTTAACTTAATGAAAATTGGGTTGATGAACCCCCACTCCTTCCCACTTTTCCTTCTCTGACATCTCACTTGCCTTTCCCTCTACTAAGGCGATTTTGTATTGTCTGATTTTGTAAAGTCTGGTTTCTTATTAAGTTGTATGATTTTAAAGTGATAATTAGCTCCCCTTGTAAGTAAAAAAATTTTTTTTTCACCTTTTAAAAAGTGATTTAATTAATTTCCTCATAAGTAAGTGGTGACAAACATTGATAAAGCATACACATATGCAGTTTATTTAATTTCATTTTTTATGTACTTAATAAACTACGACTTCAGTCACATGAATATATTGTAATATAGTGTAACCCAGGAACAGCTAGAAACCACAATTAAAAAGGAACAAAGTGTGTTTACTTAATACAATTACTAGAAAAATATCTACAGGTGTGTACAAGAGAGACTGTTTATTATAAGCATAGATCCACGGCCCTGAAGCATTTGGCCCATGGCACTAAAGCCCACTTAAGAATCGCGAAGGTTGAAATAAAATATCCCCCTTAACTCTTACAGGAATTAAAAAACTACACGATTTGTTTAAATCCTAAATATTTTTTTTTTTTAATGTGCATACATTAAATTGTAACTATTATTTAGACTATAAGAAAATGAAAAAAGTACAGTTAAAATAAACACAGTTAAATTAAACAAAGAAAAGTTTATTAACTGCAGACAATGAATTGACTTTAAGTGTACAGTTAAATTCATTGCAGTGTAGAAATTAGTCATCAAACATTAACATATACATTTTACTCAACTTTAATTTTATCCACTACGTACAATAAGGCAGCATTCACGTGAGAACATTGTAACATAATTTGACCCATGGACAGAATGTAAAATAAGGTTAAAATAAAACAATATGTGCTTACTTGACAAATTATTTCTCAAAATGTCTATTAACATATAAGGGATGGACTACTGATTCCAAGGAGAATGCCCCTGGCAGAAATACTGAAACTCATACAAAAAAAGAGAACTCAAAGATACCTCTCACTTTTTACGTAAGCTTTGACGCTCATGTTTGAAAAAAAACAGTCTATTTTTCATACGCACCTGAAAGTAACAACGTTGTCTTTCTCCAGCTCCCGTCACAGATCATGTCTTTTCAAGTCTTTCTAATAAATGCTATAAGTCTCAGAATTTAGATAGATCTACGTTTACTTATTTTTTTTTTTACCAAATAATTAATTTAATGTGAGTATTTGAATTTATCGACATTTCCCATATATTACGAGATTTCCAAGGCAACTTGATTTTTTCAGTTAAAACTACGATTTTGTACCTGGTCAAGGTGGCACTTTTTTTTATTTGCTACGAATGACAATTTTTCTACAGTTCGTAGTTTTAACTAAAAAAAAAATCAAGTTGCCTTGGCAATCTTGTACTGGATGGATAATATCGTTAAATTCAATTACTCGCATTTATACTTATCTATAGATGAAATTCGATTAATTTTTGATATTCTCTTACATAACATTAATTAAATTTTTTTCTAATGCTTTGTAAAATAAAAATGCAAAATTTATTCCAAAAAGACCATGATTATATCATAATCTATTAATAGGGGTCAGCACGAAGCATGCAGGAAAAAGGTGCCCCACTTGTATTAATCTTTATATATTAAACCACATGGCATAATTGCACCCTGCAGGCAACTTTGAAATGTCCACTGCAACGCCCGCGAACATTTTTTACTTCTAAGTTTGAATTTTAAATTTTTAATTAATAAAATCAAATTTAATGGTGTATTTTATCAGATTTACTTTAGTATAACGATAGTTTTTACTCTGAGTAACAATTTCTAACAAAAAAGTTAGTGACAAAACACTTAAAATATAATAAAGAAAGATGATTACTACACGAACGTGCTCTGACCATAGAGATATTATAGATAGAGTAGGCAAGCCACCGATTCTTCTGTAAGTGGCAGCGTTAACACGATAAAAAGAGATGCAACATTGAGCTACCTTTCTATCTCTCTCTGTGCTTGCTGCTGATTGGCTACAGATGTTTTACATATATATGGCCATAGACAATTAGTAGTAACCACAGAGAGAGATAGAAAGGTAGCTCGATGTTGCATCTCTTTTTAACGTGTCAACGCTTGCACTTCCAGGCTTGCCTACTCTATCTATAATATCTCTATGGCTCTGACAGACTTTTCTTTCGTTTCTTTCAACGTAAGTGGACACATAGCCTTTTGGCCACATTCGAACTGGTTACTGACAGTGACTATACAGGTAGAAGGGATTTAGAGGGGTCTAACCTCCATCAAATTCAAAAGTTATTTATGATCTTCAAATAAAAAATATAACTTGAGAGAATAGGCCAATAATTGGAGTCCAAACTTAAAAATAGACGTAAAAGCTGTTTAGCTGGTAATTTGAAGCTGAACAGCTCAACATGTTATGATTAAATACATTGTACACAGGCCCTGTAGATATCCCAGAAACCATATTTTCTCAAGATTTCTTGTAAAAGTCTTGAAGACTTTTGATGTATCTCAAAGAAATCTTTTAGAAATTTTGAAGATAAAACTCCCCAACAGTGTCTTTTAGATTTTCATTACGAGTCTACAAGAAATATTTAACGAGAAATCTTTAGAAAATGTGTCTACTGGAATGTATGTTTAAACTGCTATGCCGAAATCTAGATGATTAAGTAAAATTTGTTATCAGCAGAAATATCATCATATGATATTTCCTACTTTACCTGTGCAGTCCGCACACACAACTCAAATGTATCAATGACCATCCAGCTACACCTGCACACCTACACTGCCGTTACTGCCACTTATCCTCTAGCTAGAAGCACTGTTGCAGTAACAACGTTACTATAGTTTGCGTGCTCTTTAGTATTGCCGATATATATGTATCTTTCGCGAATAGCCTAAGAATTCAAGTTTTTTATCAGGATGCAGTTAAGGTAATGTATTTTTGTAGGTGCGTGTGTACTTCCATAATAGGTTAGCATAAAAAATTATAAGTTAATAAATTAATTAATAAATAATATATGTGTAATAGAGTTTAAAGCAATATATATAGTTCTAACAACCTAATTTAAACTTTTTACTTTTAAAAAAGTTCGTATGGCAGGATTATGGTCAGCGTCGCAAGTAAGTTTTGCTTTACATTTTTTCTTAATGCATCCATATCTAAAAATAAATTGTTTGATATTAATTAAATATTGCACAGTGGAAAAGCTGTATCGCAAAATAAAATTGTAATATCTTTTTCTTCAGTTTACATTGTTTTTACTTTTGGATCTATAACACAGTAATTGTATCCTTCGTAATATTTACCGTGTAGCCTGCAAGTTAAGACAACATGTATACTTTTTAAATTTGGCATGTAACAACTTTAAATCGTAAAAGGTAGCTCAAATTTTATGAAGCCAGGTATATGAGAGTCTTGATTAGAAATTATTAACATTATAACTACACTGTTGAAAAGCTACATGGATAATTCTGCCGTAACTTGCTCAAATTGTCTTGAAAAATGGTTTTAAAAAATTTAATTGAAAAAAATTTTTTTTCATGGTACTTCTCCTTCAAATCTACTTTAATAACATCAGTAACAAATATCCAAAGCGATGCAATTACAAACGTTTTGGGTCAAAAGATATTCGACATTTTATAAAAGTCAGTTTTAGTACGCAGTTTCAAAAAAATACGTCTCTTTCTAGCACGTGTAGCTAAGCTCCTTTAATAATCCGAGTATTCTTACTGAGCTTAAATGGAAGCTGGGATCAAGACCTATCGATTAAAAAAAAATTTTGTTCGATTTTATGCTTCTAATCAAAAGTTAAAGCTGTTCGAACTAGAGCGTAAACATCGCTAATAATGAAATTTTGAGGATATTTGGCTGAATTTCGTTATTTTTCATAAAATCGCTTATAACTTTTGACTGGTAGAACGAAATACAATATTTTTAAAATTTTTAGGGCTTTGTTTTGGCTTTCATTTGAACTCAGGTGATACCACCTAATATAGTGTGCCACTTGGCTACTATCATTAGAAGTAGCACCACCGTTTATGTATTTATATCGCGAAAAAAGGCCAATTGAACAAAACCCCGAGATACGTGTTTCGTCTTTTAGCACAACAGTGATGAAAAAATAATATGGCGAAGATTGATTGCTTTAAAATGAGAAAAAACGACACTTTGAGTTTAGGTAGGGTTGGAATGGAAATTTCGAGGTTTTTAGTGCTCGTATGACTCATAGACATAACTCAATGACTTGTCCACGCATAATTTATTTACTACCATCAAACGCAATGAGAAACTGGAGTTTGCGTACCTGCACACGTGCACCGAGTGGTTGTTCCATGAAGGGTCTGAACGGAATGAAACTTCTATACGCGTAAAATACGAACAAAGACGGGCTTTAAAATTAAAAGGGATAACAACTTCTGGCACTACTGACGTATGGGATTATTTATTTTAGTCCCATAATTTGAAAAGTGACTATTGGTTATCATTTCCAACCCAAAAAGTTAGTAATTTGAACCGACTTTTGTTAAAACTGCGATTGTGGTGCAAATCTACGGACAAAATGTTTGCAGTAAAAACTCACTCTTATTTGTCGATATTTCGAGTGACTACGGTAAAAATCTAATCCGCAATAGCTATATTTCATAATGCGTATACGCCTAAGTGGAAAATACTCCCTATTTTTCACTGGTGGGAGCTTTTATGAGTGAAATTGAGTTGAGGATAAGGGTGGGAATGAAAAATTCGACTCTAAATTATGAATTATCCCAATGAAGGGGGAAATATATTGGTATAAGACTATATGTCAAATAAAGTTGACAACATTTAAAACAACTTAACGTTTGTAAAGTTTTTGATTTAATTGCGGCACGCGATTACGAGTACCATCACAATCTAAGCAAGTTACGGTAGAATCACCCATATACATACTCGTGACTAATAACTTATTGATGAACCATAACACAATTTTATTACAGCGTAAGATCGATGATTTTTCATAATATTTATTTAAAATTGTCAGTAGTCATTCGACAAAAATGATATCCTAATGTATTTAACGTTATAAGATGAGAAGGAGTATCATCATTAATCGTATTATCAAGCTTGTTCAACTCTGATGATTTTTTTTCGTTATCATTTCCACTTTCACCTTTAGGTGTAGGTTCATTCAGCTGTAATTATGAATTTTGTTTAATTAACATTGTAATTTCGGGGGACGTGGTTGTTGAACAATTGTGCCCTAATTTTAAACGACATTTTTTCGTACTGAGGGTGCAATATGCTATATAGTCTCAGTCAGCATACTATGAGCTACCCAATTTCTTTACGCACAACAATGATATAGTACTCAAGGGTGGAATAAAGGTGGGAATGGACTTAGGGCTCAAAAAACCGTTGTGTTACTTCTCCTACCTCGGGGCGTGGGCATACTTAAGGCTCAGAAATTACTTTACTCCGAATGAAAATCCCATCTCGTTTGCAAAAATTTTGTATCGAGTTAAAATCAAAATTTGTTGGATTAACCGAAAATTTTCAAGACTCCACTATAGTTTTTCAAGATATCTTGAATGTTTTCTGTGATTTGTCCTAAGTTTGAAGATTTAACAAGAAGAACAATATATAGATCCCATTAAATAAAAAAAAATTACAAAGTTCGTATGAACATGTGTTGAACCATTGACTGATTAAAAGATAAATTATGCACCCCCGCTTATATAAGCTTGTATCACAGACGCATATATGTATATAAAAAAGAAAATTACAGGAATATCATCTTACCAGAGATATTTGATACGTTTCATGCATTTATTCTCTACTTTGTTGAAGAGACTCAGAAATGCCAAAATTAATAGCACTTTGATTGAAGTTTGACTACAAAGTATAAATTTAAAATATTATTATAAAAGATTAATTGTTCATTCAATAATTAGTAATACTAATACATGCATGTTTAAAAAAGCTAAAAGCTCCAGTTAGCTTGTACTTTTAACTAAGAGATAAGCTGAGTATACTGAATTTGAATCAAACTTAATAGTGCTTACATAAGTTTGATCGAGCTTGCAGACCCAAAAGCTTTAGTTCATACGAATGAAAAAAAAATACTTATGTATACGTATGATTTCTTCTTATTTATTTTAAATTAAATAATGGAGTACGTTTTATCTGTGTTCGTAGTTGTAAGTATCAAAAATTTTTGAAATTATTCTGAATGAGGATAATTAATGTACAAGCTCAACTGCTATTGGTTGTAACAGTATAAAGAAGCGAGTCCAACGCTCAAGCCCCTTAAAGTTGAGGTATATAGCTATCTTCATTTTTAAAACTCGAGCTGATAACTATTTTTCACATGCATACTGATAAAATTTTTTTTAAAAAAACCTGTTTAATAAGAGCATATTTTATTTTGCGTAGTTACTTGAATATTCAGTAATAGAACAGCACCATTCTCATTATTGATTTGATAAAGTAACGTACCAAATTGACCGGGCTGTTGAAAAAAAAAATTTATAACTCATTACAAATGAGAATATTAATTAACAAGGTACAAAATAGAAATGCTTTATTAAAATTATATCTCTACTTGGTAAGCCATCGTAGGTTGAGCAATATGATTATAAACCATTTCTCCATTGGGAAGTAATACAGGAATTGGTACATAAATTTGTCCAGGCCATTGATTCGCCTGTACCTAAGCAACGTGAGATATTTGTTTCATTATTTGAGGAGTAGGCATGGCAAAAGCTTGTTGTACGCTGGATTATCTGGCGTACCCTGGCACGTGACTTGTTGACTATTGGTTCGTAAATATTAAATGACGGTAACAAAATATGTTTTTTTCTCTCCTTACATAGAATGATCGTAACAATAATTAAGTTTGTTTCACATAAGAAATATGAGGTTCTCAATTATATGGTGATTGTGTTAACAAGAAACAAACAAGTAAAGCAAAAAAAAACTACCTGTGCATACTGTGAGGCTTGAGTCATAGTGTCAGTAGTGCTTTGTGGAACAGAGTGAGGGTTTGGTTCAGTTACAAATTGTGGCATACGGCTCGTGATCTAGGGAAAAACTATTGCTTTACGATAACCATAAAAATTATTTTGAATGCTTATAAAACAAAATAGCCAAAAAAAAAAGAAAATTCACAGGATGAATAAAGAAAATGACTAATTTACCTACGTTACGTGAATCTTAATCAAATAAATTAAAATAACATGGCAAAATATAGCACCTTAGCAAAATGTGCAGTTTCTCCCTTTGTTGGTAGATTCCTCTGAGTGACGAGGGACATACGCCTCTTAGCTATTCCGACTTGACCGGGTACATGACTTGGTAACTAATAATTTAATAATAGTTTATGATGATAGGAAAGAAACTAATTATTTATTAAGTAATAAAAAGATTTTTTTATAAAAAAAAAAAAAAAGAAAAAGATACCTGTGCATACTGTGAGGCTTAATTCGTAGTAACAGTAATGCTTAGTGGGGCTGAGTGAGCGTTTGGTTTTGTTGCAAATTAAGGGATGAAGCTCGTGGGCTAGAGAAATAAAAATACCTTATAATAATAAAAAAATCAACGTCAATTGCTTATGAACCCATAGAGCAGATAAACTAAATTCGGTTCACAGTATCCATAAAGAAACTTAATGATGTATCTCAATTTTAGTAAGCTCAATATTCGTGGTGTTGAAAATATATTCTGATTCAGAAGCTGCAGGTGATGAGCTTTGTTGGTCTATGAAAATTTTTTGATAAAATGTATTAAACTTGATAATTAAGGCTATAGATTAACTTTTTGAAGTGCTAGTGATTTAGCATACGAGCCCCTTAATCGCAGCTTCTTTGAGTGCACATTGATAATCCTTTTAAATGGCAATGGAATCATTTTTTTTTATTTTAGTGAATTCTTTGAGACTTAAAATATGGATTTGAAGTTTATTTCACTTGAAAAACGTATCTTCATCATACAGTAGTTATTTATAAAAGTCTGTAAAAACCTTAAGTTTTATAAGTGCCATGTTACGTAGTTCGATTTCAGGATTTATTCGCTCAAATGCACGTCGAAGGGTGGATACTTAAAAAACCATGCACACGATTAGCTTTAAACATTTTATAAATAGATTTCAGTAGATGATTAACTTTAATCATCTTAAAGTAAAATTAAAAGTAAAAGTAAAAAAAGACTTATCGCCAGTTCATTCGCTTTAGTTACATGCTATTATATGTTTAAAAATTCGGAAATGCATGATAAGTGAACTGAAATTATTGAATATACTATGTTGTTATCTTTAACAACTACTAATCTGGCAAACTATAAAAATTATGTATGTATTAACGAAATGGATTTAAAAACAAGAAATCGCTTTTAAAAATAAAAAATCATTAAATAGTAAAATTCCAAATTAATTTTAATTATAAATAAATGAAAATTTTTTTATGTTTCTATATTTTCTAAAGTAGGTTTTTGATTTTTTTTAAAGTTCGGTACGGGGCCATAGAAAAGAGCTGGATAATTGGCGTGTGTTATGAAAATTCATTTGTTAAAAGAGCGAGGAAAATATTCACATGAATTTTACTTACCAAAGCTTGTAAAGACTACGATCGAAAGTCAAGTCAAAATTCAATTTAAATTTTGATAAAATTATTCGCAACACTTGAATTGAAAAAAAAATTGTTACAATTATGAAATGGAAGTTAGTCACGGTTAGAAAAAACGTATCAAGAACTTAGCAGTACATTAATCAATTCTGAGAAACACTAAGTTACTTGTAAAATTTTTTTTTTAATTGATAGAAACAAAGATATAAAAATTAAATCCTGAATGCTACTTATTAATTTTTCCATTCAGTGTTTAGAAAAAGGAAATAATAATTCAATAATCAGTATTTAAAAAAATTTACGGTGCACTCTATGCACTCTACGTTAGTTTGCCTTAAAAGTAGCTACTTACTTGAACAATCTGTGAAGATTGAGCTACTACTTGAAAAACATTCTGCCCAGGTAATCCTAAAATTGTTCTATGAAACATATCTGATTCTATGTTTCAGTGATTAAAATATTTCTGCTGTTTTGAAAAAAAAAAGAAAATAAGCTTGCAAGACTGTAGATCAGAAATTAATTTGCCATTAATTTATAAATAAAACCGCGTTGCATACATCACCTAGCATTTTCAACTTTTATCAAGATTATATTAATTTTCCGCCTTCTAACCTCAAAATAGCACTTTCACCACTTGATTTTGGGTTCTCAGGCGGAAAAATAGTATACAAAACTCGTTTGAAAAGGCTTCTCGCCTTCGGCTCGTGCCGTAAACCTCTTGGTTCATAAATCGAAGTCTTTGCTAAAT
Source organism: Copidosoma floridanum (assembly GCF_036245765.1). Classification (NCBI taxonomy): domain Eukaryota; kingdom Metazoa; phylum Arthropoda; class Insecta; order Hymenoptera; family Encyrtidae; genus Copidosoma; species Copidosoma floridanum. The sequence continues at coordinate 27,399,581 of NW_028321907.1, forward strand.
CGTACGTTACATACTATTTTTACTTAAAATGCTGTTAAAATAGTTATATAATTGATTTTCGTACAAAAATTGCACCCAGGAAACATCATTGACATAAATTGAACTCTACGTTAAAGTTGGTTGTATTATAAAAATTTTCAGTAACAGTATAATGAATAATAAGCGAAATCAACAAATTTGTAACAATTATAGTTTAAAAATTTTAAAAAAGCAGTAAAAATTTATAAAACTCATGAAATTTTCAAACTGTAGGTCTCTGTACGGTGTACAGCGTCAACTTTAACTTAAATAGATTGCAAATTAACTGTGAAACCCTGTACTGTACAAACTTATCTCAGTAATAAGGATAGTTGCAAAAAAAATCAATCAAGTGTACACAACTAGGTAGGACAAGCAAAAGCAGGACAGGCAAATCAATAGGAAGTGAGGCTTACATCAACATAAGGAAAAGGGTGAATCGCTGAACTTGCAGAAAATAGCTATAAAAATTCATACAAGCGCCAAGCTAAATCGAGCAACTATGTAACTCTGATATTGTTTATGAACAAAGCAGCAGTCTAACCACAACAGCCTATATGGTTATTTTTTTTGAGACGGAGCCATCAGCCCATCAGGGCAATATACACTGCACACAGGGCATGGGCACAAGAGTTCACCGTACACGGGGCATAGGGTACACGGCACACAGGTAACGTAAACAGACGATTTGATGTTTAACACCACCCCATACCCCGTGCGTGATATAAAGTAAAATTGTCTCTACATAGCAGTTTCTACTTTATTTTTTATGCGGTGTAAATACTCTTAAGCAGCAGCGATAGCTGCAATTTAAGGAGGTTCGTCTACTTCCACGATGGGGTTGAAGCTAGTACAGGTACTCTCACTGTCTTAAAGTAAGTAACACTAATCTACCTAAAAACATCCTCCCTCTTGATTACGGAAAATGCATTTGTGTTCAACACTCGTGAGTATTTGACGAAACATCCAAATGTTTTGAAAAAATAGCATAATATACTATAAGGCATGTATTTTCCTATAGACAAAACGAACCAGAATAAATACTTTTTCTGTACCAGTTAAAAATATCAAATAAACATCATAGCAAGATGGACTTTCATTTGATAAAAGTGTTATGAACTTTCGGAAATAAAAATTTAAATGGTAAAGCATGAAAGTTATTGTACCACGATAAAAATGAGCTGATAGCATATGATATCTGTTTGTCTCCTAAACACTTTTTTTATATGAATAGTTTTTTTATTTAATAAACTCTAAATGAATATGTATTTTCCAAAGAAAGATATCTAACATTTACTCTAAAATTTCTCGTTTCTTCCATGAAAACTCGTGTAAAAACCAGAATGAAGCTTTGATTTTCTCACAAACTATCTGGGTAAATCGATATGAAATTTTTACATAACACTTGTAACATGTCAATGAGTAGATTCTAATACTCTTACAAACACTCTTATCGTTTTGATTTGGCAGACGAACCTTCTTAATAGAAAAATACAAATTCAAAAAGTAGACCAGTACTTTGTTTATATTGGCACTAATGTTAAACTATAATTTCTCTTACTGTGCACAAAGACGCATAATGACAGAAAATCTTAAAAATGTTTAAAACAAATGTGTCTGCTATCTGGATTATGAAAAAAGTCTCTAGAACCCAGTCAGATAGGCCTTATCTCAATCAGTGAAAATTACAACCTAAGATTTCTGAAAATCAAAATCACTTGAAAAAAAATTCTTTTTAGAATGACTGGAAGTAATAGGAGATATTTTATATTGATTTCTCAAAATTTTTTCGGAATACTATTTTTAAATACCTTTGTACCAACAAGTTCAAAGAATTATATTGTTAAATAAATAGGTCAGCACAGTTAATCTCACGTTTTCGTTAGGAATAAATTATCAGGATCTCTCAAAATGATAAATTATATAACCTAGCAGCCAGCATAAAAAACGTCAGGCTCTTCTCCAGACAAATATGAGGTAGATACATACTTATTTTCCAGTGCGTATAAATGATCTAGCTATGTGTATGAAATAATGTACATTTATATACCTATATACACACAGAACACCTACAGGTTCCTCGGTTTCCTTAATTGGTGAGAATCTGATGTTTCCGTGGACGCGCGTAAGCCTGACGTCAATTTCCCTGTTTCTCTCTCGAAAACTTGATTCAAAACTCTAGTTTAATGTATTATCAGTGCAATACGAGGAGCATATAATACACAATAAGAATGAGCTTACTTCAACGTGCTGTCTTTTAGACATATGTGCTGCCTCGGTCAAATCTGCATAAGACGCTCCATACGCCTTGATATTGGCTGTTACATTGCTACGCCAGTGTAAGAAAAAATGAAGATTCTTTTCTTAAGAAGATCTGAAGGAGAAACTTGCTGATCTATATATAAATTTAAGCAACAAATTTATCATTTTTATAGGTACTTAAAATTCTGTTTTTCAAACATTTTATGTATAAAAAATCATAATTTAAATTTTTTAAATACTTTCTTTAAAAATTCATGATTTTTTTCATCAAAAAAACAGAAAACAAAAAACTTAGACATTCGTCTAAGAACTTATTTCTATAGGAAAAATGAATACTGCTGTGAGATGATAATAAACATACTAACCTTTAGTCTAAGATACTAAAAAATGTATAACTCACTTCAACAAACTGAATTTCATGTATCAATTAATTCTGTGACAGGTTTAAAAATAACTGAACGAAAAAACAATTAATTTAAAAATGACATAATATGGAAAAAAACTAAAAATAATATGAGATTCGATCAGCCTTGCAATCTGAGTGACGCATGGCAAAAAATAATGCTTACAAAAAATTTATTTTAAATACACCTGTGAAATATGTGCAACATGTGGTGTATTTTTTCTACAGGCTGTTTCAGCTGCACGATTTAGTAGCGTGAGAAAAGTTTCATGTTTTGTTACTTACTTAAAATATATAGCTCCAGTCCGCAATCAGCACCAAAAAAACAGTAGTTTTCTCTGCAGCCTCATTCACTCAAAATTATGTACACAATTACATGAAGTCTAGCGTATCTCAAGAATTCAACCTCGAATAAAGGTTAAAAAATAAAAACTTTAAAGATAATTAAATTCACAAGCTCATGTAGATAACTTGCACTGCAATTTTCGCAGGTCGATGACAGCTTGCAGCTTTGACTCAGCTAGAAATGCAACACTACATTCACTACATTCACGTTGAAAATTTAGTCAAACTATCAACAAAATGCGAACGATTGTTTACAGGAGAACTGTCCATAGCAACCAAGATTGGTTGTCATGGACAATTCCCCCAGGGGAGATGACCTTTTAGGGAAATATCAATATCTCCAAGTATGTTTTCTTGACGTCTTTTAAACTATTCTTCATGTCATCGAATCAGTTGAAAAAAATTTTTTTTTTAATTTATCTAACAAAGTGATACTGTTACTTAGCAAATATTTTTAATACAAGAATATTGTTGATGTTAAAAAATACTTTAACATAAAGATTGTCACTAAAATTATATCTATAGTCTTTTTGCTTTTTATATTATAGTGCTCTATGTCTGGCCCCTCTAATAAGAGCACTTCTATGGGCACTAGCAGGCAGGAAAGGGACAAGGAAAGGGATGGAAGGTCTCCCATTACAGGAGGAGCGTAGGGGGAGATTAGGCAATTTTTCTGTGAGAAGGTCGTCTAAGCCCTCCTCTTGCCCAAAAAGTCACACTGGTGGGGAATCGAACCGCAGTCTCTCGCGTGCCAATCCATGACCAAGCTGACTGGGCTACCACGTGCTCTGTGTGTATTTATAGTCATATAGAACTATAATTAACAAAGCAAAAGTTTTTGTAAAAAAATAATTTGCCTATTAGTAAGATAGACATTCCCTTAGTAACCGACAAAGTATAAAACAATTTTTACAATATTTAAACCACACAATGTTTCTACTTATACCCTTATACTTTTCTGATCAGAAAAAGGTAAATTAACTTATTATATTTAGGTAAAGACAAAACTAAACCATAGCACGAAACTAAACCCACACAAATTGATATGTTAAAATTTCCCCACGTCAAATACAAGTTAAACCAAACGATCTTTCAAAATATGCATGAACAAAGATATAAAAAATAGTCTAGAGTCAATAGTAGTAACATACCAACACATTCATAATCATACTTTTAATTTAGAAAACACGAAACCTGTTATTTGAGAGCCCAACTATAGAAAAAAAAAAAAAAAAAAAAAAATCGGAAATGATAAATATAAAAATTTACAAAAATTCTGACAAGAAAGAAGACATGTTTTCCGTGAATAGAGCAAACTTACCATTGTTACGTGGGTTCAAGGACCACGCGTAAAGTTTATTGCCCTATGTACTAACTGTTAGTTCCTTATATGAATATCCACCCTTTATAATGTCCTTATCACTGTTTCAATTTGTGAGCACATTGAGTGAGCACGATACTCACAAGTATAAACAATGACGATGAGTTACAAAAATTATAATGTTATTTACTAGCCTAATTAGGCTGATACACCTCGCCAGCTAAAGATTGCTGAATCAAAACTAAAATGAAAATAATGCAACTCATAGTAATTTTTACTTTATCCTTAGTATTGGTAATTCCTTAGTCTTTTTCTAAACTCCAACAGCTATAAAGACAGCTAAGTCACCTTATTGAATTTTGCAAGTACATGGACACTTTCATCATCAGCATTACCACATAAAAAGTGGGAGCCAACTACACAAATATTTATAAAAATTATTACTGTAAGAAAATATTTAGTGAGATCGAAAGACTTTTAATTATTTTTGATTAACAGGTCACATTTTGATCGGGTGCCACTATGAAGTGCAATGGATGTTTGGACACTTGGATACGGACAGTAGTGGTGAGCTTTCAATGTTAGAGCTCTATGGCCTCAAGCACGACCAGAACGAGCCATGTCTAAAGCCATTTCTTGATGCGTGTGACATTAACAGGTATGTTCTAAAGTGATTTCTTAAATTATAATCTTTACAAGAGAAAATTAATCGAACAACGGCTACTTTTTCTCATGTTCTTGTTTCATGTCTGTGTTAAATTCTATTCTATTTAAAAATCAAAATACATTATTAATTAGAAAAAAGATTGCTATCTCCTGTTAATTTCTCTACCTTGTACTTAGCTTGGACAGTAACTTCTATTAAGAAGAACGTCAAACTACTATTTTCATAACCAGACAATGCGATATTGTCCTTAAAAAGCGTGTTACACTCCCAACTTCCAAATAATGAAAATGGCATACTTTCGTGATAAATATGTAGATTGATATTTCTTTTGTAAGAGAACCTATACTAAGTCTCTTTCATACTTAATTATACTATAAAAAAACTTCTAGCTTGAGCTAGTTGTTAAGGCTATTAATATCAGATTTAACTTGATTGAATAAGTTAGAATTAAGTTACACAATCCACCTTGCTCTTCTTTAGCTGTACCAACATAACATTACAACTTGAAAATTACTGCAAGTTGATGACATGCCACATAGTAACCAATTAACAAATTATTATGCAAAACAGTGGTTATTTAAAGTTTTTTACTTGGCCTACTATTGAGACAAGTCTTAAAAAAATTGAAAAAAGTTGTAAGCATTTTGGTTCACGAGATAAGCAGTTAAAATTCGATATCCCTTTACCTTACCGGTGATAATTGTACTTGAAAGTTTAAATAAATTTTCAAGTCAAAGGTGATTTTTAGTTCTTATTTGAAAATGTATTTATTTGTTTCTTGAACTAGGTGTATTGGATTAAGCTGTATGTAACAGGTTAGAATACATAAAATCTGCAGAAAGTTTCCACAGGAATCCATGCTCAGATCTAGTTAAACTTATGAACTATAAATGCAACTCTTAGAAACTAAGAAATTTTAAGAATAATTATTTAAACAAGTCTTGACTCAAGTATAGCGTGTGCTTTGTTATGCCAAAAGTTATGCCAAAAAATTAAAATAAGTATAAGTACCTTTACTTGTATTTCTATAACTTAATTACATCACCTACTTCTAAGAAACTTACATTTATGAATTTTTTTTTTTTGTTATTACTTATTTATACTTTGAGTATTTTCTTACTTTATTTTTTTTTATTTTGTAGTGTTTCAATTTTTAGATCATGTGTATTAGAAATATGGATAGGTATAATCTTAGTCTATCTAAATTTTAATCTTTTGTTCATTTTTGACAGTGTAATTTTGTTTCTTGTATTTTTTTTTTTTTTTTTAATTGTGTAAGTAGAAAATTTATAAATTTTTGTAGAGTTATTTTAAGTAAAAAATATTCTTTAATGGATCATTTCAACATTTAAAATTTTTTTTAAATAATTTTAAACAGCCTACTTTGTACACGGTAAAAAATTTTGGACTCTTACAGCCCGTATAGATATCAGGTTCTATTAATTTAAGTAAATTGGACTATTACAGTCTACAAAATTTAAATTCTCAGAGTACGAAATAGCTTGAACTCCTACAAATTAAGCATTACTCATCAAAAAGTCTCATGTTTGTGTTCATACAGTTTGAAATTGGAGCGGGCTCTGTAGCTTCGTTCACAGAAAGGCTCTTTTGAACAATCGTTGAAAAGAGTACTAGTGTACTTTTTTAGCAAGTTCTTACGTATTGTACACATGACGTATTAAACATTATGTAAGGTGACAGATAGAGAAATTAAGTTAATACTGTCATTATCTGTAGTTTTAGTAGATTAAATAGTTGAATTGATCGAAGAAAAAATTAGTACATTTTATACATAAAAATAATAGTCCTGTTAAAAATTCTATCGCATGCCCTATGTACACCTAGTAGAGATTTTTTATAGAACCCACGTAATATACTCCGTATAGAATCACTTCGTGCTAAGCCCCAATAACCTTTTTTTGCATGAAACTCAGCCTATGATTGCATCTAAAGAGTCCAGCTTTCAGGGGTACATTAGAATTGGTTGGATAGTTTAACTAAAAGCATGGTAACTTTTTTCGTTACGCAATTAAAATTTCAACTATCCGTGTTATTAACTGATTTATGTTGAAGATATGATGAGACATGTACGTTCAAAATTATTTATACAGAGATTTTCACTTTTTATTTTATACTGTGGGTGAAATACTTGTATCATTAACGAAGTCTATTATACATTCACAACCCCCCTCCATAATCATTCGATCAGTTATTGAATCACAATATCTGTTTGAAGTATATGTCACTCAGCGTCTGATAATTTTAGAATACACAATAAAATAATCATGTTCCCTCCAAAAGATAGCACAATAGTGTTGTGAATAAGGCATCTTGTCTACTACGGATAAAACTAACCGCGTGCTCAGATATTTACGCATATTAGTCACCTCGTAAGAATAGCGTTTCTGAAGGCTATGTCATATGTAAAAAGGAATAGAAAAATATCGAGAAATACGTAGGTTCATGGAGAATCAAGCAAAATTTTATAGGGCTTCGTGTGTCTCTTGGTGTGTGTTAATGTTTATCGCTGAGCACGCATTGTATACATTTACGCTTTCTGTAATTTCTTTACACGCATATAGATGTAAGTGAACCAGTGTGGATATACACTTGGTCTATTTTGTCATGCTGCAATGCACTGCCATGCTTCCTCCAGTAGCATATTTATATGATGCTCAAAGTTCTTGATACTGAGTCAAAATATTGATACTGTTCCTACAGCGATGCGTCTGAATAATATACTTGACAGCACCTGGTATATACTTAACAGCGTCTTGTTTATACTCGACAGTGACTCTTATATACGTAACAGTAAAGAATATTGTTAAATCAAATATATGATACAATTAAAGTAAATTACGAGAGAAGGTATGACAATTTATTTGCTTGTTGTCATCTGCACTGTGCTGGTCATTTTAAGAACTTATAAGACTTTTTACTTAATAAGAAATAGAATCAAAAAAGTTGTATATAGATGAATATGAACACTCATCAAGAGACACACCAAACCCTACAAAACACTAATTAATTTTCCGTGTGAAACTGCATATTCCTTGATACTTTTCTATTCATTTTTACGTATGATAGCTGTAGGGAATGCTATTTTGATGAGGTGATTTCTATGCGTGAACGTCCATCTACATGGCTGGTTTCATCTGTAGCAGCCAAAATACCTGATTTACAACACTTCTATAATGTCGTTTGAAGGGAACAGGATTACGTTTTCTATTTGTAGTCCAAAGTTGAAGACGTTAAGCGTCATATGCATAAAATAAATATTCTTATTGGATAGCTGATCAAATTATTACAGGAGGGTGGGATATGTATGACTAACTTTGTTTGTAATATAAGTGTGGCACCCACAGTTTTATAAATATTAGTAAAGTCTACGTGCAAAAATTTTGAAACGTACGTGTCTCATAGCACACCTTTATCTTTAGTCAATGTTACAACGATGCAAAAATGGCTTTCACGCCCCGATACGTATTTACTGACACAACATATATACGTTGTGCAAAAACTTATATTTCTCCCAATTCGATTGTTTCTTGGGAGCTATACATGCTCTGAAAGAATTAAAAAAAATGCCAACGGAGAACTAGCTAGGCTGCAGGGACATATAGCAGAGCCAGCTTAAGAGGATAAGCAGACAAGACCTGTACATTCATAGTAGCAGCTAAAATGAGAGTAACTATAAATGTCGATACATGGCAGCAGCAGCGCCAGTGGCCATGGCTAAAGCGAGAGCTTACTAGTTAGTCTCGAACTGGTTACCTGAGTGCAAGCACCAAAAGCTCTAGCATTTTTCACGTTTATTCGGGGTGCATAGTAAAGAAGAGATGGAGAGGAAGTTTTGAGCAGGTACATTATGTGTTGAAAAAAAAAACAAAGAGAGAAAAAAAGATAAACAGAGAGGGAAGTTATTTTTAGTTTTAAATTATAATTTATGTGGTTTAATACTATAAAAAGTAACGCATATTGCATACAAACATTTTCATAACGAAAAATGGAGTTTTTGAAACACAAGTTACACATAAAAAGTTTTTTTGAAATTTATGAAATTTTTGTAACATACAAATATGAAAACTTAAATTTTAACGATAGTATTGCAAATAATTTAAGTAATTTAAATCTTACACTTTTTTCTGTTTATAACAACAGCGGAAATTATTTTTTAATTGCAATATAATAATTTCAGAATTTAGAAAAAACTAAATAACACTATAAACACAAATCTTTATAAATAAAAAAAAAATTTCAAAATAATGTAAACATTAAGATTCCTAACATAAAACAAAAATTTATAGGGTCACAAATAGTTAGATAAGTTAAAAAATAATAGTTTAGGAAAAAATGTGTCAACAAATGGAACAAATACCAATAAAAGTGTTAAACACAAAAACAAAAAATGTACAAGAACAAGGCATTTTGGTGGTACTTTTACTATAGAAGTAAGGACATTATACATGTATAATTGACTGCAAAAAGAAATATCAGAATCGATTATAAGAAAGGCTATATGACAGTTACTATGGTGAATCTGCCCTGTCTTAGCCTTTGGTATCACTTGATAGGGGATAAAAAAAACTCTTAAAATCAAATTTTTTACCATCTATTGGATGTGCATGCGCAGTAATGTCAAAAATTATGTTTTTTTATAATTTATTTGTTTTGTACTTTAATTTATACTCAAAAAATTCATGAAAATTCAAAGAACTAGTTTTTACGTGGCCAACAATAAAAGGATGTTTTTAAAAACACAACCTTCAAAATAATGTATGTTTTTTTTCATGAATTTTTATATCTTCTTTGCAATCCTGCTCATTTATATTTTGTGGCACATACCAATAATGATCACAAACTTGTTTTTCGTGGTTATTTGCAGTTCTTTATAGCTGATATACATTGTTAAGAATTTTTTGTAGCCTTATAAGGTGTGTTGTTTGGTGTTCTTTACTGTTCCGTACTTATTTTTGCAATAATTTAGGTAGCATGAACCAAAAAATTTAGAAGTCGCATTTTTTTAAGGTTATGTACGGATTCCAATTAATACAATTTATGATTCTGCTATAAGTTTTTTAATTTTTATGGTAAATCACCCAAAGTTGACCTATAACCTGTTTTCAGATTAGATAAGGTTTATCCTTATCAATATTGCTTTCAGAACCTCTTCATAGCTTAGTTTGATACAATTTCTTTAGTACCTTATAATTCCTATTCTATTTTGGTAACGTTTATCATAATTAGATGTGCATTTAAAAAAGTAGACATGATACTATGCATGATACATAAGAATAAGACTAGCTAGAAATTTTTCAACGAATTACTTAGATGAACAACTCTAAATTTCGTAAGGTATGAGTCGATGGTTTATTTATTTATTGAAAAACATTATTATTTTTTTTGAAATGGTCTTCAAAGCTATAGAATGGCTTTATTTATGTAAAGTACAGTAAACAAACGAGAACTTTCCCGCACTATAAAATATTTATACGTGTTATAAAAGTAGCACGTATCTCAAAAGCTATGTCAGTCTTTTTTGTTGTGAATTAAAACACTTGTGGTAAGAATTAACAACTTAGCTGCTTATATGCCATGTGTCCACTAGCCGTGACGTTGGCTGCACATAGTGCAATGTGTTAATGGGTGCTTTAACTTTAATGATCAAGGAGCTTATGTTTATAAATTGTAATTAATAATATACTTGCAGCAATTAATACGAAACTTTTTTTAAAACATTTTTTATCTAATATTTACTATCTATTACATGAAGATTGCTTTAATGCTGACGAACATCTGACACGTGCAACTATCAGCCAGATTGTTATAATACTAATAATGAAAATATGTACTTATAAATAGAAGTGGTGTTCAAACACTATTGTTCACAAAAAAACTTAATATATTCAGATACAAATAGCGACGAGACGCGATAGACAAATGCATTTGTCGAGTACACTATGGAACATACTACGTGGGATGGGCCTCAACTATTAGTATTAGGAAGGAGCACAAGTGGGGGAAGAAAGAGCATAAAAAGACTCGCAGCAGTGGCCACAGGGCTCTAAAACGTCGGGACTAGAAGGAGGATAGTCGCAATAAGTAACTCGGGACCGCAAAGCGCCTTCCCTCAAGGAATATAGCAATAAAATGATTGATTGAGTTTAACTGCCGCGTTGTTATTAAGCACCCCAAACCTTTAGAATCCCACGTAACAGTTTTGGTGCTAGGTGTGGGGTAGGTTTTGTCGCGAAATAAAAATTTTTTTTACACGTGATTTTTCGGATTTTTCGGGCAACAATCGGGAAGCACATATAGTGCAGTGCAACAACAGGTGCAGAAAATTCAAGGCAGTCACCTGCAGCTGCTATCGAGTAAGGAAGGACAAGAGTCAACATCTAGTTTCAAAAGGAACCATCGTAAAGAGGATGACTTGGAGTATATTGACGCTCATCGTCTTGTGCCTTCTGTCGGAGTAAGAAATAATTCTTTTTATCCTCCCATATATTTATACTTATTGTCCCTCGGGGTTTTTTATCTAAGGAAACGACGTACAAAATAAAATGATACTCAACCCGAATACGGCTAGTTCCGCTCGTTTTAGAAGCCAGTAAAATAGAAATACAGAATCGGAGATAAAATAGGGATCCTTTTTTCTCTATTATTTCTTCGTGCGTGGACTGAAATCAACTAATATAATTAAGCTCACAGCACTCTAACATAGAAAAAAAGGGGGAAAGAAATAATGATGTCCGACTACGGGGAAGAGATTGATAACGGTAGGGATGGTTTAAACGAAACTTTTTCCATGACACAGGATTCAGATACAATAACGGTTATGCTAGAACACGACCCCGCATCGTATGCACTCTATAAAAAGATGGATAAGAAAAATCAAGTTCTTATGTTAAAGATATTTAAAAATATAAAACCAAAAATTTCATTTAAGAAAAATCCTAATACAAAATTAGCAGAGCCAACGAATAAAACAGCAGAAATAGAGATGTTGGAAATTGCACCAGAAAAATCAGAATTAAAAGAGAATGCGATAAAGTTGAACATAGGGGTAGACAGGAAACGTGGGTTGTGACAAATACGGCCGTGACAACGAGAATACTCAAATACTTGAGAAAAATTGAAACAGACGTCCCAAGTTGCAGGAAAGCGCGAGTCGACAAAATAATGGAGTTAGTCGACATATCGAGGTGCAACGAAGGAGAGAAAAAACATGTGCGAGGGCTTATAGAGGTTGACCCGTACGTTTTTTGACTGGATGGAGAACAACTGAAAGCGACAAATCTTTTGAAACATAAAATAAACACGACTACGGATAAACCGATAGTAACGAAGCAATATAGATATCCGCCAGCTATGAGAGAGCAAATGAAAGTTGAAATTAAGAAATTACTCAAACAAGGCATAATAGAGCCTTCAGAGTCACCATACAGCTGAAACATGTGGATCGTACCTAAAAACGCAGGACCAGATGGCGAAAAGCGCTGGCGGGTAGTAACGGATTTCAGGCAACTCAACAAAATAACAATGGGCAGTTGTCATCCACTTCACTTCCAGAGTGATATACTGGAACATCTGGCGACAGCACGCTATATTATTACAGTGGTAGACTTGAAGCAGGGATTTTTTCAAGTCGAAATACATGAAGACGATGCTCATAAAACAGCGTTTTCGGGACCGGATGGGCATTCCCAGTACAAAAGAATGCCAATGGGTTGCATGGATTCTCCGAACACGTTTCTAAGAGCAATAACGCTTGCACTGGCAGGGCTGCAGGGCTATAAGGTAGAGGTATATTTAGACGATATAATGGTGTTCGCGTCGAATCTTAAAGAACATCGCAAACGCTTTATAAGATTGTTAGAGCGATTGTCGAGGGCAAATCTTACAATTGAGCCAAAGAAGTGCCAATTCCTAAAACGTAAAGCAAAAGTGTTAGGCCATATTGTAGGAAATAGTGAAATAAAAACGGATCCAAAGAAAATCGAGGCTGCAAGAAAATATCCAAGGCCTACAAATGCACAGAAAATCAAACAATTTCTTGGATTTGTTGGATATTATAAAAGATTTATTAAAGGATACGCTAAAATTGCTCAACCGCTGTCAAAGCTTCTGAAGAAAGGTACAGAGTTTAAATGGGAAGGGCAGCATGAACAAGCATTCAAAACGCTCGTAGAGGCACTTTGGAGCGAGCCTGTACTTAAAGCACCCGATCTAGAAAAACTATTTGTGGTGACAACGGATGCTTCTAACTATGCCGTTGGGGCAATATTGAGTCAGGGAGAAATAGGAAAAGACAATCCGTGCGAGTATGCCTCTAGATGCCTAAAGGGCAGCGAAATTCGATACCCCACGTACGGTAAAGAATTGCTCGCAACAGTATATGCAAAAGAGCAGTTTCAACGCTATCTATTTGGCAGAAAGTTCACAGTGGTTACGGACCATGAGCCTCTTATACATTTTTACTCATCAAAGAAGCCAGATATAAGATTTAATAGGCTTAAAGCTGAATTAAGGGGCTATGGATTTGACGTTGTTTATAGACCAGGAATTGCCAATAAGGCACCGGATGCACTGTCCCGAAATCCGATTATAAAGGATGGAGAGAAAAATCCTGAACTACCGTGACGAGAGTTATATGAACTTGCTGAAGAGCAGGAGAGAGATGGTCATGGTGATATAAATGCACCACCCGCACGAATATTCAAAATGCGGACAAGAAAAGAGAGAAACATAATAAAAAAGGATAAGAAATGGCAGATAGAAATATCCGATTCAGACGAGTCGAACAAAAAGGTAGAAAGGAAAATGCCTCGCAAGACGAATAACTCAGATAAGTTAACGGTCAATGAACACAGCGACGCAGACTCAGAATCAGAGTGACCGGTGGCGAGTGAAAATATAGAGAGTAGAGGAACAGAACCACGTAAGAAACAAGGGAAAAGAGGCAGGCTGTGTAAACAGATAGTACAGATCGCAGAAGAGAATAAGGGAAAAAATATTCAAATAGGATCCTTAAACAATAGTGAAGAACAAATCCTATCACAGGGTCCGACGGAGGATAAATTAGCTTACATGTGCAAAGAGGAAAATTTGAAAAAAGGGGTGGGAATAACAAGCACACCGTATTTAGAACTAGAAATACAACCGAAGATGCAACGAAAAAATCGCAAAAGACAACTGGATACGCTGCATAGGCACCCGCCAAATTTTTCAGTAACACCGCAAATAGAAACTGTGTTGAAGGAGATTATCATAGTGGACTGTGACTCGCCGGTGGCTTTAAAAGGAAAATCCGAGCCGGTAAAACATTGACGATTCAAACTAGCCACAGCTAGCCTAGCGAATAAGAAAGGTAAAGAGGAAGAAAAAACTGTAGGTACAGAGATCATAGTCATAAATGTGAATAATGATAAGCACGGGGGACACCAGCAGGCACAGGAAGGCCCGGTTACAGAGTTGATCGGAAAGAGAGAAAGAATGCTTGACCCTCTAGATACCATAGAGGTGATGAGTTTGGACGCAGGTATGTCAAGCAGAAATGCGAATAAAGGAGAGAAGGAGAATGACCAATGAGCCCAAGCTCACGCGCAAAGTGTGCTCCAAGAGAGTAACAAGCAGCAACAGAAAATACCGAGTACGATCGAAGGGGACCGACTGACGCCGAAAGAAGGGGCACAAAGCAGACTGTCTAGTGAGAGTGTAAGTGAGAAGCAAATAAATGAATCACGACAGGGTACACAGACAAAAGAAAGTCCAGAAAAAGGGACAAAAGTAAACAAAAAGATCGGAGCGTTACTTAATGACTCAATAGATAACTTCCAAGCGAAAGTTAGACTAGATGTTAAGCGCCGAGACTTTAAAGGCAAGCCGGGAATCAGAATAGATGCTCGGGAATCCGATACCATCACCGATCGACTTCTGAGCGATCCGACGGAAAGTACAGATAATAATACAAACATATCTCAACAGCCTTCGAAGGAGAGAGCGGGCTCAGGGGATAGAGAGGAATTCTTTAGCGAGGAAGATACCCCGCGTGGATCACCACAGATAAATGAAAACCCATCGGGGAATGAAAGAATAAGAGGGGTAACGGACGATTATACCGATGAAGGTTATAAGCTTGAAAGTAAAACAGGAGGCGGAAATGTAGCCAAACGGAATTTAGAACAAAACTGCATGGAGTCGAATAAAAATTTTAAACTTATCAAAGAACTTCCGGTAGAAATACCAGGTAACTGCTTATTCAACTCTCTTATTTTTTCCTGTGACTTGCAATTGATGGCACGAGAACTCCGCGATGTACTACAATGTTCGAAATGGAAAAATATATGTGTTGACCTGGAGGAGGTAGAAAAAATCCTGCAGTCCAATACAGAGTATGGTAATGATGATTGCATATTTTTGTTCGCACAAGAGTTCAGGAAGAATATTTGTTTACATCTACAGGGCACTAAGAGGGGAAAAAAGTGTGAAATTTTCGAAAGTTTTACGATTAATGCCAATGAGGAATATGTACACTTGCATCTCCTCAACAACTACTTCAGGCCACTCGTTGCCACAATCTGGCAAAGCGAGGAGGAAAAAAGCCCGGTGGAAAGGGAATCGCAGGTTAGTGACGAATCGGGCGCCAATATAAATTGGAAAAGTGAAGTAAACGAATCATGGAAAGAAAAAGAGGAAGGAGTTAAAGAAATAGAACGTAATAAAAGTGTCTCCGTGAATGAGGACGTTTATGAAGACGGGGACACGCCCCCACCTGATCCACCACCACCCCCCGACTCTTCAAGTAGTTCAGACTTACTAAACAATGAGAGTGAAGAGGGGGCTGGTTTAAACAAGGCCAGACTGGAGTCGGAAAGCGAACCAGAGAAAGCAGACCTTCAAAAAAAAGTATTATCAAACCTCCCACAGCTAAAAAAGTACAAAGTATGCAGGACACGGTTCCCACATGAAAAACCACCGTGGCTATCGGGAAAAGAAACAGACATACAGCTATTCCAAAGAATGCATCGGGCAAAGGATCACCCATTTTATCATCTAGATAACCTAGTATTCGCGACAGTAACAGAAAAAGTGCCTGATACGGAAACAATAGACGCCCTGTATGAGCGTGGATACATAGATCCAATAGCCCTAAATAATGAAAAAAAGATGGTTGGTGACGTCATGAGAGCAAATGTGAGAAAAGTCGTGGTAATGCAAATGTATATTAAATCGCATTTTGAAGGTACGGCACTAAAATTGGTTATCAAGAAATGCATTACGTCACTCAAGGCACTAGTAATGATAAATAAAATAAAGTCTATAGGCATAATACGTGATTTGGCAATACTCAACATGAGCCAATGGATCTACTTCGTGGAACAATTTGAGAAATCTTTCAAGAACCTCAAGGTCACAGCGACCTTTTACATGAACACCTTAGTTATAGCACCAGTGGATTAAAGATATAAGGTTATTAAGGAGTATCACGAATCAACAATTGGGGGTCATAAAGGAATGAATAAAACCTACAATAAGATAGCAAGGGACTATTATTGGAGGAACATGAGGGCAGATGTAAGGCAATTTATACTTGGATGCAGGTCATGTCAGACTAAGAAACTAGTGTGCGTAAGAACAAAGCAAGCTATGCTCGTTATAGATACGCCTAGCAGACCGTTTGAAAAAATCTGGATCGACTATTACGGACCAATTAATAAGCCTTCAACAAATGGCTATACACATATCCTGTCAATACAGGATTGGCTACTCGAGTTTATTGTATTAATACCGTTACATAGAGCAACAGCTGAAGAAACGGTAAGAGCCTTAACGAATAAATTTTTAGCATACTTTGGAGCGCCAGAAAAATTATTATCAGACCGAGGAACGCATTTTATGAACAAAACGATGGACGAATTTACGCGATTACTCAAAATTGAAAAACTTGGGAGCACGGCATTTCATCCTCAGAGCAACGGGGCAATTGAACGCACGCACCACGTTCTCACAGAATACTTAAAAGCCTACATTAGCGAGACCGAAAAATGGGACGAACTATTGCCGTTGTGTATGCTTGCTTACAATACGTCGGAACACAAGAGTATAGGCTACACATCCTACGAGCTTATATTCGGTCAACAGGCAAAACTCCCGTCAAGCTTCAAGAGGCCAGACGTGGGTCAAACATATACAGAGTTACTGCTGCAAATAACGGGGACACTCGCGCAATTACGATCATTGGCAGCAATGACCCAAACACAGAACAAATACAGATCAAAGTACTATTATGATAGGGTGCTGAACACGAATTTTTTTATGGAAGGTGAGATGGTGTATGTACTAAAAGAGCCATCTAAAGGGAAATTTGATGACCAATACGAGGGACCTTACGAAATAGTCGGTATAGATTACAGGAACCATAATGTGAAGTTACAGAGAAATGAAGAAATACGGGTCTCACATGTGGACAAAATGAAAAAATCTTGTGTATTAAAATCTCCGTGTACAAGGGATGAGATTATAAGAAGAGGAGAACAAGAAAAGTGAAAGGGACCAAGAGGCAACTTGCTCCCCACCTCAACAGTTACTTACGAATAATAGCATTATAGACGAAAAGGGGGTAAAAATAGATGTGAAAATAAATAGCACTTTTATCGGGAACTCTTTTTCTTTCGCGGCCTCCGGACGCGCCGCGAAGATTCATTAAATACAGGCATACGGGAGGAGACATATAACGAAAGGAAATATATTACGTTCAAAATTAGCACAGACTGAGGAATTAAGGGGAAGAGAGAAACATGCAATATAAAAATAATAATAACAATCGTAATAATAAGAGGGAATGAATAAATAAAGTGTATAATAAAGTGATATTCTATTTTTATTTCTTTTGTTACTCTTTAGATGAACGATGTATGACAGGTGGGTAAAAAATGCGTGTGGCTCTATCTAACTAGCGTTAAAACCATGTTAATACAATTAACACATAAGTGTACACTTAGAACACATACGCAGAACATAGGCATGTATTTACATATGTAAAAAAAAAAAAAAAAAAAAAAAAAAAAGGGGGAAAAGAAAAAAAAAACTTTTTTTTGAGTTACATATTTGTACGGCTGAGAGGAGCATGGAGAAACGGTAAATAGAAGTAATAAGAGGTAACCGCAGGAAAAAAATTTTATCACACTTTTATCGTGGGCCACGAGTTCGCGAACTAGGACAGATCTTCCTCTTCCCTCTTCCTCCCTCCTTTTTCCGCCCGCCGTCAGGGACTATCCTGCCCCCGCCATGGTCACTCCCGGATAATAACAGTGCCTGTAAACGGCGCACGCAGTCTTCATGAGACAACACTGGATTGGCGGTCACATCCTTGGCGACGAACAGACCGTCCACTAAACCGTCCACCTAAGGTAATTTTTTTTTTTCAAAAGCATACAACTGGCAACTATGACGAGAAGTAAATCAACTGATAGCGCACCTGGATTATCGGTCGGCTGTCAAGAGGATAGGAAGCAGCGTCAAACTGCACGTCGACTACCACCACTATGAAGGCCCGGTGGCAAGTACACCCGATAACAATAGTATAAGTCGCCTCGGACTCAAGACTTTGACAGTATTTCTTCAGCACGCGGCCGTCAAATGACGTGCGCGCCACCGCTTCCTCGTGGTCCTGGAAAACAAGGAGGAACGGTACCCCTAAGGGGCACCGAACCTCACAGGTTCCAACACCTCCACAATATGGGTACCGCCGCAAGGGCAAAGAGGCTACGTTGTAAGACCACCCTTGCTCACACAGAGGCCTCGGTACCCCGAAATAAGCGTACGGATCAACAACGATCCATGTACCCAACTAAAACAAATTTTTTCTTAAACTTTAGGACCACGTTATCCAATAATATAATAGCCTTACCAAACTGTGTAAGGGACAGTAGACGGCCGCGAGGGCTGTAGGACCCTCGACCACAATAACGGCAACGGAAGAAGGTCGTCCGGTGGTGGGCACCCGCCGACACACATAGAGGTGTGTAACCTGCAACAGAATAAAATAATAAAAAAAAAAAAACATTAAAAAAAAGAGAAACGAAGAATGCCTATGTGACAAGCCAATAGAAAGTGAAGCGGGCTGGATATTCCGTAAACCGCTGATTACGTGACGACATTGGGACACGTTGCACGTGAGATCCTCCAGCAGGATGGAGTTTAAGAGAATTGCACAAGGCGATCCTCCAGGTGAAAGAAAATTTACCGGCTCACTAAAATGGGTAAAGCCCAACTTCAAAAACTCGGGCAACCGCACAAAAATATCAAAAATCGCACTTGCACGAGTCATAGTAAAAATTTTTTTTGCGTTGTGTGGAAACAACAAGGAAGAGTACCGGACAAAATCAGCGAGTACACAGCCGGGAGAGCAGCAATGAGAAAAGGAAAACCCAACAGAATCCCTTTGACATTCCCTCCTTGAATCCTGTCACATGAGAAAAGGAAAAGATAAGGTACATATATATACACACAGCAATAAAAAAAAAGGAACGAAAGGAGATAATGTACAAGTAAGGGGAAATGAGTAAAGTATTGGTCCCGACGTGACATACTGCTCACTACGGAAAAGCGTGATCATAAAATTATCTACTCCTCCAAGCTCATCCCAACCAAAATAAGGACAAACTGTAATACAACGCGGTACCTTCTAAAGGTACAATAAACGAATACACACACAAATGTCGCGAGAATCGGCGAAAACAACGCTGTAAACATACAGATACGCATGTACCTAATACGTGACGTGGGAAAGAAAACAGAATTTTGAGCGAAAAAAGAAACTCCTAAGGAATAAGACTATTATTTACCTTATGTTTATAGTAGACACATACATGGTGTAACAAATATAGATGTACAAAAGTATAACATTAATATTATATGCAACGATATACCCTGAATGTAATGACGGAGCCACACTCGCTACTTACCGTAATAACCAGTAAAGCCCTAATACTAGATTGCATTTAATGATTATTAGGAAAATATGTGTGATAAATTGTATGGCATGGGCATTTGTATTTCCACAGAACGTTAAAACAAAATAAAAATAAAGAAAAAAAAATAAAATAAGAAGAAAGGTAAAATTTTCTCTCTCTCTCTCGTAGTTGTTCTCTCTTATCTTAATCAAGGGTAACCTAGGGACCTAGGAGCTTACGATTAATGGGAGTTAAAATGGGACAAAAGGATAACTATTTCATGTTTTAGGGGTGATATAGCGTTGGGGGTGGCTGCAGGATCGGTTGGAATTTTAAAATGGGGGGCCCCACTTATACTAAATTTATATAGAATGTTTGCAGAAAGAAGAACCAGAAACAATGTCGCAAGAAATGAAAATCCGGGGAATTCTATGGCACTACATCCAATACTTATCCAAGTATGGGGTGAGCGGCGACAAAAAAAATCAACCGATGGGCAGTAACAAACAGTTACTATAAGAAACAAAGAAACTTTAGCTAAGTTAGAGGTAGAGCCTTAATACCTAAGCATTGACGATGTCTTGTAAAGAAATGTGTATATATATATATATATATACATATATATATAAGTCAATAAATAGAAAAAGAGAAAAGTAAGTAGATACGTAAATAAAAACGATTGATAAACCTTTTGGCTCAATAATGCGTTAAATAACAAAAAAAAAAAAAATAAAAAAAAGAATACGTGTGTAATAATGATTATAATAAAATTAAAAAGAAAAATTTTGTCATGTTGTGTGGAAGACGCTGCGTGAAATGTAAAGAATATAGTACAAAAAAAAAAAAGAAATAAAAAAAAAAAGAAAATAAATACACAAAACAAAAGTTCTAAGTAAAATAAAACCGGAAGAAGGAAAATAATAACCATAATGATGAGAATGAATATGTATGAAGCAACTCAAAAAAAAAATGTAAGTAAATAAGTGAATATTAAATTATATAATAAGCAATAAAAGGTGATTGAACAATCATAAATGAAAGTAAGACCCACAAGGGCATATTTATCAATTTATTATGTAAGAGGGAAGAACGCAAAGACGAACAATTTGTGTAATAACACAATTATAAACTTGTGGAAAACTAATCAAAGCCTGTAAAAGAAAAAGAAACGAGTATGTTCATAGGAACACCTCATTGATTTTCCTTGTATGATAAGTATACATTACAACACGAACAACATGATACAGACACTAATTAAACGATCATTCCTGAGGTGGTACAGAAAAGAACGTTGTCGAGGGGGAAAACGAAGCGGCCTCGGACGTGTCACGTACAGTATGGAACATACTACGTGGGATGGGCCTCAGCTATTAGTATTAGAAAGGAGCACAAGTGGGGGAAGAAAGAGCATAAAAAGGCTCGTTGCAGTGGCCACAGGGCTCTAGAACGTTGGGACTAGAAGGAGGATAGTCGCAATAAGTAACTCGGGACCGCAAAACGCCTTCCCTCAAGGAATACAGCAATAAAGTGATTGATTAAGTTTAACTGCCACGTTGTTATTAAGCACCCCGAACCTTTAGAATCCCACGTAACACATTACTACCATGTAAGGTATCAGTTTAGGCGTATGGTTGTTGGAAAGTTGAACAATTTTCCAGTCGAAAAGTATTAGAAAGTATAAAAAGTACTTCTGCTGCTTATTTTGTGATACTATAATTGTAAAATAGTAGCAGTTTTTTACGTAATTTTCAAATAACGTTTGTTTTTTTTCACAATGCAACAAATATTCATACACTATTACACGTGATTAACGAAAAGGTTATACATGTTCAATTTTATTAAAAAAAGTAAGTGGTTGAACAAACACTTTAGAGACTGACATTGAATTAGAACGTGCAAAAAACTTGCAAGCTAAGAAAACATAAGAATTAAAGATCCATTATGTAATTTGTGTAGTCCTCGTTTAACAAAAGTTATAACACAATCAAAATTTGACAACTCCGTTTATTAATTAGAAAGCGTTATTCATAAATAATCAAATATTTCTGAGAGCTTGTTACAGTTTAGTTTGATGGATTCTGAGTCTCAAACTAATACAGAATCTTTTGGTTATAAAGTGGTTAAAAGAGTAAGAGCCAAAACAATAGAGTTAGTAATATAGTTACCTACTCCAAAAACTATATCAACTTATTGCTATAACTTTATTTGTGGCTATGAAAGGCAAACCGATATTGTCAGTGTACCTATTAAAGCTAGAATTTAAATTTTTTGCAAAATCAATGTATTTATCCCTAATAGTAACCTATACTGCCGTAAACATTTAATTAAAAAAAGATCTTATGAAAACGAGTTTCACAAAATGAGTATATTTTTCTCAACAAGTACAATAGACATTCCAGAAGGATCTTAACTTCTAAATATATTATCAGTAATAGTGTATCAAAGTTTACTGTATACAGTTGCTGATTTTGTCATACCTGAGAAAAATTAAAAGTTTTTACAGGAGTATCTTGAGAGAATATTACTCAAGTTCAAGGGCAGTTGATTTTTTTTAGCAATTCCTTAATAAGAACTACAACTCAAGCGATTTTTGTCTTTTATTTAAACTGCAAACTGGCAATTTAAACACAGTAACTGCTTCAGAATAAGATATTGATAATAATGTTCAAGTATCCAAATGTTTTTATTTGGTAGTGTTATATTTCAAAAAGGATGTACTATCAGAAGATTTTGGGTTAGAAAACACAGGTAGCAAAGATTTAATAAAAAATAAGAACTCCTCAAATAGCTCAAAAGTTACACCTGGGAAATAAACTTATATTAACTTTCAATGAAACGTATATGAGGCACGAGAAAAGTTTTATTAACGAAGATCAAAGAAAATCGTTTTCAGGACAAAAAGGTACCTCTGCCCCAGCCATTTATGATATGTACACGAATCGCTATATTGCTGATATGGAAGATCTTTGACTGCTGATGTTAATAATGCTAAAATTTTTATAAAAATTTTTGAGAAACTACAAAAGGTTTTACATAAGCTTTTTATGAAGGTGGTATTTTCGTTGTTTGAATGCCTGAGCTTAGAGGAGTAAGATTTTAACTTACTACGTAAAAATCAAATGATACAAGATTCCCTACAAATTGAAGATGGTTAGTAAAAAAAGTTCATGGTATTTTCAAGAATAAATAGACTATTAGATCACAAACTTGTAAATAAAATGGTAACCAACCATGGAACTTTCTGTCAAATTGCATGTTACTTGAATAATAAATTTGGTGAGCCCTTAAAGTCTGATAAAGATATGCTAGAAGAAATATAAAATGCCATGAAGTTAAGGAAAAAGATCAAAGATACATTAGTAGAAGAAGTAGAAAAAAAATGGGTGCGTCAAAAATTGTTATTCCAATTTTTTTTCGTCAGGTATTAAAGATTTTTATGAATTAACTAAATACGGCTTCAAGATACTTTTTACAGGGTAATACCAACTAAAAAAAATGAATCCTACCTGGTGCAAATCTTAGATTTTAAAAATCGTGTAAAATTCGGATACTGAAAGAAAAAAAAAGATATTTTTAAAATTCTAGTACAATTCAGACATAAGTAAAAAGAACTGTTAATGTCTTATCGAGGACAAAATAATATTGGATACTCAAGCATTCATAGATATTGTTGTGCTTGCGCTAATGGCAGTCGTACTGTTGGGTGCTATGCACGTATTTTTGCAGTCGTATACTATCTCTCTCATAAAAGGTTCTTGTCAAAAAATTCAAAGGCAGCAGGGATCCTCTCTTAAATGTTTCTTCGTGATGAAACAGAAATTTGCATTGACGAAGACCATGATAACGACGAATAAATAGAACTAATTTTAATAATTCTTTTATTTTTTTAAAATTATTGTAACGTTAACTATTTTAACTATTATTATTACATTTGATAATGTTAGTTGCTCACTTAAAAATAAATTGAAAATATGTTTTCACTTTTTAAGTAAAAATCTTAAAAAAGTTAATACATATAATGATTTCTCTCAGTATTGACTGCAATTAAGATATCTCAATCATAGGGCTGCAATCTTTTTACGTACTTATATATGATAGTCAATACAAATATATAATACCAGCTTTTTGCTCAGAGAAATATCGTAAAGGGCAATATAAACTATCTTGAAGGCAACTGTTTTAACTTAAATCAGCGCAATATAACTTAAAATAGATCACACTTTACCATAATAAATAGGTTTTTAGATTTTTTCTAGGTGTGCCACCAAAAATATTGCAAAAGAAAAAGTATATCGCAAATAGTATATAAATAAGCTACTTTAATCTATGCAACTGTAATACTATTATTTAAAATCAATATAAATTAAAAATTATTTATTGTTGATGTTTTTAGCATGTACCACCACGGAAATTAAAAAAAACTTACAGTAGAAGCATAAATGGTACCAAATAAGTTCAGAAAAGTTCTACTCAAACATGTTAAAGATGTATATTACCAACCAGAAACCATACGTAACCTGAAAAATTGGGTTTTTTTAATTTTTTGGTTCATGTAGTTAATAAATATTTGTTCAAATCTTAGAGTGATTTGTTTTAGTAATTTATTTAAAAACTTTTAAACTAGTCTCATTCTTATGTATTATACATAGTATTCTCTCTGTTTTTCTTAAATGCAAATCCAATTAAGATTAACGTTACCAAAACAGGTTAACAAAAGATCGATTATCAGTCATTTTTAGGTGTTTCACAATAAAAATAAAAAAAACTTACAGCGAAATTGTAAATTGTATAAAAAAACAACACAAAAAAGGCTACTCTTCAAAATGCACGTAAACGATTGGAAACCATGCGTAACTTTGAAAAAATGTGTGTTCTAAGTTTTTTAACTCTCGCAACCTAACTTATTTCCATAATAACTACAGAACAGGAAAGAACACTAAACAAAACTTCTAATTAGGCTACGAAAAATTCTTAATAATGTAAATCTGTAATGGAAAACTTTAAATAACCACGATAAAACAAGTTTTTGGTCATTTTTAGTATTTTCCACCAAAAATATCAAAAATAAATTAGAAGGATCGTAGAGAGGATCAAAGAATTCATGAAAAAGTACTGAATTGAAAGTACAACCTGCTTACTAATCATGATAAGAAATCGATTGTAAAGTTAAAAAATTTCTTTTGCACGTCTTTTTTCTTGAATTTTTTGAGTGTACATTTAAGTACAGAGAACATAAAGTATATGAGACGCACGTATTGACGTTACTGTGCATGTGCATTTAATACATTAAATAGATAGCTAAAAATTTAGCTTCAAGAGTTTTTTTTCATTCCCTATTAAATGGTGCTAAAGACGAAGCGATCCCCAGACAGGGCAGATTTACCATAGTAACCCATCTATAACCTTTAGGTATTGTGTAACACAAACTTGACCTTTAATTATTATATTATTAACAGTTTTTTTATTTACTTACGACATAAGCACTAAGAAAAGCAAAAAGAAGTTGTTGTAATATTAAATTAAATGTTTTAAATCATTATCGTTTTAGTATTTCATTTAATTTTTCATCATACAGACTTAAGGCCAGTAATAATATTCTTTCACGCTTACAACAATTACATTTTTGGCTTTTACTTCTTTGGCTTTGGCTTTCAAAATATCACATAACAAAACTTACTACGCTAACTTTTTATAATTCAACTGTCAGAATTCAGTATTAAAATCTTAAGTTAAATAGAAAAGAGTTTGAAATGATTTAACAATATTTAAACTTTAGATAGTGTCTCCTTAGGACTTAAAGCATTTTTTTAACCTTATTTAAAATCGCATTAGTGGAGCAAAATCTTTTTTAATGTTAAAAACAGTTGATGGAATACTTCATAGAATGTTTAAAGATGCTGCTTTTGCTTTAGGTTTAGTAAATCAAGATTTTAAACTTCATAATATTTTTGAAGAAGCATGTAACGTTATGCTGTTGTGCCAATGAGGAAATTTTTTTGCTCGGTTTTTAATGTCTAAAGATATTTGTGGCAAAAATTTATGTAAAAATTAAAAATATAATTTCATTGAGAAATTAAAAAAAAAAAAATGCTTTATTACAGCTAAATTAAATTTTTTAATTTAAAGAAACCTCCAAAAAAATCCTAATAAGACTTTCAACATAGTTTCTTAAAAAATATTACATCATATATGTAATACAAATATCCGTGAATGAATCGTTGTAGTAGATGATATAAGAGACATTCTTGCAGTTTCAAAAAATAAAAATCGAAGCATGATTATAAATGAAAGTATTAAGTGAGTATTATATCATCATATCGTTGGTGAGTGTAACGTACTCCTAAAGTTGATATTAGTATTCGTTTAATTGATAGGTAATTTTCAAAATTGTTACTTTATATTGTAGAAGAAATAGTTTAATTATTGGAAATTGTAAACTAATTTTGAACAACTGATAGTTGTTTCAATATGTACGGTACAGATATCAATTTTTCAATAAATAACTTCATACGTACTTTTGATAACAAATATACTTACTCTTAAAATAGTAAAGTTCTTTATTACGCAGAAGAAGAAATGAAAATATATATTAAAGCAAAGATCATGCAACTTGTAAGGATGTTAATAAATCCGATAGCGATGTTGATATAAATTTTCAAATTGAATTTTAAAACTGTCCTTGTAAAGGCTTATCCCCGCATAAGCTTAATTTAAATACTGGCACAATGAAATTTTTAAAAAAGTTATTGTATATGATTATACAATGTAATTTAAAAAAAAGGACAACAACAGCCCACATTCTAGTTACATTACATCCAATTATATTAACTATGTATACTAGAATATGTAGATACATATACATAAGCTAAAATTGTAACCAACGATGACAAATCACAGAAATTAACTATAAAATACCTGATTCGTGGACCTCAGAATAGAAATACTCCTTGTTACAATTTAAACTGAAAAAGGTTCTTTTTTAATTTTTGAAATCAATCGTGTTCAAAAACTTTGTTGGAAAAAAAATGCTATTTCGAATAAAACAGAAAAGATACTGAAAGTGATAATCATAATTGTAAAATTAAAAAAAATACCATGAAAGTTTCTGTTATTAATTGAATGGTTGTTTCTTTAAACGATTACTGTTACTTGAAATTATATGGACTTAGAGTGCTTACTAAATAACTACAAAAAGTTTGAATCAAGTAGTTTAATAATATCAAAAATAAGGAGAGATGCGTTGTGCTTAACCGTTCAAAGCCAATGATCTACTCCTTACTATCGACCGTCTTTCTTGCTTGGTATTGTTTGACTGCCTTCACTCTTTAGGGACTAAAGTAGGAGGGGCGCTCGGACGCATAGCTATATGCTTTCGTACGTAACACATCGAAGGCTGCAACGTCGTTGTCATCGACGGTGATAATTTTTTTATTCCTAATAGTTTTATGTATGTGTCATGTTATTTGTGTTGTGTTTGTGAAATCCATCTACAAAATAAAGATGGATTTTATTGCCAACTTCCTGTCTTTTCTACTGACCACTTACGCTGTGTAGTCAGTGTATACATACATGTTCATATATGCACTCTTCTCTTATATAATTGTAAAAATTTTAAAGTTTTCTTAGCTCCACTAATTAAATAATTTAATTTGTTTTTTATATACATTAGAACGCCTTACAATTAATTACAAAACAAGCAGTTCTTCTTTCATTTATCAAGCGTTTGTTTTACGGAACGTTATTCTTATCAAACTATTCATTTTATTAATACATATTTTTCGTTTTACACATATACATAGGCATTGTTGAATTGATTATAATAACAAAAAACTCCATCATTTTTTTTCTTTGTTCTGCCCACCAGTTATTTATTCTGTTTTTCTATTTAATTTTGTCACAGTTTGGCTGAAAGTCTCATGGTTGATCAACCTACATCTGGATGATTGTTAGTTCCAGTGGTGTAGAGTTCATCATTACACTGTCTCTTGTGATAGTGATTCCGCACCATCTTACTGTAAATATTCTCTATGAATTTGGTATTATCAGGGCCCTCCACTTTAAAAAGGTACCTTGATAAGAAACGCTTTATAGAAGAAAAAGAAGGTGCGCAGCTTCACTGTACTAAGTTTGTGCACCCAACGTAACAGAGTATAAATGATATCAATATAACTACTTATTATGTTAAATGATCTCGTTCGTTTGGTATTTATATTTTGTACTCCTTTTACACATATTAATGCTTGATTGAAGCCTTATTTTAATATTTTTATAGCTGATTTCTCTGTCTACAAAATGCTTGTATAAGTTTTTTCATTTATATGTTATTGTAACGTCACTATTAACGTTACTTTAATGGACTCTAAGGGACGTATCGTTGCTTAAGTGATCAGATCATATTCAAGTGTGCCTTTTTTTGCCAGATAAAGATTCACTATACTCTCATAACTAATTTTAACAATTAAAAAAATTTTTTTTCAATTTTTTCTTTATATTTGGGACTGTGTGAATTTTGAATAGAAAATCCATGGGCAGATTGTTAAGATTAAAAAAAAAAAATTAGTTTTTTTTTTTGTTATGATAAAAGGTATATGTTTTGCATCTTTTATCTTCTGTTTAACAATACTTTAACAGTTAAGTTCTTGATCTCCTTTTGCGTCACAATTTGACAAGCTGTTTTTTTGCAGTGTTGTGTATATTATTCTTTCTGCAATGGTAGGGCTGATATTCACCAACGATGGCGTTGGCTATTTCAGTGGCAGGTCTGCTTAATTATTCTCGCAATTGAAAGCTTATGATTGCTGTTTTTTGGAACTTTACGACAGATAAGTCTTTTCTTAGAGTGTTCTGACTTTGCTTAAAATACAGATGTACTATTTTCTTCAGTATCATTTTCTTTAATACAGGAACGTATGTATGTGTACATACATATATGTTCTTGTTTGGACTTATTCCAGTCTCATTGTATAAAATGAATTTTTTTTTTAATCTGAGTAGTTGTGATTCGTTGATCACTATCCAGTTTAATATGATGATCAATTACGCAGTCATAACTTTTTCTCTCTGATTGCAAGGTAGACAATTCTTCAAGTTGAACTATAGTCCATTTATTCTTGCCGTTAATTTTATTCGTAAGTAAGAAGTATAGGAACCCTTATAAAGTAATTAAAGAAGTATAGCTGAGTGACCCATGAACAAGAACTTCCAAATACAACTACAGTATTTGTTAATTGAGATCAAAGTATAATTTCTTTCTAAAAAATTTTCATATTTCACGTCCTTTACAATTTTCTAATGAAATTGATCTGCAGTCAACCACATCAACCTATAAATGCATTTGTACATATCTTGTTTTATTTTTGTTTGTTTTTAATGTTACTCACATTTTTCTCTTGTTTTTGTTATTTTTTTTCAACATGTTTTTTTGTTCACATAAAAACACAATAGCTTTTTTCCTATATTTTTAATGGTAAATGTATAATTTTTTTTATAACAATTCATATATTTTATAGGTTCTAATAATTTATCCCTAAGGATTGCAAAACATAATATACTTGCTATCCATACAATGACTTACTTTTCCGAATATTAGGTGTACAGCCATTTGCCATGTCCAAATTTTTTACTTAAAGATTTATCTTTTCTTTCTCTTCACGTTAACAATGTCATTTTATCTTGTTTTTCCGTATTATAATCATTTATTCCTATTTACACATTCTTAATGTGTATTAAAAACATTATGAAATGTTAATTTACTTTTGTTGTATTTTCGTGGCACATCCGCATGCCATGAAAAATAAAGAAAAATAACACTTTTAAATATACTTACATACATACGTGGTTATGTGTGTCCGATTATCCTGTATAGTACTATACTGATGTATAAGCATTATCATCGTCATGTTCAGTATTATTCTTGTTATTATTATTATTATTATTACTATTAGTATTGTTAATATTACTATTATTATCATTAATATTATTGTTATATTTATAATGGTTGTTATTATTATTATTACTATTATTATTATTATTATTATCATTATTATTATTATTATTATTATTACTATTATTATTGGTCACGGCGCAGCTGCTAGAGGTTCGCGGGAGCGGAGAGGGGAGACGGGAGAAGGGGTGCGAAGTGATGGAGAAGAGAGAAAGGAGTAAGACTAGCTGGGGAATCGTTGCAAGGCGGAGCTAAACGTAGTGTGTGTGTGTGCGAACAAGAGAGGTTAAGTGTACGAGAAGGGTAGCCGAACGAGAGAGAGAGACTCAAGGTTGACGTCACCCGAGTACCCGGTAGATTCAGGCAGTGGATACCAGATCGAGTCCAAGGAGCTTGGCTGGTGGGGACGCCCACCAGTTCCTCTCGTAGGATCGAGGAATCCATTGGCCAATTACGCCCGAGATCGCTGCGAAAAGCAAGTAAGTCGAGGCAAGTGTTTTTGCGCGCGTTCCGTCCCTTCGACTCGCGAGGTCTGCCCGTCGTAAAGGGAGTAACTTGTGCAAGAGAGACAGCGGTCTAAGCTTGTTATTATTGCTCAAGCGAGTTTCCGTTATGATAACTACACACCCACGTAGATTCAGACAACTACGTGTAATTTCTTCTTTATAACATATTTTCTATTTTCTATTTGAATTTCAAGTGTTCATGAACTGAATTATTCAGCTCGTAAATGTGTGTATTATATCTAACTTGAGAATCCCGTGTCCCGTACCTGTGTATACTATTAGATTTCCAGTGTGGCCTCCCGTTCTAGGTGTACCAGCTTTGCGGGATCGACGACGCGATCCCGAGACGCTTGAGTGTAATGATACAGGGACAGAGGTGAGAGAGCAGGTAAATGGATCTGTGAATTTAACGAGGAGTGTGAACGAGGGTTTTTGGGTCCAGCCACCCGATCGAAATATAACTTGGCAGAGCGTAAGGTCACGTCCTGTTCCTGGTAACATATTCCCCCCCCCCCACGCACCCTGTAACATTTTACTAATATTACTGTCATAGTGATGTTATCGTATTGTTGGTCAACCTCTGTAAGTTGTTTTCAGTCAGTGGTTTGGATTTGCTTTAAGCAAAACTTGCCTACACTTGCTGGTGACCCCAGTACAACTGGTTATCTAAATTCATTTTTACCATTTTTCCATTACTGTTTTTATTTCCTTTAAATGCTTTTTGTTCACTACGCTGGCTTAGACTAGCTGAAACCACTAATATTTTACTGGCTGGGATTTTCCGTATAAAGTCACTGGTGTGTCAAAGTTCGCTATGATAATTTTCTTTGACACAGGCTCTTCCTGAAGTCTCAGCACGTATAGGTTAAATTCTGTAAGTTATCACACGTCTTTCTTTTCTTCCTCTTTAAAACTCGATACATCGACTATTTTTATGATTTCGTATACTCTTGCTCTTCTGCTGAATATTGTTCCTCGGCTATTACTTTTGTCATGAGCCAGAATTTTTTCACTATGCATATATCTTACTGTTATTATATAATGTAACAAAAATGCCAAATAAAATTCTTTCTTTTAATTTTTTCCGAGGCACCAAAACCTATTTCTGTTTTCCTGTGCGCTTGCTTAACATATTCTTATATTACTTATCTTTACTTATCTTGTTAAAGCTTTCTGGCTTTTTCAGGAAGATTTCTATTCTATTTAACGTAACAGTAGCTTCTGTAGCATCAACGTGATCATCTTACAACTTAAAAATGTCCCATCTTATTATGTTCTCCACTTCTATGGGAAAGTCATGTAGAACTCAGTGCAGGTCATACATAAGATTTTTGAGGGGTATTTTTATTAACTTCATTGTTTAGCATGCTCCATGAGTAACACTTTTTATATTTACTTTTTCCCTACCATTTACCGTTATCTTTAAATCTAAGCAATACTCTTTTATCATCGAAATTTCCACGCCTATATCTGTGTAAAATATAGAGCTTTTATTTATATAAGAGCTCTCAAAACTCTAGCGGTGTTATGTGTCCTATATTAGATATATTTACTGTTACCAAGCAGAGTTACTGTATTCTATTTATGGACAGGTATGAGTGAACATGACTGCGGTTTGGGAGTAACTGACGACTTTTATTTCAACAGTAATGTACATACGTTTCTATTACCTGAGTTGAGCGCTGCAGTGCTCTAGTAGTTCACTCGTATGCGTTTATACATACACATACACTACAAACTGTGTATTTTTTTTCTTTCTAGTATTAGGCTTTCCTCTGATCTTTGCGGGTAACTACGCTGTTAATTCTGTACTTAGCTCAAAAATCATGAGTTTTTCCTCTGCGTTTTGTGTGGGCTGGCCCGTCAAGTTCGTCACTTTTTTGACTCTTCGGTTAATTCTAAAGTGACTCTTTGTTGCTAGCAATGGCTTTGTCTACACACGTCGTAGCATGAGCCTCTAATATTTCATGCTGTTTCTCATTCACCTTAATTTTGAGCCACCACAATTTATCATTTGTTGTTGCTTCATGCTTAACGATTGGGAATCACGTCAAAGACGCTGCAAATTAAGTGCTCAGTTTTTTATTTGCTTACCTCCGCATTTTTTTTGTTATAATAATTTTCCCTATGATCATCCCTGCGTTTATCATAGTAGGAGTACTGATTATTTTTCCTTTCACGATAATCATTCTTTCTGACGTCACATCTACTATAACTATTCCTTCCTTTTCTGTTGTTATAATTATTCCGGTCATCATTATTACTATCAACGCTTATATTTTCTTTGCTGTTGATAGCAATAATTATTATCATTAAGGTTTGCTATATTATTCATTGGGGTTCTCTATTTTTCCAGTTTACGCATCTTTATACAGCTTTTTGCATTTTATCCACCCACTCCTTTCGATTTCTGTGTCTGCGCTCTCTACTGATGCATTATTGATTGCTACTATACTTATCTTTGTACCCCTGTGTCCCAAAAAATTCTTTTTATAGTGAATACCCCATATAATTACTGTATTACTGTATTACTGAGCGTGAACTTAGCTTGTTATCCATGTTTAAAGACACTTCAATGGCTTCTCCCGACGTTGTAGTTTTAAGACTCACAACATTCCAGCTATACGGCGCCTTAAGGCCGAATACAAATTGCTTTGCTGCTTCTCTACCAGCAGCTTCTTTTGACGCAAATTTTTGAACTTGAAACAAGTGCGGGTTAACATCATGTGACATCATTATCCTATTATGCAATCGTTGTACCTGACTACAGTACTTAATGATTGTATCGTCACTTTGCTGAGTTAGCAATTATTATTCCGTAAGCAGTGTACCTGTGCCTCCCATACTTCTAAACCGTGATCGTTTCTCTTTCTGTAGTTTTATTTGCTCTCATTGTATTTTGTGGCGGTTTTTTTCTGTCTAGCTAAAATTTTGGCTTTAACGTTTTGAAAAATTTTCATCATAATAAATCAATGTTTTTCATCGGCTTCTTCCCACAGAGAATATGACTCTGAGACATGCTCAAGGATAATCGCCATTGTTCTTGTCTTCTCTAGGAAAGGTTCAATAATTTTGTCCAAATCAACCACTTTATTGTTTACTATATTCATGAAATTCTTCATGGTACATGTATGGTTTCCCTTTTTTTTTAAATTGAAAATAACGCTTATTCCAACGGTATCTTCTTTCTGAGTTCACTGTGCTTCAATCGCACTTAGTTTTACTCTTACTGAACAAGTCTTAATTATTTTTCACAGGGTTTCGAAATATGTTGCAAGTGACAACTTAGCTATCAGTTTGCCCACGGAACAGTATAAAAATATAAGATAATGCAACGAGACAAGCTTTAAATACGACAAACTAATAAACTTCGATTTGTATACCTGCTTAACCCCAGAGACAGTATCAATATACTCAATCGTAAATAGAAGACCCTTACTTCGTATTTCCTGCTAGTACGATGATAATCCCCTGGTAATATCCCTTGTCCTTTGGCTCCTACTTCGTAAAGGTAAGTATCCTTGTTTGGCAGTTACACTGCAACAATCATGACAGCCATCTTCTCTGTGTGTGATCCTTTATATCTCGTGGCACGACATTATTTGTGTTTTCTGAAAATCGCATACACGTTTGCCCAACAGGAGAAAAAGACAGAAACAAAAAAAAAACAAGGTGTGGATCTCGGGACCCCAAGCAGAAGTGAAAGTTCCAACTCAAATGTTATTATTCTTAGTACAATGAGAATTGAGAAAATTAGAGTATACCTAATTTTAATAGATCTTTGAGAATCCCATATTTTTATAATAAAAATTTTAATATTATTACGTATTCAAGCACGTGCGTGCATAGAAAACATGTACCTTAATATACTACTTACGTTATAATTCGCGCATTCTAAGTACTTACATGTTTTATATGATATTTGTAATACATGTACAAATTGTTGGTCATGTAATGCAGAATGAAATAAATTATTTCCA
This sequence comes from Copidosoma floridanum, assembly GCF_036245765.1. Lineage (NCBI taxonomy): Eukaryota > Metazoa > Arthropoda > Insecta > Hymenoptera > Encyrtidae > Copidosoma > Copidosoma floridanum. The sequence continues at coordinate 27,433,983 of NW_028321907.1, forward strand.
CTATACTGCGCTAAAAGAAGGTACTTTTATTTCATTACGTGTGACAAAAATTCCTTTTATTTAAAATAAATATTTGTGCATTGGATATGACATCACATGTGTACAACAAATTCTTGTTGGAATCTTTGTATCCGACATACAAACATTTTTTTTAAATTTTGGCTACCATAATAGTAAAATAATCCACCAAATCTTATTGAGATTAAGAAAAACAATAGACACATAGCAATTTTCCGTTATCAAATAGTAATTTTTATTTCATTCGTTTTCTATAATAACTTATACTTTAATATTAATATGCAACCGTGCTGAACTAATTTCTACTGATCTCAAACTTGGACAGATAACAGAAAATAAATCAATTTATTTATTATCGAAGATATTTATTATCAATGATAACAGAAAATAAATCAATTTATAGGTAGGATATAAAGGTTGTAGCTTTGCCATTGAGATATGACTTATTATTTTTCGAATTATTACAATTATTTTTATGAATCCATGTAACATATTTTTGCACCTTTATAATTATTTTCTATACGTGGAATTATTTTTCGCCTATCTAGCTTCCTTTTCGAGATACGACTGTTTCTCTAACTTTGAGAGGTTATGTCGAAACAAAAATTTTTTCAAGATTTTTTCAACGTCCATATTAATCATCGAAACATGCCATACTTGATAAAAAAAATTTTGACTTGTTTTTTTCAAGATACAGTCGAGAAAGGAAATAATCAAGGTGATGTTTGTTCATAGTCGAAGACCTCTCTATTTGTGCACCTTAATCATGTAGATCCTTATTTATGTAAGAAGCCCGTAGAAATTATTATTTTCAGCCAATTTTGCTTTGCTTTCGAGATACAGCATGTTTTTTTGTTTTCAAAAGTTAAGTTGTCGTATTATACATATTTAATGTATTTACGTACGTTTTTTACATACATATATACATACGAAAAGATGAACAGGGAAAAAGAACGATTTTCACAACGTTTTTCGAAGACTTCAAAGAGATCAAGCGATGTTTTGTGTCAGATATTATTTACCTGACAGTCCCTTCGCTGTAACAGAGGCCCAGTTTATTCTGTACTATTTAGCTTGTACTATTATTCTATTCGCTTGCGCTGGTGATTTTTTGGATCGATTGACTACATACTTTATACATAGAGATAGAGAGGCTATACCATACGGATAGATAGAGTAATTGTGGCGCACTGTCGTGCGCATGCAAGAGGGAGGAAGAGGGAGGAAGGGAGACAGAGAAACAGATTTTCTTTCTGCGGCGCAGTCAGCGCTGGTGCAAGTATAGATAACACATATAGATATATATGTGCACAACCACGTTTGCTCGCTCGTTTTACGGGTTAGCTCCCCAAATAAGGCGTGCCTAAAGAAGTTTAACTTCAAAAAACTATTCATTTAGTACACGAAAACCATCAATCTTCTGACACCATAACTGTAACGAGAGATTCTATGGCCTCAGAATGCTTACTAAATAACTACAAAGAGTTTGGATCAAGTAGTTTATTAATGTCAAGAACAAGAGAAGAGATGCGTTGTATTGAACCATTTGAAGCTAAGGGCCTACTCCTTACTATTACCGACTCTCTTGCTTGGTGTGCTTGGTGCCTTTACTCTTAACTTCTATCTCCTTGTGTTCCCTGCTCTTATATCCTTTGGGATCCAAACTAGGAGGGGCACACAAATGCGTATCTGTATGATATCGTACGTAATGATACTTATTAAAAAAATATAATTGTTACGTAAATGTAGAATAATGTGCTTCTACTTAAAGAATTAAATACATTTTGGATTAGATTCACAAAGGCTGTGACATAGCTTTTTGTAAATTAGAAAAAGAAAATAAATTGAAAAATCTTGTAATAAAATATGAAATTAGTCAGCACGTAAATAGGCGTAACTTGAGTTTCATGGAAGCAACATGGATACTTCAAAAATTCCCTCTTTGTGGTAGAAATCATTCAGTATTTTATTCGCCAGGTGATTTAGAAAATAGCCGAACAATAATTTTAAAAGAAAATAAGGTAGAGAAATTCATCCATCATTGGAAAACTCCTTTGACGGCTTGGTTGAATGTAAACAAGATAGATAATCCTGAAAAATCTGTAAAGTAAGTTAATATTCCAGAATATTACAAATTTAATAATCAAATAAAAAATGGAGAAGACAAGAATATTTAGGAAAAATTATTTTCATAGATAGATACTTTTCTTCAAAAGACCAAAAGAGATTTTAAGCGAATTAAAAAGTAAAGAAAGTTAAAGGTAAGACATCGTTTTCCAATTCGAAATTTTTAATAATGTTACTAGTGACACATTTCAAAAAACAGCTATCACCATCATAATGTGAAAAATAATTTACAAATGACAACTTTTTTGAAAAAGCTAGTAATTTGATGATACAATTTTAACTACTTAAATTTTTTGTATGATTTCTTGTATTCAAAAACTTTCAAGGAAATATAACTTGGCTAAACTATGAAAATATCCTTCGTTGAAGCTTGCAAAGATAATAAAAATACAGCTGTTCTACATTTAAATAAAATTTTTAATTCTAATGAAAAATCTTGCCTGGATTTTGGTTTACTCGAACCAATCGCATATATAGAAAAAAATTCCGTTAATGACAAATTAAAAAAAAAATTACAAAGCAGAATAACATAAAATATTTTTAAAACTAATAATCAAAAACTTATTTTTTTAAATGTTACTAAATTTAGAAACAGAATTTTATTAATTTATGGTCCAAGTGGTTCTGGTAAAACTTACCCACAAAAAACTTTAATATATTATTTTATTTCAATAAAAAAAAAAATTTCATTTATGGCCTGGACAGATATAGCTTTGATTTCATTACCAAAAGGATTGACGAGTTACAGAGCTTTTAGATAACCATGGGATTTAAATTCAAGTGAAAGTGCTTTCTTGGATTAGAATCTGATAAAAAAAAATAACGTTAACTTGATGTTATAATTTAGTTCTAAGCTTCTATGATACCAAAAAAAGCATTAGAAATAGTTAACAACACTCCAAGAGACTTGTGTAATACAAATACACGTTTAAAAATAAGTTAATAACCGTAGGAGGTGATTTTTGTCTAATTATACCTGTAGTTAAACATAATAATAAACCTAGCACAATAGAAAAGACTATAAAAAAGTCAAAAGTTTGCGAACTTTTCTAAATTTTACATTTGAAAACAAATATTGGGTCAAAAGACAAAAAGTATTCTTTAATTTTACTGGATTTTGGTTATGGTAAGATTAACTATTTTAAAATACCTCATTATTAAAAAATATGTTCTAAAATTAGTAGTTAAGTGAATAGTTCTCTCATGAATAATATTATACTAATATCCCGTAGTAAATATACTTATTTTTAGAACAGTAAGATTTTAGAAAACGTGAAAGAAGAACCAATAATTTATTATAGCATAGACTATGCTTATGATAAAAAAGTTTATAAAACAGACGATAATATTTACATAAATTTTCCAGTAGATTTTATAAACAATATCAGAAAAGGACTTCCACCACATAAATCAAATTAAAAAATGTATGCTGTTATTGTAATGAGAAACTTAAGTGTTTTTTAAGGCCTTTGTAATGGTAAAAGGTGAAAAATAACAAAATTATCTATATATACCATAGAAGCAGAAATAATAACAGGTGACAAGAGAAGATGTTCAGTTTTTGTACCAAAAATAACATTAAGTACCATTAGTTTATCATAACCTTCTTTTGTTTTATATACAAAACAGTATCCTTTTGTATTAGCTTTTTCGATGACTATTAACAACTCACAAGGTCAAAGTTTTAATTCTATAAGATTCTATTTCAGAAAACCTTCATTTTCTCATGAACAATTACATGTTGCTCTTTCTAGATGTCAGAATTAAAGTGATATTTTTTTCATTCAAATTTAATCTGAAAATAAATCAGAAGTAAAAAAAATTATTTGGTCTCAAATTCTGCAACAATTGAAAAATATTATATAGTTATCATTTATTAAAATTTTAAAGATCAACCGAATTCAAGATTACTGAGAATGCATTTTAATTGACCATGCACATTGAAAAATATTTAAAAAAATTTTTTATCCATCTACAAATGTTGTATATTTTATAATATTATCCGTAATTTAGGATAAAACTTGCCATTTGTGAATTTGTTTTTGAAAAATAAAAAATACAGAAAAAATACAATAGCTATTTTCAGGTAGTTCCTTGCAAATGCAATAAAAATTGATGGAAAAAATTACAAGAAAAAAAATGAAGAAAACTATAAATTAAAAATTTAATTTGTTACATACATGAGGTCACAAAATGGAGATGAGGTACAAATATAGGTAATTCTGCCATAAGTGAATAAAAATGTCTTGAAGAATCGGTAAAAAAAAGTTAGTTGTAAAAATTATTTGTCATCCCAGTTATACCTCAAATGTTATTCGTAACAAACATTTTAAGCGATTTTATTACAAAGTTTTTCGGTAAAAATATACATGGTATTTTGTATAAGTCAATTTTAGTTAACTTCTGAAAAAAATATGTTTGCTTCTAATGCTTCTAGCTACGTTGTTTCATAATCAAAGTATTCTTACTCAAATTAAATTAAAGCTAGGATTAAACGCTACCGATTGAAAATAAATTTTGTTGCATTTAGGGCCTCCATTTAAAAGTTATAACTATATAAAGGGGACTGATAAAAATCGCCAGCAACAGTATTTTTTTAAATTTTTATTAGAAATTCACTATTAAAAAAAAATCCTTACAATGTTTGATTGGTTGCACCAAATTCAGCATTTTCATTTTTTAACAATAGAATTTCGTTTCAGACATTATTCAAGCTTATTTTGGAACACCTAAAACAGTGTACATTTCTAGTAGTGTTGAAAGTATAATTGATATTTATCGATGTATCTCACGAAAAAAGGCCAACTATACCAAATGCCGAGACACGCGTCTCATTTTTTATCTTAACATTACTGGAAAAGAAGTTTTGTAAAGTTTAGATGCACGAAAGTCATAAAAAAAGACACTTTTGCCATTGGTGGGTATGGAAGTGACGGATATGAAAGTGACATTTTGAGCTTTGAAATACTATTGCAGCTCGTAGACTTAACATAAACAATTTTTTGCTTACAAAACATCTGTCTCAAATAAATAATCTGTCTCGCAGTACAAAAAGAAACATTTTTTTTTATGTATGTGTCAATCAATGAGATTAAAATTTTTGACTGCTTCGACTGGGGCATTTGACATTTCTGTACAAATTGTGGGAAATTTGAAATTTAATAAAAACTTTTGCTTATAGATTAGAAATTAATATTATTATGGCATAAATGTAACGTACGACATCTATACTTGACGAAGTATGTGCAGGGACATGACAGACAAGCTTATTTTTTCTTGAGTATGAGCTTTTGAGTGCAAAATTAAAATTACGACAGGATCTAAAAGTGACATTTTGACTACAATTTTTAGTTACCCTATTAAGAAGTTAACATATGAGTTTAAAAGTTTTTTTCAAAGAAGTTCAACAATTATAATTTAACTTTAAATAACTTGAATATTTAATTTTAGTTTCTTGTAGTTGCATCAATTCTTGACACGAAATTAACTGCTTACTGCCGAATCACCCATATTTATTACACAAGCATTTAAACACAACTAAAAATAAAAAAGTTACATTTCAGATCAGTAGATTAATTTATCTGCAATGATAAGTATAATATTTCTTGGCCTCCATATTAATATGCTTTAGTAATTTTTTGGTTGATCTTTTGAGGCAAACTTCAGTATATATATAAAAACGTTACTGTGTATGAAAACACATGTTGTGTGTATTTTTCATCCCAAAGTTTGCCCGAAACGATCAATCAAAAAATTACCAAACAATATTTATCTGCAATGCGTGCAAACCAAAATTTGTTGTTCCCAAAAAATTAATAGAACATAAAAAGATACATTATCACTTATTATACGCTTGTTATACTTGTAAAATTGTATTCAGTTTAAAACAATACTTTATTAAACATTAAAAGGAACATGAGTAGTTGTTGCAACACTTTGGCCCGTCACAACATACCCCCACCACCTACGTAGGAACTTTCCATAATGAACAAAGACGAGGTATGCGGAGTGGGGGACATGACCCCACTACGGTTAAGTCCCCCTCCCAACTTTAAGCGTGGAGAGAGGGCTCACCCACTTTTGAGTTACTAGAGAGATTAAAAATTCTCCCTCTCGTTTAGTATGGGGATTCTTTTAATAATATTAATAGGTTTATCTAATATATAGGGTCCAAAATATTTTTTTATTTTTTTCATGATATCAAAATAAAATGTAATTTATAAGGATGTAGTGTGAATTTTAGGATTGTAGCAACAAAGGTTTATACGTTTATTAATTTATTTTAGAATTTAAAGTGTCGAAAAGTGCAATTATATGAAATTACACAATACTGTATATAAAATTGGATACACATTCTTTTGTTAAATATTCGTGTTTCATCGTATCTATTGACACGAGTTTTTCATACACACTCTCTAAATCTAAGTCAATCATTTCTCTTCCAATTTTTTTTACAACATTGGGTCTATAAAAATCGATTTGCGCTTCATGCATATTACTACCATTTTCTGAAATATAATCCACAAATTTCTGCACAACAGTAGGCATCAAATCCGAAAAATTACTTAATACACGTAAATTACAATCAATACATTTGACAATAAATTCGCTTAAATGATCCAAGGACACCGTTTTTAGAACTAAACTACGACGATATTGCTTCGCAACAATACCACTCATACCTTGTTTTTGTCCTTCTTCAAGCTCAATAGCCTTGTCGTTAGAACTTACTGTAAGCTTTAGGGACCAGTTGGAGCCATAAATTTCGATGTCCTGCAAGTTGCTGTTGTCCGTGTTAAAATACTTTTCAATGTCTGTAAACGCCGATTTGAATTCGTTCTACTCTGAAATTTTGAAAGGAATCCGTTCGAAATCTGTGCTAATAGACGAGCTACAGGTTCCCAATCGTTGTCAAGTAATTTTTTATATTTCACACCAACCACGACTTTTTTGCCAAATGATTTATTCAACCCATAAAACTTGCAAAAAATCTGCGGAGGTGACTGTTGATACTGCTTTCCGCTTGAGAGATCGATTGCTACCGACGCCCCAATCCTCTTTCTCTGGAACTCCATTTTCCTGTTTGATTGTATTAATGATATGACGATTAGGCAGAGACTAACGACTAATCAAAGTTTTTTATACTAGTTGTAGCTTGAAAGAGACAGTGTGAGAAACATTTGGAGGTGGTGAGTCACATTTCAGCATGAAAAATTGCGTCGACAGCACATTCAGGATAACGTTAATTAAAACAAGTATGATCGGGTATCACGCGCGAATAAAAAAATGCTCCGTATGAAATTTTGTACAAACTACAAACATTTAGAGGAAGGATCGCAGAACGCTGACATCGGTTATTTTTGGAATTGATTATAGTGTAACTGTCACTAGATGTTCAAGAATGCGCGAACTACAAATATATTCATAGATAGAACATTTTACCAGACAACCACTGCTGCCTGACACCGAGTTTCTCAAATTTTTTTTGCTACATCTCAATGACATAAAACGTCTGGCAATTTCGTCATTCTTTTTTAAATCAGCGAAAAAATTGTCGAGAAATTTTTAAAAACCTAAGCCATTACTCATGTAAAACAAAAACATCAAAAAAAACTGACCACATACGTTTAAAGATATGCTTTGTAACTGTTTGACATTCCAACGCAGTTTTTTACAATTTTTACGAAATCGATTAATATGCTGCGATACATAAGGTTGAATACCATAGCTATCGAAATATCAACCATAAGAATATGCATCAACGTATATAGCAACCCAATGCATACCTGGTTTTGTGTGATCATCAGTATTAATGATAAGAGCTGTTGGTTTTTTCCACACCCGTGTGATCTGATCGGCTGGGAACAAATCCGTGGTATGCGTTGTGATTTGCGACAGGATCTGCAGTCTCTGTAGGCTGTCCATTACGTTCGCAGAGCCAAGATTCCAGTTTACGAGCGTTATTTAAGGCACACCAATATTTTTGATGATTTGGTTTTAAAATGTGATGCATACAATACACTACCGATGGCAAATCTTTTAAAGGTGGACAGTCAATCTCGTATTCCAAACTTATAACTTAACAAAGAGCTGATTTAAGTAAATCGTACCACTTTTCGCAGCCCTTAACGTAAATTTTTCTTGAACGTCTTCTCATATCATTCAAAATTTTAAAAATTGATTTTAAAGGTACTTCACCCTCAAAGAAATCAAGTCCATGATGATGTCGGGACAACCAAATATTGTGTCATTGCACCTCCTTACTCAATTTTTGAAAATGACAAGAAGGTGTCACTACCCAATGTATGGAAAAGTCATTGTTTAAGGCAACGATAGCAACTTCTTTCGACAACGTTGCGTCTTCTTTCACCTTGAAATACTGAATGCTGACTACGAGCTTCATTGTGATTTATGGATGGTTGAGCGTACCAACAGAAACCAAACCGAGAGACGATTGTTGTGTCCTAGCAGTAAGTGTAAGTATATGTAGTTAGTGGCGCCATGTAACCGCTAAAGTCAACCATGATTAGTCGTGACGCATCGATTTCGAGAATATTCTCGTACTCGGTGTACACTTTACGATTAACAGTCGAAATTAAAGCGTTAACAAATCGAACGTCTAATCAAACACTTTTGTGTTTAATTAGGTTCCAATAAGAACATTCATTGGCAGATGAATTCGGTGTTAAATCGAAAGCAAACGGACAGTAACCGTTGGGATAAGATTCGCGATCAATGTGGTTTTCTTCATTGAGAAAGTCAACGCCCGAGCCCGAAAACAAGGTATGATAAGAATCTACATATAAGCTATTCGTTTTAAAGCCTGGCTGTAAGGGTTTAGAAGGAATTTGAACACCGTCAACGTACAAACAAAGAAAATTTCTATTAAAATAATGAAAATTAAACGGCTGCCTTTAATGCAAACAACTTTAATGAAATAAAAGGCCATGTACAATTTGAAAGTACAAAAATAAATTTTTTATGTATCACAAAATATGGTAAAATCTAATAATAAAGAAGCAATCTGCAGCCAAATTTATGTTTCCTATATTGATAGTGCTATAAAAAAGAGATTAGACAAAAATCCGAATTTGATTGAAAAACATCTAAAAACTATGACCGAAATTTCTAGCAAAAATACTTATGCCAAAAATTACAAACATTTATATAAACTTTGTAACATAAACAAATTTTTGAATTATAAATTATACTTAATGAAAATGTTTAATTTATTACAAAACTGGTTCAATAAACCAATTACTTCTGAATGTTGAGCCACTATCGTATCAAAATTATTTACACGCATACATTATGATAGAAAATGACCGCATGAATATTCTTTAGAAATAATCAAAAGCATATAAAAATAGAGTGTTACCAAAAAATTTTAGATCATATTTATGACGATGCATGAAATATTTAAGAGAATTTTAAAAATATACGGAAAATAGGAAATCTTTTTATTTTAATAGCAGCTTACGTAGGCCGTCCTTGGTATATGCAACAACACAATTAAAATGCAATGGCTGTAATGCGAAAATGTGGCAAACCAGATTTATTTATAACAGTTACTTGTTATATAAAATGGCTAAAGATAAAGATTGTTTTATAAAATTTTCTGAAAGGTACAACTCCAAACGATGTAGCAACCATTACTGATATATTATTTTATTAAAAATTATAATTGATTTTAAAAGACATGAATGAAAGAAATCTTGGTAACACAATTGCATGTATTTATACAATAGAATTTCAAAAAGAGGTTTGCCACATGTTCACAGTAACGCTTCATTTGAACAACAAATTTCATACTCCTGAAAATCTAGATCAATACATTTCTGCTAAAACCAACGCATGAAAAAATTTTGAAAAAATTTGTGTTTAAACATATGCTACATGGTTCTCACACCGCAAAAAGTCCTTCTTTAAAAAAAAAATGAGATGCTTGTAAAAAAAGCTTCTCAAATCTTTCAGTAATAATAGTCCATTAACGGTTAATGGTTATCTATATTACAAAAGACAAAATACTAGTTCAGATAAAACATTTAACAAAATTAAAAATTGCAAAACGAAAATTCTAGTTGACAATTCTATGTTAGTTCTATACAACAGATATTTGCAAAGAAAATTTCAATGTCACATGAACATTGAATACTGTGCTTTAATTAATAGTATAAAATATATTTATGATTATATACATAAAAGCAGTGATGAAGCATACGTAAAAATAAAAAAAAATTGATTAATACGATAACGATTAATATAATAAAACTTTTGATTAAATTACACAATTCGTTAACGGTGGATATTTAAGGCCAATGGAAGCAGCTTAAATACGATTAGTAGTTCACACTGAAAAGCAACAAAAAAAAAATTTGTGAACGATGTTGACCAAGGAGTTTTAAACAGAAAAACAGCACTCACTGCTTGGTATGATTTGAATGAGATAGATGAATTTACAAAAACTGTTAAGCTTGTTAACATTTCACAGTTTGACATTTTTAATCATGAAACTCAATTATGGAAAGAAAGTAAAAAAAATAAAACAAACATTGCTATCGAAAGACTAAATATTGTATATTTAAAAGATCAAAAACGTTTTTTTTTAATTTATTTAAAATCGTGTTGGAGGTGCAACATCGTTCGAAGATTCGCAGGATTTTGAAGAAGTTCTGTGTTATAACTATGAAAATACATCAAGCAACATGGGATTAATTAAACGCAACTTCCAAACTCTCCAAATTTTTAATAAAACCTGCAAAATTATGTTACCCTTCCAATTAAGAGATTCTTTTAAGTAGTTCCTTTCATCACAAAATATTCAAGGTAACAATATATGAAAATGGTTTCGAAAAGTTTTCACTGAAGACTTTTCTGAAAACAAGGTTAACTTAGCTCTTTTGGAATTGAATAATATCACTTCTTCCAAAGATAATTCTAACTAAGATCTTAGCTTACCAGAACCTGAAATAGTCAAAATGACTATAGAGACATCTCTTAAGCTACAATTAGCCAGGTTATCCTTGAATGCCATGTGACACCAGGTCGCTTAAAGAAATATTGTATAAATGTCACCAATGCGATTGGTGATTGGCGACATATTTTTCCAACGCGATGGGTAACCGTAAAGCCAAGCTTAGATGATCTCCAAATCAGACCAGCAATATAAGCTTGAAGAAACTTTTTTGATGCTTTTATCAAGGAATTTGATAAGTTTTGTGAGAAGGTGAGCTGCGTAAAACTCCAGACGTGATATTCTTAGAGTTTTGAGGGACGTGATTTGGGACTTGGCTGATATAAGATTCGAATGGAAGGAGGGCTCGTTGCACACAACGGCATAATTAGCAGTTTCGTAGCCTTTTCAGAAGCATTGCAAGATCCATGTAACTTTCACTCAGATGAAGAGTCTACTTGAAGCCATCGTGAGGCGCGCAGTGGGCTAACTATCAGAAGTTCTAGCTTGAACTCTTACCAGAGCAGCGTGATAGACATCGATAGTGATTTGTTTCAGCTTAGGCCACTAAGCTATTTAGACTCTGCAGCATAATCTTTGCCCTCATGGCAAACGAAGCTAGTAACCCAAGATGATTGTAGAGCCTAGCCACACTTGAAAGTGCATGACGCTTGGTGATAGGGTTCTCGTTATCCCAAGCTGTGACTTTAAACTGTGTGTGCTTCAGCTACCACGTCACTGTATACCTATATCTTGGGCAAGTCATCAGCAGCTACCGAGTCCTATAATAATGTATACATTTGCTATACATATGTTTTTTTGACACATTATTTCATGTGTGTTCTTGGTGCCACGGACTACGAGCCAAGAGGAGGGAAAAGGACCAATGCAATGAGAAAAGTTGAATCTGTGTGAAGTATGGTTGAGCAAGTGTATGCGAGTGAAAAAGAGAAGAAAAAATAAGATCTAAGGTAAGCGTCTTTTTATTCTGAAATGAGGTGGTTGTCGATGATGTACGGCTTTAGACGTGATCGCGAGCGAGTCTGGAGTAGAGAAAGAGTTACGACGATTGGGTGAGGATAGTGCTAACACATACAGGCCGCTGACGGGGTCTAGGGTACAGACCGTGACGACGACGATATACACGACAATGTACACGACGCCTATCATAACGTCACTATTAGGGAGGGAGAACAGGCCGAAATTAGGAAAGGATCGGATGTGAACGATCATGATCGATCCCAGCCTGCAAAGGTTTCTGATGTCAGGTCTCCAAAGAAAACAAACTTTCAGTGCAACTACCTACACTCTTGGTGGGTGCTTTCCCGCTTCACAAGGCTTATCCCAGCAGGTGTGGGGGTCTCTTGCGAAAAATTTTTCTAGGTCAATACCAGAAAATAGGGCACTTTGGGGGCTCCACAGGGACATCAGAGGGTCAATCAGGCAGAGGCTAGGCATAATCAGGGTATGATTGGGGGCGATAAAGGGACCGGAGAATCAAATCCGGCAACCCTGACAGATAAATGGGTGCCCATTGAGGAGAATAGGAGAACCCCAAAAATTAAAATAATCGCTCAAGGGTCAATTTTGAAGAAGTTTTAGCGGAATTTTTCTTTACCTAATAAAATTAATTGAAGTGAATATCTTACCTCCATACAGGAAGTAAACGTGGCTGATTCGAATATTTAGAGGAGAATGGTAACGATAGCGACGGGAGGGCCAGCAAACAGAGCCAATCAGCAGAAGAAGAGTACAGGTTAGAGTGCGCGAGAATAAAAAGAGAGTTGGAAGAAAGATATAGAGCAGAAGATTGGAGAATATGTTCTTCGGGTAAACAGTAATACATTCGGACGAACGAGAGTTAGGGTAGAAACCGATGAGCAAAGAGTTGGATACTGAAGAAACTAAGTTCAGAGGATTTCTGCTCACCCAAAGGAGGCTAGCGTGTAGGAAACCGAAGAGGGGAGCCAACGACTTAAAGGCGGTAAGGAGTCTGGTCGATAACACCGATCAAAATGGCTCGGGAGAGGATTGGTGTAGCTTGAGAAAGCCACCCTCTCCATCTAAGGACAGGATGGTACTGCTTAAGAAACACCAGGAGCCAAGCCAACAGAGCAGGCGTTCAGAAATGGCCTCCAGCGGTAACCTTCCCTTTGGAAGGAATGGACACCCAGACCACTGAGAGGCAAGATCTGGACCAGAACTGCAGCCCTACCAGAGGAGACAAATAAGCTCCCCCAATGAGAGGTATGAGGATCGGCGCGAATCCAGAGGAAATAAGTGGCGTACGGAAGATCGGGGACAGTGCAGGCCAAGCCTTAGGGCCGAGGAGATCCTGAGCGAGCAGAGTAGCCCTACGGAAGACTATAGGATTAATGGTCCCCGGTTTCAGGCCGTCAAACTTCTGAAAGGTTAGGGAATAAAGTTTTCGGCTGAAAATAGAGGTGAGGATGCTAAAGAGTTTCTGGAGCAATTAGAGGACTATCGAGGAAGCGTGGAATTCAGTGACCAAGAACTTTTGAGCGCATTGCCTTGCGTGTTATCTAAGGGAGCGAGCCACTGGCTCCGTACAATCAAAGGAGAGTTAAGAGGTTGGGAAAAGTTCAGGGTGTCTTTCAGGAGACAATATATTGGAGAATACGATGAGGAGGATCTCTGGAATGATTTGTGCCGGCACACACAAGCCAAGACCGAGGAAATCGCGGTGTATTTGGCAGAAAGAGTTGGACAGCCACTATGTTTCACATCCACCAACGGATAAAATGCACGTACTAGAGGCAGGAGTTTCTGGAGTTCCAGTGGTCAATGTCATGATCGTGGCCATGGCGGATGTGAGTTATAAAGAGGAGTCAAAAGAAGAAAGTCCATCTGACAACAAGGAGGGAAATAAGGGAAAGAGTTTGAGTTTGAGTTTATTTATTAGTATGGCTAAGGATTCACAGAGCAGGGCTCAGTGTTTCTATGTAGCATTAACAGTTTACAAGTTATATTAAAAATTACAATACGCATAACTGTAACAGGGCTACACTTTGCGTGCCCTGTATTGATCGAAAATATAATACAATATAAAATAAAGAAAATAGAGGAGAAGTAAGAGAGAAAAAAATAAAGAACATAGTAATTGTTAAGGACTAGATCGTTTGCAGTCGAGCCTACAACTATTCGCAGTTTCGCAACTTATTTATATATTGGACATATAGTGCCTGCCTGAAACACGGCCGCCAGTACTTCTCACGCAAATACAAGGGCAAGTTATTACATAATTTTACACTGCCGTAGTAGAAAACACCTCGTAGGTAGTCAAGTTTACAAGTTGGTATCAAGAGATCGAGATTGTAGGCATGCCTAGAATCAGGCTTATCGCAAGATCTAAATTGAAACTTAGCGCCAAGGCAGCCAGGTTCTCCAGATCTCAAAATAGATGCAAGGAAAGAAAGAGTCAGATACTCGATCCTATGTGGGTAAGGTAACATTAAGTCTTACATAGTCAGGTGTAATATGGTCGCTCTTACATATGCCAGTTACGAAGCGTATCGCAGCGTTCTTGCTTCTACTAAGCTTTGTTTTGAGCTCGTTGGTGAGGGAGAAGAATAAGCCAGGACAGTAATCAAAGTATGGCAGAATCAAGGATCAAACCAACTTAAGTCTGCAGTCAAACAACACAGATCCATAACAGATAAACCCGTAAGCTTATTTATGTAGTATCTGGAGCCAAGCCGAATAGCGCCCATTTTTTCCCTATTTATCAGAAGACTATTTGACACCGCCCAGGCCAAGACCATATCCAGGTCCTCATTCATGCGGCGAACCACCTCAAATATATCGTTAATAGAGCCATAAAAATACACGCAGAAATCGTCAGCATATAGATGATGAAAAGCAAGAAAGGCAGTGGACCCAGTACTGGGCCCTGCGGCACTCCCGAGTGTCTATCTAGCTGCTCAGAACGCTCATTCAAAGAAGAGATTACGATCTGGGATCTGTTGGAGAAGTACGAACGAAGACACTTACAGACCGATTCTAAAAAGCTGAACAACAAAATTGGAACGACGTACATAATGCAGTCCTTAAGAAGACAAGTGGAATACTGTCAAACCCAACCGCATTAAAGCGGCCCTTTTTAATAGCAGTACGTACAACAAGGGCTTCGACTGGCTTACAGAAAAACTTCTCATCAGTGTTCATAACAGAAAATGGCATGCTACTATCAAGCGGAACATTAATTGGATAACCAATGAATATACGATTGAGCGAACTCAGATCAGTTGGCAGGGATTCGCAGCGATCCGCCTTATAAAATAGACCAGTTTCACTGACACAAGTCCAGAAGTCCCGGGGGGATTTATATTTTAAAACTTTTGACGATTGTGATCGGCAATAGCATTGAAAATGGGAAGTCGAGCACGGTTGTGAAGTCTATTGCGAAGTTTCCGATTACTTTTCTTGCGAGTGCGTGAAAAAGTTTGGCAAGCAGCATTCTTTGCTTTGATAAACTTACGTAGCTCAGCAGTTAGCAAGGGAATGGGTCGACTGGTGCAAACAGTAAATGTGCGCTCTGGAGCGTGACTGTCGTACAAGTGGAGAAGGTCAGTTGTATAAAGTGCCAGTCGAAGTGTTGGGAGTAAAATGCCACATGCGAGTCATCTAAGAGACAAAAGTAATCGATCGTTGAAAAGGGGTTGCCGTCATGGTGTGTGTCTTTGAACGGTAAACGCTCAAGGTTGCAAGCCTGTAGAGAGTCAGCAAGTATATAACGCGGTGATAGGTTGGAGCACCAGTCTTTGTTGAAGTTGCCGAGAAGAAAAATGTTATCATACGCGCCATAACAATTGAGCAATGTTTCCTCGACCATCTCGTTCCAATAACCAACTTTTGGTGGATTGTAAACAACCACACAAAGAAACTTATTAGATCTGAGGATAGGATAACCAGATTTTCTTTGATTTTTTTTGTAGAGGCAGACAAGAGTTGGCAAGCCCGAGCAAGTTCACGGTATGCACCAGGTATTGTCCCCTCCAAATCGGAAGGTGACGAAGGCGTCGAAGAGACCCACTAGGGGGTGGAACGCATTCATGACTTGCCATCTACGACCAAAGAACGGGTATTGGATGGCACCTTCCGGAAATCGTCCTCGTCATCTTAGAGGTAGATGCTATTAGATCAGGGAAGGTGAAGCTAGATAAGACAGACAGAAGAGTAGGACGCGAGGAAGCGGTAGATCAGAGTGGTAGACGGAGGAAGTCAAGGAGCAAAAAGAGGATAAAAAAGAAAGAAAAAGAGAAAATCAAGAGCGATAGAGAAAATCAAGAGAGAAAGAGAAGATCAAGAGAGAAAGAGAAGATCAAGAGGACAGTAGGACATTACCGAAGTCAGAGTGAGTTGAGTACAGGGAGCCATCAGAAAAAAGACCCCAGGTAAGTGTCTTTTTATTTAAAAATAATGTGATGGTCGATAATGTACGGCTTTAGACGTTCGAGGGAGGTTCTAGCCTAGAAAGGAGGTTTGTGACGCGGTAGCTAAAGCTACCACGTTACTATATACCTATACTTTGGGTAAGTCATCGGTGGCTGTCGAGTCTTATAATAATGTATATGTTTGCTATATATATGTATTTTTGACACATTATTTAATGTGTATTCTTGGTGCCGCGGACTGCGAGCCAAGAGAAGGAAGAAGGATCAAGGCTCGCAACGCGTCAGAAGAAGATCGAGGAATAAGTCGTCACGTCGAAAACCGAATTTTTGAAACCTCTAACGATTTACTGGTTTTTAGGAGCGTTAGAGGCGGTAAGATGCAAAGAGAGGGGCGCGCGCATCCATGCAGACTTACTCTATAGAACAATTAGTATTGTACGAAGCATCATAGAGAGCAAAGCGTAGAGATCAGAGTCGTGAGTAAACGGGAAAGTGACAGGTTTAAGGGATTGAGAGAGAGAGAGAGAGAAAGAGACTAGAACCAAAAGGTCAGACTTGGGAAAAGAGACGAGAAGGGAGCAGCCACCAAGTGACCTGTCGAGCGTGCAGCTACCGTGCAGCCTGTCTAGCGTGACGACCAGGGGAGTTCCAGGTAATATCAGGTGGCCGTTAGGATAGTAAAAAGGTAGATGTACTGTACGCTGGGTGGTACACCAAGACATAGCGTGGGGGACGATCCGTATGTATGGGAGTGAATGTGTGTGGGGTTATTGAAGGATAAAGTAATTTAATTGAGTACGAGGTGTGGCTAAAGTTGCATGTGAAAGTGTGTGTATGACATAGGTACCAGCTGCTGTCCGCCAGCCCAAGGCAGAGTTCGATGGAGAGAACGACCGGGAGGTGTCCGTACGAAGACGTTGACTGCGATATCAGTCTGCCAATAAATAATATATAGAGAGAGAGAAAGTGTAAAATTTGAGAGTGTGTGGAGAAAACTAAATAGCGCGGGTGCGCTGTAAAGGTTATAAAGGTGATAGTGTTTATTCATAGATAGTGTTCCCCCCTTTCGCCTTTTCAATTTTTCTCAGGAGTATTCGGCATTCCCGAGCTGGACATCTGTAGCAGACCTTCGGAGGAGAGGTATCCAGTGGATAGGGACAAGGTAAGCAAAGTAAGAGAAAAGATTTTTTAAGAAGATGCGGGACGGCTGTTTATTGGCTGAGTAGTCCTCGTTACATCTGAAAGGTGTTCAATGCAGGGATCCAAATCATACTTAAAGCTGATGCAAGTGCATTCACAGGTGCAGCAAGCTCAGCGGATGGGAGGGTCTTGGGACTGTATTGGCTCAGCAGCATGTACGAGTTGATGTCTATGTGTCTAATTTCATGGCAGCTGACAAAAATACACTCTTGAGCTCCTTAGCTATTATCAGAGAAATATTCTCTCTGCACGGCAAGTTAAAGCATGCAAGCGTTTGCAAGAAATAAAGTTGAAACATAACTATAAGTGACAGTGTTTAGCCGATATAAGGTTGGTAAGATGTTTGGGAACTCATGCCACATAACTTCGTGCCAATCCCGGTCGTGGCAATCCACCAGACGTTAATAAAATATTTCTACTGTGTCATGTAAAAACGTCCAACGTTCAAATCTCCATCTCATTAGGATGCTGCGAATATCCTTAAGGCTTGTAAGACCTAGGAGTATGAAGCTATAAAGCGAGAAACCGTGTTGATCCTTGATTGATGCATTGAAAACTGTACCTATTTTTGTAGAAATAGTCACGAACTATTGGATGAAGTGGAATGTAGGCTACCTGCCCTAGTTCAGGTAGGCCGATGGGGACGGGTGACATGTGGCTTAGACTCTCATAATCTTTTATGAACGCATTGAAAGTCTGTTGTAGGTCAGGGTTACCTGCCAACCATGCTCCTCAAGGAACCCAGGACTTCTCATCGAGTATCTCAAAAAGGCAGCGTATTGTAAAACGAAAGACAAACAACAAAAGGGCCTGAACCATCTCGTTGCACGTTTTTACGGAAACGTGTAACACATTTTTTGTCATCTAGCGTTTGATAATCAGCGTTGAAAGGCTCTTTAACCTCCCAGTATTTCCGTAATGTGACAGACAATCGTTGATCAAGGGAAGTAAATCACTCAGTGGAGTTTACCTCAGCGTTGGTAGGCTTCGAGCCAAGAGGAATCCAACAAAATACCATGCAGATTGCTAAAGCAGAAACAGATGGTCCTGAGATTAGGCCAGGATACAGAGCAGCAGCAAAGACTTCAGAACCCAGCAGGCAATCAGTGAAACTTAGGGTGCTGCAGAAAGAATCGGCTACATTCAAGTCTCTGAGGTGGTTCCAGCTGCGGTTGACAGTGCAAAAAAAATCTTTGATGGGGGCTTGGCCATCACTAGAGCCTTAATCTGAAAATAAGAACTATTAGTAGATGGAGAGTTAGAAGAGAGAGAGAGAGATAGAAAGAGAGAGAGAGTAACTTAATTCTTGGCTAATCAGGTTAAGTTGCCAGACTGTTGACTACTATGTAGATTCGGGTGACTGTACTCCTAGACCAAGTACATTGACAACATGGTCAGACAGAAATAAGACTCTTCAAATCATTAGTCCAAAAATTCTCTGGCTTGATAAGTTGTACCAGTACGATGTCAGCAATTCGATATCAGTGAACAACAGGTTAATGCTGCTAGTGAAAGTAGTGAGCGCAGCTATGTGCTTTGTGGAATCCAAGGAAGTCTGATACTTATCTTTAGTCTGGGTTAATCTTGGGCTTCCTAATTTTGAAGAAACAGACTGTTATGTTTGATCTATATGCAAGGTAGTGTGATACTGACACTGATATGTGTGACACGAATATCTAGAGCGGTACTCACTTACAAGGTGAAACGATTCCAGGCAGTTAAAGCAGAGTCTGCAGCTTCAAACAAAGGCTCGTCGCTCCAGCACTAATTTTTTCGTAAGTTGTTTACAAGAACAAGTGTAATATACCTCTAAGCAAAGGAGACACTTTACTTTGATACCCTTGGCCAACTGCTGCGTAGGTGTAAGCTGCTATGATATCGAAAAAAGAGCGAATGTAGACTGCTTTCCAGAAGATTTGACCTTGTCTTTTGCTTTGCTGCCCTTAGTTTACAAAGTAGCACCAATTTCCTTTACAATGCTATCTAGAGTGCCGATCCTGGACTCGAGAAGCAACTGAAGAGCTTGGTATGTGGCAAAGAGGATTTTTTTTGACTCATATTCCTTGGTCCGTTCGAGTTAAGTATATGGTGACAGCTTGCCGATGATAAAATACAAAAAATCTAAGTCTTCCATAAAAGTGAGGAGGATTTTGCTGAGCACCTCGTCCTCAAGGTAAAGTTGATTTTGTAAGTCGTTTGCTGACAAGCAAAGCTCCATATCATTGCTTCCAAAATTGTCTCAATAACCTTGAAGCAACTTTATCCTGTTTTTTAAATCAAAACTAAGAGCTGTCAATCGCCTTGGATTTCCTCGTATTGACGATAAATTTCTTTATGTAGATTGACAGGGTTTTTTAACGAGCAAGAAGTACCTGGCACACTTCAATCCCAGCAACAGAGCTGTCACCGTTTCCAGGCATGATGATACGTGAGAAATAATTCTTTCAAGGTGATTGCCTTGAGACAATGTCCACTAGCAACTGGTAAGGTAATTGGCACGTGAGCCTGTCTACTGAAGCTGTAGTGCTGAGCACTCATGCATCAGTACGAGAGTTCACATGTCTGTCTGTAAAGTGGGTCCAAAGTGTCATCTGTGGACGGGTATTATGATGTATAACCTTAGTACTAAGCGTACCTTACAATTAAAAATGCCTACACGCAGAGGAAAAAATGGCATCATCGCATGAAAGTGTCAATGCGATAAGCCTGTGCGGTACGCCATGCGCTTTTACTGTAGCTGCTACGAGATAAGCGCAGGCTGATATGTAGCTATGGCGTCGCAAGTATCTATGCCGTAATGTCATCATGAGACATCAGCCTAGAACCAGAAATTGATGGTTTTAAAGCAGAGAGTCGACACCTTTATTGCATTGACTATAGCTATGGGCAGAACGGAAAGCGGCGATGGAGTTTTGTCCGTTGCCGTCTTGTGTTTGGGTCTCCCACTTTTTGTTTTTATACTATATACTGTCTCGTTACCTTTGCAGCTTATAAATACATATATAAATGCATGTTTTAATGAGTGTGTATACATACAGTGCAGCTGATATGATAATCTTGATACTTTTCACGCTTAATTCATTAAAATTTTAGCTGTGCTCTGCAGCTTTGCCATACTTGTGTCAAAATTAGATCTATATATAAATGGTGCTCACAATTAATGTATTTCCTAAATATCACAAGACTATTAGCTATAGTGTTTATATACACACTCAGTTAACCATGTATGTGTATAGGTATTTATAAGCTGCGTAGGCAACGAGTGTGTGCATGCTGCAGAGAGAGCATATAGTGTAAAAACAAAAAGTGGGAGAAGCAAACGCAAGACGGCTATGGACAAAACTCCATCGCTGCTTTGCGTTTTGCCCATAGCTATAGTCAATGCATTAAAGGTGTCGACTCTCTGCTTTAAAACCATTAAATTCTGGCACTTGGCTGATGTCTCATAATGACATTACCGCATAGACACTGGCGACGCCATAGCTACAGTAAAAGCTCATGGCGTGCTGCACAGACTCATCGCATTGACACTCTCATGCGATGATGCCATTTTTTTCCTCTGCGTGTACCTCTACGATTTTCGTTGACAGGTACGTGTACGTCTGTAATCTCAAGAGGCATGACCGAGGCATTGTAGCTCATAAACACTGTACATTAGGTGAAAATTTAGTAGCGAAGACACAATAACAGCATAAGATGCGGGCATGTATGATAAGGCAGCAAGACGTAGTGGCAGTAGTGGTGCATATGTTAGTGTGCGTACGTGTGAGCAGTAACACTACATCAACAACGAAAGAGTATATGTATGTGTGCGTATAAACGATGAAACACAGCAGCAACAACGATCAGTACTTCAAGCAACGACAATGTTAACTTGTGTACCCAACATGGCACACTCAACTCACCATCTCTTTTGTGTATCTTTCATATTCCTTAAGATGGCTGCCGTACTAATGAGCTTCGTGGCTGCCTTCTATTTAGCTCCGTAGGCAGTGCATCTGTCGTCTTCTAGACTGGTTGAATCTGGCTCAAAGGACTAAAAAATGTGCATTCCTCTTGCACAGTGTTCTACCGTGGGTGATGAAAGGATACAAGCTAGGGCTGAGCACGCTAGGTTCAGGCAGATGAAACGGTAGGGCAAAGATATGTTCGAGAGGGATACAGTCACTGACAGTTTCATAATTTTTATCAAATTTTATTGTAATACTAACTTTTCCTGCCATAACTCTAATGAAAGAAAAGACCACGCTAGAGGGGGCACGTCTCGACGCTCACACTATTCAACTTTTGAACTTGGAGAAGGAGAGGGAGCAGTGAAGTAGCTCACGCAACTAGCAAGCAGTGGCAAGGAGCTACCCAGTGGCATTGTATTGAGTCAGCTCTACTGCGTAGTCGATAGCGCAACAACGTTATTACGATATCGAGGAGCCATTGGCCTCAAATACGGAGCGGTCGTAGTAGTTAGCAACAGTGAACGAGAAGAAATACATGTTTTGGACAAAAATTAATGCAAATCCAAAATTAAAGATAAAGTTCTAGTTACTTATTTAATAGTTGTACAATAAAAAAGACTTTTTTGTTTTTAAGAAATATGAATATCACATAAATGTTAAATATTGTGCGTCCATAGGAATCCATAATGGAATATATGACCACGTCTGTGAACGTGGAGTCAATATTTTTATCACGATTTACCATGCCTGTAATAAATTAACACTATGAAGCTGCCATACGGGATTAGCCATCATCAATTTTTAAACTTGAACTGTATATTCATATCTAGCAACTTCAAAAACCTCTGAGTAACTATTTTTACTAAGATTAACCGTGCCTATAACGAGATATTGAATAAATGGTATAAGGCGTCCATATTAGATTGTCCATTCTAAGTTCCAAGACTTAATCCTGATCGACTATTTTATCATTTTTTCTCATGTCTCCTAGCTCGTGCCACTATCATTAATATTGTTATACACGCAACTAATAACTGGGATACTACAGCTACCATTTTTGATTGACCATGCTAATTTTTTTAAATCGCTAAATCATATTTTATAGTATTGGGTAAACCATGGGGGTTCTGGCACCCCCTACTCCCTCGTGTGGTTTTAGTAAAGGGAAAGGCTGGTCAGATGGTGGGTGGTCATATCGTGGGGAAAGAGGTTTGAGCTGTAGCACGATACGGTTGCAGGTGGGGGAGAGGCAGTAGGTGGGGCAGGATTGGGCCAGTTGGTGATGAGGAAGATTTAGCTATCAGGTGGTGGGTGGTAAGGACAACTTAGATGATAACGTCAGGAGGGCCCTGTGATTTTAATGATGATAGCTATTATGTTGGATTGTACCGATGACTGCCTTCGATTCTATCTGCGAATCAAGCTCTGGTATCAGAATGGCTTGAGGGGTGAAGGCTATTTATTACTAACAAGCTTAGCATACAGCAAGAGGAAGACGATCAAGCATAAACAAGTATTTCTTACCAGTGCATATTTTTTCTTCCATTCCTTATTTAGGCAAATTGACAGGTCGACATGCTTACCCCACTCCACTCAGTTGCCGCAGCAGCGGAACGTGTATATACATAAATGGAGCCTTTCACGAAAACTGCGATATTTTTACGCCCTCATTGAGACTTTTTAAATTGAAAGTTTAGAATTTCTTAATTATTTTTTCCAAGTTAAGTAAGATCCAAAATAGTTGGTAAGTTCTGGGCGCAACTCTACAACCATTTATTAAAAACTTATGTTAATTTAAATGCATTTTTTTCCATTTAAAAAGAGCGTTACAATAATGACATACTTGTCATTACCGTAATGATACTTTTTTTGCAATAGCCAAGATTTGCAAGCCCCAAGATATACTTTTTCAACGAAATTTCGTTCATCGCATCTGCACCCTATACGCCTTCGTAAACCATAGTCATCTAATCGATGATTTCGAATCCCTCGGAGTTTAGGGGTGCTACGGTAATAACCACTTATTTTACCGGGAAAAATGCTATGTACTCGCAACGATACTTCAAATAGCCACATTAAAATTTGGTGCTGCAAAAAAATTGACAGTGTTCTTGTACACTCTGCAATACAAAACAAAGAATTTCAAGTGTCCAACAATTAATCCTACGGTACAGTTCTACACTATCAGATGAGGTGCTCAACACCTCAAACTTTTAGATAGTACATCTTTCTAAAATGATAAAACTAACATCTTGGCACTAGAAGCCGCAAAAAATAAATTTTTTATATGCTTCATAAATTTAAATGCTTAAATATTTCATTTTTTTTTTTTAAGTATATCATACTCATTATTCTTTGGATGAGAGAAAATATTTTTTGAATTATAATTTCCCTTGACTTTTGGTTGGGATACGTTAACGTGCTTTTATATAAAAAGTGTTTGTCTATTTTCATCCTCCTCCTTAGTGAAGCTCTCGCATTTGAGTTTGCTAAAGTAAGGACCCATGTTTTTTTATGTTGACTGCTCAATCGTCACAGGACAATTTAAGTTATATGCAAATTTTGATTGGCTTATAAGAAAGCCCTTATATCTTTGTATGACGCTGCATTAAGTGCATTAATATTTTTTATCTTACATTTTATACTTTCTTTTTTCTTCTCTGCCTACACATGGTCATCGTTGTTGGCATCAAAATTATTATCAGTTTTAGAGTAACAGTCAGTGTTAGCAATAGTAGGTCCATCAACGATGTCTTAAATATCCCATACTGAGAATAAGACATAACGGCATCACATACTGTGCTAAATGGTAATCACAGCACACTCTATGGTAAATTCCAAATAGGTGGCTATATTGTCTTCATAAACGTTAATTCAGTGTGCATTTTTTGCTACAGCGCACAAGTGCTGCTGTAATTTTCTAATGGAATGATTACCGTAAAACAGCAAAGCCTATGTACTTTCTTCGACTGATGATTGTTGTTATGGCACACATCCATGACGATTAATTACGGCACACATCCATTAAGATAGAAAAAATGTACGGTGACGCACAGTCTAATAACTGATCACTGGTGTCACAAGAGACATAACAGCCACTTTTTTTGATAACAAACTGTCCAGGAGCATCCAGAAAACCTTAATCTTTATGACATAATCCATGTGTGCATCCATTTGTTATTTTGTATCTTAAAAATGTCGTACTAACTATTACTCAAACGCATATCCATCACCTTTGATGCTGCGTGATAAACTAAGCAGCACTCTCGCTAAAGTTCGTTTATATACGCCCTACACTCTACCAGTACGTGAGTGAGTCTTATCAGAATAAATCATTCATTCTTAATATCTTAATCTTAAGCTGGTTTTGATCAAAAAGCTAGACAAATAATAACAATTATAAAACTAAATACATTTATGTATGACATAATTTTTAAAATATAGTTTCATTAATTTTTTTACTAAACATCTTTTTCATAATCAACGACATCTTCCTATTCCATTTATTAGTAAATTTTTTTGATACATTTAACATTATGGGTGGCACTCTGGATTTTTAACCATATTGTTAACTTGAAAATTAAACCTTTTGAACAAATTTGTTTTCAAGTTCTTAAGTTACATAAATCTTATTATCATCGAAATTTTTTCGAAGAACATTACCAATTGATGTGTTGTTAATATCACCTGATTGCTAATCTAATTTATAATAAAATAGCTCAAACCATAAATCTTAACGTTTGTATTTATCATTTAGTTTACACCCAAACAATGGTGGCTTAAAGAGAAATGCTTGAAGCTCATTGTCTCCATGAAGTAGAAAAATCGAGAGCTATTTCAGCACATAATCGTTGCCAGGCTTCTTAAAGCTCTGCATATCCACCACGTACTTCATCATAATAAAGACTGACTTTACTGCTGGTATTTTTTTTAAATTTCATATACGTGCTTAAATAAGTTTCCTCACATCACCACTGATATGATTGTACTCTACGATGCAATCGTGTAGAATAAGAACGCAAGCAGATACATTTTCGGGAAATTTTCTCGTACTCTAAACTCTTAACGTCCGTCTGCTGGCATAATTTTTAAGGTTTTATTATGTTAAGGGCAGTCGATTACAGTGATAGGCATAAGTGTAAAAAAATCTTTTTATTTAACATAGGTTCTGGTTCTTTTCCTTGAAAATTCTTATACATGTCGTATAACATTAAACACTGATTTCTATTAAAAGTAACCTTATTTCTATTAATATGAAAACAAGGATTTCTATGAGAATAGTAGGTAGAATAAGTTTGAAAAAAGCTTTACATTGCTAATGTCACAATGATTGAAGAGATCAGCATTAGAAGCAGGCTCATTTTTTGCTTTTTTGAAAAGCCCAAAATGACGAAACAAGCCTTTTCCGATTGATTAGAAGTTTTGACGGTCCACACATGCCTAGAATTTTTGGCAAAAGAGGATACTTATACCACTCTCAATTGCGAGAACTCATAAAAATAGGCTTATCTTTTGCAAAACCATCGAGCAAACGAGCTTTTCGTCTGTCTAATACAGTTATTTAAGGCAGAAACCACTTTATCTAAGTCAACGTAAGCTTATACATTTTAAAATTGTTATTGTTAGCTACTTGTATAACGGCACTAACATTATCTCTTGATCTTCTTAAAATAAACTCATGTTTTCCATTAACCACAATTTTGTGATAATCCTCAGCGAAACCCAATTTCACCAAACATTATAGTCGAAGGTATTGACACTTCAAAATGAGATCAATCATAAGTTATAAATTTGTTCTATTCAACTTCAATCCAACCAGCATTTTTAAGCATTTAACTTTGGTTTGCGGCAGCAAAAGAAGTCACAAGTTGTTTAACATGAAGAGCTCTCACTATCAGTTCTCAGTTTAAAAAAACAGCACATTTTGACGTATTAATGCTTAGGGCGTCCGTCGAGAAGTGTTTCGTTTCATAAATTGTGGTTACTACTTATAGCTTTGTCTAATTTTTTGCCTCGTGGATGAGTAATCGTTCTCACCCTTTTTTTACAGCCTCGTCCAACTTTAATATTGTAGTACGCTATGCCTATTTCAGTTAATTTTTTTCAAGTGTAGTCGTATATTTATAATCTCTCCACGAAAACTAATCAACTTATCTTTGTGATCAACAATGCGCACTTGAAGATGATCTATAATTTTAACAGCAACAGGTAAGCATATTCTTTGCAGTGGAATCTTGACAATCTTGTATCCTAGTGGTACAGCAGGGAAAAATTTGTGGATGGTGTGAGCTTCTTCTACATTTATATAGGCTCTACTAGTAATATTAAGCTTTACTCTCAATGCGTTAATCGTGAAAATGACAACAGGGAAATCTAAGTTGTAAGTACTGATATCTTTAAGAATTCATTCAGGAAGGCCTAAAAGATAGCCTATAGAATCTTTCTGTCTCAAGTTAATAGTATGACTTAACGTTATTTCACTGCATAGAATTTTATTATTAAATATATTATTGTTTAGTTAAATGCTAATAGATATATTGTGAGGTTGTTCAACACTCTATTGAAAATAACCACGTGGTTTTACCACGTGGTAAACCACATAGTTTTACCACGTGGTTTACCACGTAGTTTTTGTCTCAAAATGCCACATGGTTTTTAAAACCAGGTGGTTTTGTAATACCACGTGATTTTTTCACCAAGAAGCTTAATAGTTTTCACAAATATTACCTTCTTCTTCCTAGTTCTATTAATAAATTTTTTTCTTGTCTTGTTATATACTATCGTAATAAATACTTTGACAAACAATTTTCTGAGCGATTTCTGTTCCTCTATTAAAAAAAATCACGTGGTTTCACCACGTGGAAAAACCATGTGGTAAGCCACGTGGTCTTAAATCATAAATCACGTGGTTTTGTTTCAAATTAACACAGGGTTCTGAAAACCACGTGGTTTTACTAAACCTATGGGGTTTTTTAAAAACCATGTGGTATTTTTAGACAAAACCACGTGGTTTATGATATAAAACTACGTGCTTTACCACATTGTTTTTCTAAGTGGTATAACCACGTGTTCTTTTTCTATAGAATCTTTAACTTAAGATTCCACTCAAGAGGCATCAAGGAATGCTATTAGTCTAGATAATGACCTTTATATTTTTTCTGTACATTAATTGACTTAATAACTTACTAACGTACTAGAAAGCTACGTATACTTTCTTATTATAGACTCTGATTATTGCGTAAGGATACGTTTTTTTAATCTACGTAATAGAAATATCAAGCGATTGTTTACAAAATGTTTGAGTACAAACTTTTCAACTTTTTTAATATCCGTCATTGTATGATCCACTGGAGGGTCTCTTTAGTTATACAACTTGATTTTATGGATCCTGTTCTCGCAATTTTATAATAGATGCTAAGGCACAAGAGTCTACACGACTATTGAGACATACTATTAACGTATGATTTATACTTTAATACGTATGTATAATAAAGGATAGAAAGAATAGTATACAGTAAAAAATTCTGGATGGAAAAAAACATCGAAAGTATTATTTATTACATAAAACATAATTATGTCTTATCAATTACATTTTACAACAACTATACCTTGGAGATCATGATAATTATTATTTTAACAGTAATAATAAACACTAAAAAATGATAATAATGTCTTAAGTGAGAGAGTAAACTTTTCAACTAACGTATGCCCAGGAAGAAATAATTAATAAGAACTTATATAAGATCTTAGGTAAGATCTTATGTCAATTCTTATATACAAACTTATATGAGCTTTTCTTTGTTATTAATAAAATGCAAAACAAATAAACACTTGGAAGAAACTAATGCCTTTTTACCAAAATCTCCAAAAGCAGAAGAAAAAGCCAGTTTATTAAAAAAATAACTGACTTAGACTGCCAAAAAAAACAATATAATTTAGTACATTTAATTAGTTAAAGCATCCTCCACTGTCATATGATATAGGAGTAGAGATCAGTGATCCGTTGGAGGTGAGGCGGGAAAATGACATATACGAAAGTATTTAACATTTTCCATGATAAAACTCTATATGTAGAGCTCCTTTTGATGCATACGTCCAATAGGGGTAAGTGTACCTATCTCCGTGGCACCTACTGAAAATTCCAACTTAAATGCACCATAAAAAATGGTATACTAAGATTTTTTGGAATATTTTTTTTTTAAATCTTACATATTCTTTTACGGAATATTTAAAAAAATTTTATGAAGCTAAAACTGCAGTAGAATATTTTTAAAACGAATAAAAACGGTATGCTGGTATTACCGTGGTTGTGTACCTATTACCGTGTACGTATTACCGCGGATGTCCCAATCATCATGTCCGTATTACCGTGGGGGAAGAAAGTTGTATTTGCGGAATATAAAAAAAAATGCAAACTTCACCTACATTTTCTACATGACTTATTTATTGTTTTAAAAAAATATTACTTTTTTTTGTACTTGCTTGTTCATTTAGTAGGAATCTTTTACATTTTTGAGCACTCAGCAATAGATTTTCCAGAATAGATACTTAAAGCTAATTTTAATGTCTCTGGAGAGTAACACTTTTTGTTTTTCTTTATTTTGATCGATTTCTTGCCTTTCTTCCCTTTTTTAGTTTTCTACATGTTGGTTACGTTGGATCGACGTGCTTATCTACTAATTAATTACGCGTTAACTGTCGTGCGTTCTGTAAGTATGGGGTTATGTTTACGTACGCTCACCGCGGAAATACGTACACAATCAGTTAATGAGCGCGTTGTACCGAATACTGTGGAAAATAATTATTTACTTAAAATATACACAAATATTTCTGTTCGAATTGCATCTACATTAACGTCATTTTTGATTATTAAAATTGAAAAATTATTTTATATGAAACATTTCTTATTTTCAGCAAGTAATCATCAGTTTTTCAAAATCCACGGTAATAGGGCAGATCATGGAGATAGGTACACTTACCCCTAGTTGCATTAGCCCAGTACACACAGCAAGACTGAGTATAATAGGAAAAAAGGAAAGGATTTAAACACGTTTCGTCCTATGCATCAAAAGGAGCTCTGCATATAGAGTTTTATTGTGGAAAATGTTAAATACTTTCGTATACGTCATTTTCCCGGCTCACCCCCAGCAGATCACTTATCTCTACTCTTATATAATATATAATTTAGTGATTGTAATAGTAATTGATTGCTACAATTTGTTCAATCATTCTTAATCTGTTCATATCTGTATATTTATCTTTTACAGCTTGAAGAACAAGAAGTGTTTTGTATAAATGATCATAATTTTGGAGATTATTATATTCACTACTAATCATTTATTAAAGATTGGAATAATATTGTCTTACATAATATATTGCAAACAAAATGTAGCTATTTGGTACGATTTCCGTACATTTCTTTGCTGTTTATGCTCGAAATTTATAGTACTATGATTATTTTTTAAAAAGTATTATTATATTTTTCTTGATGTGTACTCCGTTAAAAATTTTTCGGCAAAACTTTATAAAATGTCATTAATTTGTATTATTGTATCATTAAACTTTTTATGAATTCTGTAAATTAAGTATACCTATATATCGTAAGAGTTTATAAAATTTAATAAAATTCGTAGTAAATTTAATAACTTTTTCAACAGCGTACCTTTAATTCGTATTGCAGTATAAGTATTTATATCAATAATATACGTTTTATTTGGTGCATCTTAATATTTTTGTTCTCCTGTAAGCACCACGTTTACAATACCTTTTC
Source organism: Copidosoma floridanum (assembly GCF_036245765.1). Taxonomy (NCBI): domain Eukaryota; kingdom Metazoa; phylum Arthropoda; class Insecta; order Hymenoptera; family Encyrtidae; genus Copidosoma; species Copidosoma floridanum. The sequence goes on from NW_028321907.1 coordinate 27,464,418, forward strand.
TAGATTATTTATTCCTTTAATTATATACTTAAGGGACCGTACGTGGACCTTATTACAGATCAAATAACAAAAGTTTGTTGCCAAGCGCAGCACGTACAACAGTGTCCTACAATGAAGATGCATGCTTCAGTTAATTATAGATAAACTATGTATATATAATATGTATAGTATAAATAAAGACGTATATATAATAGTCAGTAACAATCATAACGAAAGTAAATGTTTAGAAGTGTATAAATAATTTATAATTAAAAGCTCTGTGAAAATTATAAAATCAGTTGACTATCAATTATATAATGTAGCTTTAGTCCTATTTTTTGGTTTATTTTGCTTTCCCTTCAAGATACGACGTGATTATTTTTAAACTAAGTTTTAAAAAGTGTAAAAATTTTAAGCGATTCGTACATGAATGTTTCAAACATCTTTGACTTAAATTTTTCATTGTTTTACTATTGCATCTTATGACTTTAGCGTCTAAGTACACACATCTCTTATAGTTAATAATTAAGCATTAGCGTTGTTCGCATATGAGGCAAACTTTTTTTCAAAATATAATATCCTACTTACAAAAATCACGTGAATTGTCACGTAAGAAATCACGTGATTTATACTGTCATTAATCACACAATGCATCACATGATGTTTTCGAGCAAAATGTCACAATACACATCATGAAAAAGTCACGTGATAAAACACGTCATTTTCGTTAAATTTACGTAATAAAAAATATTATATTGTAATAAGTATTACAATTATCAAAATTATGATAATGATGAAGATAGAGATGATTACACTAGTGGTTATAGTTTTTATAAGGATTGTTATGATAATAATGAAAATTGAGTGATGTTTATGGTCGTGACGATTACAGTAACGAAAATGGTGATTAAGATGACTATAATAACAATTAAGATGGTAGTGATTACGATCAGGATGAATTTTTTAGGCTATCGATATGATTATGATAATAATTAAGAAAACAAATGCAATGACTGTCATATTAATACCGATAATAATTGTTCTGATAAAGTTGATGTTAACTATGACGATAATTACGTCCAATAAAAAAAACCATATGGATTGATATGGATTTTTAGTATCGGGTGATGATTATCATGGCGATGAGAACAATAATACTATTGATAATTTCTATAATTATAATTACAATCATTGCAAGTATAAACATTATCATAGTTATTGTACGCCCGCACGTGTATGTGTGTGCATTTCAGTCTTAATAAATATTGTAATAGACATAACATTTATTTCAATCATAAACACAATCATCATTGTCATTGTGATTCGTTCAATTGCATTCATCTCATTCATTAGAATAACTATTATTACTATAAAAAAATCATAGTAATCAGTATCTTCATAATTTAATAATTATCATAATCGTTATTATCATTATCATACTCATTTCAATCATAAAAAGAATGAGCATGTTTATCATCATCATAACTTTTGTTACCACCGTCGAAACTGTAGAAATTATTATAATTATTATTATTATTACTACTATTATTTTGTTATTATTATAAATATTATTATTATCACAATAATTAAAAAAACAGAATAATCATAATCATCACGTAATTATTTTAATGATGATTATAGTCTTAATTACGTACATGTATCTTAATAATCCTGGTTTTGAACGGTAATAATTGTATTTACAAGTAGAATCGTACTTATCTCAGTCATGATAATCATTGTCATAATTTTAATAATTGTAGTACTTATTACAATATAAGGTTTTTCTTACGTTAATTTAAAGAAAATCACGTGATTTATCACGTGCCTTTTTGCTCGAAAATATCATGCTATGCATCGTATGATTGATCACAGTTTAAATCACGAGATTTTTTACGTGACAATTCACGTGATTTTCGTACCATAATAATTAATTATATAACTATCCTTAAAATAATGTAAGACGCTGTAATATATTATTTTTAAATTTTATATATGGAATTTAATTAACTTAAACTAATTATAACTTAAGCTGAAGTGTATGATTATTTTGTACTTTTACATTTGTTATGACACAAAAAACCCAAAAAAGACACTCTGGAATATAGAAACATCATTCTTTAACATGTATTAACTAGATTTTTAAACTACACACAACATGTAATTCATAGTACATTATATTACAAGGGACAACTTCTCTGCTCCGCCGGCGAAGTTGCCCCCCGAGGCGAAGCCGAGGGGTAAACCGCTGGAACGCATTATTAAGTGACGTTCCGTGTAATGTATACTGTTTTTCCTGCAGCTTCGGCCGAAAATTTGTGGTTCATTAACAATCAGAAAATAATTAGCTCCAGTAGTGGTAGGTTATGTTTAGGGCAAAATTAAAGAGCCTGTATCATCCAATAACATTTACGACCCAAGTAAAGCGAGGGTTGTTGGTTAGTGGATGTTAACAGGCCCGAAATGCGAAAAAGTCGGTCAAAACAATTTAATTTAATTCAAAATCCTTTAAATTTTATGAGGTACTAAATGATATCGTATAAATATTATTTTTGCTTATCAACAGTATTTAATCATTTATACGCTAATATGATTATTTATTCGACTCTCGGCATTGGTTGCTGCAAAAGTCAAGGGTTAGATTTTGATGAGATTTTTTAACAATCATCTTATGATTGTTTCTATATTCAGATTTAGGTTAGAAATTTACAACGTTACACATTACCGAAAGAAATAACATGTATTGCACGACAAATTTATAACCACACTCGAGTTCGACACGTGCTCCAAATTTTCTCACAGCTTAAAAAAAAATTAATAAACGCTGCGTTGGTAAATACTTAATAGTAATGAACATTTGCACTGATGCTCACTCTCTCTACCTCTCTCTCACGCAAAGAAAAGCAAGGAGCAAGGAGCTCTTCTCCCGACCCCTCTATGCGATGTAAATGTCGCATCGATAGGGAAGGAATATCGGCTTTCGTCCCTATTTACAGCCACCGAAACTCGAACTTTCGGGGGAGGTAGTAAGAAAAATATTTATTGTGATTACTTAACTGATTGCAGCTTCTAAATATAAAATAGGGATAACCTCATTTGCTATGTTTGTTTGTACTATCCGATATTCTCAAAAATAGAAAAAACCACGTGGTTTTACCACGTACAAAAACCTTGTGGTAAACTACGTAGTTTTATATCATAAACCACGTGGTTTTGTCTAAAAATACCACATGGTTTTTAAAAAACCACATAGTCGTAATAAAACCACGTGATTTTCAGAACCCTGTGTTAATTTGAAACAAAACCACGTAATTTACGATATAAAACCACGTGGCTTACCACATGGTTTTTCCACGTGGTGAAACTACGTGATTTTTTTCAATAGAGGAACAGAAATCGCGAAGAAAATTGTTTGTGAAAGTATTTATTACGATAGTATATAACAACACAAGAAAAAAATTCATCAATAGAACTAGGAAGAAGAAGGTAATATTTGTGAAAACTATTAAGCTTCTTAGTGAAAAAACCACGTGGTATTACAAAACCACCTGGTTTTAAAAACCATGTGGCATTTTGAGACAAAAACTACGTGGTAAAACTATGTGGTTTACCACGTGGTAAAACCACGTGGTTATTTTCAATAGAGCATCGATCTAAAATGGCTCAATATTTTGAATTTCGTAGCTGCTAGTTGGTAAAATAGCTACTTGATCACCTGCGCAACATTTATTATTACCTTTATCGATATTAAAAATTAAATTGAATGTTAGAAGTTCTACTAGACGAAGAACGTAGACGTAGACGTAGAACGTATGAGCTGGTGATAACTTAATAGGTCAAAAATATTGTGTTTTGAGAAAAGTTAATGTTCCTAATAAACTCAACCTCAATGATTGCTCCCTGACGGTTCGTCAATAACTAATGTTTTTTGATTATTAAAATACATTAACATAGGCTGATAATACAGTTTTTTACAAAAAAGCTTCAGCAAAGATGTCCACAGTTGTATGTACCAAAATCTTGGAACATCTCATAATCATATTTGACATAATTAACACCAAGATATAGCATGAAATCGATCGGTGGCTGAAGACTACCAAAACTGTTGAAGTACGTCACGTTATTGCCTCACTTTCCATAGGCAACTCAGTAAGTACCAGGACTATTCTTATCATTGAGATCTAGTATTGCTGATTTGGAGAAACGTAGGCTATCAGCTTGCATAGCATTTCTCACAAAAACTTTACAGAAATGCCGTACTTCCAAAATTTTGATATACTCAATGAGGTCATAGTCTGTAAGAGCTTGGTAGGGCAGTTTTACGTAGAAAAAGTTTTTTTTCTATTTTTTAAGCCTTTCCCAGGTCTTAAATGTAGATCTTAGCATTTTTCTATGGTTTTAAAAATAACCTTTTTCTAAATAAGAGTGCTTTCATTTCTTTCGTGTGTCTCTTACTCTCCTCTAGCCGTTTCCGAGCACCTCTAGCATCATTATAAGCCTTACTTACTCTAGTTATACGATTAGTTATAGCACCCATAGCACTTAAACTAGCAAATGCAGAAACAATTTCTCGTAGAAATACTCTAGTTTCTTGTAGGATTGGCAATACTCAAGGCACAACAATATATTTCTTGTCACCAGCTTTTTTTACAGCATCCTCCGCTCCCTTCAAAGCTGATTTTATAATGTTTTAAGCACTACTACTAGGAACAATGGACTTAGAGGCACTTCAAATATATATTTTTAAAGTAATCTTCTTTGAATTTATTTTTTCTAAATAACTTTCCTAGAATTCATACTAGAGAATGATCCAATGTTGAGTTTGGGTTTCAATTTCATTGTGCAGGTAATGGTTAAAGCATCAGCTTTTTTCTCTAAACTAACATCGTTGGCATTGAATCTTCACCACGCCTTTTCAGCAAGAATATTGTCATCAGTGTTTCTTGCCACAAAGTTTTCTTAATTCTGAGAAGAAGCTACGTTGTGTTGTTTGCAAGCTTGATCTGATGGATTGATATCTGGATCTTTATGAGCTTATCTCCTGACTAGTTTAATGCCCGATCAGCAATATTTATATTCTGGTACGTGCAGTTCTACAGGCAGTTTATTTGTAAGTGTGTTTAGTAGTCCACAACCTTCACAACGATCATCGATCATTACTTTTTAAGTGATTAACAATGAATAACCTCGAATATATAAGTAGAGCACATTAATAGTCTCATACATCAGTATATCACGAGCTCTTAGAACAGAATATTTAACTATCTATTATAAATTTCAACAAACTGATAAGCCAGACTAGGAAATATGGCAAATGAGCTTGAAAAAATAGAGGCATACTATTAACAGTATGATGTTTCAGTCTTAGCTGAGTCAGCGTACAGTAAACATGAGCTTTATGGAACACAATACAAAACTTTCTGTCATGATTTTCGATGAAATCGTAAAGCAAGACAAGAAACTCAAATGCCCTGGTGATTTGCTACTATATACAATAAGAGTTGATCTTTGTGGTCTGTCAAACTGGGGTAAAACAAACAACTTGTTGCCTTTAATTACTCACCCCAACGAATTGAGATTTGAGAATATTTATCTATACTTAAATTCAGTCAATCAGCTAAAGCATAAATTTCTAGAACAACTGTTAAAGCTCATAGATGGTGTAAAGTATTTCTTATTTGGCGATCATGAATTACTCATACATCTAGATAAGGCACTACCCAACTTCATAGTCATATTTGATAACATTACCTGTGAAAAACAAAATTATCTTTCACAATCCTTTTTCCAAATAGGACGTCACAAAAGCGTTGACTACTACTATCTATGCCAACTCTATGCTCAAGTTTTGAAGCATTTAGTCAGAGATGATTTGAACCTCTTAATGCTATTTCGACAGTCTGAAATAAATTTGAAGCCTATCTATGATGATAATATTTATACTGATGTAACGTATGATAAATTTTAAAAATTAAATGCAAACTGTAGGAAAGCTAAAAAATATAAACTTGCTGTCATGGATAAGCAAAAAACATTACGATAATAGTCAATATCGGAGAGGATTTAATTTTTTTACTACAAATATTGTATTGCATATGCGACGATGTTCAATTTTGAAACTTCTCAAAAATAAGTCATTAAATAAATCAATCATAATACCTCACGATATATGTTTGTAACGCAAAGAGAGTAACATCATACGGGCCAAGTGTCACTCTCTTAATTATTACTTACGTAATGGAAGTTTAAAAATTCTTATGGCTATCAAGTCAATTAAAGCACACAATGGACAGAAAAAAACTTTTCATTAAAAAACCTCTTATGTTTGAGCGAAAGAAATTATATAGTTATCATAAATAATAATAAAGTTAAAGTCTAAGCGTATGTAATGCAAGAGAATGCGTAAAATGACATGTAAGTTAGGAAAAATACCTTTCTGTTGGGTTGTAAACTAACTCTTTCCCAAGGAAGAAGGTCGATCAAAATAAGCCGTAACTCTAAGTTTTGGGACTGCTAGCCAGGCAAATTCGCTTTTTTGTCTTCACGAAAATGTTAAATCTAGAGGTAGACATTTTTAAGGCACTGTAAGCAATCAAAGAATCGACAAACGTAAGAAATATAAAAGCCTTTTTTTTGTGGGTTAGGAGGGACAGATATGTAAGCTTAAGCTTCTTAAGAAAAAGTAAATGAAGAGAACGCATGCAAATTTTCCAACTTCTTTTTTTTAAGTATGAATACAGTTTCATAGAAAACTAGCGGCCCCCCATCTCGGCTTCGCCCGAGACTTACTAAGTGGAACACCGTAGTGTGTCGACATGTAGTGTAAAACGTTTTCAGTTAGAAATTTTACAATTTATTCCTGACACTTCTCAGAACAAACATCTTCTAACTAAAAACATATTTTTTCACAATCGATACAGTTTATTTGGTCAAATAATAAGCTGTAAGAATTTGAAAAAAATATAATTATGCTGAAAAGTACCGTGTGTTCCTTATGCCGTAAAATAATCGTTGGCCAGAAGGAGCGGTTGATTTGCAGTTTCTCCCGTGTAATTTACGAAAAGGGCTATTTTTAGAGATGTTAAGATTTTAAACTCCCAAAAATTACCAGAACAACAAAGTTCTGGAGTTTAATCTCTACATTTTTTATTGCCACAAAAATACAAAAATATTTTCTTCTTATTTAAAAACCTAAATTAAGATCTTTAAAAATTTAAGAGATTACCATGAGGGTGCAATGAAAAGCTGATCTTTCACGTAATGAACTCTTTATTTGTCAATTTTGAAGCTGCTGTTCCAATCTCGATAAATTTTCTGCGTCAGTTTCTTGACGCCTAAAATTGTATTCATTTAATACATTTAAAGTTTTCCTTCCAATTCACCCTCTTGCGACTTTTGTGATCCCTAAAGGCTATTTTCTGTCAACTTTGTTAAGTTCTAATATATTTGTTGGCAAGGTAGTTTGACGTCCGATTGCCCTAAATAAGACCGGTGAGCTTCTTAAGTAAACTCGTTCTTGACTAAAGCTTACAGCAATTGTGACTGCCTGGATATTTTAGGGTGATTTTCTCTGGCCTGCTATTGAAGACCCAGGCTGATCGGAAGAAAAATTACAAAGTTCGAAGCTTTGGAGCTAGTTGTAGTGCTCTTTCCCAACGTCTCTTGGTATAACGTCGAAGACGTTGGTGTCTAAAGCACTTTTTTTTGCAGACTCAGTTGTTTTAATGATCTAAGGTGGAGAGATTAGTAGAGATTGGTTCGTGATACTTGCCCGTTGGGGACTCCCGTTGGCTCAAGTTTTTTTTTCCTTCATAGCTGTTAGGTTCGCCCAACGCAGACCTTGGAGAGGATCGATGATTCCTGGTTAAATGCTTAGAGTCAAGAGGGTACTTAATATAGGGTCGTCGGTCACCGTGGTTCCCAGCCTTGTGACGAAAAACTCTACTCGTGATGTCTGCCAGTGAATGACTGACTTGGTTTAATGGTGGCCGGCTTTACGTAGTCTTTTAGTCAACGTATAATGTTTCTGGAAATGGAACTACAAATTTATTTGTTGGCAAGGTAGTTTAAACTTAGGTGGCCCTTAAAATAACCGATGAGATTAAAGGTTAAGTAATGAACGTAAATACTTATATTGGCCCTGAAAATGTTCAGTGGTGTAATTTCTAGTCATTCCTTATTATTATTCTTGATGATTGAGAGCCAGCTGTTGATATCTTGACTTTAACCCTTGAAGTCTGTGTACGGAGACCGTACATGAGGGAGATACGCCGCTGACCAATATATATCTCGTCTTCAGATCGTTCCCCGGATAATCAACCGCTCATCGTTAGTCGGGAAAGTGGGCCTGGAGAATACCTTCTCTATGGGTGTGCCGTTGGAACGGCCACTAAGAAGTTGGCCGTTGCGGCTACCCATACTCTTCAGGGCTGTCTTCCCTGCCTTACATTTGTATTAAAAAAATATCAAAATTTATATTAAAAAAATTCTCTGACGACATTAGGCCAAATTGTGGTACGGCCACATAACTCTGAAGTGTTAGAGCAGGATGTTCTCTGGGTGGACACGTCTCCTGGTATTTCACCGGAGACGTGATCGGTTAAATTAAATTTTTTTTTGGTGGCACTTGTCAGTCCTGTAGGTTCAGGGTGAAGATAGACCTAGATCACTTGCCCATTGGAGAAAAGCGTCATAGGTAACCGGAATACCCAGCTGCACGACTACCATCTACATTCTCGATGCAGCTCGATGTACTGCCAGTAGGCGATTGCAGAAATTACCGTGACGCTCCGGCCTCTTGTAACCACTTTTATTTAATTATGTTGCAAGTAGCTTCGATTTTATGTCGACGCTGCCTAGTGGACCCTACTGAACTAAAGTTAAAAGCTGGCGTATTTTTGCAAAACTTTGAGCTTATTTATTGCTATTGTTATTAAATTTTTCAAGATAAAAACCATATTAAAACCATCTAGGAAGTGTCATAAATCCGTATGCGAAATTTCAGCAAAATCGGTTCAGTAATTTTCGTGGTTAGCGATTACAACGGTTTTAGCAACCTTGCTTTATATATTAGTAAAATCAATGCGTCTGACGTACTTAACTGTTTCTAGTGATCCACAAAACATACTCCCTCACGGTCGCGAAACGAAAGGATAAGCAAGGTAAGTATTGCACCTCAAAGATGGTATCATGAAGCTGTAACCAAGTGTGCTTATAATATAAACTAATTTAACTCTGTATTTATTTTAACAACAAAATAGTTAATTGTTTGTATTACAACTGCTTCTGTACAAAGTACTTTTAAACATGATTTATAAAAGAAAAAGAGATCATTTGAAAACAGTAAACTAATAACAAAATTGGTATTGAAATTTTAATTCTAAAAAATAGATATTTCTACGTATAAGACACAAAGTTCACATTTAATACAAAAAAACTTATAAAAAATTCTTTTAAGATTTAGTAACTTCTTTGTCTGGCAATGGACAAAGATTCGCGATATACCTCTTGTAAAAACCGTTCATTGTTTTTATTGAAGCCTCACGCACCACATCATCGTCTCAAGAGTGAATCTCAACAACTACGCGCAGCCTCTAATCAGTGCAAGCGATCTTATTTTCCATAAGAAATATAAGTGAATTTAATTTGATCACTTCTTGTTCTTTCTGCCACTTTTTTCTCTTCTAAAGCTCATTAAATTACTCGATATACCATCGCTTCCAAAAATCTTTTCTTGCTCTCAAAATGAACTTACAAGAGGACAAATGATTTTCTGGAATGCTAAAAAAATTATGGGTGGGCAACAAAGTAATAGGCCTACCTATTAATAAATGTGCTGGAGTAAGAACTGGCAGATCGTTTGGATCGGAGAACAAAGAACAAAGAGGCCGCGAATTTAAAATTTCTTTGACTTTAGTAGCCAACGTACTATATTCCTCCACAGTAAGCAGTTTTTTACCAACGACTATGTTCAAATGATGCTTAAAAAGCTTAACTTTATTTTCCCAGAAACCGAAAAAATACGGTGATAAAGGTGGGAAAAAATGCCAAACGATATTTTTTTGCACAGTGTATTTGTTTAAGTCACGTTGAAAATGTCTAGAATTTAAAAAACTGTATAATTTTTTTAAATTATTTTTTTGCTCTGACGCAATGAGAACTGTTATTGGAAAATACGTGCCCTGGAATTCCTCGACTGTCGATGAAATCTATCCATGATCTCCGAAAAAACCTTTAAAAGTAAGATCAATAATAATTTTAATTTGCACTGGTTTTGTGCTCATGCACATAAAAATACAACCGTAGGCCTTAACTTTCTAACGATTTCGAAATTTGTTTTCTTTAATAAATGTTGGACCGAAAAAATCAATACCAACTTTGCTAAATGCCGGTGCGAAATTAACTCGAGACTATGGTAAATCGCTGATTTTCGCATGATTTTTTCATTTATAATCACTGGACACCTAAGATTTTCAAAGCCAGCCACCCATGCTTAAAATGTCGTCTGCATTTAAAAAAGGATTAAAAGCCTTTAAACGCAATTCTTTTCCTTGTTTAACAAGTTTTATTTCTAACGGAAAACGCTGTGCTTATACGAGTTGTAAAATTCCCGTTTCAGCTTCTAACATTTCTTCCACGCTGATATCTTTCCTACAAAAATACCGATTTGCAATCTTAAATCGTAGACTTCGAGCTATAAATTTAGGCAAACGATTAAAATTGGAGAATCTTAATAACTCATCATTTTGAGTGACAGTATCTCAGCAGTTACTGCGTGGAATAGAGTTAGCTGCTGTAATGACGACACTGTTAGGCCATTGCAATTTGGACTTTGCAATTTAGACTCAAAAAACAATTCAGATTTTTTAAAAATTTAAGAGGAGTTTGACCACAAAATGAAGCACCAGCAGGATTGTCAGCAGATTGCACATGTTGCCATTCTACTTCACTGTCGAGCGTTTGGATTTTTTCTACTCGATTTGCATCGAAAACTTTTAGGTCATGGGGTGACCTTTGAAGCTTGTAAAGTACGATAGTTAAATTACACCAGAAAATAATATTTTGAATGGGAAACTCAAACGTTTCATAACTTTCTTGGAATAATCTAGCAAGCTGTAAAGCACCGAATAATTCTAAGCAAGGTATGGTAAGTGATCCTTTAATAAGTCTAACGCGTGACTTAAAACATGCAAGATTTACCATAACCTTACTATACTCATCTTATGAGATTATATAAAGACAAGCACCATAACCCAATTGACTATTATTACAGAAATCAATAAAATCTACTTGGACAAAACTATCAATGACTCATTTGCGTTCAATCATAAGATCTTGTATTAGTCCGATTTGATTGGTAAACCAAATTGTTTAATAAGTGGGCAATTCGCCAGGAACTGATTCATCCTAATCGATTTCAACGTGCCAACACTTTTGCATTAAAACCTTTGCTGCAAACACGACCAGTCTGATCAAAGCTAACGGATAAAAAGTTCTTGTAATTTCTGAGAGAATATTTCACTTAGTTATTATTTGTGCGATTATAGACATGACTGAAAAAACGAACACACCCCGTCCTGAACTCTATAATTGTCGCATTTCTTCTTGCGAATTCGAACCAGTAAGAGAATCATCAACGTAAAAATGATGTTTTAAAATGGTCCATGCTAAAGGAAATTTTATACCTTCGTCCTTGGCTAATTTTTGTATAGTCCTAATTGCTAGAAAGGAAGCTAAAATATTTTTGAAAGTAACTGTGTTTATTTTAAAAGGCTGAATTTGTTTTGATTCCGAAGATCTACCAAAACTTACTGATACATTTGCGCTGGTCTGCCGTCATGACGAAAGCAAAAGTTCGAAATCTTAATAAATAATTACAAAACTTATCTTGGATGGTAGGGCCCACCATAACCACATCGTTAATAGAAAATCTCTTAGTGGTTTGTCAAAATGCGTTTAAAACAGCTCGTACTTAAACGGCAGAACTCAATGGCTTAAGCACTAGATGATGTGGCATGAAATAACCTCGTTCGCTTTTGTTTTGGACGATCGGCATATGCTCCTGATCTATATAATCATACATAACTTGAAAATATTCGGTTCGAAATTGAAGATTCGCGTTTAAACGTCGTTTGACCGAATGAAATTGACGTAATACTGTAATTTTCGAATTACCAAGATCTATTTTATCTTCACGAAACGGCAAACGAACAACGTATCGCCCACTGGGATCTCTTGTAGTATTTCGTACGTAATGATTTTCGATTGACGATTTTTCTGCTAGCTTGATATCTTTTTTACGTGGCATTTCTTATAATTCCCAAAATTTAGTCATGATTTGTGTCAACTCCTCAAACTGTTCATTACAAGTAGCTTTAGTTTAAAAAATGGCGTAATTGCAGAGTGAGAGATCTTTCGAAAGATCGCGTTGAAGTCTTACCGAGATAATCTAGCCTAATGAAGATTTCTGAGCATAAAGATCACATGGATTGGTAGCAAGATTTGTTTGGCTTACAGAAAACACGAAAACGTAGCTCCAGAGCCAATTCACAAATCAACATCATTTGGTATGTGAAATTATGGATCAGCAAGTTAAATATCATTCGGTTACTTAATCAACTAACGCAGAAACTTTTCCAAAGGCACTAAACTTGCTATCCGAAGAATAGTTGCGTAAGTAAGCTTTTTAGAAAAATTATTGTAAATGGATATAATTTTTATACTGACGCTTTGGTTGCATTCTGTACCTAACTTTTTTACTGCTCCAATTGTAATAAAGCAACTCTAAAAGGGCAAGCCTAATAAACTGGATAAATGGGACGAAATCAAATGCACGGTAAAACACGTATCAAGCAAAGCACAAGTGCGTATAAACTTTCTCTGCATATTCAAAACGCAAAGGCTAGTTGTTTCTCCAAGCTAAAAGTACACATCGTTTATAGCGGTGCTCAACCTTTTTTTGGGGTCATGTTTGTCATACTGTTTATCTTTGGATCGTTGTGTAGCGAGGTATGTTGCTTTTTGTTACATCGTTTACAAAGGTTAAATTGACAAACACCTTGATGAATTCGTAAACAATTCAAGTACAACTTTTTTTCTTTAACAAGTGACCATCGTTGACTAACGTTGAGCGTGTTAAAATTGGGACATCCAAAAAGAACATGTTCGGAACTGCAACAAACGTCAGCGTACTTCGTATTGGTTGTCAATACGCGGGCGTCTACCTCTTTGCGCTGAAATTTCTTAGGATGTGAGTTCGTATGCTCAAATGTGCGCTTCTGACTCAATTCAGAATTCTTGGGAGCTAACTCTAAAACACTAACACGTATATAAAAGACACTTCTCGTATATAATCAAGTAATTTTTGCAAAATTTGGAAGCTCGTCAAAAGACAGAGATTTCTTCTATCTGTTACGTGTGGAAGCCGTGAGAGCCCTTTCGATTATTCAAATTAGCTGACGATTTTGGCCTTTAATTTCCAGAGCATTTGAAGCAACGAAATGTTGCTCTACTCTGTCTACCAAGGCTGACAAACTAGCGGAAGTAGCTTTCTGCAGATGAGGTATATCAATGAGTGTGTCTAAAAGTTTGGAGACTAGCACACGCTTTCTTTTATATTAGTCTGTAAGAAGTTTCCAAACCTTCGAGTAGTTTTCAGCTGACAAATCAAAAGGAGCTATATTGATTAGGGCCTCATCACGCATTGCTTTTTAGATGAGTCAGTTTGGTAATATCATTCAGATCCGAACGGGAGCGTATGATTGAGCTAAAAGCATTTTTCGTAGAAACGATACTGTCATCGAGCGCGGTTTTGGCTTTCGAAAGCTGATTGCTTAATGGAACTTTCTTTTGCACAATATACGATGCACAGTTTGCACAATTTACTTGAAATATCTTTGCAAGTAACGATTTTTAAAAGCAATGTTTTGTTTCTACTGCATAAAATGCAAATGATGCGTGTAACGTGACGAACAAACGATGTCGTAAAGGTTCGGAACGAAGCCCGTTTTGTAGAACTAAGATCGTACCACCTTTGTAACCTCGGCTTACGACAGGACGCGAATCTTGATTATTGAAAACACAAGGTTATGTAAACACTAAAATTTCCCACATGGACACTAATGCAGAAAAAAGTTGGCAGTTTAAGAAAGACGATAATCAGTAAATGATCAAAGAGCTTACCTGTCTTATAATGAAGACGATATCGAAGGTTGCACCTCAGGAGGGCAAGAAGCATCCACTATAGGGGAAATTAGCGTGATGCGTGGCGTTGATCAGAAAATGTGACGGTTGCAGGACATCTCGTGTGCTGCGTGGCTGACATGAGATGGTTTGGCTTAATGTGGCTCGTACCTCACAGGAAGCACCATGAAATTTTGCGTATGCGACGATGTTTCATTTTAAGACTTTCTAAAAATAAGGCATTAAATAAATTAATCATAATATCTGACTATGTACATTTGTGTCACAATGAGAGTAAGATCCTTGTGGTCAGGCATCGCTCTCTTAATTATCACTTACGTAGTTGAAGTTTAAAAACTCTTACGGATGTCAAGCCAATAAAAAAACATTATGGACAGCAAAAAACCTTTCTGAAAAAATCTAGTCTATTTAATTAAGAAGAATTACATCATGATCCTAAATAATAATAAAGTTAAGGTCTAAATGTATATGATGCAAGATAATGCGTAAAATGACGTGTAAGTTAAAAAAAATACCTTTCGGTTAGGTTGTAGACTAACACTTTCCCAAGGAGGTAGGTCGATCAAGGCGAGTCGGTATTCTGAATTTCGAGGTTGCTGGCCAGGTAAATCCGCGTTTTCGTCGTCACAAAAAAATTAAATTTAGAGGTAGATGTTTTTGAGGTGCCGTGGGAAAACAAGGAATTGACAAATATAAAGGTTTCAAAAGTCAAACTTTTTATGGGTTAGAAGAGACAAGATGTGTCAGCTTGAGCCTTTTAAGAAAAAGTGAATGAAGAGAGTGCATGCAAACTTGTTAACTACTTACTTTTTAAAGTATGAATATAGCTTTTAACAAAATCAACGCGTCTGACATACTCAACTGTTTCTATTAATCTATAAAACATATTGCTCATACTTATTCAGTGTGTATTAGTCTTTTGCTAACCATCACGTTATTAGCATGGACGTTTTTCATAAGAAAAAAGACGTTCTTCTGCAAGTTAAAAATGCTAGAGAAGCTATTAGACGTAAGCATCAATTGTTAATGTCAGGAAGAGAATATTTTAGAAAGCAGATTGGGGAGACTTTTGAGCCTATTACTGATCCACTTCGTAAAATTATTGATGATACAAAGAAAGTAAAAAATGTGTCGCTTAGCTCTGAATCTTAACCTACAAAATCCTTTAAGCCTATTAGGCCAAAAATTGAAAAAATTTACACATTAATGGTCTAATCAGCTAATAGTAATACAAATCATAGAGAAGATACTTTTTCATCGAATGATTCTACCGAAGACTATAAAACACTTGCAGAAACCAGTGACGATGATAATTTAGCACATAATATCGACAAAAATGTGCCTATAAATCCATATTCACTAATAGTTGATAGAAACAGTCCAGAACTGAATGTCATTAATGGGATAAAAAAAGACAGATAACATACGTCTGGTGATTTGCCTATATATTTCAAAAATAATCAGATTCAAATAAAGGATCTAAAATATCCAATGACCGATGGATTGATAGAGTTACTTATGAAAAAGCATCCTGATAAAAAGCACATACCACTAGATAATTTAGTTAAATACTAAAAAATCTTGGAAACTTTAAATGCGCAAAAAGAAAATTTAACAAGAATAAGACGATTCGTCCGTACAATATTAATGTCATTGCCACATTAATTAATCTCATGCAAATGAAAAAGAAAGGTGGGTCCATACCTTCATTTAAAATAGTTAGGCTTAATACGCAAATAAACTATGTTTATCCGGACTACTCTAGTCACACTAATAAGACAAATTTAATCGTTGAGGAGTTTTTTAAGGCTTATATTATATATTAAGCTTTGTTATTAACTCTACTTCAGTGTAAAAATAAACATTAACGTATTCTGTCATGGATCAGCTCCATCAGAAGATGATAGTCAAAGTCCTCAAGGGATTGGATATAAGTTCACCACCGATAGTCAATTTGATTTGACAGGAAAACAAAAGTTTTATTTTGGATGAACAGAAAAAAGTAAATGTACTATTAAGCAATTAAAGTGATGCATTCTCAAAAACAGTACTAAATTTGTGGAGTAAAATGAATACAGTTGGAGACATTGTAGCACATGTATCAAATATGACTTCAGAAAATTGTTAGGAGAAAAAGTTTGATGTTCGGGGCTTGGATGAAACATGGCAAGCTGATCTTGTAGAAATGATACCTTATGCTTCTAAAAATAAAGGTTATAGATATTTGCTTACTGTTAAATATGTATTCTTTAAGTATGCATGGACTGAGCTCGTACAAAATAAAACCGGTAAAGATGTGACTGCAGCTATGAAGTCGATAACAACAGAATTAAGAGTACCAACTATTTTGCAAACAGATCGTGACAAAAAGTTTTACAGTACTAATTATTAAGGTCTCATGCAAAACAAAAAAATTAATTCCCACTTGACGTATAGTAACCTTGAAGCGTACATATTTAAGCGATTCAATCATACGCTAAAGCATGATATGTAGAAAAATTTCAGATTGTGTGGCAGATATAAGTAGATTGACATTTTACTTTAATTACTGACAGATTATAATAATTAAAAGCATTGACCTACAGCTATAATACCAGGGGATGTGTCAACTGCTAATCAAAATGAGATTTTTTAAAAATTCTCTTTAAGAACAATGGGAATAAGAAAACAACTAAAATTCTAAGTGGAAGATAAAGTACGAATAAGTAATACTAAGCAAGTATTTTAAAAAGGATACACACCTAACAGGTCAATTGAGGCATTTGCTGTAGCACGAGTAGCTCCAACCAATTTAACAACTTACTGGTTGAAAGATTATCAAAATCAGCCAATTACGGAAGGCTTCTACGAGCAGGAACAGCAGAAAATATAATGCATCCTGATACGTATCGTGTTGAGAAAATTCTTCGTCGAGAAGAAAATTAAACATTCGTCAAGTGGTTGCACTTTGATAATGGCCATAACAGTTTGATTGATAATAACAAAGAATGAAAATAATAGTTAGTGTGAAAATTATTAAAATTCAGCAGTAGTTATGAATTTGTACAAAACTTGTTGTAGTCTTTTAATGTTATCAACTATGTGTGCAAATGAAATTATTTTCATCACATATCCAAATGATATACTTCACATAAAATTTATTTAGATAAATCAAAACTCCTAACATGAAATGGATTGTATTATTTATTTTTTCTACGTAAAACTTGTTTCACAAAAAAAAAAAATTCTTCTATTTGTATAACTAAACATTTATGGGCTTATCAATTTAACACTATGACCATTATAGCAAACTGACGGCTAATTCCTATCGAGTGACTTGAACACACTAATAAATGACAGTTCATCACTCACAAGATACTCAGATACTTGATTAGGTAAAAATATCTGGAAGTGGTCGTCTAGTTCAGCGATAGCTTTCGTGCAAAATTTAGTGTTAGCTTTTTTCTGCTTTGTCACTAAATGACTTTGCCCCTTGACTATTCCGTTGATCTTTTTTGTTGGAAGAAGTCTCCCAGAGGCCAGTCGAGTACGTGCTGCTAAATCAGCTATCCAAAACATAAGAAAATTCTATGAGTTTCTTAAATAGTAAAAATATATATGAATAAGAAAACACGTCACAAACCTTTATATCTGAGCTTTGCTGTCTAAAACAGATCTGCTCATTACTATGGATATTTTCCAACTTCAAACCTGTTCTTTTGAAAGCTTGTTGTTGATCTAAGCTACCTGTGTTGGATGATGAAGTAGTCAATACTTTTAGCTGCTTACCACAGTTCTAATTGAGCTCTGCGAAATCATGCTGCTTAAGAAATAGGTTTTTTCTCACTACTGGAAAAATTTTTTCCGCTATATTGGCTGCTTTTTATTGGCTATGAAAATTGTATAATTTTCTACACATTTTCTAGCAATTTGTTTTTCTATTATTTTAATTTCATAATAATCCCAAGACAGCTTATCTGTAGTGTTTGATAAAAGATATCGTTCATCTCGAGAAATAAGAGCAATTTTATTTTGTTTTTCAGTGTAGAGCTCATAATGACGTAATCTGATATTAATTTGCTCTTGATTGATGTTGATAATTTGGTCACGTGAGCACTCAGTGTAGGTGTTAAAATCAGTAGTTGCTTTTACGACGTTATTCTTAATACCCTTCGCTTTCTTAATTACATTTTCATTTTTAACAAGAATATACATCTTACTTTTGAGTTCAACAAATTAAAATTTAATATTTTTTCAGTAGCCTTTAATGAGCCTAATAATTTTCTTATCGTTTAACGGCATCATAAGCTTATTATTTTCTGAATAGTCTGATGTGTCAAATTCATTCATAACCAATTTCATCATTTTATAAATATCATGGTTCGTAATATTACACATAAGAGTGTCTGTATTAAAGTATAATAGTTTACAATCTTTTTTAAGTTTGGAGAGCATATATCGTATGGAAAGTGATACACAAGTGTCTTAGATAAGTGTAAGACCCTAATTTTAATGTATATTGGCTTTTTCATCATCTCTTCTGTACGTTGTAGCTGTATGGGTACAAAATTCTTATCACGAATGTCACAGCTCTAAAAATTTGGCTTTTAAATGTACGTTGCCACACCATAGCATCCATTCCAACGGTTTAGAAGTTTGACATAGATACGCTTTCTCTCGTTTTCCATCATTTTTCTAAAAATAGCATTATTGAATAGTTCGAAAAGCATTCTATCAGACTATTTTTTAGCCTTTTTTTCTCTTATTGCTATTGAGAACAATATATTTATTAACCTATGTACTTTACCAGAAGTTTAAGGATCGATAAATTCTTTAAAGTTATACTTCTGTAGACGCGTTACGTGTGAGAGTAAATCAATGATTTCAGATTGGTGACCTTAAGAAAAAGTGTAATGCAAGTGGATTTTGCACGTTACTCCCCCTTTGCTACAAACCGCTTACCCTACTGTTTGGTCCTCTTCATACTACACTACACTACACCACATATTTGATTTTGTATTGATTTTATTTTTATTCTCTTAACCAATTTAGAAAAAAAAATTTTTTTTTTCAAAATTTTCCAAAAGTTCTAAGACCCTGACCTCCTTTACACTAGCAGAGGCTCTTACCTAATTTTCTATTAGCGTTCATGATAGAAAAAGTTCAATAACTTCTTTTTATGTTTATGGTTCGTAACTAGATTTTCGTGGAAATTGTTATTCACCGTTAAATAATTTGCTTTGATTGTTAATCACATTATAAATCAATGATTTATTTGACGAATTTCTTTAGTTATTTATTTTTTTCGAAAGTATAGAAGTTAGAATATTTTAGCAAAGCAGCTTTCCTATGTATAAATAAATATTTATTTACTTACTTATTATTAATTTATTACTTTTTCAATAAATAAACAATTTTGTGTGCATCATATTTACTGTAAAAGTCATCTTTTGATAAAAGCGTTGTTTCTTCAAGATTTTCGGATGGTAATATATAATCGTACGGAAATACACCTTTCCTCTTTAGTATATTGATTAACTCGAAAGAATATTTACCGTCTTAAATAATAAAATTTTTTAGAATATCAAACAGCTCTAAGTAAAATCTTAACTTATCAAGCAATGACGGCAAAAATCTATACAAGTCAAGGAAGCACAAACTTATACTTAACTCTTTAACGTATTTCGTGAAAAAAATATATTTTATTTTTGTTTGAGGTGCAGCTTGAACCTTTCTGGGAAAGCAAGTTACAAGTTTTTGTATAAATAAAGGGAGATTATAATTGCTGAGATTATAAGAAACGATTGGTACTGCTCACATAGTGAGCTGAGCTTCGATATCAGAGTAAAAAAATGCAAATTTTAATTTCAAGAGAAAAATTCATTTAGTTACAACCAAAAAATGATAAGAAACGAATACATTACTAGTAAAATTGCACTGATTCAGAACTTTTAATCTTTTTTTATTGACTTCTTACATACATGACATATATCAGCATAAAAAAAATCAAGGTCCTCTTCCTTAGCTAATGATTTCATTGGCATTAGATTGTTGTACATGCTTTGTCAATCCAAGGTAAGATCTTGCATTTATTTTTTACAAACGGGCTTTTCACTGCTTTTAGTTTCCCTTCTGTAATGTCATGACCTAGGGGATGGTGGAAGACAAACACGCTTCTGATACAATGGATAAAATAAATATGTTAATCTAAGTATTCATGATGAAGTTACAGAGATGCAAGGGAGGACACGTTCTGATGACCGAATGCCTAGCTTACCAGGATGTAACTGCCATACTATTACACCTATGGTTATGACCGTATATGCTGTTGGTAATACAGTGACCTAATGTTCTACAATCCTCCCCACACAGGTTGCTTGAGTATCAAGCTTACAAATAGGCGATTATAAGTCAAGTCTCACCAGGGCCTTTACAGTTCTCTTTGGCTGGGTGTGTACGTTTAAAGGTATAAATCTCATGTTTTTACTTACATTTATTAAATTGTTCATAAAACTATCGCTGTTGACACTACTGCCTCGTCTTGTGTTAGGCAGTGCTTGAGTTTCTCGATCCTCAAGGCTTTATTTGACAGCAGGTTGGTCGTACTGCACCATCTGGCTCCACTGATTGGCCTCACCTGTTGAGCTTTTTTCTGATCCCTAGAGAAAAATGGAATTGCAGTTTTTAGCGTTTAATCTGTATGTCTTTTCCATGACATCATGGGGTCAGCAATGGGATTGCACTTGATGGTTCTTAAACCTAATTTTTCTTGGACGATGGCTGGTTTCCATGCTGGTTTTAACGGATTCCTGTAATTTTTGACAAGACCCATTTCGCCCTCTCTTACACTCAATTCTCTGTTGCTATGAAAGTACTTGACCTGATTTTTTGCTGACACTTCCGCTTTGCTCTCTGTCAGCATACTCGAGTGACTTCTGAGGTCTCCACCCAACATCTGAAGGGCTAGTGAAACACCTATGCTGCAATACGGAACTTTTTTATAGTTGAATAATATCTCTGCAACATAGTGTTGATGCTGACTCCCTTGTTTCTTACATCTCTTAACTCCTAACTGAGAACTTACTTCAACTTTCTAACTGCATTCTCTGATGGGCCATTCGTTGCTGAATGATAGGGTGCTGAGATCAGGTGTTCTATGTCATTTAATCTGCAGAACTTTTCAAACTCTTCTGATATGAACTGCGGATCGTCATCAGAGAACAACATTCTTGGAACTCCAAACCTGGCAAAGCACTCTTGGAGTAAGCATCAACGACTAACAAAAACATTCTTCCCTGTATGGGTACCAGATAATTCATGTGAACCCATTTCATTGAGCTTTGGACTCTCTGAACTTGATTATAGCTGTTTTTCTGGATCGTTCGATGATAATTAATACACTGTGCACAACTTCCTGAGGGTTTCAATGTGAGTATCTAAATTGGCCCACCAAAAGAACTGCCTGTCAATAGCCTTATTTTTGACTATGCCTGCATGTGATCCATGCACTTCCTGTAAGAAAGATTTTCTGAGTTTGGCTGGGACTATCACTCTGTAGATCCACATCAACATGTTGTAATTAATATATAGCTGATCATTTTTTCCTTTGTAAGGATTTATTTGCGCCTTCACGATAGAAAGCCAGCCCTCCCTTGCATAGCGAAACACAATACCAAGGATGGGACCTCTTCTCATTTTGTGAGCAACATCATTGGCCTTGATTGAGGCATAGTTCTCTGTGACAAAGTTGATGTATTCCTAATCACACTTCTCGGGTTTGGAGTCTGGTACAGGATATTTTGAAAGACTGTCAGCAGTTTTGTTTTAAATTCTGTTCACATACTGGATGGTATAATTAAACTCACTGGGCCCACCTCTGCAACGTCCCAGCTGCCATTTTAGGAATGCCTCTTTTTTCACCAAATATCGCTGTAAGTGACTTGTGATCTGTGCATAGAATGAACTTGCTATCCATCAAGTATAAGTAAAATTTCTATACGGCCCAGTACATCGCGAGAGCCTCCTTGTAGATTACTGAGTAGTTTTTTTCAGCCTCTTTTAGCATCCTTGACATGTAGGCTATCTGCCTTTATAATCCATCAGGCATGACATGCAATAACATGGCCCCAACTTAAACATTAGATACATTACACATGAGCTTAATTGGCAAATTCTTATCAAAATGGACTAAGAGTCATCCTGATGTCAGCTCTTTTCTTTTGACGCCCTGAAGGCGATTTTTTCAGTTTCTGCCCATGTGAATTTTTCCTTTTTTATAAGGCCATGTAATGGTGCCAAAAGACTTGGTGCATTTGGAGTGAATTTGGCATGATAGTCAATCATCCTACGACTAACCTTGCACTCATCAAGTCTATTGGGTTGACTGGATTTAACATTGCCTCAATTTTTCTTAGGTCCAACTGCAAACCATTTGCGTCAATTACGTACCCCAAATAGGTGACTTCTTTTTTGAAGAATTTACATTTTCCGAGCTGCAATCTGAGAACTGATTGGCATAATTTTTTACGGACCTCCATTAAATTTGCGAGATGTTCTTGAGAATCCTTACCAGTAACCAGGATGTCGTCAATGAACACAACCATCCCTGTAAGACTTTTTCAACCTTTTTTTGAAAAATGGCACTTGCTGGATTGATTCCAAAAGGTAGTCTTTTGGTCAAATAAATGACCTTGTGCGTGCTCCAAGTAAGCATTTTACTGGATTTCTCTGACACTACCAGCAAATTATATGTCTTAGAAAGATCCAGTTTAGTGAATAACTTACCGGAAAGCCAATGAAATTGGTCTTGGCTTAAAAAATATGGGCCTCGGGTTACCTACTTACTTTAAATCAACAATACTGTGCTTGCATTCGCCGAGAGTGCTGTAAAATAATGTTTTGTACGCTTTTAATAGGGCTTGCAACTTATTATCAACACTGACGGTATTTACTTGAGGCAGACTGAACTCAAATTTAACAATTAAGTCGCGACTCAAAAGTAATCTATAGCCTTTACTGCAAATTAAGATATTGGCTGTCGCTTTTCTTCTGATGCACGTTATTTTTGCAAGAAACTGGCCTGCAGGTGAGGTTAGCCGAACATCGTCAAATCGCAGTACTTTGTTGTATTTCACCAGCTTGAATCGACTGAATTAGTTGCGGTACGTGTCTTCTGGCATAATAGTCTACCACGAGTCTGTATTTAACTCGGATTGGCACTTGATACCATTGATGCTAACCTCAACCAACACTGGATCACATGGATCAATCTTTCTAGACAGACCCTTTTTTTCCATGGAGTCAACATTGAAAAGATCCACGTCATGCTGTTCAACGTGCTCGACGACTGCGTTGACGTTAGCCGCAGTGGCCCTTACATTGTGGCAGACTCTGGCCAGATGGCTTTCCGTAGGCCCATGAAGAATCTGTCTTTTACCATGTTATTGAGGTGTACACCATACTTGTACTTGCTAGCCTGATTGTTTACCCGCACGAACCATTGTCCAATATATTCAGTCTCACCCCAACCCATTTTGAAAAACCCAGTTCTCTCCCTAAAAACAACCATACGTTGCGAGAATTGCGCTTTCTAGATGGAGCACAACTCTCCATACGTTTTTTGTGCCAGGAGAACGGGTTTACATAAATCTTTGAGCACCTGGTATGCTCCCTGGCTAATTAACATGATACTCACAGCTACCTTTCTGTCCTCATGCGCACTGTTTCCCATAAAATATCTATCTAGACGCTCTTGATATAAGCACCAATCTTCACTGATTCTGAATTCCACAAAAGCTTATGTTTGGGGCCTGCTCACGATTCGTAACGCCACCCGAAGCGGTAAGGTTAAAGTTTCTAAAATTTTTTTCGGATTTCCATACTTTTATCTACAGAAATTCCTCAGCTGCTTGCTTTTCATTCATAAGGCTTTGTTGTTATTCTAATCTTGCTTCAGCATCAGCTAGTTTGTTTTTAAATTCCTCCAATTTTTTTTTGTTTTACTCGACTGCGCCACTGTAATGTCGTGACCTGGGGGATGGTGGAAGACAAACGCACTTCTCATACAATGCATAAAATAAATATGTTTATTTCAGTAGTCATGATGAAGTTACAGAGATGCAAGGAAAGACACGTCCTGACGACCGAGTGCCTAGCTTGCCAGGACACAAACTGGCTATGGTTATGACCGTATATGATGTTAATAATACAGTGGCCTAATATCCTACATCTTCTGTAGCAAACGTAGCACGATTTGGCTTTATCAAAACTGCACCTTACCCAGTATCTTACACTCAATACTTCATGTTGTTGTATTGCTCGCTTGCTCGCTATTACGTATATGTTTTAATATACACTCAAAGTCTGCGTATACTATGAATGGTACACGGTTTTAATTTATCTGGTTATTGAAGTTTTAAATTTCATAATTATACCTTAATAAGCTTACTTTACACATATTTATTTTAACGCACTATACAATATGTATTTGTAACTGATTATCAGTTTTGAAATATCGAAGACAGTGATCGTAAATAAACATTACATTTTAATGCCTTGTTAAGGAACTTCTTACCACCCTAGACAAATTTTTAATCCATTGGTAGTAATATTTTATATCCATATTATCACTATTGCCACCATCTTGGCCTCTTCCTCTTCTCATCTTCGTCCATCACCTTATCTTCGTCAACCACTTCAGCTTTGAGAAAATCCTCTCTATCTTTTTCTATCTCATCTTCATTCATTGCCACAGCATTGAAAAACATCATTATATTCTTTGTCAATATTTTTTGTTGCTTTGATTTTCCTTCACTAAAAGTATCAATATAATAATTTTGTATAAGCAGAGAACTAATATATTTGTCCTTTTCTTCTACTGTCAAATTAAGGGATAAGGTTTCATATTTTTTTTTACGTTAGCAGACACATCATTCTGTTTTTTAAATTTCGTAACTTGCTTAGGCTGCACTGGAAAGGTAATCCCTTCGAAATTGTAGCTGTTTTTGTATTGCGTATAATTGAAGACTCGTTATACATTCTTATTCACTGAATGTAACGCTGACAAAATGGCCTATTTGAAGCATTGCTGATCTGCATTGCGTAAATTTGTGCAAGCTTTTTTTTCTCGATTGTAGTAGGGAATTCTATGTAAGAACTACTACTCATCGCACGGTTCTTATTTATATTTACTCCTGAATTTGAAGTTCCTCGTAAAGTCCACCCCAAATCGTGCTCTTAAAATTTTTCTATATCTGTAGAGACGGGATTTTGAGTATTTGTTTCAAACCATTTATGTAAGTTTGTTGGATGAAAAATACATTCTTGCTTATTGTTGAAATATTTGACTTCAACGGTCTCCATATGATTTTTCACCATCAAAAACTCTGCTGCTAAAGCTGTTTTAATTTTTTAAATATTTTGCTCGTCAAAAATTGCTTGCATTCAAATGAGTATTTTTTCCGCAGATACAAGAAATTTCACAATATCTAAATGTCTTCTATTTGCTGTAACAGCTGCTCTTAAAGTTTAAAATTACTAGCAAGATCTTTCCGTATTGCAGACTCATCGTCATCTTGAGTGTTTAATTTTTCATCGAGTCCTGACCCTCGCACTACTAGTATTTTACAAAATGCTGCCACGAACATAAAAAAAAAACTCAATATCCAATATTTTTATTTTCACTGGTGATAAAAATTTTGTAGACAGCTTACAGTACAAAATACTTTTAAGCACTGTTTTACTTCTATTAATGAGATCTCGTATATCAGTCATATAATCACTATGCAGCAAGCGTTAATACTTCTATTTGCTTTATTTTACAGAAAAATCACGTAACGCTTCATTACATCGGTATAAGCCAAATTCTCGTGGAGTTGCTTCATCATGCTTACAGCTTGCGTTGACGTACTCAAATGAATGGCATGATGCTTCAGTTATTCATGTATACTGATTTGCCTCTACGAAAGCAATACGAGTGATAACTAGCAGTGACCAGCAGTTGTATGTACAGAGATCACACATCGATAGAGAAATTAGTTGACTAATATTCGTCACAAGGTTAAGATGACAAAATATGTGATTGATATTTATGGCTTTGAAACCATGCACAACGAGCTCGTTGATACTTCTACAAAAAGATACTACTCTGTCAGTTTTTGTTTCTAAGCCCCATTTTTTTAAGTATTCTACCTAAGAACAAATTTAAAAATCGATGGTTACAGTTTAATTATCACGGTCTTTCTTGGAGCTCAGAAGAAGCTCCATACAAGAATTATGCTACAATCTTTCGAGCAATTATTAAAGAAGATGAAATTACTTATGTAAAAGGTCTTAAATAAATGGAATGGTTACACTGTGTGCTATTTAATAGGTACAATACTCATAATCAGATTTATACGCTTTACTAAACTTTTGCGTAATATAATTACTTTTATAGGTACATTTGTGATATTAAGCAGTGTTTATCTTAATAAAAAAATTAGTATGAATAATATCGTTTGCACAAATCACAAATTAAATACACCTCATTACAGTATAAAAAATACTACAGCTTAAAAAAATTAATTTTGAAAGTGCAGCAACGACAAATCGATATTTCTTACTCAATGTACACCTTATACACAATACTCATGTAAGAAACAAGTTCTTCATAAATCTATGTTGATTTTTTGACTTTACACCTCTTGGTTAATTCACCTTTTAAAATTACTTTATTGTATTAATTGACTCTATTCTTTGAAAAGGTACTGAGTTAAAGATAAGTAAGCTAGCATCGGAGTACGTTTTTGGTAATGAAATAGTATACATGTTTTCTCTGGTAACTCGTGTCCCTCAATGCGCCTGCTCTCAATAAAAAAAATATTAAGCTGATACATTATTCAATTGAGTAAGAAGCGATGAATCATCGGTCACAGCTAATGCATGCACATAGTTAAGAAATGATAGCTACATTCGTTGGCAAGGTACTGCGTCATAAAAAGTGAGCAAGCGTTGAGCAATTGAAATTGATACAAGATCGAATTTGGTAATAGAATAGTATATATGTTCTCTTTGACACTTCACATTACTCGATACTCCTGCTCTCGAGAGTAAAAATATTACGCTGAAATAATATACGCCGAAATGAGAAGCGAAAGATCCATTGGTTATGGCTAACGCATCCGTGTAAATAAGAAATAATAGCTTCATTATTTAGCTGAACACTGCATTGAGCGAGCCAGAGTTGGTCAGTTAAAGGAGGAATACATAGTCCGCTTTTTGTAATGACAGAGTATAATTTTTTTTCAACAACTCGAGACGCCCACTCTCAAAAATAAAAAATAAAAATTCACTAAGACGCATAAATGAAGAGTGAAAGACAATACATCTATTGATAAAAAATACTCGTTTATGCTTGATCATCTTCGTCTCGCTATAAGCTAAGCTTGTTAGTAGCCTACAACATTACTGCTCGAGTAATACTTACTACCCATCACCCGATAGCTCCATTTCCCCCACCACCAAGTGGCCGAAACCTGCTCAAACCACTTCCTGTCCCCTACCCACAACACAGTCGTGCTATATCTCGAATCTCTTCCTCCACCAGTGCTGTACTGACCACCCATCGATCGATCAGCCTCTTTTTCACTACTTTTCCAGGGAGGAGCTAAATGTATGCCAGAACTTCCATGGCTTATCTCTACATAGCCCTTGCCTTGAAATTCAAAATAAACCATCGCACATATTTTTATGTTGTTTCTTACTTTTCCCACACAAGTTATCTGGATAATGCAGATCATCCTAAATTAATACGTGTTCTAACATTATATAGTTGTAAATTCATACGACTAATGGTATACAAGAGAATGTTTATACATCTAAATCATTGTATCAAGGGGTGCCCATGCAGAGATAGCGGTACTTTCAATACAAGTACTCTATGTCTTCCATACATAACCTTTTTTTTCAAGATCCAAATACTCAAGACTTATAACATTTAACCACATTAATTCTTCTTGAAGAGAATTTTCTTAAGCAATTAATAAGAATGAGAAAAACTTTCTCCCCGGGTGCGGATCGAACACACAATCTCCCGTTTACTAGACAGTTGCTCTACCACTTAAGCTACCAAGGAGCTGTACATTCACTCACACCGTAAGTTGAGATAAGTTTCTCATTCTTAATTTTCAGAGCTGTCTTTCACCAAATGCCGATAAAGTGGTTATGTGACTCGAATGCTTGTCGGTAAATTGAAAATTTAAACGACCAATGGTATACAAGCGAATGTTGATACATCTAAATCATTATATCAAGGGGTGCATACTTATAGATGGTGGCACTATCAATACAAGCACTCTACATCCTCCATACATGGCCTTTTTTTCTTTTTTCAAGATCCAGTATACTTAAAACTCATAATATCAAACCACATTAATTCTTCTTGAAGAAAATTTTCTTAAGAAATTAATAAGAATGAGAAAAACTTTCTCCCCGGGTGCGGATCGAACACACAATCTCCCGTTTACTAGACAGTTGCTCTACCACTTAAGCTACCAAGGAGCTGTACATTCACTCACACTGTAAGTTGAGATAAGTTTCTCATTCTTAATTTTCAGAGCTGTCTTTCACCAAATGCCGATAAAGTGGTTATGTGACTCTAATGCTTGTCGGTAAATTGAAAATTTAAACGACCAATGGTATACAAGCGAATGTTGATACATCTAAATCATTATATCAAGGGGTGCATACTTATAGATGGTGGCACTATCAATACAAGCACTCTACATCCTCCATACATGGCCTTTTTTTCTTTTTTCAAGATCCAGTATACTTAAGACTCATAATATCAAACCACATTAATTCTTCTTGAAGAGAATTTTCTTAAGAAATTAATAAGAATGAGAAAAACTTTCTCCCCGGGTGCGGATCGAACACACAATCTCCCGTTTACTAGACAGTTGCTCTACCACTTAAGCTACCAAGGAGCTGTACATTCACTCACACCGTAAGTTGAGATAAGTTTCTCATTCTTAATTTTCAGAGCTGTCTTTCACCAAATGCCGATAAAGTGGTTATGTGACTCTAATGCTTGTCGGTAAATTGAAAATTTAAACGACCAATGGTATACAAGCGAATGTTGATACATCTCAATCATTATATCAAGGGGTGCATACTTATAGATGGTGGCACTATCAATACAAGCACTCTATATCCTCCATACATGGCCTTTTTTCTTTTTTCAAGATCCAGTATACTTAAGACTCATAATATCAAACCACATAAATTCTTCTGCAAAAAAATTTTTTTAAGAAATAAATAAGAAAGAGAAAAATATTCTCTCCGGGTGCGGATCGAACACACAATCTCCTGTTTACTAGTTAGTTGCTCTACCACTTAAGCTACCGAGGAGCTGTACATTCACTCGCACCGTAAGTTAAGATCAGTATTTTTTTCTCAATTTTTAGAGCTGTATTTTACCAAAGCGAGATAAAGTAGTTGTGTGACTCTAATGCTTGTCATAATAAAGTGAAAAAAAAATTGCATGTATGTAGGATATAGAGTGCTTGTACTTAATGTGCCGCCATCTATAAATATGCACCTCTTAGTACAATGATTTAGCTGTATCAACATTTGCTTGTATACCATTAATCGTATGAATTTTTAATTTACTGACAAGCATTATAGTCACATAACTACTTTATCGGGTTTTGGTGAAAGACAGCTCAGAAAATTAAGAATGAGAAACTTATCTGAACTTACGGTGCAAGTAAATGTTTAGTTCCTTGGTAGCTCAAGTAGTAAAGCAACTGTCTAGTAAACAGGAGGTTGTGTGTTTAATCTAGACCCAGGGAGTATATTTTTCTTCTTCTTATTTATTTTTTAAGAAAATTTTCTTAAAGTAGAATTAATGTGGTTTGATATTATGAGTCTCAAGTATATTGGATATTGAGGAAAAAAAGGGCATGTATAAAGGATATAGAGTGCTTTTATGATAGTGCTGCCATCCATGCATATGCACCTCTTGATGCAATGATTAAGATGTATCAACATTCGCTTGTATACCATTGGTAGTATGAATCTCCGATTTACCGACAAGCATTAGAGTCACATAGCTATTATATAGTTGTGTTTGGGTACATGCCTACTAGCCACCCCACCCCATCTGGACCACCTTTCTCTGGCTCACGCCTTCCATAGATGCTGCACGATTGCTCCACAAAATATCGTGAAATTCAGCTTGTATTTACTTGATTCTGTCAAAAAGTAAGTAATTGGACACCCAACCCCACTCTGCCCCGTACCTTCTCAAGTCACCTATGCCACCCATTGCTTCTTCGCGATCAATACACCAAATTAAGACTCGTATCTCTTAAAGCTTTTATGATACCTTATCTCCCTACGATTAAACTGAATACCAAGAACTTAGATTTTTTTATTTGAACAACTATATTACAGTAAAGGTCAGCCACTGAAATTTTTCAAACTCAACTATTATATTGCTGTCAGATTAAAAAAAAAACTATGTCATATAAAACTTTCATTTGACCAATATTGCAAACATAAGTTATTTATTTTTAGTAAATTACCACACCATCTAGGCAGTGCTAATGCAGGACGTACAGAGTTTCTATTTAGAAAACTCTTCACTATGTTTGGAAAAAAACTTATTTGAAGCGGTTCTATTGACAAAAAAAAGATTACAATAGTTGTAAAGCTCACATTACCATTTATAATGTTACTTTACTAATATAAGGAACTTGAGAGACTATAAATTTTTGTTCTAAAATAATTATAAAAGCCATTGTAATATAAATGATCTATAAATTCTACTAAAATTCATCCTTAAGAAACAATTCGCGATTTTATGCGATTAACATTTGAAGTACAGCCCAGATCTATTAAAATCGTATTTACGGTACAACAGATAAGTTTATAGATCAGATCAGGGCGTCCATTTTTATGGGGGTCAATGGGGGTCAGTTTTTGGATAGTAAGAAGCCATTTATTAATTACGTAAGGAAGATGTAAACCATTTTTGACCCTCTTTTTCTTATGTAACGATTCGTAAGATTTCTTGAAACCCCCTCCTTCTTTTTCTTACGAAAGATTTTTCCAAGAACTACCCTAAAAACCTTAAAATAAATAAATATTGTTTATTAAAGGTTTAAATGTTCGTAAACAGTCAAATAATTCATTTGATATACATCTAAGATTATTATTTTTAAGAATGATTATTTCATCCATCAGTAATACATACTTTACAGGTAAGATTTAAACTATTTTAAAAAATATGGTAATTTAATCAGTTGAAATTTATAAATAAGGAATATTTTTTATCATATTATAAATAAATAAATAGATTCAAAACAGTTTAAAAAAATTAAATTGTCAAGAGTATCAATCGTCATGGCTAACCAGATCCACAATCTCTGCTTCCCGATTAGTGACTACTGAACGCTCGTCGTTTGCAGCAACAGTTACAGCAGATGGAACTTAGTCTAGTACGTCAGTTGGTGCTTCATCTTCATATAGCCATTCAACATTTTTTCTGCCGATCAAAGAATGTATTATACGTCACGTAATTTTCTCACCACGTGTGGCTATTTTAATTGCAATACGATAAGCATTTGAAACTATTGTTAGTAGAGTCTTACTTTTCACAAGTTTCTAAATGTCAAGAATGAACAGCATCGTGATGGCTATATAAAGCCGTGATCGATGTGAAGTAAAGCATACACACCGAAGATATATTAAAGTGCAACAAAAATGAATGTAAGGTCAGATATTATTACTTAAATGTTATGCATTTACTGTGTTGATGAAACGTACTTTGCATATTATACGGCCAGGCCATAGGGTGTTACAGAAAGTAACGATGGTTGACGGAATAACTTAAGCTTGAAAGAGTGACAAGAAATGAGCACGATGTACATTTTTCAGTACTTCCTATAAGTGCAATCGTTCTGTATATGGATCCTGGAAAAACTCTATAAGTAACGGGAAGGATTCATA
Source organism: Copidosoma floridanum (assembly GCF_036245765.1). NCBI lineage: Eukaryota > Metazoa > Arthropoda > Insecta > Hymenoptera > Encyrtidae > Copidosoma > Copidosoma floridanum. Next base: position 27,496,566 of record NW_028321907.1, read on the forward strand.
CTTAAGGATCATTTGTAGACCATTGCAAAATTATTTATAGCAATCGGCACTGTTACATTTCACAACCTATTGAAAATTAAGTATATATTCTTAATAGCTTACAATAATTCAAAATTTATACATCAACTTTGGAAAAAATGTCTTTTTACCTATAAACCTACTGAGAGTCCCTGACATGTTTAGAGTATCACACTGTATATAGAAAATCAGGAACCGATAGTTCTGCGTTCAGACCCTCGTAATGCGCAGGAGAAATATTCTATCGGTTACTCATTCCAAAGCCCAAAATCTCACCAGTAGCTTAAAAATTTCTAATCTCAAGCTCAGAATCAAAGGTTCTTCCCCGAAAATCCAGATGAGACCCATGCGTATCGTGTGACAGAACAACACCCATGAGCTGTTTGCTTAATGGTGCCATCCTTCGCTCAACTTGATTAAAATTACTACGCCCTGGAGCATTTGCCGCTAACAATATGACATAAAAATTAAGCGTTCGAAAATTTTGAATTGCGAATGCGATGGTTTTAGAATACCTGTAAAAAAAAGATAAATCGAGCTCTGTTTATCAAAACAGTGTTTATATACAAAAGTTCCCAACCATAATTTACCTTGGTTTTTCGTCTGGACCTCTGTCTACAGTAAAAAAAATTATAATTGACTGAAAATTACCTTTTTCAGTTTTTAAAATTTCTGTGAAGCTTAGCTCCTTTATTGTCGTGTGGATACCACAGGCATAAGTTACAGTGGTAGATTAAATGTGCTTTCCATTTCAAATTGCAATCAATGTTTGACCTCTGTAAGTAATATTATTAGGATGACCTTTACCATTCGATTTAATGCAAGTTCTAGTGTAGACTAAGGGTACAAGTTTATGCCTCTCTCTGATAATAAAGTCGTAACCTGGAAGTTAGATTCTATAGTCAATGGACATAACAAGTAATTATTAGACTTTGGCAACAGTAATCCCCATTGGCACGCATGCTCTGTCATCTTGGGATAAAAGGGAATATTGCTTCGATCCAATATTGATGCACGCGATTCTAAGTTCCTTAAAGTTGTAGTGCAAACTTTCCATTGGAGTGTTGTTTGTGCAAGTCATTACTGGATTTAAAGAGACGAACCAGTACTGTCACTAAATTGGGTAACCCTTGTCCAGTTTAAGGATTCTTTGGAATAAGCCTAGTGTAAAGTAAACTTCTTTGAAAAGTATAGCCCATTTCTTGTACTTTATATTGCAACTCATCCAAAGTTTCATAACATTTAATTTCATTCATCTGTCGGCGTTCATGGGCTACGCTTCAGTTAATACTCACCATTTTAATAGCCCTAGGTAAACTTTGCTGATTTTCTCCCAAGTGGGGACGTCCAAGTTTTGTCCATATAACAATTCTAGAATTAGCAGTAGCCATTTTTTTAAGTTTATATTTTACTTTTTATCGATATTTTATGTGGTATGTAGAATTTCTCTTTTTGTTTTTAAGAATCTGCTAATGCTTTGAGAACTCTTTGCTCGTTTTCTTTAATTCCTTTTCAACATATAGAACCAATTGAATATCTCTTGCTAATATAGCAGATAACAGTCAGCTTTGTAATGCATTTATCTTTTGTCACGTACTGTCTCGTGCCAAGGTCTTGTACTTTCTTTTCAGTACATTTTTCGAATGAGCATCAACTTAATTCTTTTTCACTTCGTCAAAAGTTTTCTTCATATCTTTAGTACGAGTCTGATTGCTGCTGCGCGTCCCAGATTCTGCAGTGAATATAGTAGAACTACTTAGACTATCAGAACTTATACTTTTTACTGAAGTAGACGGCTACAAAAAACCTCCAATTTATGTAACAGAAAAAAAGATTAAAAAAAGAAAAGATGAATTTTTTACGTGTAAATTACTTTTGGTATAACAGTCTTTTTTTATGTATAATAATAATTGAACTAAAAAGAAAAAAAAAAAAAAAAAAAGAGAGAGAAGACTTGTACGTACATATGCCTGAGTATTACAATAGGGATGAACCTGCATTTTTTCATACTGCAACTATTAAGAACGTATAAAGAGAGAGAGAGTCAATCCATATTTACTGAAATTAGTCTTCTCAAAATGATATTACATGTAAATATATATCATTTTATTACTTGAACTAAAAAGCGAAGCAGGTTTGACTGCGTTGATTTTATCCCATCTTTTAGCTCGAAGAGTTTGTGGTCAATAGCAATATTTCATTCTTTGCCACCTAACTACTGCTTAAGGTCCTAAATATAGATACGAGACAGCATAAAGTCACGTTCGCATGAGCAGCAGACTTGTCGCTAGGCCTAAGAACTTGCGCATGCAGTACTGTACAGGTGACGCTCATTGTTAGAGCAGTATACAAGTTGTTTGAATGTCCAAAATACAGAGATTTAGTTTTTTAATCTTGTAAAATATAAACTTAAGGTATTACGTAAGGTTGGCCTTTACTCCCTCCTACAAGTAAAGTTATTTAGAGATTTCTTAAACTTCCCTCCATTTTAAGACCTTTACGTAATTATAGTGTGACCCCGTATCAAATTTTGACCTTGTACTTGACCTTTTTTTCTTTTAACCAATTTCTAAAATATAAAAACATTAAAAAAAAAAAGTTTCTAAACGAAATTGAACCCACGAACTCCTGCATTCTAGCTGAGACTCTTACCCAGTCTTCATTGTGCGATCCCGATATTGAAAATTCGATTACTTCTTCTTATGGTGTGGCTCATAACTTATTTTTATAGTAAATTTTTATTTACGGCCTAATAATTAATTTGTAATTTTGGCTTGATTATAAACGACAAGGATAAATAAATAATTTATTATATTAAATAATTTTTTAAGATAAATGTTATTTTTAAAACTTGAAAATTAGTATATTTTAGCACAGCAAATTTCATATGTATTAATAAACATTGATAACTTATTATTCAATTTTTTGTTTTCAAATAAACAAACAATTGCTTATACAATTTTTTCTCATTTTTTTGTAATTTTCAAAAACTTAAAAAAAATTTTTTTCTCTGTGTAAATACAATAATTGGTTTTTATTGCGTTTTCAGCTTTCAGAAGTTTTCCCTTGTGATTGAGGTGGTTTTTCAAATTCAGAACGTTGATTCCATAGTTAGTAGGGGAAAAATTCAGCTCTAAGTTTAGAGAGATGGAAGGAGTGCAAATATATGCAGCAACGCTGGAAATTATTTTTCTCACATAGATGTACTATCTTACATACACGCTTTTAGCATACTCAACATCTTCTTTCTTGTGTTATAAAAAAAAAGCTTTAGGTCTACTTGAAAATGGAACAAGTTTATCAAAAGTTAGTTTTTTTTACAAACAAAAATCAAGAGGTTTATACATATCTTATAAATGTAATTTTGAGTAATTTTTTAGGAAGCTTACATTCTAAATAAAGATTTCTTAAATTCAACAGGTAAAAAACGGTACAGTTGCACAATCTGCATTTTTTTGTGTATTTCGTATGCTATTTTAAGTATACTTTTGGTGCTTGAATAGTATGTGTCAAAAAAATCCATGCATGATGAACGGAATGTTTGATGAACAAGATGGTTTGTCTTTATTTTTAAAATATAATAATATTTTAGGTATTATATATAAAGTAGATATAAGTGTATCAGTGTATGTGATTGACCTGAGCGTGACGTTAGAGATGTAATCAGTGTAGGTGATAGGAAGTTTTTTTTTAAATTATCGCAAGTGTTACATCAAGGCTGATCTCGACATACTCTTTTTTTAAATTCTTTTTCTCCTCCACTCCTATTTCTGCCCGCTAGGCCGCGTTTTTATATTAACTTAAACGTCACATACCCACACATGTACCAAGCACCAAAGCTAATGTTTTGTAACACATGTATAAGAAGAGACTGAGTACGATGGATACCCAAGAACTAGTCTACATCGCTTTCCCTCCTTATGCATTGACAGATTTATCTACATCATTCGGCGAAACTCAATAATTATTTTCTATCCTGTACTATCTCTGCTTTAACCATTCGTAAACCCAGAATATTTGATCTACACATTGAAAAACGTTCATGCAACGAGGCCTGGCAACGGCAAACACTGGGACCAGTGTCGCTGTCATACAATATTCTTTAGCGAGTAAGTATCACCCTGAAACCAAACAACACATGTAAAGAAAGACAGAACGTATATAGAAAATCTTTCCCTCTTCCTGCCACGAGATAATGCAGATTAATTGTAAGAATCTAATTAAGTCTCGTCGTCTCTGGTCATAGTGGCAATAATAAGGAGGCAAGATTTTCGACTGTATAAGCTCATGGCCTCCTTCACAAGGAGGGCAGTCCAAAAAAAAATTCGTTCAATGGTCAGGCCAGCTTAGGTGCATACCTAGAGCAGGGGTCTCATTGAGGCATTCGATATCTCTCTTAAGTAAGCATTTTTGTTGATAATCCCTAAACTACGCATGCGCACTATCGTTATTGTTTGTTATTTTATAGGGATTATCGAAAGAAATGCTTACTTAAGCGAGATATCGAATGCGCTGATCAGACCCCTGTAGCCAGACTCAAGCCACAGGACCTGAAGAACCCAGTCAGTACATTCAATGGTCAGGCCAGCTTAGTAGTACACCTTCGGCAGTAGCCAGACTCATACACATGACTCGGAGAACCCAGTCAGTGTCTGTACGTGACGTGGAAAATCCGGTCCATCTGCTTAATTTATATCCAGCCACCCAGATCTTGCCTCAAGAGCCATTTATACGCCCTCTTTTTCACAATAATAAAAGTGAATACTATTAAATTTTATAGTTAGTTTTTGTAAGTGCTGACAGCTAAGCAACTAGCTCTCATTTCATAAAAAATTTTTAAATCAAGCCACGCTAAGTTGTGTTCCAGTTGGTGTTAATGCCGAAGGCCAAGCAACTAGTTTTAGTTTCAATTAATCAAGTGACGCTACGCTAAATGCCAGTTAGCGTAAAGGCCAACGGCCAAGCAGCTAGCATTAGTTAACAACTTAACCCTTGAAACTATATGGTGTGTACCGCTAGTGAAAATGCTGGTGACCACACCACTATAGTCTCCCCAAAGGTGAACTAAGCTACCTTTTCCAAACAAATATCTAATAACGTGCCACTGGTATAAATGCCGATAGCCAAGTAGCTAGATAACCGTTCCTCAATCATTTACCCTGTGCCCAACTCTGTGCTCCGTCTCCAACTCTTCCTGTCACATCCCAAGGCTCTTGAGCAAAAGCTTAGGCCTAAATATAAAACTCATTCTTACGCCCTTTTGTATGTAACAGAAGATTCGATTAAACTGCGTTTTCTTGTACTGGTCAGCCTACTTATTGTGTTGTATTGCACCCTGATATATCATTTAAAAACGTTCAGCTATTGAATATTATTATTACGTTACCTGCTATATGATTTTATAGACATATAACTTCTAACTTGAGTATCCGAGTATCTACTGCCCACTGGTTATACTGTACAGGTTCAGGTTGCAGCTGGTATATAGTATTGATTAATAGGCACTTCCTAAAAACCACTAAAATTTTTAGTATAGTTACGAATCATAAGATTTTTCAATACTATGAGAGTTTTGGCTGGTGTTAATTTTTAACTACCCTTGGGCCTCAGCTCTTGGTCAAACAAATATTCTTGTTAACTGTGACGTCCATGTTCTATTCCGCATCCTCGTTTTGCCGCACCCTAGATCATCTGAAATTATCAGATTGTCTAATTTTACATTGCTTTGTATGGGTAAAAGTTTTTTTCTTCAGTCTTTGGATCATAAATGCCATTTGAATATAAAATAGTAAACATATTTATTATAAATTAAAATAGAGCAGTCATTAAGCTGCATAGTAATGAAAACAGTAATAAGAAAAAAAACAAAAGGATCTATACTGTTACTACTTTCAGGAAGTACAATATTTTTTCCCTCCCTCACTAATAAACGCTTGATCTAGATACAAAAATCAAAATAAATTACTATAATTTAATTTAATAAGTAGGGTGTGAAGAATTGGCGCATGGACTGCGCAAAGGCAAAGCCTCACTAGTATATATATTTGTAAAAATTGACTTATGCAAGCTCTACGTGCTTTCAAAATATAAACTTGTCATATTTAAAACTTATACAAACAGTCAGAATAAGGCAGTAAAAGTTTTTATAAATAAGCTTTCTGTTTACAGAGTGTCAGCATATGTCAGAATATTTATGTATCTCTTTGTATTATGTAGCTGTATGGACAAAATGAGGTCTCAGCTTTTCTTCTTCTCCCCACTCACCCTTAGCTTCACTTTAATTCACATAGTTATTTGCTCATTCTCACGTTGTTTGTGATCCAATATTATTTGAGAAATCTTCTTTTAACTCCGCATGGTTTCCTCTCATATCTCTGCAGCTCCCTTCATTTCAGTTTTCTCTTTCTAATCTATCTCTACCGTCTCTCAAGATAGAATGATCAATTTACGGAAAACCCAGTAGAATTCAAAAGATCATATCATTTAATTGACTAAAACAATCAAGCTTTAAAAACAAGAATTAAATGTGTATACATTTACCTATATTGTATAGTAAGTTGGGAGGGGGGTCATTTTAAATATGACTTATTTGTTGTTTTTTTTTGGGGTACGAAGAATATTTTTTTAGTAGTTTAATAACTTAGAGTACCAGGTTATTTCTAAGATTTTACGAGAAAACTACCAAACATTTAATTACTTCGGTATTTAATACTATGGATCTTTGTTTGTCAAACGTGACTCATGTTGGCACCAGCAGCATTACAACTTTTACATGGTGAATCAACCAAAAAATCAAGTATGCTACAATAAAATTTTTATTAAATATGAAGTAAAGGTTAATTGTTAACGTATTGTATGAGTATTCCTTTAATATACTATAAATATTTACTTAAGTTCGTTTTTTTAACAATAATCTATTCATTTTAGCATATCGTTTATCATAAAACAAATGTCAACAATATGACCATTTTTCTCTGACCTATTATCTTCTGAACGTTTAATGGTCTTATAATTTATAATAATGATATAAGGTGAAAAAAGGAAATAGAAATTAACATGTAGTACAAAGCTAGCATGATGGTAATAATTCTCAAAATTAGAATGATACACAGCATAACTACGTATTAATTGAAGGTTCATCTAGGTTTACAGAAAGCTCCTTAATAAGGCAAAAATAAAATATAAATTTGTGACCACTGTCTTAACGATTTTGAAAATAGTAAAATGTAGAAAATACGTTCAGTAAGATGCGTCAATTTTTGTTAGTAAATTTCAGTTAATAAAAATAGAATAATCTTGCCAAGGCATGATAATATAATTTACAAATTTTAAAATCACTTAACTGAAAGTTGGGTACTAATGACAGACTATGAGTTCTTATTAGAACCTGTACATAATAGCAAGAAAGCTATACAATACCATAAGGTATTAAGTATAGGATATTATTTAAAATGCAGTTTTAATAACATGAAATCGTGATAATCTTGTAACTAGGTTTATTTAAAGTATGGTTTAAAGTGTTTTTAAATAATCTGATTCGCAGATCTCCTAGTTTTCAGCTAAAGGGTTTTATTTGATCTATTCTTTTGAGTAATTAGCTTTAACAAAATGTTTATATCAGGTCACACAAATAAGTTTTAGTATTAATTACATTACTGATAACTAACTCACATATATCACTATTTGATACTGCTGCTTTATAGTTCCGTAATGCTTCATGCAGTACTTTTTAGTAGCTCTTTGAACCATAGGAATTTCTTAGTCGCTGCAAAAAATTTGTTTCAGTTCTTACTCTCTCTGCTGTCGCTAGAGCCACTTGTGACAAGCTCCTTTACTGTACCTGGCTACCTAATGAAATATATTGTTACATTAAGGCTAAGCTTGAGGTATCTTCTTTTTCCGCTTCTCCTCTTCTTTTCCTCCTCACAAAGCCGCGCTTTCGTATCAACGTCACATGCTCACACATATACCAACCACCGGAGCTAATGCTTCGTGACACACGTATAAAAAGAGACCGAGAAACATAAAGATCCAAGTACTAGTCTACATCTCCTTCCCTCCTTACGCATTAACAGACTTATTTACATCGTTCGATGAAAATAAATAATTATTTTCTATCCTTTTCTATCTCTGTCTTAACCATTTCTTAAAAAGGCGACGCTCAGGCCAGAATGTTGATTCACAGATTGGCCAGCGTTCATGCAACAAGACTTGACAACAGCACACTACACTTCTACCACTTACTTTCCTAAACACTTACTATACCCAAAGCCACCAAGCCGAAAAATGACGTAAACTATAATGCGACCTATTTTCAATAATCAAACACTGGGACCAGTATCGTTGCCATACAACATTCTTTAGTAAGTAAGCATCCCCCCAAAACCAAAACAGCACATCTAAAGAAAGACGGAAGGCATACAGAAAATCTTTCCCTCTTCCTGCCACGAGATGATGCAGACTTATTCTAAGAAGCTATGTACGTCTCATCATCTCTGGCCATTCATTTATTTATTAATAATTTGTTACTTTTAAAATAAATAAATTATTGTTACACAATTTTTGAACATTTTTGCAGAATATTATGAATAAAATATAAAAATTCCATACTGTACTGATACAATAGTTGATTCTTATTACGTTTTTTTCTTTCTCAATTCTTTCTTTGTGATTGAGAACCAAACTTACAGAGGTGCAAGGAGCGAAAATGCATGCTGCAACACTGGAAATTATTTTTCTCATAAGGATGAACTTACATACATGCTTTTACGCATACTTGATCTCTTCTTTTCGTGTTATTAGAAAAAAAAAAAAAAAAATTATAGATCTATTTAAAAATGGAATAGGTTTATTGGGTACTAATCTCTCATACATACAAAAGCTAGAGCTTTGTATAGATCTTATACATCCAATTTTAAGTGATTGTTCCGTAAGGTTGTATGTTAAATTGCCAATTTTTTAAATTAAACATACGGAAAAGGGTACAGTTAAACGATCTGCTATTTAATAAGGGTATTTCTTCTTTTCTTAAGAAGTTGTCTGGAAACCATCGGAAGATTTAATGAAAGAGCACAGTCTTGTACTGGCCAGATGCCATATTGTTTGTATTATTTTGTGTCATAATATATTGTTTATAATTGTTCTCTTATAAAATAGTAAAACATTTATTGCAACCACACCCAAATAACGTGGGTATACTTATGTCAGCGATAATTGCACCACCTCTGTACATCATATCGTTTCATACGAGGTATACTTATATTTATTATTATATTATTTGCCAAATAATTTTATAGAAGTACAACTTCTTACTTAGGTATCCAAGCACCTACTGTCCACTGGTTTTTACAGTAATTAAAGTAAGTAATAATACTTTAAAAGTTAATTCTTACGCATCCCCCATACTTTTTTTTTCGCGTAAAACCCACTATTGCGTGCCGTTTAATCCAGATATTAATGGCCAACCAGGTGGTGAAAGAAATATTTTGATTGACAAAAAAAAATATATTTAAAATAAAACAACGCTAAGTTGTGTACCAGTTGGTGTAAATGCTAATGGCCAGGTAACTATCCCTTATTTGAATTTAAACAACGCTAAGTTGTGTGCTGGTTAGTGTAAATGCCGATGGCCAAGAAGGTAGCTCTTAGTTAACAAACTCAATTTTTAAAACTATATGTCGTATGTCGCTAGTAAAAATGCTGGCAACCAGACGACTGTAGACCTCTTAAAAGCGAACCAAGTTACCATTCCCATATAAATGGCCAGTTACGTGCCGTGGGTGTAAATGCCGATACCCAAGTAGCTAGCTAACCTTTCTACAATCATCTACCCTGTTTCCACCCCAGGGTTCCGTCTTCAGCCTTTCCTGTTGAGTCCCCAGGCTATTGAGCGAAAGCTTAGGCCTAAATATGAAAATTACTCGTACGCCGTCTTCGACGTAAGAATTTCCCAGTTTTTTTACACATGACGTTATGCCTGGTGTGTATAATGTACTTAGAGGACTGATGACACACGTCAAAAGAGCAGATTTTCCTCTTTATGAAGTGTTCTTATAGCACTGTAGTGAATAAAAAAGGCCTCTCAATTAATTACGTTAGGCAATAAGCGATAACAGTACTGTTCAGTTTTGTACCTGAATATTTTCCGACAAACCTTTTCTAAATTTGAATTGCATCACGTTCGTTATCCTTATATTGAAGTTAAAGTAATTTTCCGATCATACACCTTTATCATGGCGTACATTTGCAATGCCCAAGAGACCGTTTTACCTTTACTCTTGTACCTTTATTTATCAATGTACTAGAAGTTTCTACTTTAACTTTTGTCTCTATAAATATTGCTCTGCGAGCATAGTAAGTTAGTTAGCGCGCCACGGCGGCAGAGAAAGCTTCTCTCCGCTTGCCTTCACTTGAGCACATTTTCATAATTTAAGCACTGTAAATATATTGTATAAATTTTTATTGCACATTTGCATTACATTTATTTTCCGCCGTAAACCACTTCCACCTCTACACGACTGAACTGAATTGGGAGCAGTATAAAATCCCTTCCCTCGTGAACAAGTACTGATCGTATTTTTCTGACAAGAGCCTTAGAGGTTTTGAATCAGTGATGATGCAAGCACAAGCAATAGAAGAAATACTTAGTACAAGTATAAGTGTGACTTATTACACAAATTTCGCATTTCAATCTTTTGAAAATTTCACAAATCAATTTTTAATATAATTAAACAATTTGTCAGATAAAATTTTTAAAACAGTATAAATTGTTAGTATTATACTGTCAACGCCTAAATACATCGATTAACTTGTGCATACAATGCTATTAATTCGTACATATAAACATATGACATACAGACATGCATTTAAACAACAAGCCTGGCCGCATCACATGTCAGCACAATATGGCGCAACGTTATACTTTTAGTGGAGATTTTGTTAAAGTTATGTATGAGATTATGACGTATACAAATCACAGATTTTAAGAAAAAGTGTGCATATAAAACATGCATTTTAAAGATACCTTGTATGTAGTATGTGACGTATAAGTTCCACTTGCCATGTAAGCTCGTGTATACATTATACACAAGCGTCCGCGCGCACATATGTACATTAATATCTTGTATGTATGGGATAGTGAAGTTTAAAGGTTACATTTAGTTTTTATCGAATCACGCATAGCAATACAGCAATGTGTAAATATGCGGGGTAGGGGGCTAGTGTCAAGAGGGGCATTTAATCGAATGAAGTGAGCGCACATTAATTAAACCGATAATCTCTCGAGTGAAGTGGGCTAGTAAAGCCAGTCCCAAAAGCACAAGAAAGTACAGAAGCAATTTGATAGAAGTAAGTTTGTTAAGTTTATATTTTGTAGAATTAGGAGATAAATTCTCTAGCGGTTTGTGTTTTCGTAGCGTATCCATTAGTTGTAACCTTGCGCACCATAAGATGCTTCATTATAATATATGTAGCAGGCTTGGCAGCTAAAGTTCAATCTGTGGTGGAATTCTATTGGGTGTGTAATTGTGGGAGCCACTTGAAAGATCGACGAATTTAATTTAAGAGCGACAACGAGGCTTTCCTAAATCTCCCGACAGCCATGACTAAAGAGATATTTACCTGTACATATTTGGTAGAGATCGATGGTGTGAAGCGCACAGAAAGAAAGTGTGACAACAAAAAGAAACGGTTTATAGATCTAAAGTGACCGAAGAGCACAAACTCTCAAGTTATGTTATTTGAGCGTAAATTCATCGACGGTCTGCGCGCTCTATTTTTCAACGCAGGGTGCATTCCGTGAAAGCATCGCTGGCTTTATTGCTAATAGTTAAATTTTAAGCTTCTCGTTTTAGTATTAAATAAATTTGTAAGATAGTTTTTTTTTTAATTTAATTTTAGGACGTGCCTCTTCCGCAAATCTGTAGAACTCGATTAAGCCTGTTATTTCATTAAAAATTGTTTTCCGTTGTTTGAGTCTCTGTACCTTACCAAAACGGCTGGTGCCCGATAATTCATGTATAAGACTTTTTTTAATAACGCAGCGTACAGCATATGAAATTAATCTCTTTTCAAAACTGTAAATAAAAACGCAATAAAAACAGATTTTTTGTGATAAAAGGTAGGTATCACAGTTGTTAGTACTACTTTATTATCCTAAAAGGTTTAAATCTTACAAGTTCTTTTTGAATTAATAAAAATTTTGGTCTTCCAACTAACACTCGTTCTTTTATACAGATACTGAGACTCACATCACAATGTTTGAAATCTCAAGTATCCAGACGTGTGAGCAGTACCGATAGTTTATTATAATTTCAGAAATTATAATGGCCACTTACTTGTAGAAGAACTCGTAGTTTTGCTCCCGGAAAAAGTTATCCCTCAAATAGAAGAAAAACGTATTTTTTTACGAGATACGTAAAAGAGACAAGTATGAACAGGTGCTTTATTTACTTGTATGGATTTTTACCTTCGTCACCTTTCTAGAAGACGTTTTTAATCAAGACAATACATACTATTTCAAGCAAACCGCTATGCTGAAAAGGAAGGATGTATTCCCATTAGATCATGTAGCATCGTTCAAAAACCTAAAGAAACAACGCTTTCATCTAAAAATAATTTTTTCAGTTAATTATATGATGCACACAGAATTGATGAAAACTATACACATGCTCAAACAGTATAAAAAACTCTTGATATTAAAACTCTTAAGCAGTATTTAGATCTTTACCTCAAAACTGATGTACCTCTGTTAAGGAAGTGTGGGAGTATCATTCAGTAAGGCAGAGGGCAGAGAGTCCCCCGTGCCCGCGCATCTGGGACCACTTTACAGCGCACCTCCTCTTGCACTCTACGAACTTAAAACTGTATGACTATAACTACTTATATTTTTTAAAAATACCTGGCAAGGCTTGATTTTTTTTATCGAGCATCTTTCTTTTGTACCTAGATATCTATGAAAATGTTCCAACACACTTAGAATATAACTTAATTTCAATTAAAAGGCCAACCTAACCTTGCTCTCTTTTAAGAGGCCGTGTTAAACTGTCAATATTTCGTAAATTTTTTCTTAAAAATTTCCCCGGGTGAAAAATCTGAAAAATTTATGTGCACTTCTTATATGCTTAAATATATCACACATTTTTTAAGCACGTTTCTCCATTTTGAACTTTTCTCCCAAACCTTCTAAACAAAAGTATTTAAAAACACAAAAAATCGTTGGCTCAAGTTTTATAAATAAGATTCCGTCTATTATTTGAGTACTCTTGATCTTACTTGGGATGACATGGTTAAAAAGTGAGTTTCATGTTTAAGAATACAGCATCATTTGTGCTCTAATTATTATTCAAAGTTTTTTTTACATTTTACTAGAACTTATTACTAATGTAGTCATGGCTACGTCCACTGAAGCATATGTAGTGGAAGAAGCTCGTACTGCAACAGATGTGTAAAAACTAATAGTCATTTTTTTTTTTAATGAAAAAGATAAAACTAAAAGATGTATTTTGCTGTAAAAAACGTGTATGAATGGCTAACAACTCAAACTACGTTGTAATAACTAGAGGCTAATAACTTCCTTATCGTAGATTTCAGTGCATCAAAATTTTGAGTAACAACTTCATGATTTTAATAGGTTCTGAACACATTTTAGCTCCAGGTTCAAAGTGCCCTTACTTTACGACAATAATTAAACAACAAACATAAATATGTTCTTCAACATAAAGCCCTTACGCAAGTCATAAATAATGGATCACAGCTGACAAAAACTTATTAACCCTTAAAATTTTGGCAAAATACATGGCTGGAAGAATATATAAATCTGAATAGTGATGAAAAAAAATGTTAAAAATTAATTTAAAAAAAATGATTTTTATACTATTAAATAATGCTATTTTTTGGAAAACGATTAAACGTATGAAAAAGCTTACCAATGTCAGGCTGGTCAATTATTGAGATGGACGTTATTAGGTGGCAGCACTTATTGCAAAGCTATAATCTTACAGCTATGATAATTTTGATGAAAACTGTGTAACCATACAGCTGCAACGTATAAAGGTGACAATGAAAAAGCTAATGCGCATTAGGCTTGGAGTATTAGACTTATCTAAGATACTTGTGTGTCGATTTCTCAGCGATTACATGCTCTCTGATTTAAAAAACGATTATTAAATTTTATATACTGATACAGACATTCTGATGTACAAGTACGAAGTGGACAAGAAGATCTCTCCAGCAGTGAAAAAGTCTTTATTTCTTGAGCAGAATAAATCAGTAGAACTCAGTTAGAAATGTAGTGAGCAGCTTAAATTATCTACTACTTTATCACTGAAGGCAAGCAGCTCAGGTCAAAAATAAGCTCTTAAAAGGACAGGCTTAAAAATAAAAAATTTGCTTCATAAATGTTTAATTATTCAAACACAAGAACCAGTCACTTTCATGAAACTTGTCTTACGTCAAAAAAATGAATACTCTAACCCGTCACATGTTCAGAGTTTGTATTTATATCAATAATTCTTATGCCACACATAAAAATTGCATGTATGGTAAAAAATTTTATTTTCACTTAGGGTTAATCAAATTGAAATATTATGACAAGTTTTTCTGAATGTCAATAATGCTAGAAGTTTATACCATTTTAAATCTTTGTTATTATAAATCTAACTGTTATCGGTATTACTAAAGCTCAACCACTGGATGAAAATTTGATTTTCTTGTCATCAAAGAATTGTGTCAACAAGGGAAGTATCAAGATACTCGGTTTTCCATAGTTCCTGCTAACAGAAACTCTCAGGAATTGGCTGATTTTGGTAATTTTTCATATGGTAAGTTGGTGGATTGTTAGTTGTGCTATAAAAAATACCTGTGTTGACCAGTTAAGTATGTATCTTTTTTCAAATACTTGTTAAGCAATACTTGTTAACACTTTATCTTTCACTTTAAATTTTAGTTTCTTTATCATTCCCATTGTTCTTGATCGTAATTTTAATAGCTTTTTCCACACATCGTGATTGCATATACGATTAAATCTCATACTTACAGACCCTTTCAGCTTACTGCAAGTGGAAAATAAGTTACCTTTGTTTTATTGCATAAAGTTCAAAAATTTTGTATTCTAAAACTTTTTGCCACAATCTGTTTGCAAATAAGTTGGAACTATTTTTTCTGTTAATATTGACTTCATAGCTGCAGTCAAATCTTTACTAGCTTTATTCTTTACTGGCACACTGCATAAGTTTTTCTGAAAAACATGCATAACTGTAAGAAAATATCTATAATCTGTACTTTTGTAAGTATAAGGTATCACCTTCACAAGATCAACTTGCCATGCTTCGTTCAAACCCTGAACATCAAGCTTTCGGTGGTAGTAGCCGCATCTTACAAGCTTATAATGCTTTTCTATGACAGTTTTTTTCTCTTTTAACTGCCTTCTTAACTTGTATTAGATATATGTGCAATGATCTCCTTAACTTTATTAAATTTAATCGACAAATTAAGTACAGATTCTGTGAACACATTATTGAAATTGTCACATAGTAGACTCATTGTCTTTTGTTTATCTACTTTGTGAGATTTATCTACTGATACAGAATTGCACACCATTGCATAATTATTTATTTTCCAAGTCAAATTGACTGTCTGTGGTAAGATTACATCTGATTTCTCAGGGGTCTCAGCTACCACTTTCCAACGTACTTGGTCTACAATCCAATACATCGATGCTCATTTTAATACGTTCGTTGAATTGTTAAGAAAGCTTAATACATTATATTAGACGCACTAAGTGTCTAAACGATTAAATTTATTTTCTTAGTGTGACTAGGATTGCTTAGTAATTTTTTGCCAGTATGTTACCATTCTAAATATTATTTTTTTAAATTGTTCATTACTAAATAGGACCTCGCCAATCTGTTAATTGCATGATTTTTGCTCGTTTAAGTAAAACTCTAATACATAGCCTCTAATACTCTAATCTAGGTAAACCAGTTAATATTCCGTAAAAATCACTGTACATTAAAACCACACTTTTGCTGTGTCTTTTTTCTTTTCCTATAATCCCATGCCTTTTTCTAAGAGTTAAGTGCTCACAACTCCTCCTTATCTCAGTCAAAAGTAAGGGTAACTGATTCTAGGGTGCAGGATAGACAACTGTATCTCCCAAGATTTTTCTGTAGTTGTTTCCCTGGAGTTCCTGCCATGAAAATCGACTAGAGGCGTAATCATTCCGTTCCCTGAGGACTTCTTCAAGAGGACCTATTGACACGCCACAGGAACGACTGGAAGTGATCCAACCCAATGGGTCAAGACCACCCCAATCAACCCTAGCGGCTTTTCAAAATTTTCTCTTCCTGACTTAAACGATTGATGTGTTCCTCTATTAACTTTTCTGGTTTTTTCAACTTTCCGAACAAAGTGTTTTTCCTTACGAAAGGCGTGTATGTTAATCACTTGATGGTTGACAAGATAATAATTCACATTTACGATAAATATCAATAATATTTAAAGCAAAAGAATAGAATCCTTTTGTATATTCACCACTGTTGACATTTCTTCTAATATCCATCACAAAAAATCCATGTTTTTCATCCAAAATATCACACATAATTTTTTGAATTTATCATACGTCATATCAGTTTCAACATAATTATTATACATGTGCCTTGAATTCACATTATCTTGCAAAAAGATTGCTGCGAGATTTAAGTCATCCCTGACAAACACTTTAGAATTAAAACATAGGATTAGCATAGATGATAGCAGTTAACGATTTTGTAACGTCCCATGTAGAAAAAAGCTCTCACATTATCTGATTCTCACAGGCAATCTTGTTGAATATCAATGTGGAGTTGAGTAGTGCCTTATTAAGAGATATCACTGATGCATTATCGCTAAATGCTAAGCACTTTACAACCTGTATAGTATCTATCAGTTGTTCTGGATCTTATACTTTAGCTGGTTCAGCAACTTTAAGTTAAGATAAACATTTTAAAATCCTTACCTGTGTGGGTAAGTAATGAAACCCAGCAAGCTATTTATTTCTTTAACTAAAATGGACCACAAAAAATATCTCTTATCGTTGCAGGTAACTAATCACCATAGCGTTTGATTTTCTTATCTTGTAGAACGATTTTATCAAAATTTACGACACTAGGCTTATTACTATATGTAACAAAAATCGTGTTTATTGTATGCTGACTTAGCTGAGACTGAAACATGATATTGTAAACAGTATGTCTCTATACTTTGAAGCTGACTTGTCATTATATTTCCTTATCATGCTCATAAATTTGTTCAAACTAGTGATAGGAACTTAAATGTTCTATTTCTTAAAGCTTGTGTTGACTGTATGCTAGAATATAAATCGATTAATAGTGTTTCACTTATATTTTCTAGCTTATTCAGTATCACGCAATTAGAAAGTAATGATCATATATCGTTGCTGTGGCTGTTGAGTTTTAAACTCGCTCATCAATAAACTGTCTATACAACAGCACATACCAAGATATCAGTATTGCAGACTAGACACCACACTAGCCAGCAGAATAATTCGTAGAGATCAAGATATGAATCCATTTTAACAGGCTTGCAAACAATATGATGTAGCTTATTCTTAGAACTTAGAAAACATTAAGAAACACAGCTGACAGAATTCTTACTGTAAAAGCGTAGCAAAGATTTAAAGCCAAGTTTAGTAGGAAAAGTAGCGTCTTACCATCACTAGTACCATAAAATTTAAATTTAAATTCTGAATTGGTTCATTCCGTAGTACAAACTCTAATAAGGTAGGTAAGAAGAAAATGAGTCCGAAGAATACAACTTTGGAAGCTTGATTCATGTCTTGAAGTCCGTGGTTGAAGTTGTGCTTGAAAAGTTGAAAATTCGGCATTGAGCGAAACCTAGAGTACTGTGAAAAAAGCTGGTTGCAGGAAAAACATTGTGATTTTTTGGATATTCTACAATACGCAGAAAACTGAATTTTTTACCATACATGTCTACAGTTGCTGACCATTACTGATAGTGCAGCAGGAGTTTTTTAGGCTATCATAATGCAAAATTTGCTCAAAATCAGCTAGTGGAGTGCAATAGGCATAAAATGGACATTAAGGTATTCCTACTTAGAAAAGGCCTATATTTGGGTACGACCTATGTATTAGAGTGCCTTATATTTTAAAATCATTTTTCTTTTTTTTTTTTATATCAAACCAATTTCAATCTAATTTAATGATAATCTGAGTTAGCCTCACAGTGTATGTATGTGTGTATCGATGTATGTATTGATGTTTGTGTATGTATGTATGTATGTTTCTTTGTATGTATGTTTCTTTGTATGTATGTATGTATGTATATGTATATGGATGCATGTTATTAAGTTTTTCGACTCAGTTAAGTAATTGTGATCTAAACAAGCTTAATTTTTCAGATAACTTCAAGATTACTGTTAAAGCTGATGTATTGAATTTGGACAGTAGTCGTTGAAGAGAATGGTAGTTTTCATACCAGGTGGCCCACGTCAACAGGGCAATAATCAGGTCTGAGGGACCAATGAAGCAGAGCCTGAGGGTCTCCTTATACTTGTCCTGATTGGATGTGCACCAGGTGTGAACCCTAGTCTCCTTACTGAGGGTGCACTTCATGTATTCATACTGATGAATAAAAAGTGAGAAAAAGATGAAGAGAAAGTTTATGGAGGTGAGAATAAATGAAAAATAGGTTGATTCATTGGTTAGAGTCCCCTTCATTGTATCTTTTTTGTTCTTTTTTTATTTTTACTATTGAGTATGAGATTTATCAATTAAACTATTATGAGAGTTGTTAAATATTAATCTGTTAACATAAGTTTAATAAGATCATTTTTCATAACTTTTTAACAAATTCTTTCTTAGATATTCTTATTTTGTTGCATTAAGCAAAGAAGGAGTTCTAAACATTCAGTCGCCTGTCAATTTTGACAAGTCCGTTGCATACTATGAGATCCATGCTCATCAACCATACGCATCTGCAAACTTAGAATGCTGGTGATGAAATCCGTATATCAATTCAACGTTAAGATCCATGTCTGCTAGTACCACGCAGTTCTCTTCACGTTTATAAATGGTCAGTGACGTCAAATGATAATACGGCAATAGTAAACACTCAGTGGGTAAACAACGCCATCTGCCATCTATTCAGAAAAACTGGGTATGAGATGAATGCGATAGAAATAAACAAAAGTAAGAATGTGAGTCAGACGACCCTCCTAAAAAATTGGCTGACACTCAGTCTTGATCAAAATTCATGACTAAAAACGCAGGTTGGTTTTAAATTACAGATAAAATAACTCTAACTTACATCGATGGCTACTTTGATATCTAGATTCTTCTGGATATGATATAAAATACTGCTAAAGACTATTAGAAAATTGTTTCTTACGTCAAACATGAATTCATACCCACGAAATCAAGAACTAATTTAAATTCAGTAAAGCAGTCACAGAAAGTGACTTATGGTGATACTAACGTAGTACGAGTCTGGAAGGAGTTCAGAATAAAAATATTTGAACTCGAATGTCATATGCCTTAGAGGAATGTTGGATTTTCATAGAGTTAGACTCATCAATTATTTACAGTAAAAATCACAAAGGAGTTGATGCTAGCATGTTTGATCATTGCAACACAAGAAATATGAAACTTTATTGAAATTTGCAATACATTTCCTACGGGAATTTTTATCTTGATACAGCAAAAAATCATTTGCATCGTTTTATGATATGTTCACTTATTTTCAAAACTCCTATTGTGGTAAAGATTATGCTCCACTGTTAATTAAAGTCTACTTCCTGTTTCTCGTATCTGTCATCGTTATTGATTGCTCCAAGTAAAATAAGTTGCTAAAAAATGGTCTAGCTAAATTAAAATTAACATTAGTATAGTTTGAAATTTGAATCTTACAATCATTTTCCCACCAACACATATGCCTATTGAGATTTGTGATTTTCTTCGCCCTCTATAATACATAGTATTTGGAATTTTATTGATCTTCTGGGGCAAATAAATTATGAAACACAGTAATTTCAGCAGCGTTTCGTCAACTGGTGTGTCGATCTCTTCAGGCTTTATTAACAAAAATTGACGTAATAACTAATGTGATGACATATTTAAAAAAAGATATATAGACACAAATATTAGATAGAAAAACGCGGATTACCTGTCATTAACCGTGAAGGAGTTTGTTGACGTATCGAGCAACTTACTCGTACGTATGTCAGACGATAAAAGCGCTATCATAACAGTTGTTAGCAATTTATATAAGTACACGCACAAACATTTACATAAGAAAAGAAATACAACACATACAGATTTAGCGAAGTACAACGACTGGAGTTCGAAATTAAGTAGATGTTTAGTTACATTTGTATATATATATATGTATATCAGTTAAAATCGTACAGATCTGGAAAATTTTCTATGTGTACGGCTCAACTTATAGATATCCTTTTTTTTGTTTATATTGTGATTGCTGAAAGAGATGGGAAGCATTTCGGAGATTAAACGTTTGATA
This sequence comes from Copidosoma floridanum, assembly GCF_036245765.1. Taxonomy (NCBI): domain Eukaryota; kingdom Metazoa; phylum Arthropoda; class Insecta; order Hymenoptera; family Encyrtidae; genus Copidosoma; species Copidosoma floridanum. The sequence goes on from NW_028321907.1 coordinate 27,517,116, forward strand.
TAGTTTGGCTCCTTATCTTGCATTCTTACTTTTTACTTATTGAAAAACAATCCAGACCTAATGTTTTTAAATGCAGATAAAGGTAACGTCACCGTGTGTATAGATAGGCGTCAATATGCTGACAAGATGACTGTGCTTCTCAGTGACACTGGCACATATTCTAAAATAAAAACTAATCCTCTTAAAATACTTCAAACAAATGTACATCATAAGTTGAAATTTCTTAATGATAATGATTATCTAAACCATAAATATAATAACATACAGATTACACAGACAGATACACAGTTGGCTAAAGCATACGTCCTTTAAAAATACACGAAAAGGGCGTACCTTTAAGATCAATTATTTCCTTGACAAATAGTCCAACGTATTGTTTTTCTAAATTTCTTTATATAAACTTGAAAAATATCATCCCAAAATAAAAATTTCATGTTATCAATAGTGAGGATTTAATTAATAAAATTAAACACTTTAGTGTACCAGATGACTATGTGTTGGTGTCCTTGGATGTTGTCTCCTTGTTTAGAAATATACCATGTGAACTGGCTTTAGGAAGTCTCGAAAGACACGTACAGCACATCTATCAGGCATCAAAAATTCTATTTAATGAAATCACATGGATCACTAAATTTCTTTTTGACAGTTCATACTTTTCTTTGGATAAAAAATTCTACCGTCAAACTTTTGGAACCCCTATGGGCTCACCAATTTCCCCACTTTTTGCTGAATTGGTGCTTGATGACTGTGTCAGTGATTGTTGAAACAATTTGAAATCAAATATAACGTCGAACTACTGTTCTATTTTTCTTATGCCGATGTTTCTATTACGTGTATGAGGAGAGAGAACATGACCTAATTGTTCAAGTACTTAATAGTTACAACTTTCATTAACAATTTTCACATGAAATAGAAAATAAAAACGGAATCAACTTTTTAGATTCAACATTAACAAGACATAGCAATGAGATCGTGACAAACTGGTACCAAAAAGAAATATCTACCAATAGAACTCTAAAATTTAATTCAAACCATACAAAACAACAAAAAATGAACATTATCTACAATTTAATAGATAGAGCTGTAAAATTGTCCGATAGTAGATTCCATAGTGATAATGTAAAAATTGTAAAGCAGATGCTACATGAAAATAAATATCCCAAAAATTTTATTAATAAATATATAAAAATTAGACTCTGCAAAATTAGCAGCTGTACATTGAACAGTCCACAAAAAATACTGACCACGAATTCTATTATAAGTTTACCATACATTCCTACAATTTTCACAAAAATAAAACAATTGAAAAAAAATATAATATGATAGTTATTCCTACGATACACAAAAAATAAAGTAATATAATAGATTTGGAGAAAGATAAAACAGATTTTCTAGATAACACTAACGTGGCATATAAGATCTTATGAACCAACTATCTCTTCAGATACATCGGAGAAACGAAACGAGCGTTAAAAGAGACAAGAAGAAAGCATGAAAATTGTTGTAAAAATGAATCAGTGATTTCCATGCACCAAAAATACAATGATCACACTTTTAAGTGGGACTATATAAAAATACTAGATAAAAGGCCAAACTATAGTCAACTTTTAAACTCCAAAATTCTCTACATCATTTCTAGCAATCATAATATAAACAAAACAGAGAATATCTATAAGTTAAGCCGTAAATATGGAAAATTTTTCAGATCCGTACAGTTTTAACTGTATTATATATATATTGTTACGTTGGCGTAACGTATAGGGTTTGAGCTAAGCTTTCGCTTATTGCTCAGGATTCCCTTTACTTAAGTCTCCTATTCGGGCAGTAAGATGAATGAAAATAGGCCGTGATGCGAGGCGGTAAGGTACGTGAGGAAGGTGCAGTCCCACACCAGTCACTCTCGCAAGACAGTACAAAGGTGCCGTGAGCAGATCGACTCGCTTGCTCCTTCACACCAAGACAAGCAGCCCGAGGGGTTCAGGAGAGCTGCTCGTGAGGATGGGTGCGTGGGTAGAAATTAAGAAGATATGTTTATGTTAAAATTTTGCTTATTGTTTTTCTTTATTGGTTGCAAATACTTGAGGCAACCCGAATTAAACGATAATTTTGATGGCAGGAACTAGAATAAATTGAAAGAGTGCTGCCAATTGAGAGCATTAGTATATGGGACTTGACCAAAATAAGTCAAGCAGAGGACCTCGACCAAAGAAGAGTCGAGGATAGTGGGACTGATTGATTAAGACCGGTCAGTGTAGCAGGTTTCGGGCCTTTTATACGATTTCGCATGGTTCAATTCGGGGGACCTTTCTTGTGTACACGCATAGTTGGGAAATCGGGGAGAGGTCCTGAGTGCGAATCAGGAAAGCGATCATCGAATGGGAAAGCTTGGTTTCTAGGTCACGCCCTTGCATTATTCAGGGCCGCCACTCAGGTTCGAGAACGTAATGGATTGCAATTTAAAAAAAATTCTCTACTTAGTGCAACACACTAGAGAGAGGAGAGACAATATTCCCCCTTCTCCCGTCTCACCTCACATCTGGCATTTCTTATAACTAATGTTTTTACTCAAATAGCGTTAATTATAAAAAGAACGAGCAGTGAACACAATAATAGTTAGCAGTAGCAGTGATATAAGAATAAAATTAATAGTAAAAAATATAGTAGCAATAATTTCAGCAGTGGCAATAATAGTAATAATTGCAAAATACAAATAATAATAATGATTATAACAATAAACGTTATAGTAATCTAAGTATAAATGTTGTCAATAATTCTTATGTTGTTCATTTATATTTCTAGGAGTGGCAAAAGTAGTAATAGTAATCACAAAATGATAATACAAATAATAATAATAATAATAACAACATTAAATGTAATAAACACAGTAGTTTAAGTAAAAATGTTGACAATAATAACCATATTGTTGAATTATATTTTTAGCAGTGGCAATATTCTTGGTAGTGGGAAAGAAAGGTGAAAAAGGGCTGTTTGGTTGTACACGGTAGTGGTGGCATAGGGTTGCTCGTTACAGTGTGGGAGTAAGGGGAATACCAATGACCAACAATGTGTATGGCTTCGTTTAGAATAAGTAAAAATAACATTTGTTGTTCGTCACTTCTTGGAATTTTCCACAAGTTGGCATGTTTTTAGCGTCTGAGTTTTCACGGAAAATTTTATTTAGAGTAATACAGGTGCGCTGCATGCAGGTGTGTTTTCTTTGAAACAATTTATTCTCGAAGGTGATAAGAAGCATCGAATGCCTCTCCCTTTCGATGCTCTCTGTGTGGATGAATAGGAGTAGTAGAGAGCGAGGACAGTGCAGAGGAGTGGGTGGTCTGGTAATTTAAAATTTTTTAGGATTTGGCTGTGGACGTTACAATATATAAATATCTACTTAATTTTAAACGTAGGTCGTTGTATTTTGCTATATCTATATCTATATGTATTTTTTTTCTTGTGTATATGTTTGTGCGTGTACTTATATGAATTGCTTACTAGCGTTCTGATAGTGTTTTTGCCGTCTGACTTACGTACGAGTAAGTTGCTCGATACGTCAACAAACTCCTTCACGGTTAATGACAGGTAGTCCACGTTTTTCTATCTCATATTTGTATCCATCATTATAGCCCTGTCACTGTTTAACATATACTTCAGATTTTACCTTTTCATTCAAAAACTCTATTTCGACATCCATCTATTTGATAATTAAATTATTTTGACAACAATGAGAAAGTAATGTAATTAAAGTTTGCATTCTTGCAACTAATGAATAAATATCATGAATCAAATCATTTTGTTGGTAACCTCTACTTAACCTCCAAAACAGCTAAACCAGCCTCAAAAATATTATTATCCTTTTTTAGTATAACTCCGTTTTTAATCTGAATTTTTTTAATCATTTGGTTTATTTACAGAAATCAGAGTTTTATTTTTATTTAAACAGTTTATACTTCTATCCATCGCCTTTTTCTAATTATTAGACTGATTATTATTCATCGTATCATTATAAAATACAGGTGTCTCAGCATTTGTATAATTTACATAAATAATGTTACTAAGCACAAAATTTTTATCTCTGCATCCATCAGGCTCTTTTATTCCCCGAGTTGATCATCTTGAATTAAAATTTTTATTTTCATCATTGCCGTTCGTATTTGAATCACTATTATTGTTTTCAACATTGCTTTCACTTAAACTGATTTTTACCATGTCATTTTCTGATTCTAAACTGTAGTGTATGTGACTCGACGAGAGACCTAATGTAGGCGAATTTTAATACAACCAATAGTTAAGTGCGCAGCTAAGATAGTAGAGGGATATTCCAAGCAAATATATATATGTATGTTTTTTTTTTAATTAAAATGTACTCTCTCTCTCAGAGCCTTTCCAACCAGCCTACAGTTTGTAACGCGTCTTTCTTATTGTGATATTTTATATTCAATATACTTGATATTTCAGTACTGTGTATTTGTTATTGTACTTCGGCTTCCAGTATCCATAATCATCCTACTTGCTATTAAAATATATTGTATAAACCAATCCAACTTGTCACACCTTCTATAATAATAATGTGTCTTGCAATTACTGTTTTATTATTTATCAGAACTGTATAACCAATATTTTTATTACTTAACAAAATTTATAAACCTGCTTTTTTGACCCACAATAAATTTTTCTTTTCCTGAGGTATTCTCACAAAAACTCTAGTTTTATTAATATTATAAATTTTTTTACTAGGCTTTTTCCCAAACATAATTTCGAAGAGTCTTTTTAACAGTAATAGTGATAATCTTATTTTTCAAATAAGCTGCTATGCCTTTTTTATTTTTCTGTCTTTCCACTTAATTCATGTACATGAGGTAGAGACGGTTCAATAGTAATACCTCTCTTACTTGCAAAACTACTTATATCCTTATTTATATATTTCTTTTCATTGTCATATCTTAATTTTTTAATTTCTTTTTCTGTCTAACTTTCAATTCAATTAACAAAGTCAACAAAACAATTATATCCTTAATTTTTTTGATTAGATAAAGTGAAATTTAGCTACTTTTCTATAATCGTTGATAAAACTCAAAACAATATTTCTCACCAATCAAACCAGTAAGTAGTGTAATAAGGTCTATTTAAATCGGTATGTGCAACATCCAAAATATTTTTTGCCCTTGATCTGTCTTTATTAAATGGTTGATTATGGATTGTATTTTCCAAACAAATTCCACCTTTTAAACAATCAGTTTCTAATTCTCTGGGTAAACCATCAAGCATTTATTCAATACACATTGTTTCCATATAATTAGAATTTACGTGGCCTTGTGTTCTATGCAGTTTTTCTTTTCTGTTAACTTATTCTTTGTCATTGAATTTGACACGTTATGCATAATATCATTTGACATATGATCAATATCATTATTTTTAATAGCTGACGCAACAGAATTTTCATTTTCATCCACAATCTTCGACACATTTCCTACTGATACAATTTCATTTGCTTTTGTTACTTTACCGTAACTTATTTAATTTTCATCCATATCTTTGATAAAAAAAACATTTTTTATCATATTTGTCTTACATAGATCATAAACATAAAACTTGTGCCTAATATAACCAATTTTTGTTGCTTTTAAAGAATGACCATCACCTACTTTGACATTTATAGGCTCTTTCAACTCAACAGATTCATAAAAATATCGATCATAATTTATAACATAATCTGAGAAACCGCTATCGAGTTACCATTCAACCTTACCGGTATAGCTGCGTACTTTAAAACAGGACTCATTAGGTCTTTCCTCGAACTCTACATTACAACTACTTACATTACGATCTTCGTTCTGATATCCTTGACTATTTTACTGCCAACCACCTCCTCGACGAGATTGACTAGAGCCTCTACCAGCTTCATGACCGTGGCTGCTGCGATGTTGCCACTGCTGTTGTTATTCTTATTGGCACCCACCTCGTTGCTGCTGCGCACCACCTTGCTTTCATGCATTATCACTTTGTCTCGTACTCGTACATTGTGCCTTGAAGTTTCTATATTTCCCGCACTTGAAACATGATCCATTTTTTTTCTTTTAGTTTTAAATGCACTTGAACTGTTTTTGCTTTCATCTTCCTTTTTTTTTAATTTAAACATTTTTATTTTGCTTTTAACATATTCAACGGTTGGACCAGATTCTTGTAATACACCGATTAAATCACCAATTTTACTTAATTAACTTCAAAGCATTTTAATTACGTAGCTTAACTTTTCTTTCTTAGTCACATTTGCAACAGCACTTTTCAACTCATTAATTAATATTTCAAACTCAGTGAAAAATGCACTTGAATTTTCAAAGTCTTTTAACTTCAATTTGTCCAACTTGCTTCTTACATAAATTTGTAGTGCAGTTGACTCCTATACATAGATTTCATCAAATTTCTTTATTATTTTGTATGCTGCTTCTTTGTCTTTTACAAATTGTTACTGACTATTTTGAATTTCACTATATATTACATTAATCGCCTTTAATTCCTTTCTGTTACACTTTTTTTCTTTATCTGTCCTTGTCATAGCTCTCGTTGCTACTTCGTCGCATTGCTTCAATATTAGAATCATCGTGATTCTCCTTTTTCAACACTCAAAATCGAAAAGAATTTTTACTTCATACGCCATTTTGGTTTTTTTTCCTTCGTCCAAATCTTCTAAAATTTTCTTTACTATAAGTACTTTTCTCATTATTTCCACAAAACTTATTTTTAAACTCTTAATAAGTGGTGGATTAGCCCAAACTTTCAATTTTGTAAGTGTTGGATTCACATTTTTACTTGAATCCGTAGTGCTTGATTATCACGAGCTACTGAAGCAACCCGTGAAAATCAAAAAATCTTAAATGGCATCTTTAAGCCATATTAGTAAAAGTACGTAACAATTTTTTAGTATCACAGTCATCAATCTCCCTGACTATCACCCTGGAGATCGAGGCTCAAATCTGATTGAGTATAAGACAATTTTTATTTTTAAGTTCATTACTACGAAAAGTGTCTGCTTCAAGCTCGATGCTGCCACATATTTTTATCTGATTGGTGTAGGGAAGCCATTCAGACATTCTGGGCAGGCTTAAAGAAGCTCGTTGTCTCTGCTGCTGCTGATGTGTTCTTGACTAGTTCAAAGAGAGGAATGACTGCTCTAATGCTCACCACTGCCTTAAATCCTCGTATGACTTGACTGGGAATAATACGGATAAATGCATGGGAGTAAGAAAGATAAGGATTATTCAGATCTTTTGTATGACGAGGCTGCTAGCCACAGAGAGCTCATTGTCTTTGCCACTACTGATGTGCTTCCAACTAACTTCAAGCGAAGAATGACTGCTTCGCATTCTACAGCATCTATAATGTAAGTTTGTAGATAGTCTAATCCAGTAAAGATTTCAATTTAGTAAGGAGAATAATCTAGAGAGGATTCTTATCACTTATGGATTAGAATCCTTACTAAATTAGAATCTGTTAAGTTCACCTACTTGCTATGCAATGGTATCGTCAGCTCTAGTAGCCCTGTCTTATAGGTCCATGATGATATGAGAGCTTGATTTGCAGTTGAAGATGAAAGGAAGTCATCTTCAAAGTATGGGACCAATTACTATTATAGCTACCAGTATCCGAAGCTAAAGCCTCATGATATTACTACCTCAGTAGTCCTCATACGCTACCACCTGATGGTGATAGCCTCACCACCCATCGCCCTATAGCTCAAGCCTCTCCCCACACCGACTTAATGTGCAAAATATTCTCTAGCACCAAGTGACTCAGCAGCCCAATCTTCCCAATCACTACCCAATCATGCAGTAGCTGGACCGTCTTCCTAACCACTACCCTAGGGTGGAGCTGAGAGGTGCCAGAACTCCATAGTTTACCTACTCATCCACTAAATTTCATTTTTGTTAAAAAGTTGTCTCCTTGTTGACGGTGAAAAAAGTTAATTTTTAACTAGTTCAATTATTAATTATTTTATATAATTCATTAATACATCAAATAAAAATGATTTTGGAAATTTTTTTTTTTAATACTTTCATTTGAACTTCTTGCATATCTATTTCTACAGTAATCAATATTGCAATGCTCTACCCAAGCTTATCAGAGATCTGACGTCAAAAAAGTGGTTTATTTATGTTCTGAACATATTTTTTAACCTTGGGATCATTTTTTTTTTAAAGTATTAAATTATGCTATTGAATTATTATCCATTATTATTGGAAGTAGAAAAAATAACAGAATCTAAAAAAATAAGATGTTGTTTGGTAAAAAAATGTTACTCAAGACATTTTTCGTTAACAGTAACACCTTCGTGAGTGGACCCGAATGGTGTGGTTGCTTTTCGATGGCAGAGAGGCCATGTGCAGCAGTACGTAGACGATCGCCATCTGAGGTGGCACCAAGCTGTGATTCCCAGGGCTTTTATCAAAGCACACAGTGTCACAAGAGTTTAAGGATATGCTGGTGCGTCAACAAACATGGCATTGAGATTCCCGACACACGTGTTTTGGGCTCGAAACCTGACTGTGGTAAGTCTACAGATACGTCATCAAAGTGTTATTTATTTACCTTTCATCTAATACCTTCTTTATTATTAACAATACTTTATTAATATAAAGAAATAAGTTCGTTAATTCTCTTCTGCCCTGATGAAACTTTAGGACTTAATAAATAAAAGTGTTGGTGGTTTTGCTATCTTAAATTAAATGAAAGCATCACTTTCGTTGTCTTATCTAGCAGTCAATGTATATTCCCATATAAATATTTTTATTAAAGATTAACAATAAAAATAACGACTACGTAAGTGTTTCTACAACTATGTTATTAAAGTCAGAAATACTATAAAAATATTTGAGAGTGATGGTATGTTATTTAAACAAAACTTAAGTAGCACTGCTAAATGCTTGATAAGTAATTGTTGATAACAAAATAAGGTTTTCCTTGGAATTTATTAAGCCTAGTCATGAGTATTTCAAGCTTAAATTTTTCATAAACAAAAGGTAAAAATATTAATCTAACATGAAGTATAAGTAAGTTTTATTTTATCAATAGTTAATTACTACTTCATTGAATAATTTTTGTCTAATATGTCATCAAACTTCAGCAAGTTTGCCAGTCACATTCAACCTGGACAGCGAGGCCATTGTTACTTCGGAAATTAATATATTCGTTGGGAAACATTTTAATTTTTTGTGAAATAGTAGAAATATGTGCTGATTACGATTTTTACAACTCACAGTCGACGTTAGTACGGAAACATTTTTGAATTCGACAACCAAAAAAACATATTTTCTTTGCTTTTTGTGGAATATCTCGTCTCTGGGGCATTTATTTATTTTATTTATTTGTTTATTCATAATCATAGTATACAAAACATACAAAAATATAGAAATATATGAATTCACTTGCGAACCTACGGAGGTATATAAAATTATTTATCTGTTCACAGGCTTGCTTACCTTAACTTAAATGTATACAAAAAAAAAAAAAAAAAACTAAAAAATAACAATAATAAAAATTCTTTGGAAAAATAAACAAAAATTTCATATTGTTTTATGAGTGATCACGTTACTGTTGAAGATAGAATCACCATATTTATACAATTTCATTAGTGCATATACATTTTTTTATTTTATCTAGATTTTTTTTTTCTGCAATATCTATTAGTTCAAGATAATTAGTTAATTGATTAAACAATTTTATGTCACATATGTAACTGTTCTTATAACTCACGGTTCTTTTTTAATTTTTTTTTATGGGAATCGTATCAGTTTATTTTTAGTTACTTTATTCTAAGTTTTATATTGTTTTTGTAATTCACTGTAATGAAGTTGAATGGATTTAAAATCAAACAATTATTTTACAGATGAAGGTTTGTCTCATGTGTGTATATTCTTACATGCAATTTTTACATGTCTGTTTTGTATTTTCTGTAGAACACTAATATGGGTAATGTATGCAGGACCATAATCACTTATACTATAGCTTATTATGCTGTAAAAGAAAGCATAACATATTATTTTTAGTGTCACAATTCATGCATTTAAAAATTTTATAGGATAAAAATGTTAAATACTTTATTTTTTTTTTAATATTTCCAATGTGTTTGTCTGATTTTAAATGAAAATCAAAAATTGACTTTGAAAACTTCCAATATTAGACACTTTTTATTTTTTCATCCCAAATTTTTATATTTAATGCCCGCGGTACGCTATTACGGAAGTACTCAAATGTTACAAATACTGTTTTTTCTATACTAAGTAAAAGTTCATTTAGAGCCAACCAATCAGCTGTCCATGCCAAACATTTGTTTATATTACTTTTAACGTTACTCCAAGAATCTCCAACAAAATATAGTTGCAGTATGATCAGCATTATATATCATACAACCGTAAGCACAGCTGTTAAAACATTATAAACATATATTATAAACAATAAAGGATCTAGACTTGTCCCCTGTGGTATCCCAATGAGGTTGTTTCTAACTTCAGGTGGCGCTAGTGTGCCCACATAAGAAAGTTAATAAACAGTGTTAAGTATCCGTTGAATAGCCATAAAAATAATGAATGATGTGTCTGTTGATTACAGAAAGTGGACGTTAGTTGAGTTGATTGAAGAGTTAAAAAAAAGGAATTCTAAGTCAAGTGGAAAAAAAGCTGATCTAGTTCAAAGATTTGTTGGGCACCCTTGCGATTGAGTTCTAGTGTAAACAAATTTTTTTTATGTGTTATTAGATTATGACAAAACTTTAATAAAAGTTACAGTTGATGAAGATGATAATTATGTATTATCATTACCTGAATCAGAATATTACTAAGATTTAAATTCGTCTTACAAGCTTCCACTAAATAAAAATTTTAATGTTGGATATGTACAATCTATTCAAAGTAGTGTAAGCAGCAAGGGGAAAAAATGTACAAAGATGATGACTTACTGAGTTTGAGGATGGCTGAATATAAAAATAGGAGTAGCTTCACAGTATAGGAAATCCGTTGTATACACGGTTGATATGAAAATATTAATTTATAAGTGTATTTCTGATAGCAAGTGTGAGTATGCAGCTGGAAATGGACTCACCGCTCACTGCAAACATATTTGTGTAGTATTTGAACGCATAAAAGATTTCTCATACCGTCAAACTGTTAGGACAAGAGAAAGTTGGACAAAACAGCTACAAACGTTTCACAAAACGAAATAATTTACTTATTCTCCCATTAAAGAAAAAAATCTAAGTTTATCAGGTAATGAAAGGAAAAGAAAAAAACTAGTTTACATTTGATCCAAGACCTGTAAGATTCAGAAAATAAAAAAATTACCAGAAAAGGTTTAGAAATCACTGTATTTATTTTGCTGGTCACTCAGCTCCAGCTGTTTGAATGTGCAAACTTGTATGCTATTTATACTGATCATGACTTCTTTGAGCTTCATCCTAAGGAAATGTTCCTTCGTACCATGAATATGATACATATCAGTAAAGATAAGATTGTTGATCTAGAATCAATGACGCGTGGCCAATCTAATAACAAGTATTGGATTCATCAAAGAACTCTTAGGCTTACAAGCTCATGTTTTAGTGATATTTGCCTTTCAAACACTCCTGAAAAATTTATTAAAACTATTATGCTTCCCAAAGATTCATCTTTAGTACCATCAATACAACATGGAAGAAAGTTTAAGCTGCATGCAATCAAAGAATTTGAGAAGGTCATGAAACTTCACTGTAAACCATGTGGACTGTTTGTCTCTGAAAAATACCTATTTTTAGTTGCTTCACCTGATGGGATACTCAACAAGGACGTATGTGTTAAAAAAAAATGTCCTTACAGTGCAAGAGACAGTGAAATCACTTCAGAAACATTAAAGTATTCGGAACTGGATCAAGTAATAGACTATTATAGTTTAAAATCTGATCATAAGTACTATTACCAAGTTCCAGGCCAATTATTTTGTACTAACAGGCAAACATGTGTTTCCATTGTTTACACTTTCAAAGAAACTTGAGTTGTAAAAGTAGTTACAAACGATACATTTATTTCTGAAATGTTATCAAAATTAACTACTTTTTTCAACAATTACTTTAGACAAGTAGTGTTGAGGTGACACCTATATAGAGATTTTTGAAAGGGCAATAATTTTTTAACTTTCACCAAAAATTATTTTTAAAGATATCAGTTAATTTATTTATAAAACTTTTGAAAGCTTGTAAAACATAATACACTGGTAATAAAGTAAAACACTAAAAATTGTACTGTGTGCAAAGGCTTTATTAATAAAAAATTAATGTATGTTAAGTAATGTAAAAATTTCAAGTAAATTTATCGATAATAGTTTTGCGAAAGTTACACAAAAAAACATGTTAGAATAATATCGTCGCCCAAATGAATTTCGGATTTACATAGTGATCCTCCTAACAACTTCTAAGTTTTTGCTAAACCAATGATAAGCTCTATATGTACTCTTTTGCTGGAAATTTTTTTATCTTTCATTACTGTTGAAACTACATTGTGCTTGAAATCTGATTTTTTTTTTTGAAAAAGTGGGTATTTTTAATTTTATGCGATGTACTGCTAAAATACCTTGAACATCAAACCCCTTGTCAGCCATGAGAGAATTGCCAGGATCACACAGTAATATTAGCTGACATTTTTCCACGATTTGCCTGTCACTAGTTGATCCACCGTATGCAGGTGATACGTTGGAAGTTAATTCTCCAGGAGTTGCTGCAACTAGTACTTTGATTGTTGGTTTATTTTTGAAAGTTGAAAAAGTGCTTTGCTGAGATGTGGGTACACTAGGCCTCTTGATTAGTATTTCAGTGCCATCGATGATTGCTCTAGTTTCATTGAATTTTCGTTAGAATTCAAAAGGAGTATAGAAGTCTACCAGTTCTTTACTGGGCCACTGGAAAATTTCTGACCACTGAAGAATCATGAATCTAATCCAGGTAATAAAAATATTTGCAACTTCCTTTTGATTAATTTTAAACAATGAAGTTAACTCAAAATAAGTTTTGTTTTGACGGAGGACAATTAATGAAAGGGAAAATTGATTTAGAGCATCCAAATTTGGTTCGGTATTAAAAAAATAATTTAAACGGTGAACATTGTTACCTAGGGCTAAAAAAAATTATATAAAACTTATTATAGTTTTCTACTCCAGTGTAAAAATGAATTGTGTCATTTCTTTGGGTGAAATCAAACACTGAATAGCGATATTCTTAATTTTTTTAATAATTTGCATCATAACGATTGTCTCCCTTGTACTCTACATTACTAGTGTCTAAAATGTTTTTTCTTCTATCACTTGTTTGCACGCTGTATCCTACTTCTATCTCATTTCCAACATTATTTTTAATTTTACTATAACCTTCATTAGCACAACCTTGATCATTTGGTAGGTCAAAACCATTTTCCAAGATATTTTCTACTTTTCTTGGGATGGTTATTTTTTCACAGACTTTTATTTGCATTTTCTTGGATTGCTTTTTTTATCCTTCCAATTACAGGGAAGCATACTTGGCACTGAATTTTTTTTTACCCTCTTTTTTGCCATCTGGTCACCTGCATAAATGTATGAAAAGTTTTTGCATATAAAAAAATGTTTTTTAACGACGTTTCATTTACAGTATTATTTTTACCCAAAGTATTTGTTTCAGCATAATCGGTAAATTTAAATTTATGAGAGCATTCTGTCATGGTCTTTTGGACTGAAATTTTTATTTCGAGTGGCTTTCAGCCATTTACCACGTAATTCCACATTTTTTGAAAAATAATGACCTTTTTCTGTAGTATCATCACGTCCGCGTCCACTGCAGTACACACGATGCATACTTATCTATATTATTTAGATTATATGTTATATTTGTAAAACTCTTCTGTTAAAACATTATTTGATTGCGATTATATTTACTAAACGTTCCTTTCTAACGATTCGTATGCATACACAGCATGCTGCTACTGTTCGTTAACTTGTATAATATAAGTATGCATGTAAGAATAAAAAGGTTTCATTGGAAGTTAGTATAACAATATGTACTTTCTAACTATAGTAGGTACAAACAATTTTTTTATTATTAAAAAAAAGCTATCTGTTAACATCAAGTAAATAAAACTTTCTTAAGAATGTAGGCGTTTTAATTTTAGCGCATTTTCTTACATGGGCACACTAGTCCCACCTAAAGCTAGAAATAACCTTATATTAATTTTCTTTATATCACTTTGATCTTATCTCATTCTAACATACTGAAACGTATTCTCAAGGTAGCTTTTGATTAAGTCAAACGCATAACTTCTCACAACGTATTTATATAGCTTGTCAAGCAATAAAGTATGACTCTCTGTATCAAAAGCTTTTGCCAAATGAATTAAAGTAATGACAATTGGCCTTCTATTATTTAAGTTATCACATAATATTTTAGTTCTATAATTGAGTGCATCCTTAGATTTTTTTCTTTAATAAGGCCATATTGATTCGAAGCAATGATATGATAGTTATATATAAAATTTATAAGCTTCTTGTGAATTATTTTTCAAATATTTCTGCTATGTTCGATATAAGCCATATAGAATGGTAGTTTGCCATTTTTTTTGTTTCCTGACTTTTATACAGGTACAATTTCACCAGTTTCTAGTACAATATGCCATATCGGCTTATCAATGCAAGTGTTAAAAATTTGCGTTAGTACATCAGTAATATTCTCAATAATAATTTAAGAACTTTTGTATTAATTCCACTATTTTCATTTTTTATTTTATTTTTAATTTTTGAACTTTAAAAGTATTTGTAGTAATTAATTATATGACGTTCATGCTAACATAAGAAAAGCAAAATTTGAATAAAAGGAACACAGAGGCTCAGTGCAAAGAAAACCACGGGTTGGCGCGTCCGGATGCACAAAAGCTCCAGATTCAGGAAGACAAACTACTACACAAACTTATCACATATCAGAGAGGAAAGAGATACGCCGTTTGTACCACTCAGCTGGTACTGGGGCCACCACTTAGTTGATCATTAAACAACTGGGGTTTTACCACCCGCTCACCTTAATCCACTCGAAAACGAGTTGAATGGCTTCGTGGCTCAGACGGGATGTCTACTTACACTCAATTAAGAAATTCGAAGCGTGATGTCAGAAAAGTATCCAAGGTGCCTTTAATCACTGGGGAGACCTTGCTGTTTTCTTCCGTGATTAAAAACTCTCTTCTCAATTTACTTCATCCGACTCATCACCTTGGTACCCCACGATACCTGAACTTCGCTGCTTTATCCCCCTGAAACTCTATTGTGCAAAAGCCCAATGTGTTAACTTTGCGTCGAGCCGCCCGAGTTAGATTCCCCTGTAATCATTTTCCAAAGATAAACAAAGTAAAGGTGATATAATATGTATATATATAGCCTTTTAAGGATATACCCATGAGCGAAACCTCGCAGGATAATGATCGGGTAGTGGTCCCTCTAACTTAAAAGTGTTAGTTTTAAAGTTTTTATTTTGAATAAAAAATATTATTAAAACATGTTCCCTTTACACTGGAATTGTTTGTAACTTGTGGGATCTTATACGTCACGGAAAAAGGGGAATTGTCAAAAAAATCTTAACAAATCGGCCAGAATTAATATTTTTTAAAAATTACAACGGGATATTAAATTTTGAGGTCTTATAAAGTTTACAGCTTGGTTTTCGTGTAATGATTTCAATTAAAAATACATAGCACACTTTGCAGATAAAGAAAACAAAATATAAGTTAATACTTTCTTAAATTTTAAAACTCTAGCTTTTATTTTTAACATAGATATTTAGTATATAAGAGAATTAAGTTTTTTAACTAAAGATGCAATTTATTAATGAAATAAAACTTTTGACCAGTGCCATTTTCTAGAGAAATATAAGAGAAAGAAAAAGCTTATAGACACATCTGTTGAAAATTTTCCTAAAGAAGTAATATAGGGCCAAACGTAAAACAAACCGTTTTTTTCAGTACAAGACTAAAAATGTTTTTTAAGAAACTCAGACTGTACGTTGAAAATATCGTAATCAGAGAAATTTTTAATTAGTTTACTAAAAACACATTGCATTGTAACAAAACATTTTGTTTATTTTGCTTCTTTAACTAAGCTTACTTGGAAGCACTATGGAGACGTAAGGAAACTTGCTCTATATTTTATATAAAGATTTGAGAAATCAAGAATAAAATTAGCAATTTGTAAGTTTACATTTTATTTCTTTTTCTCGATCGTTTTAAATATCAACTTCTTTTGTAAATGTGTTTAATTTAATTTAATGATTAACAACAACTCACAAATATGGTAGCTAGTGGATGGGGCAGTAGCACTCTGTTTAATACTTTGTGCCAGATTAATAGCTATAACAGTAACAGTTTCGCAAGATAATGATGTGACTGTACTACGGTAATGAAATTTACAAATTTACAGCTTACGATGTAGAAGATATCAGAAGAGGTACTGTGGACTTTACATTTTTCATTAATAATACTATAAATTATTAAGCAAGGGCGATTAACAGAAACATGTAGTGTGCATCATTATTATTAATAATATTATTTACTATTCAATCAGCGCTTATAACAAACATATTTCCAATTTCCTATAACCTGTCATTTTTCGTAAACAGTTCTATTAAATGTCCTAAAAATTTTACCAATAACATAATAAAGTACATTTTAGATCATTTATTCATAGTAATTGAATATAAAACAAGTCATATTAACAACATAGAGCACAGCACTTAGGCAAATTTTTTTAATAGCTTAAATTCTGATAAAATGTAACAAGATATGCTTGTCTTCCCTTTTTTAATAAATGATACCGTATTACAATAAACAAACTCAATTTACCACGTGACAGTGCGCTCAAGGATTCTTAATTTTAATATATAATGATGTATTTTTTAATTTAGTAAGTAATTACTAAACAGAAGCTGAATTTAGAATGCTGATGCAGAAGCAAGTGCTTTTAACTAAGGAACCAAGTGAACTAGAGTCATCTTCATTTTTGAATATAATAATGTAAGTAGTTATTGCGACATAGAAGCCTATTACAACAAACTCCTACCACATGGAGCGGTCTTAAAATATTTAATTGATTGGAGGGAGCAGAAGTTACCGTATGAAAATAGAGTGAAAGAAAGAGACAGTATAAGAGAGTTCTTGTCGTAGTATTGGCTTAGATTATGGCTCTTATTTAAAGTTCTATATTACATAAAAAAATATAGTATTGAATTCGCTATGATTACTTTGTCAGAAATTGTTATGCTGGAATGAAAAGAATTATCAAATACATACTTAAAAACAACTTTAAAAACAACTCGTAATTTTTCGTTCTTTAAAAATTCATGGCAAAAAAATGGAATCTTGCTCTTTCACAACATGAATCTCCCTCATGTGCTCTAGTTCTATGTACTCTGTTATGAAACTTGTTTAAGCCTCATATGAGGACTTCTTTTCTGATTAAGACTTTAACTGATTAAGCATTGCTAAACTACACTGATAGATTTGTGGTGATAACCGATTAAGATCAGTGATTTCCGTCTTACTAGGTAAGTGAACAACATATCATTTTTTTTATCCCGAGAATCTTGGACGAAGCTGAAAAATTTCTTTGATCTACCAAAATTTTTGAACTAACTCATTTAGTTAAACTTCCTCAATATTTATCATGATCAGGGAATGAGTAACGTTCTCAGAAGAGAAAGATAAAAAGACAGGTCTAGACAGCAACCAACTAAGTTGCAGGGCCAAGGTAACAGGTACATCAGATGGAGCCTTCCAAATCTCCTATCCAATAACTAATGCATGCACATAATCATCGAAAAGTACGTTTATCCTATCAGAATCATAAAACTTAGGGTCAGCCAAAGTTATATCATCAAAACCAGAGAGATCTACTACATGGGTATTTATAGGGGGATAATAACTAGTTATCTTTGGCCTAACCACACCCTTCACATATTGCTTAACCATTGACTCAGAGTGTAGTTGATACTGTAAACTATCTGACTTGTTAGTTGCCAAAGATATTACTCTACCAACTTTCGTTAAAGTAGCGTTGACTTTATGTTGTCTAAGTTTCAATAAATTACAGAGCAACCTTGTAATAAGAGTACTCTGAGATCACGAATCAATTAATGCTCTCACTAAAATTCGAGAACCATCAGTTGCAATGACAAAAAGTCTTGCTGTGACAAAAAGATTTTTAGGTGTTTTGACGTTTGTATTTGTATTGGACTGCCAGTAAGCATTAACATTGAACGAGGAATTTTGATCATCTCTTTTGGACTCCTTACTCATTGTATTAGTTCACCTAACATGGAGTGGAGAAATGGAAATATTACCTCTATGTATAACCGTATGATGTAATTAATAACCAAGTTAACATCTAAACTTTGACTTGCAACACTTGTTGCTGTGCAGTCCGAAGCAATTAGCATAGTGGTTGAGTTTCTTAAGAAAATTCCACTTGATTTTCCAGGACTGAGACTTAAAAGAGTGACAACCATCTAAAATATGTTTTCGTTGACAAAACTGACAGCCTAGCTTATTGGGCTTACTTACAGAGACACAGGATACATCGATAGGAACAGTTTAATTAGAGGTAGAAGCCATTCCGTTAGACTCATGAGGAGCAGTAACTCAACTATTTATAGGCCTATTCGCATACAGCTCTAATGCGAAAATTAAAAAAAAATACTCTCTTGTAACTGAGTTAACGAAGGAAGAGCCCTACTACCACCTAATGACTTCTGCTGGTCTCTGTTAGTCTGAAAATCAAATCTATTTGTAGCAACGAAAAAAAGTGCATCACATACAATTTGTTTCAAGGATAGAATCAAATTCAAGGAACCAATTATCTTCTTAGAAGTGCGTTTGGTTTCAACACAAAAGTTAGTTTTTATTGGCTATCAATTAAGAATAGTCATAGTGCGTAATGTTTTATACTTTATACTTTTAGTGATTAACTGCATAACATCACCTTCATTTCTCTTGAATGTATGAAAGGTTACCTAAAGCTGCTTTAGCCTAAAAGAAGCCTTATCTCTGATCATTTTAACTTGACCGATTAGTTAGAGAGTTAGCAAAAACATTTTTGACCTTGTTAAACAAGTTGACTTTTTTTGTAAAGTTCTTTCATATTAATAGATCAATGATCAATTTCAAAGAATTTAAACAAAAAAGAATAGATCACCTATGCAACAATGTCTACTCTGTCTAAGGTTAACTGAGCTTAAATCAAAACAACTCTCAGTTTACTACTTAACAAATGTTGTTACATGAATTTATGAAACCAGTTTAATTATTATAAATAACGTATAAACAACAGTTCAATTCATCAGTCAAAGTAATAAAGGAGTCAAGTTTCATAATCCAGATCAATTTTCTAATGAATATAAATACGCAAAGTCTTTTTTTTGGGGTTGAATCTGTATTTACTAAGCCTTGATACATAGTCGACAAAAATTATGGAGGTACTCAGCTAGGTCAACCGTCAGCTGTAAATCAGCAGAGCTGGCAGCACGATGTACAAAGCCTGCAGAGCAGGCAGCAGCAGTGCAATATACTATGAGAGCCTGCAACAACAGCAGTAGAGTAAAGTACTCTGTAATAGCAGTCAAGAAATCAGATTGTAGTCTCTCAACGCGATGAAAGCACCGATTAAAGACAAACAGCAATACACACACACACCCACACACTACAGAGACAAAACTACGAGGACTCAAGTTATCAAATGATGCTAGTAAAAGTCAAAACAATTAGGTAGAGAGCTCAAACCAAGAGGTATGAATTGTCAATTAAATCTATGTGTGTGAAAGGCATAGAAAAAGGTGACAAGCAGGCCTAGCTGTAAGTGAGCCATGCGCTGTAAAGTATGAGTGTAAAGAGGCACACAAGAAGGCTGCAAAATGCCTTGGCTGAAAGTAAGCCATGCGCTATAGAAACAATTATAATTCTATAGTATTTACCATCACACTGATTGAATCTATCCAGTCACCTGACTTGGTTAAAGGTGCCAAGATGGACGAATCTTCCTCAACACGTGCTCCATACTAACTCGCTCCACCAGATCCGGCTTAAAATCCTGTGATGAAATGATGTTATCATTGTGCTTTAGTAGACTGTATATTAAAAATTTATAGCCAAACATATGATTCAGTGGCTCGAGATCAAGAAGTAAGTGGAAATAAAGGAAAATAAATACGCTTACTTTATCAAGATACGCTAGCAAAATCACTTGTATAAGTACGAACACTATACACGACTAAAAATTTAATCACAGCACCGAGTATCATTGCTCCATAATAAATCATAATTACTCAGCTTTATCATCCGGTAAAAACTGAATGTTTGTGGATTTGGGTCTCACAATCCCTGATGATCCGCAGGACTAGCAGACTGTTCCGCTATTCGTTTGTTTATAAGAAGGAAAAGAAGTTTTTTTTTCTGTAGCTGCTTTGAATACTGGATGATTTAAATAACTGGGTTATTGACTAATATTAATTATTGGTTTAACTAATTCAAACTTCATCTTCTGTTCGATAACTTCATTTATAACTTCATTTTATATTACTTGTACAAAAAAAACACAGAGAAAAAAAAGGACATCAAATCACTCTCAAACTAATTACTTTAAAACTATTGATGAACTTCTGTACTCGATGAGCTGCAAAAGGGTACTAACTAAAACGCCGTATGTAGAAATGTACCTTGCGTGAAGCTTTAGTTGTATCTTCTTTGACTTACATGCTAGAAGGCCAGCACTTGCTGACTTTATGTGTTTAGGCTTAGCAGCTTGTTTCAGTTGTCTTTTGACATTTTCGAGAGCCATTAAGTACATAGTCAGCTTTGTTAAGAGTTTTGAAATTTTATCATTAAGGGAATAAATGTTATATAAAAAAGAATAAAATATAAATTTGCTAATACGCATATCGTCACTTAACAGCATCCCGTTCTTAAAACTAATAACGTCCTTAGTGAGTATATATACATATCAAAGTTACCTGAATCAAGGTAAGAACTAGACCATGGTAAACTAAATACTTTTAAAATTGAAAAAAAAAATTTTACTTTTTACACTTTTTTCTCAAAATGATTCTCATCTTATGAGTAAAAATTTTTTGCCAATAATCTTCAACATATATATTAGCATTATAAAATAATAATGATATTACAATAATTATGTATTTTTTCTTACTGTTTTTTTTTTTTTTTTTTTTTTTTTTTTTTTCTTATTACACATTGTAGTACACTAAAGTAAGAGGTAATTATTCTACAAAATTATTACAGTTACTTAGAAATGTGTAAATTGGAAGGATAATAGGACTTATTGCGATAGTCCTTGGATTTTTTTGTTTAAGATCAATCGATTAAGGCCATCGAGGTTTGCTGTAACGCCTGTTTTAATTGTAATGTCAGTTGTATTTTACTAGGCTGAAATTTTTTTAGCATGATGGGCAAGTTTTTTTTAGATTTATTTGCGTTTTGCATAAAAGACTGTACACTCTTCACCTTTATTTATTAAGGTCACCTTTGTTTATTAAGTTCCTATGCAGTGAATATGTTATTGTGTCACAATTTTTTTTGATTATCCTTATATAAATATTTTTCCCCCTACACTGTGAGTCCTTCGAAGACTTTTGCTGTTGGTTCTTTATTCCAATAAGTAGCAAAACTTACATACAATTGTCGTCCATCATGACACACAGCATTTAGTGGATCGTAGTTTAGATGGCTGAGAAGGCCAAAAGCCGATAACAACTGGGTGTACTTATCCAGATTCATTATGATTGGCACCTTTGATACTACTTTCCACTAAAGTGCATCATGGTCCTAAGTAACATTATCTTTATCGGCTGTATTTTTATTTCTTGTATTTTTAAGTTTTACATCTTCTGGCTGCTAAGTTATACAAAATACTATTGTGCAGCGTATGTCTTCCACCCACTCAGCCGTTTCATGAGTTATATGAACGGAAACATTATTTTCTAGTGTTTGTCGTTTGGTTAAAAAATAAATTGCCTCTGTTGGATACTTATGTTTGAAAAATTCAATAATGTAATTGGGAGTAATTGGTATTATAGAGTTTCTTATAAGGACGCATATTTTAGCCCCACTATGACTCACTCTCACGAAACGTAATATTAAAACAGCTCTTTCTTTAGTATTTTTTGTAAGAGTTTCTACTGTTATATTTAGTTTTATACACTTCTTCCGCACTTGGGATCCAACATTAATTGGCACTTGTACTTTGTACTGATAATTAATTTTCCTCGTCTGTTGCGATGGTAGGTGCTGCATTTAGTGTTGCTGCTGCAACTGCTGCATCAAATAGTTTGTAGTATTCAGTATTGTACCTGGTGAATGGTGCAATGCATGGCTGTACTTGTAAAGATAGCATTGCACCAAACTTATTGAGGAATATTTCCATTTGATGTTTATCAACCAGGTTTTTAATCATTATTGTTGGGAATAATAAAAGGCAGTTGTTTAAGTATAGGAATATATTGAGAAATGAACTTATTACCCAATATTCATTTATCTTAACGACTAAAAAGCGACCACTTACGACAAGAGATAGGGCTTGGCTGGCTGTATTACTTGGCGCTGCGCGTACACTCTGTAATCGTCATTTACATGTGTGTGTGCGTTCAGACTAGATTGTACTGATGTAGTTACATTACAACACGCCTCCTTAAATTTACAGTGTTGTCCTTTTGTTATGTTATTTGATTTTGATATGAACTTTTTTTTAATATTCTTTCAATTTTAACATTCTTTTATTTAAATAAAATTTTTCTTTATTCGAACTCTAAGTTAACATATGAGCCATATAATTTTTTAAATCAATATTTACTATATTTATATTTCCATTTTGACAATTTTCATTTACATGGTGATACAGTACTAGTATGTATTTCGAATATTTCGTAAAGTTTTCATACTTGGCAATCGCAACTGCCCCTGAATTATCTTCATAGATATCAATTGGTTTCATAATTTTAACTTTAAAAATTTCATTTAACGAATTTTTTATAAGCAATATTTTAGTAACGGCTTCTGACAACGCTGTATAATTAGCAAATAATGAACATTTTGTTACGTTTTTTTTTTTCATTATCAATACTTTCGTTTTATTCATAATTAAGTTTAATTTCACTTGATTGATCAGACTCTGTTTCTATTTTATCTCTCAAGCAAACTACTTTAATTTTATCTTTGATTACTTCAACGTGTCTAGCTACTATTACTTTACTGTTTACAAATACTCTGTAACCATAATCAGCATACCTAACTGATATCCCTAACTCGGCTTTGTTGTCCCATTTGTTTGTTCTTTTAATCTCTGGTTTATGGACAAACAGCCAACTTCCATAAAATTTTAAATGTTTTATGCTAGGCTTAATACCAAAAAATATTTGGTATGGTGTTTTGTTTTCAATTGTGTTTGCTATTGTTCAATTTTTTAAATAAGCTTCTATTTTTATTACTTCAGGCAAAAACTTCAAATTTATATTTGCTTCTTTTATCAAACACCCACCCATATCCATTGCCGATCTCTTGTATCTCTCCGCGACACCATTGAGTTCATGTACATAAGGTGGGCATGGCAACAGTTTGATGACTTTGAATTCAATAAAGTTGAAAATTTGTTTGTTTAAGTACTCTTTTCCATTGTCGCATTGTACCTTTTTAACGCTTTTGTTAAATTTATTTTCAACTTGATTTACGTAATCACTAAAGCGTTCCGCTATTTCTGACTTATTTTTTTTTAAATATATTTTTGGTCATTTGCTGTATTCATCTATAAATGTACGAAAATATTTGTCTCCATTATTACCAATCGTATGATGTGGCCCATTAAAATCAGCATGAATAACTTCTCAAGTTTCTATGGCTTTTTTCTGACAGTTTTTAAATGGTTTGTTTGTCATATTACTTTCCATACAATTCGCTCATTTAATTTCAATATTTTCTAATTTGTCCTGTGCCACTTTTCTTTGTTAGTTAATTTATTATCGTTTATTTTAGTATCATTGCTTCTATCAGTACAATTAACGTATTTTTTATTAGAATCATTTAAATGACTTTTTATATAGTATAAGCCATTTTCAAGTTACGCAATCACTGTAAGCTAATTATTTGATTATGTTTGCTATATTATCAGTCGCTAAAATTTTGCTAACATTTGCGATTTTTGACATACTTAGAGTATTTTCCTTGATTCTTAATACATAATAAACATTATTTAAATCAATGTATGACTTATATGAATGGTTATCAAAATTAACTTCTGTTTTTCCTATTTTCGTAGCCTTTGATTTTTCTCCGCCTGGCAAACTTACTTATAATGGTTCGTTTGGATTTATTTGTTTACTAAAGAATTTATCCGTGTTAACAATATAGTCTTTTTTTTTTTTTTTTTTATATTAGAGTGCTCTACGTCCGGCTCCTTTAATAAGGGCACTACTATGGGCACTTAGCACTTTGGAGAAGGAAGGGAAGAGGGATGGGTGGCCTCCCATTACTGGAAGGGGGGTAGGGGGAAATTAGGCAATTTTTGCTGCGAGGAGGTCGCCTAAACCCTCCTCGAAGAGCATTGCGTGGTGAAAAAGCACATGTGAAAAATCACAGAGGTACTTGCCCGTAAAGTCGCACTGGCCGGGAATCGAACCACGGTCTCCCCGCGTGCCAATCCCACGACCTAGCCGACTGCCGACTACCACTATCTAATAACCAATTTATTTCGTTACCTGTTGAACAGTAATTTATTTTTCTCTTTTCGTGCTCGATTTGCACGTTCCACGCTCCTGACGAGTTCTGTTGTTGTTGTCATTCTTCGTTCGTTATGTTGCTGTAGTCTCTGCCTCTACTATTTACTCCATATCTACCTCTGCCTCGGCTGTTGCCTCTATGTCTCCCTCTCCCTCGCTGCGTGTCTCTGGCTTGAGCACCTTATTGATAGTTCTATTGGCCTTGATTAAATTCTCTTGCCATATATCCAAAATCTCCACATTTACAACACTGTTCATTTATTTTTGTATGGAATGTACTACATTCATTTTTAATTTTACTTTCTACATTTTTATTCGTTGGATTTTTTTCTTTGACTTTTGATTTCACGAATTCCACAGTTATTTGCTCTTCAGGTATTATATCTATACAGTCTCCAGTGTAGCTATAGCTTTCTGGCAATGCTCTTAGCATTTATCTCATCTTTTCGGCTTTGGTTATTTCTCCTCCAGCAGCTTTGAATTCATATACTGTTTTGCTCAAACTCAGCGAAAAATTCTTCTACTTTTTCAAAGTTTTTTAATTTAACTTGTTCTATTTTTTCTCGATTGACCATCTGTTGTGCTGTGGATTTAGTCATATATATTTTTTCAAATTTTGTCATCATTTCATACGCCATCTTGCTTTCTCTTATGTATTCAAGTTGCCTATTCGACACTGTAATTGTGATAATCGCTCTTACTTTAAGGTCACCTTTATTCCATGCGGCTTCTATGTCTGCCTTTGTTCTCTCCCTGGTAGATTGTGGTTTACATGTTTTATATTCTAGTAACATTAGCAATCTAAATTTCTAACTGCTGGATTCTTCCCCATCGAATACGGGAATTACGACATTGTCGATTTTTGCTCTGTCAGCCATTTTGTCTTCTACGTATTTGCTGGACTCTTTTAAAAATTTCCTTATTATAAGTACTTCTCTTGTTGTTTTCACAAAACTTTTTTTCAAATATTGTATGTCTCTGTCTACACTGAATTTTTCTTTTTCACTTGCTATTTACTTATTTTAGCTGTTGCACTTAATTTTTACCACTGCATTACTGGTTACTTTATTACATACTTCGTTTTTATCACGGGATTATCTGTAATCACTTGCATATATTTTCTTTAGTTTCCTTGTGTTGAATTAATACGTCTACATAGACCTGGTCCTTGGTTGATTTTCATGGACCGCCGAAGCAGTGCGTGAAAAGTCAAAAAAAGAAGGAAGTCCTCACCACGAAAGGAATAATAAAAGGCAGCGGTTTAAGTCTAGTAATTTACTGAGAAATGAGCTTATTGCCTAATATACATTATTACCTTAACGACTAAAGAGTGACCACTTACGACAAGAGCTAGGGCTTGACTGACTGTATTACTTGGCGCTACACGTACATTTCTTGGTCGTTATTTACATGTGTATGTGCGTTCGGACTAGACTGTACTAATTTACTAACATTCAAACAACTTTAACCAATCAACATCTATTTTCTGATATATCATAAATCCTAATGAATTTCTTATTCATCAGGGATGCGAGTGCCATTGATGCAGCTAGATTTCTCACGTTATCCAGTAAATAAGGTAGTAAATCAAATAGCTCCTGTAGTATTGGTGCTGCCTTCAAACTGTTAGCCACCATTTCTGTCTTTGTTAGTAAACGAAACACCTTCTTATAACTCAAATAAATCATAGCACAAAATTACCATTCTATTGACTGCACTTTTCTAAAGTTCTTGAGTATCTCTTTTAGCATGAGTCGACTATAAATTTCTTACAACAGTATTCTTAAGCAAAAGTATTGACGTTCGCTTGTATACCTATTGGACGTATTGAATTCTAATTTACCGACAAGCATTAGAGTCACATGCCTACAATATCGAGCTTAGGTGAAAGACAGCTTAAGAATTGAGAACGAGAACTTATCTTAACTTATGGTGTGAGTGAATACACGGCTCCTCGGTAGCTCAAGTGGTAGAGCAACTGTCTAGTAAACAGGAGGTTGTGTGTTCGATCCGCACCCAGGGAGAATTTTTTCTCGTTCTTAATTATTCCTTCAAAGGAAAATTTCTTAAAAAATTAATTATGTGGATTTGTATTATCAAGTATTTTCTATATCTTATATATTGAGAAAGGGCATGTATGGATGGTAATAGAGAGTGCTTGTATGAAGAGTACCGCCATCTATACATATGCGCCTATTGATACAACGATTAAAGTGTATCGACGTTCGCTTGTATACCTATTGGACGTATTGAATTCTAATTTACCAATACAGTTTGAATACGTGACGGTAATACTTAACTAAATATAAATTTTAATTATTTGCCAACTGTCATTGGACGTATTATTAAATAATAAATATAAATTTGCTCATTAGTTTTATAAAGCTTACAATTAAAATCTTAAAACAAAGTGATGTATTTTCTTGACGTAGGATATATCTATTTGAATGGTACGGTTTTATTGTTGGGCTTCATTACTGCTACTGTTGTTCTTCTTGTAAATCAATGATTTTGTCAAAGGTTGGTTGTGTTTCTGAAGTTTGTGTGCCTCTTTGCCATCTGCATGTAATGACATGCCATTGATATGTCATTAAGTTAACTTATTATTAACATAAAAGGTGAGTCAATTTTTTTTTGTGTTTTGCACTCTTTTTAATTGGTTTGACGTATCTTGTGTGATATTTGGGTCCATCGTTCTGCAACGCTAGAATAGCGCTTTGAAAATCTACGTATTTGACTAAACCTTGGGGTAATCATCCTCACCAATATCCAACAGCATAACAATATCATAAAAATATCGCTATTTTGTTCATACAATTTAATATACTCCTTCTGATCATGTAAATTATTGATGTTAGTGTTAATAACGTTCATATCGTCTTCTGTGACTAAGCCAAAAAGTCCTTTAGCAATGCTTCCAATACTTTCAAAAGGTGTCAATCTTTTTGTACGTATGCTGTGTGGTAAAATGATGATATTTCCCGCATGGGTTCCCACAGTATTTATTATGTTTAATAATGTTGCTTTGAGGTTTGTCAATCGTTTTATCTTTAAATTTAAGAGGTCCATTTCCATTTAGTGGGTAAAATTAGGATGACCAAACTGTGTGATACAATATCAACAAGTTTCATTTAATTCTTGAGTAGGTTTTTGTTCCAATATGAATTTATTGACATTCAGCCATTTCACAATCTTCCAATAAGCTCTCTTAATTTTTGTTACACCGATTCCTCCATAGTATATTCCAGCGTTTATTTCAAGTGGTTTTATGCTATAGTTGCCATGATTAGCATAGTTTCAATCTGCACAACCCTCAAGCACTATTGTCATTAAGATGGCCAACACAATCCGCATCGTTATGTTTTTTTTTTCTGGAAGACATGTAGAATATATTTCTTACAAGGATATTACTATTGAGGAACTCTTTTCATTTGTGTGCTGAAAAGTGGGACAATGTTGTCTTCCGCATGGGTTCCCACAGTATTTATTTTGTTCAACAAACTTGCTTTGAAACTTTTTAATCGCATCATCTTTAAATTCAAGAGGTATATTTCCATGTAGTTAGTAAAGAAGGATAACCACACTGTATAGTACAATATTAGATGGTTTTATTTAATTCTTCCTGTATGGTCCGCAAATGGCAATTATCGTTTAGTGTCATTCTCAATTTATTGACGGTATTAATAGAAACTTCATCATAAGCCTTAATTAGTATCTCTATAAGTCCTAGGGGTTTTCTTATTTAATCCATTTGATCTGTTTTTCTTGACATTCACTGCATTGTCGGGCGTAATTAAGAATATGAATTCTTGATGCCTGGATAAAATCGTAATTTTATTTTTCGACAAGATTAGCATATTTTCTTAGTTCCTCCAACAAGGCTGACATGTAGTGTTTATATTATTTTATTACGTTATTAAATTTTCAGAAAATCAACTTTACCGTAACAGACAGTAATTTGTATAGGTGTGTTATCAGAAGTTGTTAATAAGATTTCTGTTATTAATCCAGGTTCTTATTTATCTGTAAGATTTCTTCTTTTTAAAATTTGGAAAGTCGTACGATTTCGTCTCAATAATATTTTTCCACGTGATGTAAAAACTTTTGCCAGATATTTTACAGGTAATAAATCAGTAGATATTTGACTAATAACAATTGACAGCATATTATGTCCGTTACAAGGTGTGATTAATATTTGGCCAACTTCAAGTTTTTTTGATTTCAAACAATTAAAGTCCAGTGCACCTATTGATCTTAACAGTCTTGAGATAGATGTGACTGGTTGACAATCGTGGCTCATAAAATGAGCAATATTGTCTTTTTTGTATGTAAGGCAATATCTAGAGGTTATTACATTGTTTATTAGCTTTTCTCTATTTACATTTTCATACTTGTCAGTACTACCGCTACTATCACTAAGACTTACGTATACTTTTTCAAACAGTTGTTTGTATCTATTGATTGATTGGAAAAGGTATAAATTTGTTAGCAGCATGAAATCGACTGCAATACCTCGATTCATAAACTTATTCACATTGCAGTTTGTTTGTTTGTTTGTTGTTTTTTTCGTTAAAATTGTCTGAGGTTTCTCCTATTATTTGTTTTGAGTCCAGTGCTTTAAATTGGCTGTTTTTTGCAGTAACAGAAGTACTCGTGTGCGTCAGCATACTAGAACTTAAGATGTATTATCCTAAACACGAGGGGTAACTAATAATTTTCTACTTGTCATACATTTTCTTAAAATTTTCTCTTCATCAAGTAGAGTTTCAAGGTCTGTTGAATATCATAATACATATTTGCAATTCTTTCATCTTATACAGAATTATCAAAATTATCAGGATTATAGGTGTCCCTTTCAGTCAATACGTCTTAAATTTCGGGATACGGCTTATCTGCATCAGAAAATCTGGTTACTGATAAAAAATCCGTATCAGCTTGCTCGAGTTCATCATCGTTGTTAGACTCGGCTTAATATTCATAAATACTTTAATTACATTTTTTGTTAACTTTTGTATTTCTGAGTAAGTAACCTTATCAATATAACTTGTTATAGTCTTGTGTTGGTCTTCAAAAACGTCATTTTAACCTTCACTAAGTGAAATAAGTGCAACAGAGACTTCAGTATTTGTCGCGTCTGAGTCTAAATCAGTATCTATAATTGGGCCTACTTCCGTTTCAGTCAGTTCTTGACGTAATCTTCTTTGTCCAGGGTCATGTACTAGTGGTTGCTTATCTTTTACTCACAATTTTTTAGCATCACTCAGGTCGTTTTCAGAAAGCATACTTGTCCTTGACAATGTACCAAGTATAATTATATCTCTGACTGGTAATTGTGGCATTTCTTTATTTTCAAAAGTATTAGGCCTTATTCCAGTAATTTCTGTATTCCTATCACTATCGTTAGATATTGAGGCTACTGATTCTGAAATGATCACTTTTAATGAGCTAGAATCTTTTGATGTATTTTTAGTGATATTCATATTGTTTTATGTTTATAGGGATGTTATTTCCCGTCGGTATTTTATGTGCAAAGAGATTATTACAGGCTAAAGGGTCTTCCGGTAACAAGAAAATTATTAAGTGGGTGACGATATTGTTTAGTGCTGATTGGAAAATTATTTTCCGTCAGGATTTCATGTGCAACGAGATTAGTACTGGGTACAGCGTCTCCCGGTAACAAGAAGATTTCTGGAAATTCAGAAATCAGTCAATAAATTCGGCCTCGTTTTTTCAGGTTTAGATAACCGGTACGCACAAGTCCTTCTAGGTCTCTTATTCTATCTTGTTTGTTTTTAATAACTGTTGTCTAATATTTACTACTGGAATCAGAACCAAATTTAGTTGTAATGTATTTAAAGGGTAAAATTTTTCTTGGATCTATTTTAATTGTAACATCATCCTCATTAGTGCTCATTACCGTAATATTACATAGACCATTTTCATTTCTTACTATCACCTCTCCTAGATACACATCATCATGCCCTTCATCGACTAGTGGTAAGTATCCTTCAATTAAATAGGTATTAAATATACTAGCTCTTACTTTTTGACGTGTTTAAGCTTTAATTGTATATTTTGCTAATTTATAAGTAATTTTTGTTCCTCTCTAAGTCAATGTTGTTCCACACTAGAAGTATTTTTACTCTGTTCAATGGCCTTGGTCCGGGGTGTCTCTTGGTCGTCTAATCCATTATTTTCACTGTGTATGCCACTTTTATCAGTTTAATTATCAATGGGCTTAATACAATTATCACCCCTTTCTAATAGAATCAAACTGTCATATTCATCTCGATAATGCATATCAGCTTTTGTGTCTCCAAATTTTTCGTATTTTGGTGTATTTAAATTTTTAAGCTGGTCTACGATGCATTTGTCATAAAATCTTTGTTGCTCAACTTTGTACCTAGGACACTCTGTTTCTATGTTCGTATTAAAGATAGTAGCTAAAGTTTGGTTTTTTTGCGCTCGTTTTGTAAATTTGATTGCTTTCTGTTTTTTCATTCCTTCCTAATTACTCTATTTCTTCAAGAGTTTTGAAAAGAGAAATGGGGTTCATTACGTCATCATCTAACATTACAGCATTATGATAATGTGATAATGCGACTTGTCGTTCTTTACAGAAGATTCGACCTAATGGACTAGCGTCATTGATAGAAAAGTATGATAGGAAGCAACGTTTTTTCCTGTCATGTATGTTTTATTTAAATGTTTTATAAATGCCTCAAAGTTTTTATAATTTAGGTTATGTAAAAGTTTTTTTCCTTTTTAATAATTCTCATACTATATTCTACCTTCTTTTTCTTTTTATAATAAGATTTAATCAAGTTTGAGAGAAAACCGTATTATTATATTTTCGTTTCATTTTGCTTATTTATTTTAGAAAATTATTTTATAAGGTCTTTGCCATACGTCGTAAAAGACACGAGAAATAAAGAAATAATTAGATATATAAAAACATAAAAATATAAATAATATCGACAATCATGCATTTAACGTGCTATACTTTATGATAGAACATAGAGGAAAATATTTTCTATTTTTTGAGAGATGTGTACAACAACAAAAATAAATATATATTTCTAGGACAAATGTTTACTTGGTGCATGCATATATAATAAAATTGCAGTTTTTCTTATAGGAGTACGCCTGCCGACGGAACGATAAGTACATTATGTGTCTAGAAACTAAAGTGAGAGAGTATAATCAAGTGCGCTTGTACAGTATCCTCTTCTTTAAGCTAAGAAAAGGGTATATATGCGCAGAAATTTTTAACATAGCATGTCTGGCTATATATTTAAATTGCTACGCGAGTATCGTCTAGTGCGTGGTGAATAATTAAAGGTTCTCCTGCAGAGAGAGAGAGAGAGAGAGAGAGAGAGAGAGTATCTAACTTATAACTTGGCACTTTTTCCGCTTTAGATTAAGAGGGAGCATGATAGTTCATGCTTGAACACTGTTTTAATGATTTTCATATATTTGTGCATTTGTTAATAATCTTTTTTCTATGCGTTCATACGTTCTTGAGGGCCTTCAAGAAACTCTTTTCCCGCGAAAATAATTAATTCATTAAATTGTATATTTAGTTGAATTTTAAAATTATTGCATATTTGCTGAACGTTGATTTGTGAGTGAAATGAATTATTTTTTTGAAACGTACATACTACTTGTATTTCATATCTGCTATATTTTGTTAAATTAGTGTTTGGTTTATAAGAATTCTAGTAATGTTGTAATTGGTTATCAATACAATCTAATTTTTCTTGAAAATTTTTTCTGCCAATGATAATATTTTTTGTAACTGAAGTTTTTTGTTGCTATTTCTTTTGTTTATATTGTTATTTATCCACGTTAGAGAGCTTATGTACTAGTATTATTTACACTCCAAATCTTTATTTATATTCTTATAATTATTATTAAGTGTGTTATTATGTTTTTGGAAATTGGAAAAAGATCGATCTTATAAGCAGATCCTGGGTTATGAATGTCTACTATTGAAGCAGGACTAAGAAAACGAATCGCTTTGATAAGCAGATTCAGAATAGGAATAGATAGACCGTTTTAGTAGGCAAATCTAATGTTTAGGTGTGTATCTGTATGTGTAATATCAGGGATTACGAATTCTAATTTTTTTACAACCATTCAATGCACAATGTTTTATTATTCTTAATTTTTTTATTTTCATGACGGCCAATTTTTTCTGCTTATTTTATTGTTGATTCATTTATGTGTTATTGTTTTTTATTTTCTTATTTCTTTTTTAAACTACAAAAAATACTGTATATATCATGCTCTCCACAAAGGCACAGCGTATACAAGTCTGCGCACACTGCCTCATATGGGCTCTTACATGTCATTCTTTAACACGCTTTTCTAAATGGTGTTTACTGTTTCTTAAAAAAATGGTAATAAAAAACATATCATAAGCAAATGAGTACTTAGATACTGAACCACGCTTTACTGCCAGTTTTGTTAAATAAATAATCGTGATTATTTTACTTTATCATCTGGTAAAAACTAGATGTTTGTAAGCTTGGGTTTGACCCTTCCTGATGGGCTGTGGAAATAGCAGACCATGTATTTCAGACCAACTATTTATTCATTCGTATGTAGAAAAAAAAGTGTCAGGATTTGTAAAATAAGTGTTAACATACATTTTTTTAACAGTTTCAATTATGTACGATCCTTCAGCACCACTTCTTTTAGTATTATTAATTTTTATTGAGTATTAATTAATGAGGTATTCTGCACTACTTGTTTTACTAATTTTTTTATTTTGTATTACAATGAATCATAACAGCTTAGATTAAAATACTGTGATAAGTAAATTGTATTTTGGATTTAATTAATAATTTAGAACCACACTCGATGAACGATAGCAGGCTACTTACTAAGACGCTCTGCATAGAAATGCACCTAGTGTGGAGCTATAGTTAAGACTTCTTTGTATTACATGCTATAGAGCCATTACTTGCTTACTTCATGTGCTCAGGTTTAGCGGCTCGTTTTGGTTGTTACTCGACACTTCCGAGAGCCATAAAGTGCACAGTCAGCTTTGTTAGGTGACGACTTTTATTAAGTTTGACTCTTTTGAGAGTTTTTAAATTATATCATTAAAGAAATAAATAAAATATAAAATAGAATCAAATAAAAATTTCTTTATTCACGCCAGTGGTCACTTAACAATTATTAAGAATTAAGAAGCATAATATTATATACTTATAAAGAAAGTTTTTTTCATTTGAAATAGCGCACTTTACAAAAAGGTCATTCTGTGAAACTCTTTTGTTGTAACCGAGCAAGGTGGACTGACTGTAGAAGCAAGCTGAGAGAGCAATACGACGCGACTCAAGAAGCAAAGCTATTGGCCTCCACAGGAGTGAAAGAGCGCAAGATGGACTCTCAAACATAGCTTTATACTACTTATACAGAAAATAGTCCAAGCTACGGGCTAACTAAATCACTAGCTTGATTTCCAACACTATCGATTACATGTGCAATCGTAAATGGTACTAGAGGGCGTGGCCACGTACAACTGAGAGAAGGTACAGTAAAGAAGCAATTCATTTCAACTGTTAGAACTATAATAACCAACTTCCAAGAGCTTTAGCGGCAGCCTATGTAGCTTTACCCAGGCAAGATTTAGAGTACTGAAAACGAGATTCCACCTCAACAAAAGTTATGACTGTCAATTATTTTTTTCCACTCGTGGAAAAGCCATAGCATGTAGATTCCTTGGAAAACTTTTGTCATAGTCGCACCCCTGTACATGGTACATATATTGTCAGATGCATACGGAAGCGTAAGTAACACAACACGATTAATGTATTACAAAAATTAACATTATTTCGAATCCATTTACAATTTTATCGGTGCAAGTAGAAGTACAGGCTACTACATACATTGGAATAAAAGTTTTTGGCACATACAAGATCATAGATGCTCTAATAAATTTTACGATTTTTTTTCATCACCACAGTGAGCAATAACTGGCAACTTTAAGAAATGTGACTTATGCAATCGATCGTTTATTAATCACAACTGTTTCAAACGTTACTTCAATAAAGAATCGCTTAATAGGTCATCCATTGTTTGCGAAAAAATAAAAGTTTTTTAAATGTGCTGTAAAATCGTGCGAACAAAACAAAACAAATACACGCTTGTGAGATTACTTTTTGCAATACGTGTAAAGAACGATTACCTGTTAGTCATTTCTGTTATATACAGCCCATTATGACGTGTGATAGGAGAACGCCGTTCGTAGTACTGTATTTTAACTTAGAGATGCAACAGCCTGTATGCAAGTTATTTGAATAAATGTTTTAATTCAATGCTTAGAACTCAGAGTTCTTTATAGCCCAGACATGAAACAAACCCCATTAATGGACTAACTTCATACGCGCGAAATCATAAAAACATAGGTCTTAATACTGTAGATGTTGATACATGTACAAGGCCCATAAAAATATTGGGTAAATAAAATTAAAAAATTAATTAATTTAAAAAAAAGTTACACGACTAGTAAAATTCATTTCTACAAAAATTAATTCAAAACAAAAAAAAAAAAAAAGAAAAACAGGAAACAAAGGTACTTGGTCTATAAAAAACTCAGGATCTACACCAGTAGATTATCAGAAAAATAAGAGCTAGAGTCAACATGAAAGACGAGGATCCTGCAGCTTGAAGTGCGTTAGAAAATTTCTCTGAAACGAGTTAGATGTGTGTGTGTTTACCACAAATCTTCGGAGGGATATCGTTTCACAGCCTAGCCGCTTCTACAGTAAAGCTGCATTTAAACAGTTCAGTTTGAGCCTGTGGTGATAACAAGATTAAAAGAGCTGGTTTTTATGGCCAAAGTAGTGCAATCAAGCCTGAATTGAAAGAACTTACTCAGAAAAAATGGAGAACCAGTACGAAGTAGCACTAAATTGACTTTATTGAATGGAGACGCGTGTTCTCAATAAACCCATTAAACACGCTGATGTTCTACAATAAAAAAAAATTTTCTTTAACAACTGGTGGTACCATGGATAAAAGATACAGAAGAACTCCTGCCATCAGTAAAAAAAAAGCAGCGTGCAATGACCAGCTGATCGAAAAGACGAAACATTGTCTTTTAAATGAATAAATTTGTGACAACGAGGACCTTCGACATTTTTAAAAATAAAATATAGGTTATTGGAGACGAAAATCTCAACATTCACATAATGCGTTTAACAAAGGATGTGCTGGAAATACAGTAACAAAGTACGAATGTCAAGGTACAGAAACAACTGAATACGTGCACGTTCGTTGTGCCCGTATGTATGGCAACATGGTTACTTTCCCATTAGTAGTAAAGGTAAGCTTTTTATAGACAGTTTTATACATATATTTCATACGGCTAGCACTGGAAATGGGGCCCAGGGTCTGTTTTTTACAAACATTACGTGACGGGAGAGGTGGGGGATTTAAACCAATAACCCAATAACCCCAAGAATTTGTAAACCAGTGGGCAGTCATGGGACTGCCAACCGAAATAAAAACTTAAAACTACAAATTATATTTTCACTTAAGCTCATTGAATTAGTAGCTATCTACATTTACTGTTTTTAAAATAAGTAATCAAAGATTATGGTATTTATATAATTATGTGGGTCGTGATAACACACATTATAACATGCATATTTTTATCATATACATTTTTATTAATAAATTGCAAATCTTATTACACGATAATAAAGGTATTTCTTAAGCTGAAAATTCTGAAAATTATGCGATTGGTTGTGTAAATATTCGTTTTAAATTTTATTACAACAGATACTAAGGAATAAGAAAAAATTCATTGAAGAACTTTTTAAGACAATTTACGTCCGTCGTTATTATAATTCGATGTTTTACTAGGTGTGTTGCCTTGAAAGGTTCTCTATCAAGGCCAAATACGTAAGGGTTTGACTTGATCAGTCTTCTCACATGTTCTATTTCTTCATCGTTGCAATCGGTTGTGTCTACTAGTTGCGTTATCTTGTCCACCCATTTTTGTTTCTTTAACTCCTCTTTATTTTTTGAAAAATTTCCAGTTTTTTCTTTATCATAATTTTTTCCCTCATTAAATAACCTTATCACTGCTCCCCTAAACTTTCGCCATTGCCCCTTCAATGTTTTCTAAGTGATCCTGCAAAATTTCTTCGTAATCAAGTAGCTCTACTTCCAGAACAGGCACGTATTTTATCTTGTCACTCATATTAGTGCATTCTGCGACTAATTTCCCTTTAATATTACAGGCTATAAAGTTTCCAAATAATATCTCTTCCTCCATCTCTTGGAGAGGTATCATCAGCGTGTCCGAATTATTTATGCTCCCATATCTCCTCGCAAGTTCCCGAAGAAATTCCTGAACCGTCGCAAATTGAGCTAGTCTGGGAGCAAAATGTTCAGCCGCTTTTCCCTTTAGTCTGCTCGTAAGTGTGCTGAGAAAAAATAATTCAATTTCTGGGCCCAGCTTTTCCGCAGTCATCTTGACCATTCTTTCGAATAATGGCAGGTTGATTGGATCTCTATCAAAAAACGAAATGTTGCTTGCCATATGACTGAGCGTGGGCAGAATGTTTGGTTGTAGTCTATCCCTATTCGTATCCGAGTCGGCATGATTTGTGTAGTTATCAGCTAGTGGTGGTACCGTTACCCTAAACGCGGCTTTTTTCATTTTTTCGAGTTTTTCTCTCATATCTTTCACTCTGTCCCATAGCTGTAGATTATGTACGGCTCCTACCCCGGGGTTTCTTGACCCCTTATATTCGCAACAGGACGCAACGGAAGTTGGCCACTCCAGTTTCCCTGGCATGCCCCATTGCGTCAGTAGCATGTTTGTTTTGTCTATTCGAGCTCCGCATATCTCTTCAGCTCTTCTCGCATTTCGCTTGCTGACTCGTTCGCCAGAAAGAAGACCCGC
Organism: Copidosoma floridanum; assembly: GCF_036245765.1. NCBI lineage: Eukaryota > Metazoa > Arthropoda > Insecta > Hymenoptera > Encyrtidae > Copidosoma > Copidosoma floridanum. The sequence continues at coordinate 27,554,840 of NW_028321907.1, forward strand.
TTCTTTGTTTATTCGTCCTATGTTATGTCTCTGTCACCAGATATATCCCTGTAATCCCTACCCATCGGTGGCAAATTTTGAATGGTCTCTGTGACCACCTTATGAGGGACATTCAACTCCTCTGCTTTCTTTATCTTTGCTCTAATGTTTGAAAATAAGCCCATCACTGTTGCTTTAGTCTTTACGTCTAGGGCATCTAGTTTTTCACACCCCTCTGGTTCAAGCTCTAATTTTAACATTTGTTCTGTCATACTTTCTCGTTGCTGCTCTTTACTGGACCCTAGCCTGCATATTTTGGTTATCATATTATCACCCAGGCCCTCGTTATCGCTTTCCAACTCATGGGTCATATCGCTAAAATAAATCATTTTTCTATCCTACTTTTTTTTTTATACATCGGAAGTCTTATCTTCTTTTTTGATTATACTAGATTTTATGTATTCTCCTACAGATGCGAGGCTACGTTCAATTACTTATATTGCAGCTTAATAATAATTGGATAAGAGAAAACAAAAATTGTAGCGGGCGAAGAAAAAGAGTACAAAAGCGGTATTCATATCTCACTTAGTTTCTTTGATTTTACCGTGTATTCTCGTTTAGTGGTAAATCAGGAAAAAAAAAATTTTTGAAAAATCTGTCCTCTATTGTCGTTAAGAAAAAAAATGATAGTAAATTTTTCTGCCGATATGGATGTGAGTTGTGATTTCTGGATGTTTCCTGTGTCCTACCAAGCCTACAAATAAAATCCCTTCGATTTATATTCGTTGAGCAAAAATTTTTCTAGTCCACTGCTTATTAAAGTCTGTTATTTCGCGTGATTTTTAATTCATATTTTTTTCTTTTTAAAGAAAACACTAAAAAAAGGAGCGAACGAAATAACAAATTTATATACAATAATAAAAATTTCCCACAACCTAATCTTCACCTAGTGAGTGCCTTCCCTATCTTGCCTCGGGGGTAAGGGATAAAATTAATTTTATTTTTAATGTACTAACGTGCTCGTAGATATGCACGCCAATAAGAATAAAATTTTGGCAACCATTTCCCTTCGGCGTTCACCGCTTGTTTCCTTTGTCCTAGGATTATCTGCAATTGTTATCCTGGCCCTATTGGCTTCCAGGCTGTTGTCACCACTGCTTGTCGAATATGACCGGAACTGTCGTCTTTAATCGGCTCCTCAGCTTCCCGATTATCAATTGGCGTATTCTCGCGGCACTGCACTATGTGTGCTTCTCGGTGGAATTATTTTTTAAAAGCGTGCAATCAAAGAAGAAAAAATTTCGACTCTTACCAGACCCCACACCTAGCACCAAAACTATTACGTAGGGAAGATATTCGTAAGAAGGTGTGTCGCGAGAATGGCCAGTATTTATATTTTCTTAAACACTTTTACTCGAAATACCCATCTATAAGGCAAAGTCGGGCGTGTGGTCCCATTCTCGCTCGTTGTGTCCTTCTGAAGTTATTGCTCGGTGTCTTAATTTGGTAACGCTAGAGTCCCTTGGTGACGCCTGACCCTCTTGATAGCGATCGACTGCCGAAGGCCGACAGTGCGAATCAATTCCCGAATGCGCGAATACCCAACTGTCGCGATTTGAGGCTAGCTGGGCCTTATATTAGCTTGTTTCCCACCTGTCAATGCGTTCTTGCTAAAGTAGCCTTGCTGTTACTAGGGAGACTCAGTATGATATGCCTTGCATATCGTAGGTTACATAACATATAAGCGCATACAAATCTAAAAAATGCGATGTTCTATGATCACCCTTAGGCTTGCTAGTGTAAGTATATAGATCACTTACAATACGATTATTTTTAGAATTCTTACGCTTCGTGATATGATTTAAAAAATTTATAGTTATTTTATGGTCAGTAAGGATATCTGATAAAAGAATAAACAAAACATGCCCAAAGAGTAGTTGTTGCACATGAAAAATGAAAATTAATACAGTAATTTTCAATGCATGCCTGGCTTAGAACTTTCATTCGTGTTAACTATGAGAGTGCATGGTCTCACCCAATCAAAAGGTAACTGATCTGTAGGAATCACTCCAGCCGTCGCTGCATATATACTGCAAAGAGCTCTATGTAGTTGCAATAAGCCCATAATAAAAGATGTGTTTTTACCATATTTTTGTTTGTTTTACGACTAACTTTTTTTACTTTTCTGTTTGGTTTTTTTTTTTTCTTACTATTTTTCTCATGTGCACTTATTTTCCGTGTAAAAATTTCGATGAGCTTTTTTTTTTTTATGCGCTTTTTAACGAGATTTTTACACCACCATTTTTACGTCGAGACTGTGCTCTTTTTTTATATGGTAAAATATCGTATTCTCATCTTTCCATCAGCTTCACAATTTTTTCTGTAGCTAAACGTTTAAAATTTTTACCAGATCCATTTATCCGATTTTTGAATGCGTGTTTGAACGGTATACTGTTCTTTTTAACATATTAAATTGTATTTACTCCCACTGATGAAGCTTCTTTATCAACGGCACAAGTACCTCTGATTATGTAAAGCATATCTCTCCAAAATAGTCCAGTAAAAAATGAGCTTCATCCATGGCCTCTATGTCTATACGACCCTGCAAACACATGATAAACTCCTCTCTCTCGTCCGTTATGTGTATGATACCCCTCGTAAAAAACCATTTTGTAACGACTCGCTTAAAAGAAAACTTTTCTAAAATGTAACACTATGGTCAGTGTCCCGAATTCAAATGATATTGGTTTACCAAATTGATCATATATATATATATATATATCGAATGGAATCTACTATTGAGGAGGGGTACTTACACGGCTGGAGTATACATTACTTGGAATATACATTACTTGGAGTAACAATATACACCTTAACAATTGCGCCTTCAAAGTTAATTTCCTGAGCAGCTAAATTAACTATCTTCAGCAATAGTGCAAATGTATTATCAACAGTACTTGGCTTACATATATTAGAATGGATAAGAAGTTGATCAGGTACCGCTCTTGATAAGCTTGCTGGTTTTTTACCGTGGAACAATAGCCTATAATCCCTCATTATTTTTGCACGGGCGCGTTCAATCTTAGTAAACCTTTTCTCAAACCCAATAACACATTTCACTGTAGTGGATACAATAGAATTTTTTCCACATATTTTAAAAAACCCAATAACACATTTCACTGTAGTAATTACAATTCGATTTTTTCCACATATTTTTGTACATCTTAGTTCTGTTATTGAAAAACTAACAAACACAAATCTTTTTCGATGATCATAATTTAGCTGCTGACATTTTTCATCTTTATTATAATATTCCAACCCTTTTCTATTTATTTCCTCGCAAAAACTATGTACCGAGTCGTAAGTATCATGCTTAATACAATACTCTTTTTCTTTACCTGGTTCGCTTATCACTGCCTTTCCTTGTTAAATATGTAAAAAAATAAATGGTGGGTAAATCTTGGAAACTTTCACCTCCCATCCACCACTTATCTCGGCTTCTTTTGGTAACTAAGTAAGAAAATTTGTTATAGTGTTGTTCGAAAAAAAATTTCATACTACTTTACTACTAGGTAGATTTACATTAAACTCGTTATGATGCATTGTTTTTTAAATCTCTTGAATTTATCCTAATGTTAAACTTTTTAGGGTATCTTACCAAATTAACAAAGTGTTGTTTGTTTTTTTCTTATCCTCTTGTTATTAAGATCTTGTTAATTTTATGCTCCTGCTCTAAGACGTGCTCTTTGTGAATAAGGTTAAGTCTTTGAGAATAAAGAACCACTCAATTTTCTCACCATCTAAATCACTGAGCTTATACACATGTAAATTTTGTCTTTTTAAAATTCGAATAATTTCAAATATCTTTTCACTTCAGGGTTTTACTGCACCTTTTTCAAACATATTCTTATCGTGGCTTATGCGTACATAATCACCTACTTTATATTCATCCTTGCTTTAACATAGACGTTGTTTTGTTCGAGGTTGTCTCAAATTGACTAAATTTTGTAAAACGTCTCCGTAGCGGTACATATTTTTGTATGTAAAATATCTGTACATATGCTCTTTAAACGTTCAAATGACACGCTCTACTACGGTAGTTTTAACGTCAGAATTTTTGGTAACTTGAAATATTCTGGTATCGTCTTTCAAAAAGCGTTGAAATTCACTCCCTAAAAATCAGTCCCTCGATTAGTTTGTAACATACAAGGAGGGCAAAATTTCCTGTTTTTAAAAATTTTTAAAAATCCTGAAAAGAGAAGACACTTCATTTTTAATGACGTCTGTTAAATAAAATCGGCCTGACACAATTCATCTCTAGCACTTTTATCGTAAGACAACCGTAGAAACTTTTGTATAATAGTTAAAATAACGTCTAATGGTGGTACTGTCAAATTTTGTATTTATTAAAAAACAAAACGGCGTTTCGGCCGTTTGGACAATGTCCCGGCCCTCATCAGGTACAAAAATTTATGAGTAATAAAAATTCTTCACAATACAAATTTTGGTAAATAAAATAAACGCAAATTATGTAAAGTGTGTAACATACCCCTGACTCTTACAAAGGGGGTGTAAAATCGTAATGTTGTCAGAGTTTTAAGTTTTGTTGCTTTTATACCCTGCACATATACAAATGACACAATTTACGCACATAAAACAATCAAATAAGAATCGCAAGCAGTTCCTTGTAAGATGTACGTAAACAGATCATGTTTTCCTAATACCATGAATGAAAGGGGCCCTCAAATCATGTACATCAAGTTAGCCTCCTTTCTTAATTGACTTAATGAGAGACTTTTTTTGTATCTTGTTGTCTATTAATATTATTATTGAAATAATGTATATTTAACATTTTGGAAAACAGGCACATTCTGTAATTCTGTTCTGTACATAAAATTTTTATTTTATCAGAATTGGAGTTGTGTGTAAATTCAATTCTATGTTGTGATAGTACAGATGTTTTTTTTTTCTCTATGTCTCTTTTATGTTCTGCCATTCTTAATTTTAAAGCTTTCGATGTTTGACCGACATAACAGCAGTTGCTATTTGCACATGGTATGTGGTAAACGACATTATTTTTGATAAATTAAATAAGTTTGATAAAGATATTCATAAAAAAAACTAATCTAAATGCTACGGACTAATGAAAATTCACAAAAAATACTTTTCTATCCGTATCATTGTCTTGACACTGAATTCACCTACTTATATTTTTTCAAAGTTTCTTTCTAAGTTTTTGATTAGAAATATTCAGCTGGCAAAATCACACGTAAAAATTAGTTATGAGTTAAAAAATAAATTAAAAGATTTTATTATTTTACCTGGTTATACTCTTATTAGTCTAGATGTTGTTGGTTTATTTACTAATACTAGTAAAACCTTAATTATAACTGCAATAAGACATTTTTGGAAATTCTTGAAAGGTTATATCAATGTTTCTCTCAATGAATTTTGCACAGGTGTATTTTTAATTTTGAATTCAACTTTTTTCCATTTTAACAACAAATTTTATAAACAAGTTTGTAGCTCTCCAATGAGCAGTCCCTACAGTCTAGTACTGTGTAATCTTGTAATGCGTTTGCTTGAAATTTCATGCTTAGAGAAGTTAAGTTTTGATGTTCCACTGTATGTGCAGTATGTGGATGATATTCTCATATGTGTGCCTACTAAATATATTAACTATACTAAAAACATTTTTAATAGCTTTTGTCAGAAATTACAATTGACTGTTGAGACATGCAACAACAACAGTATTAGTTTCTTAGATTCCAAAATTATTAGTCAACAAAATAACATAGTGCTAACTAATTGATACCAAAAAACCACACATTCAGGCCGATACTTGAATTTTCTCTCCCACCATCCAACACAACATAAAATAGGTATCCTTTACACATTAGTAGACTTTTTCATTAAGTTAGCAGGCACTCAATTTCATAACGATAATTTAAAATTGATCATAAATTTTTACTAGCTAACAACTATCCTCAAGGATTTATTAATAAATTTTTAAACAAAAGTATAAATACCTTAAAAAAAATAAACATGATTGACATTTTCTATAGAAACAATAATTATTATAAACTAATCTTATCATTACCGTATATTCCCCACTTGCACGGTCCCATCAAAGATTTTTGTAAGAAGCTTTACATTGGTTTTGTATACAGTTGAAACTATAAATTTAAGTCAATCTTTTCACTTGGAAAAGATCTAACCGAGACCCTCTTTAACAACTTTATTTTTTGATTCTCTCGGAAGAAATATTGTTGTTCTTCACTCGTATTGTACTGCGTGCACCAAAAAATGCTACTTTGTGGTGTGAATTGAAAAATTGCTTCTCTCACGTATTCATTATTTATTAATAGCGTAACCAATTTTAAACACCACTAGATTTTAGAGTAGATGATTGTACTTCATGCTTATCATCATGAGATTTGTTATGGTGTACAATTTTTTCCAAAGGTGATGAAAAACTCTCGTTTTTAAACGTTTCTTCGTTTTTATTGAGCAACTTTATATTACTTGTTTCATCCAACAGCAAACTGGAACTGTCGCAATCTGCAATTTTCAAGAGATTGGTGTTTTCGACAAGTTTTTGAGGAGTGTTTATCTCTTGGAATAATATAGCAAATATTTTTCTACCCACTGGTTTAACATTGTTCTTTTGCCGTGCAGCGTCATAAATAAGTTGATAATATTTGACCTTTTAATTTTTTTACTTTTGTAAATTACTGTACCTTAATCATCCTACTTGATATTGTTCTTGTATCCTTTTAATTGTTTTAAAAGGAACATAAATTTTTGTTGGTACACTTTAGGTACAGTCCTAACTATAATTTTATCATTCATTCTATAATCATCTGTAGTAGTTATATTTTCAACCTTGTTTTCAGCAATATGTATTGGCTCACGCTTTGTATTAATCAAATATAAATAAATATTCTTTCAAAACTCTGAAGTATTCTTTAAATTTATCGTATTCATTACTGAAGGAATCTGAATGTAGAATTTTTTTTATCGAATTGTTTAATCAACTTAATTTATCTTCAACTGTTTGCGTGGTTTGTAAAACAGGTTATGTGGAAAAATTATTAACTGCTGTACGGGTAGAAGGACCGTCATTTGCATTCATGCTTTCTCTTTTTTTTTTTCTTTAGCTGGTCTTTAGAAAATAAAATAATTTTTCTCCCTTTTTCCATTTTATTATTTTTCACAATATTCTTGATAATATTTTACTCAAGATAGGTTGCAATATTAACGGTAAAAAACCGTTGCATTTGTAAACTATAACTTTTTTCTTTTTTCCACGAATTTTCGCCTTTTCTTATGACAACCAATTGTCTTCAAATACTTTTAAACTTTTTAAAACTTTTTTTTTGACTGTTTTTCAGAGAAAAAACCCTTTTAAAAACGTTTCGAACACACTGGCACCAGCAGTCAATAAATTTTTTGTCTCCTTTTATTATCAATACAGCTCTATGTTCTCTGTTAAGATGAGTGAGAGCTTCTACAGTTGCAATTTACCTTCTCTCCAATGGAGCTTTGCGAGACTCGTCTAAACGACAAGGGGCTTGTTTAAAACGCCCGTTTTTCAATGTTGGTGGCTTTATAGTCAAAAGAAAACGAAGAGCTAAGCGTTACTGCTTTCTATTTTAGATGTTAATGTATCCCAGATGGATGTGTTCCTTCGGTGTGACGTATTATTCGAGTCTAAGCTTGCGCTTAATAACTCGGGATTCACACTGGGCGCGTAGGTGGAACGCGCAGTTAAAAGGTCGCCAAATTCCTTGACCAGGTGTTCAGAAGGGGGGGAGACCGAGGCCCTCGTTCGTGATGCGCTTCTGATTTGTCAAGAATATTCGGCACGACATGTCAAAATAGTATCCCGTCCGCGATCTAGAGGTTACCAATACCGTAACGAGTAAAGGTAATTACGCTCTAGAGGTTACGCAAAGCGTAAAATTGTTTAATTTGCACTCGGTCTAGGAGCCACCAATACCATCTCCAGTAGAGGTGATTGCTCTAGAGTTTACGTGAAACACAACTTCACTATTTATTTCCTTTGCCTAGAGCTTATCAAATACCGTATTAAGTAAATGATGTTAACTCTAGGAGCACGCTCGTGAAGAGAAAGAGAGAAAAGAAAAGACAAAGTTAACTACTTGGTTACTTTTGTCTAACTTAGTTTTATTTTTAAACACTTCACTTTTACTTGCAAAAGAATTTAACATGCGAGGAACCAGCCCAAGATGTTTGATGTAGTGGGTTAAAACCACACTCGTGGAGGACCGCATGGTAGCAGAGGCAGACTCTAACTACCCAGTCGACCGTTCGAGGGTGCAAAATTAACTCTGCCTTGCTTCGCAGTAGACTGGGTTGTAGCAGAGGCGGACTCTTACTTCTCAGTCTACTTTGAAGAGCTATCGTCGAGTGTCTTTCTCGGGGCCTCCGGGCCTTTTTATAAGGAGTAGTGGAACTCTGCGATGCACAGGTTCGAGACGACGCAGGAAAATTTGCCGGAAAAATCTTGAAGGGGAAAGACAATAGCCAAAGATCTATTTGGCTAGAGATGCTCTAGTTTAGCCACTCAAAAACTGGCACATTCCACATCCAGCTCATTCTCCTCCATGCGTCAAGTGATGGGAAGGTGATTCACTTAGTCAAGCCCCTCCTTTCTTCTTAACATCAAAATTTTTACAAAACTTTAATTTGACTTAATATTAATGTTAAGATAAAACATCGTTTATATTTACTAATGCTCAACACTGTTCGTTTATTCAACCAAACTTGTTGCAGAAAGGGTGGAAAGAATCGCTTCATATTTCAATTAATGTTTGGGTAAATAAACGATCAGTGTGCTACGGTACATCAACTTATACTTAATCAGAAATAACGTTGGACGTTGTTATAACAATTTATAATGACAACATTAGTGTGATAGTATGATAACAATAACAATAATAATAATAGTAATTATAGAAATAGTAGTTATAATTATGAAAGTAATGGTAGTGGTAACAATAGAAGTACCTTGCCTTTCGCGAGTTAACATAATTAAACTTACTGGTAGTTTTGACTGATTGCAATAATTCGGAAATTCAGTAGAACTTTAGTGAATATGTTTTTCGCTTCTAGTTATTGAAGAGGGAGCCGGCACGTGGTGCTCTGGGGATTTGGAAGTTCCGTTAGTTATATTGGAGCAGCCGCACGGTTATGTGACGTCTGCAGGGGCCACAGGCCATGCCTCTGGTGCCAGCCGTATGACATATATTGATGAAACTGTCTGGAAAAATCTTTTCCTTACTACTTCCATTGGTTTCTCATTGATACAAGTAGGACAAGTAAATTATTAAAAAATTATCAGAGACAATAATGACTTATACCTTGTAAGTGACTTAATCATGTGTGATTTGCTATTATTACGTAAATTATACCATCCTGCGTTTCCGATAAAAATACATACCAACTTAACTCTTCTGCTGTATCATACATGTTGCAAAAATGTGGTTTAAAAAGATTTTCTGAACAAAGATACAAATAACCGTATTTTGTAAGGTACATAGATATCTAATAAAGTCATGATAGCTGTTTTGATAGGTTTTGGAGTGAGGAATGGTTATAAAATATATTAGGAATGACAAAATTAAATTAGGAAACTAAAAAAAAAGTTTATTCGTGATTTCAACGACGAGTTCTTTAAGCAAAAGAAAACAGGTCTTTGATTTATTTATTTAACAATACATTTTGTTCTAAAATTTACAGATTCCTTATTCTGAAAAATTAAACATTAATTTTTTTAACAAAAAAGTATCATCATAAAAAGAATTCATCTTGTCATTTATTGTTGTTAAACAATGGAATATTTGAAAATGTAATAACTTTTTATTTATTGCCATAAACTTTGTCGATTCAATAAAAATTATTATTCATCCATAAGAATTATCAAGATAAGTCAATTAGTTATGTAAAATTTTTTTTTAAACAATATTTTATATTATTTGTAATACTATGAATCTGACGACAGCAGGATATTGCAATATTAAAGTATGACTCCAACGGCAATGCTCTCCAATGGTCTTTATTTATTTATTAAAGCAACGTTTCGGCCACTTTAGAATGAGGCCCTTTTCAAACACTATAAATTTGATACAAATCATGACAAAATTAATAAAAAAGTAAACAATTATGCAATCGCTCGTAGTTAAATACACTAAAACTTACAATAATATCACAGTATACAGGCTTTACGTGATCGCTTACATTTGTCGAGATCTTAGTTAATTAACTGTAGCCTGTAAGTGACTCGAACATACTAACGAGAATTAATTTCTATACCAAGGACAGGTATCTATGAGGCAGGACTAATACCAATACATACATGTGCAAGAATTGAAATGGTTAATGTATGTATTAGAGAAGGCGTGACCTATATGAAATGATATTTTTGAATAATATTTATTTAGTTATGATGCTGTTGTCTGTGACTAGTGTAAATTACTTTTGATAAATTCTTTAAAAATTGGTAATAAATTTTGTGGATCAAATTGTCTATTCAAGTTATGGATATTTCTACTTATGAGTATAATTTCTGATACCTCACGCCTACTCCTTACATTTTCAACATCTAAAATCTGTACATTACTATATTCAAAATCTATATCGTGTCCTGAATCTTTCACATGGTAATACAATGCAGATCTATCATCTTTTTTCTTAACATCTCTCATGTGTTCACCAACTCGTGTTTGCAGAGTTCTACTTGATTGACCTATGTAATACCGATGACAATCTAGACAATTAATTTTATACACTATATTTGGTTTTTAACGCGGTTCTATTTTGTCTTTACCTAATTGATTATTTATGTTAATCTTATTAATGTTTTTAAAAATGACGTTAATATTATACTTTTTTGAAATCTTCTTTATCTTATATTCATAGTCTTTTGAAAACGTTAAGACAATATAGTCATTATATGGGGTTATACTATGATTTTTATAACTATCTTTTTTATTTAATATGTTTAGTCTTTTTTTAATGTATGTATCAATAAATTTTAATGGATAGTTATTGGCTTTTAAAAATTTTTTAATTATCTTAAAATTTTCTTTATGGAACATATTATTAGACAGTTTTATATTTTTATCTACTAAATTATAAACGATTCTAATTTTTTGTTGTAAGGGGTTGTGTGATTCAAAATTAAGATATTGTCCTGAATGAGTTGGTTTTCTATACCAGTTAGTTTTAATTTTGTCAGAATTGAAGTAAATAGTAATGTCTAAAAAGTTTATTATTTTAAGTGTTGGATTTTCCAAAGTAAATTGTATATATGGATCAAAACTGTTGAACGTTTGTAGTATTGTATCTATATTATCCTCTAGAGAACATAAAAGTAAGTCGTCTACATATTTTACGTAAAATTGTAGTTCGAAGGGTAATTTATTTAAACAATACTGTTCTAAGTCATTCATTACCAATTCAGAAAGTATGGGGCTAAGAGGATTACCCATTGCACAGCCCAACTTTTGTTTAAAACATGATCTATTGAAAACGAAATAATTATTTTGTAAAATAAATTTTACAATATCTATAAATTCTGTGCATGATAAATTTATATGTATGCCATTATGTTATGGTATTTATATAAAAAATTGGCTAAAACTTTTGACAAAGTATAAGTAGGAGTGCCTATTGCAGAAATAATAATTCTAATTGGGTAGTCAATTTTATGCAGTTTTGTAAGCCCATAACAGGATGCTAAAAAGCATTTATTTAACACAGTATCGAATTTTTTGTTGTAAAAATTGTCTTCTTCAAAAATATTGTCAATACTATTTAATTTCTTAATTACTTATAAAAAACTGGTATAGGAAACCAACTCATTCAGGACAATATCTTAATTTTGAATCACACAACCCCTTACAACAAAAAATTGGAATAGTTTATAATTTAGTAGATAAAAATATAAAACTGTCTAATAATAAGTTCCCTAATGAAAATTTTGAGATAGTTAAAAAATTATTAAAAGCCAATAACTATCCATTAAAATTTATTGATACATACATTAAAAATAGACTAAACATATTAAATAAAAAAGATTGTTATAAAAATCATAGTATAACCCCATATAATGTCTATATTGTCTTACCGTTTTCAAAAGACTATGAATATGAGATAAAGAAGATTTCAAAAAAGTACAATATTAACGTCATTTTCTAAAACATTAATAAGATTAACATAAATAATCAATTAGGTAAAGACAAAATAGAACCGCGTTAAAAACCAAATATAGTGTATAAAATTAATTGTCTAGATTGTCATCGGTTTTACATAGGTCAATCAAGTAGAACTCTGCAAACACGAGTTGGTGAACACATAAGAGATGTTAAGAAAAAAGATGACAGATCTGCATTGTATTACCATGTGAAAGATTCAGGACACGATATAGATTTTAAATATAGTAATGTACAGATTTTAGATGTTGAAAATGTAAGGAGTAAACGTGAGGTATCAGAAATGATACACATAAGTAGAAATATCCATAACTTGAATAGACAATTTGATACACAAAATTTATTACCAATTTTTAAAGAATTTATCAAAAGTAATTTACACTAGTCGCAGACAACAGCATAATAACTAAATAAATTTTATTCAAAAATATCATTTCATATAGGTCACACCTTCTCTAATACATACATTAACCATTTCAACTCTTGCACATGTATGTATTGGTATTGGTCCTGCCTCATAGATACCTGTTCTCGGTATAGAAATTAATTTTCGTTAGTATGCTCGAGTCGCTTACAAGCTACAGTCAATTAACTAAGATCTCGACAAATGTAAGCGATCACGTAAACCCTGTATACTGTGATATAATTGTAAGTTTTAGTGTTTTAAACTACGAGCGATTGTATAATTGTTTACCTTTTTATTAATTTTGTCATGATTTGTATGAAATTTATAGTGCTTGAAAAGGGCCTCATTTTAAAGTGGCCGAAACGTTGCTTTAATAAATAAATGAAAACCATTGGACAGCATTGCCGTTGGAGTCATACTTTAATATTGTAAAATTTTATATTTTTGTATTTTTTTCTCTTTCTACTCGAATAAATAGATGATTTTTATTTTTGCATCCTAGTAAAGCCTCATACAACTGGTCATGAGAAAATAAGGGTATTTTTAAATACAAACCCACATTATTAAAATTTTGACATTAAGATTTGCTTATTGTCATATCAAATGCCACAACGATTGGAAATTGTTTACGATACAAACTAAAAGATAATGCTGAGCTGTTTTCTGTGTCTAAAGTGATTGTAGGAATAAAGACTTTATTTTCAATTTTTTCTCCAATTATTATTTCTCCTTTTATATTATACTGACATAATTTCATGATTCGTAAGCGTATTTCATTACACAGTCCATCTGATATACTTAAATTCCTAAGTAGTATTACTATTATACCAATATTTAGATTGAATTTATGAGGTGGTAATTCTTTACGAATATTGTTTAACATTTCCCTCGGAAAATGAAAGTTGATATTATCGTCCAATTTATCAACTCCTTTATAAGTTGCGTTATCTATACTATAGTAAGTTTTAATTGCTCTAGTTAATTTTTTATGTATTTTACTATTTAAATCAACAGTGTACTTGTTATGTAATGTTAGTATAACACTATTCATTAAACAATTATAGATATTAGAAAATATTTGGGAGCATACATCATTTGATATCAAGTTTTTAGGAATGTTAAAAGTTTTTATTTCCCCTCCCTTCATTTTCAATAATAATTTTAAAAATCCTTTATCGTATATTGATTCCTAGTCTAAAAATTTGGAATGTGTTCTATAAAAAAGAAGATTTAATAGTTTGTACAATTATAATTTTTCTATTATCGTTTTTTATCACTCTTAGAATCTGACGAAGATCACCTCCTAAGATAATTAATTTGTTTCCAAAATATTTTTTAGTATTACATAAATCTCTGAACGTTCAGTATACTATTTCCGACACTTTTTTGGGAATCATTAAAGCCTCATCTCATATAATTAAATCAACTTCTCTTAATTTTTTTCATTAGACTGAAATTCTAAAAAGGCACTTTCTATGTTATCGAAATCCCCTTTGGAAGCAAAATTGATGCTATGCCGGTCCATGTCATTGACAAAATTTTTTTATTTTGAGGAATAAAAAATAAATTAACGTTTTATTTAAACAAGTTTTTCCTGACCTTCGAGGACCATCTATACAAATTTTTTATTTTTTGGTTTGCAAATAATTTGAAATATTTTTTTTTTGGTCATTGTTTAAACTTTCATACATCGAGTTGAACATTTCTTTACATACATCATGAAGGTAACAGCTTGTGCGATATATCACTGATCTTGCAATGTATTGTTATCTTTAGAAAATTACGAGATCGCGCTCAAATACAACATCTTTCGAGACAATGATCATGGGATCCAGTTAGTCCTTAGTTCTTGCAAGAAACGCTTTAGAACGCTATGTCACGACCGTTTCATTACTTTTTTTTAAATCTCAAGTTAAATACACCGAACACTTGTCGATATCGAACTTGTATTTTTCGGATGATGAGTATATGTACGTAAACGTGTCTATAAAACAGAAAGAAAGGAAGGAACACGGCAAATCAAGTTCCAATTGCATCATTATAATGGTGTCAAAGTCTTTTTTCGCGTTTGGTCGATAACACGAGGCCATTGTGAAATCTCTTTATCGTCTCGACACCAAATAACAAAGAACCCTTTTGCACAAAACCAAAACAGTGCAAATCAAGTATATTTGCGAGTGTCCGTTAAACATGTTTTTTGAAAACTCGTGAACGCAAAAATTCATTTGTAGTCGAAGAAAAAAATTTTTACAACAAGGAGTAAATTTTTTACCCAAATTTTTGGGCCCATTCATTGATACGGTGTTATAGATGCTGTAACAAATATGGAACAAGAAAAAAAAGCTTCTTCTGCTGTAAAAAAGTGTGAACCGATTGCGAAGCACATTGCTCAACGACGGTCTAAAATCTGAGAAAATTTCGGGTACAACGATGAGTCGGCTTGACGCAGAAATTAACAACATCTTAAATTTTCCTCGTACTAACAAGCAAGAAAAGTTGAAAAAATATCAACCGATTTCACAACGGTATTTACACCTTAAGGAATTGGATAGCTAAAGGAAACAACGTGCTGGCGTGATTACAGCAAGGCATTACATGATACTAATCTCTCTTACAACGACACCATTGAGGATGAAAAAAAGCATACAGAAGAGAAAAGATAGGATGCCGAGGTGCTTAAATCATACCAAAAAAGTTGCAGTTCTTATACGACGATTATGCACTACTGATAACTTTGAGTGGACCAATTAACATATCGTTACCAAGGTGGCGTTCACATACCACAGTCAAACATTGTCTATCTGGTGATTGATGCCTTGCAGGACAGGAAAAAATGCACACCGGTGCGTAGTGGAGCATGATCAGTTTGCAGTGGCACATTGTATAGAGATTCTACAAAAGTATCTCAGAAACGCATGAGTATTCAAATTACTGATCGACGACAATGACGATAAATCAAAATCGCCAAAGAAGAGTTCAAGATCTATATCGAATAGTGAGAGTTTTTTTGATGAAAGTGGTACTAAATCAACAGTGTCACTGAAAAATAAGAACAATTTTTTAAAGTTTTGCCTCCAACGAAACAAGTACGAATATGCTGTCAATTGAATAGAAAACTCAAGGAGGAGGAAAAAATAGTGCTTTTGACGCGTTAATCGACTTGCTAGCGTTTATGATGCATGTACCTGGATACAAATTTTGTGATCCTAAAATGAAACAGTTGCTTTATTAACAGCATGCTGCACATGTAGCAAGATAACATTTAAGATATTTTTTTCGTACATTAAGAGAGCCATTAGATCTTAGCCTAAAAAAAAGGAAGAAAAAGAATAATGTATAATACTTTGCAAAAACTTCACCACAAAGTAGCGCGACCAACTGCATACGCTGGTGATAATAAACTCAAGAGTGCAGTGAAATATAAATTTTTGCGTTTGAACGTAATTAATTGGCTATAGAGTCTAGATGCCTATAATTTACATAAGCCCATAAAAAATAGTTTTTCGAGAAGAAACTATAAGGTGCGTTACTTCGACGACGTGTGAAAAGCTGATTTGATGGACTTGAAAGCTTCAAAAACTTGAATAATGGCTACGATTATGTTCTCGTTGTCATCAATATCGTCAGAAAATATACTTGGATCGAGTCTATTAAGGATAGTATATCAAAAAATGTCACCAAAGCAATTCAATTTATTTTATCAAGAAGTGACATACACCAATGTGTCTCCAAATTGATAAAGGTGAAGAATTTGTAGGCCACATAATGCAATACGTTTTACGAAAAAATGAAATTGAATACTCTCAAGTGACGTGACCACGTCCTTGTGCATTCCATTGTGCAGGCTGGATCAGCTCTACGCAACGCCTTTTTATATACTCAAACTGGGAGCTTATACACTCCAGGTGGCACCTAACATTGTAGACAAAGTGCCAGGATTTAAAGATAAGGATGAAATACCCCTATCATAATAATTTTCACCATAAGTAAAGATCAATATAATTTTTTCTAGTAAAGGGCCAGAGAGCAAGTAAGCATAGAAGAAAATTTTGAAAGAGAGTACGTTTACTATGTAAGTAAGTAATAAAGGGAAAAGTGATGGATCAAAGAGTGATCCAGAACCCCCCTTAAAACTTAACCAATATGACATTTTCTAGTTAATAACTACAAATACAGAGTATTGGAGCCTCAGCATAACAGATCTATACTTACGGTCGTAGTATCACCGATGCCTTAGCTCAATTTTTTCACATCTAACCAAGTTACTTAGTCACACGCCTTACAATGCATTCCTGCAATTATCCTACATATTATCAAACTAAAATATATACCGAAATTAATAAGTTATTAAAAGGTTTACAAAACGATGTTGATATATTTATTATTAAAATAATTAGAGCGTATGGATGGAGGCGCTTTTTATTTCACACACTTATATCACCAACATTCTCTTCAATAGCGAATTTTCCACTCAAAGAAAATTTATAAGGAAAAAACCAGGTGTGGATCTCGGAACCTCTGATAGATGTAAAACATTTAAGAATACATTATTCAAGTCGGTGTTGTATGATTCTCTATAACAAAAAGTATTAATTTTTTCACAGTTAATAATCTTCAATTATTATTTGTACATTAAAAAGACAGCTCAGTTATAAATATGTATTTTTATCAGTGGGTATAAGAGGTTAGGAAACACCAAATATTAAATTATGTTTATATTTTTTCTATTCACTAATTTATAAACAGAAACAACGAGAACGAGGAAAAACAATAGTACACGGTAAAGAAAGTCTGTACGATCTACTTACGTATAGGTACTATGTTTAACAGCACGTTCGTGTGTACTACTTTCTCTGTCCCTCTGCCTCTTTTTGGATACCTATAAGCCACAGGGAGCTCGTAAGCTTCGTTTGTTTTTTGCTTAAGGTGGGTTAGCATGAAGTTTAAGTAAACATAGTTAGAAGACCCCAGAAAAATTTTGAATTATGGCTAAGTTTGCATACTTTAAAGGAATCCTGTTCACAAAGAAAAAAATTTTTTTAAAACCATGAAAAAATAGTACTTATTATAATATCAATGAATCATTCTCTACAAACGCAAAATATTTTAAAAAAAAAGGCTCAAATGTATAAATACAAGAAAGAGAGCGAGTGCGACAGCAGACGATCAATGGTTTTCTCTATCTCATGTACTCTTAGAGGTACTGTCAAAATACCTTTTCAATTTTTTTCTCAATATTTTGCACTTATCGAAACAAAATTAAAAGTGCTTGTTGCTAAAAAGTTTTTTACCCTACACGATAGTATTCTTATTTTTTTTGTTTCTTTAACTATTCTGAGATTTAAACAAAACGAACTTTAAAACATGATTTTAACATTATTCGACCAGTTAAAATAGTAACAACTATTTTATCGGCTATCAGCAAATTGGATTCCTCAGAATACAAAAAGTGCCTAATAACCAATGGATTTTCTAGTTCGGAAGTTTCTTGGTTGGTATCTATAAGTAATAAGAATGGCACTCAGATCGTTCTATTGCGTCGCACAATCGGAAAGGCTCCTAACTACCAATCCGGAGACTGGAACTCGATTCTCGGAGTCAGTAAAATTTAATTTTTTTTTTAATAAATATATTTAGATAATGTATGTTAACTTATAATTGTACATATATATTATGCATAAAATATATATGTACATGTACATTTATATATGTCTATGTTTTGTATGTTACTTGATTTTGTATACAAATATATATATATATACTTCTATTTAACTACTTATACAGATATAGTACACTAAACTAAAATACTAAAAATAGTTATATATATACAACAATGTGGTTACAGTTAAAGTTTATATATTTTCCTATATTATATAGTCGTAAGAGTTAGAGCGAGGTTTTACTCCCCCTCACTCACTCGGCTCCCCCCAGCTCCCCCTCAGCTCCCCCCAAATAAGGTAGTTATTCTATAATTTTCTTGCTTTTTTCGAGTAATCCTAATTTTTTGCTAGCTCCCCCATCTCCCCCCCGCTCCCCACCAAAGTACCCCTTCCGACTCCCCCCTAGCTCCCCCCAAGCTTCCCCATATATAATCTAAATATATTCGTAAAGCCTTATGTATTAACTGTTACAAGTGGTCTAATTTTCACATATATATTTATTTCACCATAACAAAAAAACTTGTTACAATTATCTTACTTACGATGTTTATTTTGATTACATACTCTAAAATGTCTTTTTAGGTGCTCTGATCTTACATAACCTTTTCCACAATTTTGATAAATAACTTTTTGAACGTTTTTTTCATGACTATTTAAATGTTTCTGTAAGTGATAATTTCTTTTGAAACTTTTTTCGCATTGAATACACTTAAAATTTTTTTGAATGTTTTGGAATTTCTTTGTGTGACGCAAATAGTTTTTCTTGTCTAATATTATAATGCTACACAGATCACATACAAACAATTTTTTTTTGTGAATTTTTTCGTGCAATGATAGACACTCTTGGTTTGAAAATTTTTAGTTACGTTTGTCACACTGATGAAATTTTGCATCCATGATGGTGTATCTAAAAACATATAACAAAAAACGAATTGTTTATGATTACATGAATCTGGGTACTAGACGGTACTGAAATTTGCTTTTTTAATGAAAGATAAAATTTGCAAGAAAGTATAAAAATTAGTAATGAACTATAGAATAGTTTTTTTCTTACTCTAAAATTCCATTCCAAACAATATTTTTAATTCCAAATTTGTTTTCTGATTCAATTGGGATAAAAATTTTTTTTTGGTTTTAACATCTAGACAGTGCAACATATAACTGCCCATTAGAAAATAATGGTTTTCTAAAGTATAACCCTAAGGCATCAAAACTTTGACCTTAAGATTTATTAATAACCATAGGAAGAGTTAAGATAAATGGAAGTCGTTTTCTGTACAATGTAAATAGTAGTGAAGAAGAATTGTTTGTATTGAGTGTTATTCTTAGACTAAAGACTTTACTTCCTTTTTTTTACCTGAGATTATTATAGCTTCGATGTTGTATTTAAATAATTTTGTAATTCGTAATTTTGTACCACTGCAAAGTCCTTCAGATATGTTTAAGTTTCGTATTAACATAACAATAGCGTTGAAGTTTAAATCTAATTCGTGTGAAAAAAGACCTTCTTTACTACTATTTAAATATTCTGTAGAGAAATAAATATAAATATTATCGTCTAATTTATCTACTCCTCTGTGAGTTGCTTTATCAATACTATAGTACGTTACTAATGTTCCTACCATATTATTTAAAATTTTTTGTTCAAAAAGTGATTGTATTCATTGTTAGATGTTGATATAGCTTTACTTATAAAAGAATCATCATCATTATTAAAAATTTAAGAACATTAATCATTTGTTTTCCATGTCTGAGGAATTATAAAAGTTTTAATTTTGCCTTCTCCTATATCCAGTAGCAATAAAAAAAATTTTTTATTAATTGAACGTATATTATTTTTGAAATAAAAAATATTAAATAAAGGCCAAAAATTGGAAAATTTTATGATTTCTTGAACAATAGTAATTTTGCTTCCGTTTTTTACTACTGGAAGAATTTGACGAAAGTCTCCACCTAAAATTATTATTTTATTTTCAAAAGGTTTATTACTACTAGATTAATCTTTTAAAGTCCTATCAACGATTTCTAACGCTTTTTTTGGTACCATAGAAGCTTCATCCCAAATAATTACGTTGAAATTACGTAATTTTTGTTTATCTGGCTCAAACTAAAAGAATGCACTTTCTATAGTGCTTAAGTCTAAAGGGAGTCTGAAAGTTCTGTGAGTGGTCATTACCTTTGGAAAGCAGAATAGAAGCAATGCTTGTCCAAGCCATCGTAAGAATTTGTTTTTGTTGGCATGTACGACTTTTCAATAGGCTGTATATATAGTGTGTAAGACAGCGCCACAGGCAAGGTGATACTTGCGGGCCCTGTGGTTAGTACAGTGTAAGCAACCGTGCCTTCCACACCTCTCGTCGTTTCTAGCTTTATTGTCTTTGTCTGATAAGTCGGTTGTAAGTCTGTAAAGTCTGTAAATTGTATCTGTTGTGTTCTACGTCGGTCTGCAGTTTTATTAAATAAACTTTTTGTCTAACTTGTAATACTCGTTTTATTATTTCGCGCGACCCCTTTACTCACACCTCTTCAGGTTATGGGCCCAGCACGCTTCCACTGCGCGTGATCTCATCTTTATTTTTTGTGTGGGTGAGTGTGACAAAAGGGAGGATGGCGAAAAGGGCTGAGACAGCAAAGGATGAACAAGAGAGTCCGATAGAGGAAGCGGCCGAGAGCGTGACCCCTGGTGACCAGGCCAAGTCGGTTGTCGACCAGGCGTTGTCAACGCCAGTCGAGCATAGGGGAGCAACTTTGGACGCCGGAACCGAGATCAGCGGTAGGTCAACACTTTGTTTTTTTTTCAAGTGATGCCTAGGTTGGACGCTACAACGTCAGGTAAAAAGGGGATTTCTTGTGCATTCTGAGAAATGCGTGGGATTCCAAGAAACACGTGGCGTCGGTAGCACGACACGCACATGCAAGAGCGGGGCGGATCGAGAGGGGGACAACAGATTCCGGATGAGGAGAGAGTTCGGTCTCTCTCTCTCCCTCTCGTGATGACGCGAGGCTTTTTGACTGAAAACATATTACGAGGCCGTTTATGTTTTGTTTTCGTGTTTTCTCGCCGCTCTTGTTCTTGTCGCCTCGACTGTTGCGTGCGCGTTACAATATAAATGTCTGAACTGGGAAAGTTTGAACGTGTGTTGGCAGAAAATTATATATGTCCTTTCCCGGTGCTTTAAATTAATTGAACTCTATGCAATAAATATTCAAGGCGGTTTTCAGATTTAGTCAGAAAAGGCTGATATTTTAAAATATTTACTTTTTATTTTGGACGAGCAAACTATCGATGCTCTGTCGAGAATATGTCGGGGAATTTCATCCCAAGTCAAGTCAGAGGGGTGACAACAAGATGCCATCTTGTTGGTGAATAAAAGGGGAATAATGGCATGTGTTGGGCAAAGGGATATTCCCGCTAAAGGTGTGTGGACGAAATTATTTTCCGTGTGACTCGCACAGTCACGTTAGACTTGTGTTCGGTCGCGCGTGGCTGTGTGAGTACCCAGCGTGCAATCGTGCTTTGTGTTCGAGCACGAGAACACGCTTCGGGCCACGTTGACTAGATTCGGCTTGCGTTCGGTCGATTTCTAGTTGACTCCCTGAAAACAATGTCCGTCTTTCGTTTTAGATTACCTGATCGGTGACGATTACAAATACATCATTAAATTTATTTGTAAAAAGGAAGGCAAACTAACGTTGCCAGGAAATCTATTCAGGAAAGACGGGGAAAGCGAGGAACCTACTCGTGATAAACCTGGGTTATTAGAAAAGTCGGTCGGTGTGTTTAAAATGTCAGATGAGAAAAAGTCCGAAATGTCAGAAGTCCGAAACCTTGATGAGATAAATGTAGACAGTGAAAATCTTTGGCAAAAATTCGGCAGAAATGAGTCTGTACACGAAGCAGCCCCCTCTTCCCCGTCGCGCACACCGGAAGATACCAAACTTAAAGTAAAGAAAGTGCAAGCCATTGAAAACAAATATAAATGGATAAACGTCAGCAAAACGAAGTTGCATATGGTAGATAAACAGAAAAATAAATATTTTTCAGAAAACATCATCCTGGCTAGGTTCGACTCGATGATGGCCGCGATTAGTCAGATGATCGAAAGGCAGGAAAAAGCAAACGAGGAGGCAAGGAAGGCAGAGGAAGAATGGGCAAGGAAGGCAGAGGAAGAATGGGCAAGGATGGCAGAGGAAGAAAGGCAGGAGGTTTGAAAAACTTAAGCAAGGGAAGACGCCTCTTACAACAGCCGCGATTCGTAAAAAAAAAAAAAAAAAAAAAAAAAAATTGCATGAAATTAAATTTTACAAAGGGAAAGAATCGGTTGCTAAATTCATAGAAAAATTTGAGGAACTGCTCAGAAATTATGAGACTATAAGTACGTCTGGTCCCTTTTCTGAAGAAGAAAAGCGAGCTGCCTTTTATACTGCCGTAATCGGAGCGGTACCTAGCGTGCAGGTGACAGACTTCACGCTTAAAATGCAAAGCAGAGATGGAAAGGGTATGACATATGAAAACCTCATATCGTACATGTTAAAGGTCGAGTCAGAAGGCCTAGCAGAAGCCACTGGAGGTCGCCCCACGAGGGCAGCTTTGACTGTCTCTTGGCCCCAGTACCGTCTCCGCTGCTTCAACTGTGATGACTGGGACCATATGACTGACAAGTGTCCGAAGGCAGGTACCGGACTCAAGAAGTGTTACACGTGTGGCACGTTCGTGTATGACATCCCAGCTCACAAGAGATGCAGCCCGGGATGTGGTGAGCAAAATAAGTGTGATTCATAGGATTTTAAAAGGCAGGGCCGTGGAAGTCGAGGAAATCGAGGTGTCCGCGGCGGTGGCCGTGGCAGTGGCCGAGGCCGCTCCAATTCCCGAAACTTTGGGCAGAAAAGAGACTCTAGCAACGTCAGGGACGAAAAAGATCCCAAAAGGCAGAAAGTTTCTGACCAGGGCCGGGAGACAAAGGGAAAACGAGATGCTTCAGGGTCAAATAAAGGTGAGTCTCTGACGTTAATCGAGCCCCCTAATACTCTGTTTTCAAACTCTGCAGGTTGGGTAAATAATTCAGAATCGGATGGAGAAAATTAAATTAAATTTGTCGCTGATTCGGGAGCTACTGATCATTTTGCAAAGTCAGAAAAATTATTTACAAATATTGACAGAAACAAAATTGGTAAAATAAAATGTGCAAACTCAGACTCATCCGCAGACTTTAAATCGGAGGGAGTGGGAAATTTGCTGCTTAAAAATTGCAATAACGACGTTAAGTTGAAGGGAGTGATGTGTGCTCGCGACTTAATCGGGAATATATGAAAAACCCTATTGGATGGTTGAATTTGTTAAGTCGGACAACAAAAGAATGAAAGTCTTGACGGCTGAGTCAAAAGCACACACTCTTCCTAAAAATTCAACTGCAGACATGAAATTAAATAATAAGTCGGAAAATTCAGAGAGTTCGGTCGGTAAGTTAAATAATGACAGTTTTGAAGATGTATTTTTAATAAATGACAGAAAATTTCATGAAGTCGGAAAAGTCCTGACCGAAGAAATAAAAGACATTCAAAGTCCGTTTAGCGAAAATTATAAAAAATTCAAAGATAACAACGGGGCCATGCTGTGGCATGTCAGACTGGGCCATGCTTCGTTGGGGTATCTAAGGAAACTGCAGAAAAACTATCTGGAAGTAAAAAGTCTGAAAGAAGCCGTATTTGATGATGTAATTAAGACTTGTGATGTGTGTTTAAGAACAAAATCCCAAAAACTGCCTTTCCCTTCGGTACGCGAACGAGCATCCCAACCTCTGCAAATAATTTATTCAGATACAATGGGAATTATTAATCCACCCTTTTACCCAAAAAGATACAGATTTATTTCGGTATTTACTGATGATTATTCTAAATTTGCAATTGCTTACCCGATGAAAAACAAAAGTGATACGGGTGAATGTTAAGATAATTTTGTTAAAGGCTGTAGAAATCTTCTCGGGTTTGAAGCTAAAGTGTGTTATCTGAGGTCTGATCAGGGTACCGAGTACACGGGAGGCTCCGTGCAAAAAATATTAAATGACCTTGGAGATGAACTCTAACTGAGTTGTCCGGATACCCCTGAACATAATGGCACGTCAGAAAGGCTGAACAAAAAAATTAAAATGAAAGTCCGAGCTCTGATATGTGATTCGGGACTCCCGGAAAACATGTGGGACTTGGCACTAAACGCAGCTGTATTTGCGTACAATTGTACTCCGCATCGCTCAAATAACATGGAAATCCCTTTAATGAAGCTGGCTCTGAATAAATGGACGGACCTAAGTCAGATGAAAAGATTCGGCTGCATCGCGTATTTGAGAGTTCAGAGAAACACTGAAACTAAATTCCATGCAACAGGGAAACGAGCAGTTATGGTAGGATACACACCGACAGGGTATCGTCTGCTTTGTCCGGACGAAGGAAAGTTTTATGAAAGTCGGGACGTCAGATTTAACGAGCGTTTTTTGTATGGAGACGTTTTTGGTAAAAATTCAATTAAAAACTGGGAAACTGTGACTGTAAATATTAAATAAGACGAGTGGTTTTTAAAATTCGAAAAAGAAAGAGAAGAGACAGTGTCATCGGAGGAAGCGCCCCCGGTGGTACAATGGAAAAGAGTTAGGCCGAAAAGACTGATGGAAACAATGGAGGCCAACTTGGTTCAAGAAAGTCGTGTAAAGGACGTCAGCTTTGCGGGCTTAGCTCTCGGGGAAGAATTAACAATAGACCTAATTTTTAAGAACGGTGATACTGAAACGTCAGGAAACAATGCCATTTATGCGGAAGATATAGTTTACCACTCTTTGCTGGCAGAAATAAATAAAGATCCAGCTTCATATAAAGAAGCAATGAAGGCTGTGGATAAAGAAGGCTGGAATCAAGCCATCCAAGAAGAACTTGACTTAATGGCAAAGAATCAAGTCTGTAAGTTGGTAAACAGACCCGCAGGACTGGTAAATGGTAAACGTCCGAATATCATCGATTCTTGATGGGTTCTTAAGAAAAAGGTAGATGCTCAAGGATGTGAGAAACACAAAGCACGGCTGGTAATACGGGGTTTTAAAGATAAAAATGAGTATGATCTTACGGAGACTTACGCCCCGGTGTCAAGACTGACTTTAATAAGGACTGCTTTGGCTGTAATCAATAAATTAAATTTAGATACATGTCAACTTGACGTTAAAACGGCATTTTCAAATGGTACTCTTGACGACGAGATATATATGGAGTTACCAGAAGATTTGGTCTGTTCCGATCTGGAAAAACAAAGCAAGGTATGCAAGCTTCAGAGAGCCCTCTACGGCCTTAAAGTCAGTCCGAAAAAATGGCATTAAAGATTCTCTGAGGCAGCAACGAAAATAGGTCTGAGATCTCACATCTTGGAACCTTGCCTGTTTACTTGGCATGAGGCAGATAAAATCCTGATATTGGTTCTCTATGTTGATGACATGCTTATAGCAAGAAATGATTCTGGCAAATTGAAGTTTGTGAAGGAAAGACTGCAAAGTGAGTTTGGAATGACTGACCTAGAAGAAGTTAAATCGTTTTTAGGCATTAAAGTCAGAAGAGACAGAGAAAACCAAGTTCTAACTTCAACCCAGACCAATTACATAAATAAGATACTTAAAAAGTTTGGGTTTGATGATTCTAAGCCAGTGAAAACTTCTATGGTCACAGGTCACGTGTTAAATCAACAAAGAAAACAAAGAGAGCAATCAGAAAGGCAGATTGACTTGAATGAGTCCAGATCGACTGAAAGTGTTCCCTACCGGGAGGCTGTTGGGAGCTTATTATATACTGCCAATACTATGCGTCCGGATATAAGCTATGCAGTGAATGTGCTGAGCAGGCATCAAATAAGTCCGACTAACGAAGACTGGAACATGGTTAAAAGAGTGTTTCGGTATCTGTCAGGGACCAAATCTTATGGTCTTAGATATTGTGGAAGGCAGCAAGGGCTGGAAGCATTCTCCGATGCCAGTTTTGGCGACTGTAAAGGGTCTCTGACCACAAGTGGTTACGTAATTAAAATCTTTGGAGACTCAGTGGCATGGAAAACTCAGAAACAAACGTATGTGCCTTTGTCAACATGTCAGGCAGAGTATGTGTCACTGAGTGAAGCATGTAGAGAACTGATGGGAGTTGATAATTCGATTAAAATCATACTGATTAATACTTTGTGTCCGGCAGATCTATGGTGCGACAATAAGGCAGCTGAGCAAAATGCTAAAATTATAGGCAGTGGTAAATTAAGACATATGACAGAAATTCATGAGCATTATGTTAAAGAATGTGTAAATTATGGTAAAGTAAACGTCAGATGGCTGAATACTGAAGAACAGATGGCCGATATATTCACAAAACCTCTACCGATCGAGCTTCATGAAAAATTTTCTAGCAGAATCGCGAACAGCTTTTGCGACTCTGACTGGTAACTTATAAGTTGTCTCTGTTTCAGATAGGCGATAAAGGAGCCATGGACCGACTCATGGACTGCTTGGGTGCATTTCCAGAGCTGTGGAGCCGAGTCGAGAACACACATTTATTTATCTATTTATCTATTTTAAATTATAATTTTTGTCTATTATACTTAGCTATCTTAAGTCGGGAGGAAGTGTTGGCATGTACGACTTTTTAATAGGCTGTATATATAGTGTGTGAGACAGCGCCATAGGCAAGGTGATACTTGCGGGCCCTGTGGTTAGAACAGTGTAAGCCACCGTGCCTTCCACACCTCTCGTCGTTTCTAGCTTTATTGTCTTTGTCTGATACGTCGGTTGTAAGTCTGTAAAGTCTGTAAATTGTATCTGTTGTGTTCTACGTCGGTCGGCAGTTTTATTAAATAAACTTTTCGTCTAACTTGTAATACTCGTTTTATTATTTCGCGCACCCCCTTTACCACACCTCTTCAGTTTTTAATTAATATAAAAAAACAAATTAATCTTTTGTATAGAAAAGTTTTTTCAGATCCACCAGGACCATTAATGAAAAAATTTTTTTTTTTTAATTTTATTATTTCTTGAAAAATTCGACGTTGATCATGACCGAGTTGTAGAAACATTTTATGGAATTCATGTTTACAAAATATTTTTCCATTATTGTCAGTATCAATATTTTTTTTTCATCGTTTCTGTTGGTTCTGGTAAACTGAAATCTTTACAAGGCATATTTTCAGAATTAAAAATTTTGTTTGAATGTAAAAAAGCTTTATTTAAATCATCTTTACAATCTTTAATAAAAAATTTTTTGTATTTGTTCCAAATAATATTACCAAAAAAATTTTCAGACATAATAAACCACGCGAAAAATTTTCGTAGTTGAAAAGGCAGCATTACGTTACATGCTGCTTCAAAAATTATATCGTTCTGAAAATTGTGTTTTACTTATCCCATAGAAATAGCTGTTATTAGTCAGGGAAAATAAAAAGTGATTTTAAAAATTCATGTATTTAATTATGATCAATATACATTTGTCACACATATAAATTTTAAGTAACAATTATAGTAATTCGGGTTTTTTTCTATACTTTGTAAATCTAATTTGCAACCACGGGGGTTTGTGCGCAGAGCACGCAGGGGGCATATATAGTTATAAAAGCTTAGAAATATCTATTGACACATACAGGATAGACAGTTCATTTAAAAAAGGGAGCCACTAGAAGAAATAATAAAGCTCACCAACAAAAAGTCAAGGGCACATCGCTCTGTCTATATAAACTTTACCACTTTTATTTGAAATTAGCAGCTTGTTTTTCATATTTCCTTAAAAGCAGACCAGTAATCATTTCCCAGCGTAGAAAATTTATTCCCGAGTATTGACGAAGAATGCCATAGTCTTTCGAGTTCTGTAAAATATACTTTAACATATAATTTTTATACTAACAAATAATTTTATCATTTTTTTAGGCTTTAAAAAATATTAATACAAACCTTATTTTAAAAAAATTACACTTATAACTCAATAAAAGGGGGGGTTTGCGGTTGGAGCGCGCAGGGGGGTGGAGCCCCACAAATATATACATATACGTTCAAGTAGATATGTATGTTTTACTACGTGTATATCTACAAAGAGAGATAAGGAGTGCCTAGTGTTGGGGTAAACAGCAACAAAGGAGTGGACTAGACTTTTCGTAGCATGTTTCCTCTTTCGCGACTATTCACTGCCTGTCGTCATATGTTTCACATCAAAAACTGTTAGGTAAAATATGAAAACCTTAGAGCACATGCAAAATAAAAGTGTGCAAGGAGTTTTAATCTACGCATTTGTTAGTTTAAGCCAAAGGAAGTACTAATCGGAGCCCCAGTGTTGGCGCACGACTGCTCAAATCTGAGACCCAAACAAGAGTTTTGCTCCCTAGAGACTTCCTTCTACTTCAACCTACGGGAATACTCACTCTTTCATCACTCAGTTGCCTCTGCAACGATGTAACTACGTTGAATTTGTCATGCATATCGGATGTGACTCTATCGTGCGAGGGCTTGTTTTACTAGAATCACACGATTATTAAGGATCTGTTGGGCTAGAAATATTGGGTGAATCACTTTTGTGGACGCAAAGAGGATTGCATCCGTTATCGTCATAGCATTTTCATGATATTTAATGGGATTGTTTGCTAACGATTGTATTGCTAGTGATAATGAAACTTCTTGCACTAAGACATTTTTCTCAAGTATGGCTCCATTTAGTTTTTAATTAGTTTTTGCTACATTTTTTTGATCGCTGACAGATCTATTGCAACAATTTTTGTTTAATTAGCTAAAAACATGGCTAATAATTTTGTTTAATTAGCTTCTGACTTGATGAGATGTTTTATATTTTTGGTGTCCTCGTTGAGCGTACCAAATATAATTCTATTCTTTTACATAGGGGATCCCGCTTCTTGTTCATCTCATGTTGGGACCTACCGCATGACCGGCTCTTACTTAGGTCTTATACTCTACTCACTAGTTTTTGCATGTGTTTCAAGTCTTTTCAAATCGCTTTCATACATTTGCATAGCATATTTATTTGCAACTCTTTTCCTTTAAAAAAAAAAAAAAATGTCTTAAGAGCATAAAATTTTTCATATCACTTCTTACCAAGACTAAGTAGATTTTGGCCCATGTAAAATGTTTGGATAAACTTTCTCTCTGAATTATCTTTCATGATCTAATGGTAGTGGCTAGTGGGTATATTTTTTCCGCTATGAATCCTCCACTGTTAGTTACTTATACTCCCAACCAAGAGGTATCTTCTAAGATCGTCATTTAGTCTCTGTAACGCAAAATTAACTAATTAACACTCCCTCTTTATTATCATAGCTGGTTTGCTGTTTTTGTGGTCTACAATGCCACTCGTATTTAAGGTAACCCAATGTTTACATATTTTAATATTTTGGCATTTATTCAATGGCCATTACTGTATTTTTGCTTTTATCATCGCCGTCATTACTTGCCAACAGTCAGACAATTTCTACAGTGTGTCTGGGGCTAGATGATGAACATTAGAATATATGACTCCTTATCACAGTGAAAAGTAGGTGATTATCACAAAAAGAGAATTTGTTATCGACTTTGAACCCTTATTAAAATTAGTTGCTTACCTCCCCTTCTTTTTCGTTTATCACTCTGAATTACCGTTTTCCATTTTAAGAATCGTGTTTGAAAGTATTAAGGTTTAATTATTCACGCTTTTTTCCTTTTAGAACGAAGTTGCTTTTCTTGCGTTATGAGTTTTGGGTGAATGGCTTGACCAAAAAAAGTGCAACAATTTTTTTTTCCGACCCCACTATAGCACTATAGCCGTGTGTAAAGCTATATACACTGGTGCAAGCAGATCTCTCTCTTTCTCTTCATGCGCACGCACTGAAGGATTCAACGGCTCTCTTTCAATTGGCCTCCTTTGGTTGTACTTGGCCGGTAGTTCCTCCACCCCATGCAGCGTACCGTCATACTACCTACACATTTACAGCGGCCGCTGTAAGTTTATACGTATAGCTTGACTCTACATCTAATGTATTAGTCTTTTCCCGCTTCCTGCACCCCGTGCTATGTAGTTCATTGCCCAAAAACAAAAAATACGATACGATGTTGTATTTTTTAGTAGAGAAACAATTGGTCATTTTTCTTCAGAATTTTCCCAGACATAGAAAAAAAATAGTTTTGTCCAAATCAGAAGTTGATTTTATTTATTCATTTAATAATTTATACTTAATTGCCAATTATTTATTTAGTTTTTTGCTTTTATCTCTACTTCTATTACTAGTACAGTAATTTCACGGCGGTCAATATTTTTATCATCAAGTTTCTACAAAAAAGACATCTTTGAAAAATTTATTATTCATTATTATAACACACTAAAGATAACAAAGGGCGGTAAAAATTATTTTGACGAAAAAACTTTGGATTGGCATACAAAAAAAACTACCGTTGCACAATAAGAAGCTATTTTTTAAGTAAAAAATGATAATTAGTTTCTTGTTAATTAACTTTTTAAAGTGATATTTGGAAGTGTTATTACAAACCTAATTGTTGGCTTGACTTACAAGAATAATTGTGCTGTTGTGTTGACAAAGTCATAATTCATGTTTTTTTTTTTTTCTGATCTCGTAGAAAATGTGCGAACAGCAAACAAAATTTATTACTGTACTTGAACCTAATACCTACTTAAATTACTGATTCACTTGGTCGATTCACTTCTTATAATATGTGTTTTTTTTTTTAATATTTCTGTGAGTTATTGTTATTTACTAAATGTGCAAGAAATGAATTTTATTATTAACTTTTTATTCCATTAACTTGCCATTTTATCTTATACATTGTGACTGTATGTAGCCAACGTCTACAAAAAAGTGAATGAAATTTCATTTTGACCTGGGGGGGGTGTTCATATGCCCTTTACGACTGATTTTTTTCACTAGTAACTATTCAGCAATTTAGTGCTGTGATGAGTAGTCTTGCTATGATTATTACACATATTTCTACGACTATTATAACACTTCTCCTCTCTTTTGATGGGCTGTACTCTCACTCTTAGACGCAATAATTGTATTAAGGGAAACAAGTATTTATCTGTCTTTCAGTGAGTACTTCTGTACAGTTTGCATTAAGCAGTATGTATGGCTCTCCCTTTACATTAGTTTGCTACTTAGTTACTAAGCATTAGTACTATGGAAATTCGTTGCATTGCTCTATATGCCAATGTTCTTAATGCTTTTATTTTTGTCTTTCACTAAAAAAAATTTTTTTTACTAGTTATTTCTGTATTCATCACTTTTTGTTTGTATGCACTAATAATTTTACATTTTGATTTTAACAAAGTAGAGTGTGCAAAACGGTCTGTGTATTTTTTTATTTTAATCTAATTTTTTGTATTTGTATTATCTTTTCAGTAAAGTTTTTCTTATAAAATCTGTTTTTTCGGAAGTGGTTTAGAGAAACGGGTGAATATGAGAAAAAACGTTTTTTTCTAGAACTTTTTTTTTTATCCTTATCGTTGCTTTCATACTTACTTCGAAGGTTTATTATCGAAGAATTAACATAACTCCCGTGAGTTTCCAAGTAATTAAATATTTAGTAATTATTTATTTGCTTTCGTATTTTGATCCAGTTCTGATTCTGTTATAAAAGCTGGTGAATTTTCTTTGGGCTCTATACTGTGATTTTCTTGCGATGTATGTAAGGCTAAATGGGTTAACTTATATTGGTTGATGGGTCAAAGTTGTTAACTCCCGTATACTATTCAGCACTGTGGCTTGACAAATACGGATTCTCCTTCTATAAAAAATTCTTTGTTTTTTTTTTTTATATTGCAGTAATATTTCGAAGAGTACTTTGCTTGTACCTAATTAATTACTGTTAATGTCCTTACCTCTGTGAGAGTCCCTATTTGTTCTCTAAAACATTCGTCAGAAGTCTGTTCTTTCGGAAGTGTTATAAAATTCATGGGTATTTTTGCTCTTTCTCCTCAGACCAACTCGTGTAATGAGTATCTAGTACTCTCATGTTTTACTACGTTAGAGGAATGCATACACATAGGCAGCTGATCGTCCCAATTATCATACGTACTTACATAGGATTTCAGATATTCTGTAGATGTGATGTGCATTCTACTATTGCATTATCACTTAGTGGGTGAAATGTTATCCTTCCAGTACATCTATTAAAAAGCGTTTTGCAAATTCTTCCATTATTCTGTTCATTAAGTAAGTTCCGTGATCGAAAAATATGCATCCTGGAGATCCAAAATATATATGAAAATTATGTGCTAGGGCTTTGACTGTTTCTTCTGTTGTTACTCTCCGTACTAGTATTAACACCATAAACTTAGTTAGGATCGGTTAATCGGTTAACAGGATATGTGTCTGGCAGTTTGTTGAAGGCTTAATAATGGATCCGTAATAATCAATTGATATTTATGTAAAGGTCTTGTTTGAAGTATCTGTAAAAATCATGGCCTTTTTTTTTCTACTTGCATCAACTTCTATGTCTTACAAGATCTGCATCCAATCAAGAATTATCTTCTTCTGGGTGTATGATTCTCTAGAAAAAATACTTTACAATTTTATCATAGGTCTTATTTATCCCCTTGTGTCCCCCTACTGCAGATTCATAATATTTTTCAATAATTTAGTACTTCTGGTCCAATTATGGTATATACAAATTTATATGTAGTGTGACAAATATTTAAAGACCCTTGAAAATTTCTTCAAACTGTTCAACTAAGCATGACCACTGATTGAGATTCAGAATTACTAGGTCTCTTTCAATCCTTACCGTTTATAAGTTATTTTTTTACTGCTAATGCCTTCAGAGCTTTTGAGAATATCCTTATATCTGATTTTAATAATATATGATCAAAGAAGTACTATTACGTACATGCGTAGTACATGTATCTTTCTTATTTTTGATGGTATAACATTGCCAACTACTTAAATTTTATTATTCAATAATATTGGATTTATATAGCCACGTTAACAGAGATCGTCTATGGTTTCTGTGTTGGGCATGGTGTTTGTTGAGCAAAAGGTTGAATCATCTAGGTATTTACGCGAGTGGTCCTTCAGTATCTTAATTTTATCAAAAAAGGGTATGTCCTCATTCTTAGAACATTTTTTAACGTTTCTAACATTTTTCTGTCGATGAGTCAGATAAATTTTGTGCGTCGGGTGATTCTTGTGGTGGAAGAAGGTTGGGTGAAGAAATCTTTGTTCCTCATGCATTTTTTCCGCAATGTGGTTATCCTTATTCTGTTTTATTTCATCATTATCATGGACTTTCTTTTTTACTTCTTTTTCATTTTAACTGTAAATGTTTTTATTATCTTTTCCATCTAGCTTTTGATCAAAGTCGCATATGTTTATATATTCTGGGTTTTAACGCTTATTTCATTAAGCGCTTATTTTATTAGCCGTGTGTAAGTTTCTATTGCCACTTTCCACTGAAGTTTTATAATGTTTTTCTTTAATGTACGGGCTAAATTATTCACTTTTGCTTTCCTTACAGTGTTAGTAAACTATAGTATCTGACAATATTTTGAAACAAATGCAGATGCTTTTTTGTGTATTCTTGAAAAAATATTTATATAAAAAGCGCATTCCCCATCCCCAAACGCGTGACTTGCTTAGTCGAAAACGACTCAAATTCGTGGGCCATCGCATGAGTGGCAGAGGATCAGTTTTACAGTGCGCCTAAGGTGGCAGCACACTGAACTTGCGGAAATTTTATTACATTAATTCATGCATTTACGCGATGGTCAAATTCTTTCTTCCGTCTATCCTTTCTTTTTTTTCAGTTAGTACATTATCTCGTTCTCTCTCACTCTCGTTCTCTCTTCCTTTCTTTTCTCTGATCAGCTCGAAATTTTTCTCCTTCTCTAATTGCTCTCCACCTATCTGTCATGCACACCATAACTCTAATTCTCTCTTACTCACTTCGTCAAGCATATTTAGGTCTCTCAATCTTTCTTAATTCCTTTACATTATTTTCTCTCACTCTTTAAAAGTTTTTTGCACAAGGTGTAAGGATATTGATGGAGCCTCAAGACTGCAGGGGGTATGAGAATTAAGAGGAAAGGAGGGTTTTGTTACTACTTTGGTAGGCACGATGGGTCAGTTTTGTTTCAAACTATTTGTCCGTAGAGATTGATCTCCAATTGATAACTCCTATTCCGAGTATTTAGTATAGCTGAGTATTTGTTTGTATCATCAGGCACACGGGCATTTAGACCTCACCTTTCTAGATTTTCTTTTATTTTTTCGCTTACCTATCCATCATTATCATTTTAACAATGTTCAAGGAGTTTGGCGTGCTGCGGGTAAAGTATGGAGAAAATCAGCTTCACGGACCGTGTGACATTTGTTAATTGGGGAGTCTTCGACACACGTGTGAATGCAGAAGTATACGTTCACCTATACACTTTCATACGTATACAATCTTGATTCCAGAAAATTTCGTACCAAATATTTCTCAACCTTATTCGTTTCTTATCTGTCGTTATTGTTTCTTTTCTTGAGTTTTTCTCTTTAGAGTTTCTTCCTTGAGCCATGAGATACATCTTATTCGTTGTTTGTAATAAGTCCATTTTTATTTATCTTATCCTATTCACTCTCACCCTCCAGTCAGATAAATTTGTTATAGGTTTTATTGTTGTGTTTTTTAGTTTGTTCATTAACAATCAATCATATTCACCGGCTTTGGTGTGTCACAATTCTTTGTATAATTACATTTATAAATCAGTTGACTTCGTTACATAGATGCAGTTAACGGGGCAACAATACTCGTACTCTATTTTACGACCGTGATGTCTTATGTCTGACACGTAATAAGGGTAGGCATGGGTAAATAATGACACATGATGAATTCACTGGCTGGGGTGCCTCTACCATAGCCTTGATCTTTGATCTTGCTTTACATATGCCATGATTTTCAATAATAAAGACGAGAATCTAAATATTTAATATGAAGTATTTACACTTCCATTTGTTCAGCCAAAAACCACAGAATTTTGAACGCTTACAAACATTAAATAGATTTTTCGCGTGATTTTCATTAGTTTCTCCTATAATGCAAATATTATTGAGGTGCAGTAGTGTGCCTGGGATCTCTCGTAGATAAATTTGTAGGTAATTTCTAATGAGAAGACTTTCTCTTAGGCATAACGACGATCTAGTGTTTGTTTTGAGCCAGCAGCATTTTTTAGCATACTTTCTCTCGCCATAGCCTCTGCAAAAGCTGAATTAAATGTTAGTTCATTTTCTTTAAAAAATCTTACTGTTATTACGTCCTCTCTATTGCCACACATGACCTGATTATGCAGTGCACCTTTAAGTCTATGAAATTAAAATTTAAGGACAATTGTTTTAATATAGCTACGTAAGTACTAGAGATTCTAAAATATTTTGCCTTGCCTGATTGAAATGCCATCTTTCCATAACTTAAGACAGCTTTTGGCATAAATAATCTCCTATTAATTCTTTTACCACTGAGAAGATTCTTGTAACAAGTTTGTCCAGGTTGCACAGGTTTTGCATAAGCATAAATGCCTCATCGTCTTCAGATAGCATAGACATAACCTTTTTTTTAATCAGTAGATATGTCTTCGGCTTCAAAATAAAACATATGATACATTCTAACCATTCCATAAATAATTTCCAGTCTTCGCAGTTGTGCTAATATGACTCTAACGACATTTCGCTAGTGTAGCTGCTATCTGGATCTCAACAATTAGCTTCTTTTTCTGTTTTTTCCACAATCTTTTTTTTTTTTGTGTCCAATGGCAAGTTAATTGCACAACTCGCTAGTGTTCTATGTAATGCATATAATAGTTCCTTTTTACTTACACTCAAGTTTCGTTCCTTAATTTCAATCACTACTTTTTCTTTATTCAAATTGTAGATTCGGTTCACCCCTTTAGCTTTATTCTCGCTTTTTTCCTGCTCCTTGTCAATTGCATCGTCTACCATAAGCTTCATTCACATACAGGTGTATAATTATTATGAATCAATTCTTGTTGTTTTATTCTTGGTTAAATCTTGTCACCAGAGTGATGTCCTGCACAGGACACATAATAAGGATAGGCGTGGATAAATAATGTACCACATACGTATGAGGATGAATCATGAGCAATCTCAACCGCCAGAGGGCAACAGGACAAGCTGATACAAAGAGATATACAAGCGTATTATTTAAATACGGTTTATTTTTACTGTTTCATAAAAAAATTCAGAAAAATTATTTACATTTTTTTTTTTAGCAGTTCCTTAAATTGACTTATATTTAAGATACCATAATAGTTCTCTTTGGAAATTTGCTCATCCATCCTTTAAATTTAAAATCTCCTGCTCTCTCACATACAAGTAACACTAAAAGCGTATTGGTGAGACGCCATGATAGATGAACCTTGTTAGATGATAAATCTTGTTTAAATAATACATCTATATAGAGATATAGGTAGCAACTTGTCCTGCTGCCCTCTGATAGTTGAGCTTGCTCATGATTTATCCTTATAGAACCAATGATATATTATTTTATTATTATAAGGCGAAGTAAAAACAACGTAAGCTCCCGCCTTAAGATAAGTTTTAACTGACTCATACTGCTCCCAATATTATACTACTACCATACATAATAAACTTGCAAATTCAATGACTGTTCACGAGACTTTGCTTCAGGAGATTCCAGTGAGTAGGGATACTAACCCGAATCTTGAAGCCCTAATTTGCTCAAAAATCCTTGACAGTTGGCCCCACTGCCGCAAGAAAAACATAGGCTTACCTACGGAAATATGACAACTCGATTTGATACAAACAGAATATCTTAAGACTTTTTCTGATTATTTATATTTTTCACGATAACATTAAAAAAATAAAGTTATAAGCTTTAACACGTGTATACTAATGATACCCGACACTTTTGATTTGAGTTGCAAATCATTAGTCTTAGTGTACGTGCCATAAGCACTCTAGTTAAGAGAGCAAGCTTTAAGCACGAATTTTTTAAAATTTTCTCTGGTTAAGAGTGTAAAAAAGGGTACTCTTTGGTTTGGCATAACCTAAGCTATTTAATCACATATGTCTAATATAGTGACACTATGGCGCTGGTACCTCCTCAAATCTTTTTTAGTTCTTGTATTTATTAACCCACTTTGATTGTAAACAAATTATTGCTCAACCTATCTGCTAATGCCTTGAACTTGAACATACATACTAGACAGTGGAAAAAATAACTTTTATTACTAGGTACATCGATTATTGTAAAATTTTCATATGCCTTAGCGCACAGAGTTACTGGTTTTTAATTTTTTTCGTCATGTCTTTGTTCATCAAAACATCCTCTCCATCACTCTTGATTTTTCACAAATCAAATTTATTTTTATTTGCATTGTCTTTGATTTTAGATTCGATCTTTTCAGGTAACTAAGTATATGTACTTTGTATAGCTGACATCCGCTCGTTTCTTCCTTGTGTCCCATTTTGTCGGTATATATGCTGGTGAGCATCTTTATCTTTCTTCTCTTATGCATTTACTACGGTAACTGGTTCTTACCTTTCATCCCTCTTCCTTAGTTTTCTGTCTCTATTTCTCACGGTTCTCGTCATATCTGCTCGCTGTTATTGCCAGCCCCAATGCAATTTTGTAGCCATATTGTCTTTTAATGAATTTATGTTTGCCAACGGTGCGTCACAATTTGCAATAATTGGCTCTTTTAACGTACCTTCTGCTCGTAGTGCTATTGAAAATTCTTGTGGCTGTCAATATAGTGTAGCTTATTGCCTTTTATGGGTCCTTACCTTCCGAAGATTGACTGCTGTGTTTATCGTTCTTATTATGACTTATTCTTTCAGCCTCTACGTACTTTAATCTTAATTCCTTATAATAATTGTAAAGCAATCCTTTAGCGTTCGTACTGTCATGATTGACAGCTTCTTTATATGGAATGTAGTAGAGTTCTGCATTAGTTTCACTTGGAAATAACTCGAGGATCTGTTTTGTAATTTTCTTAAACGTATCACTACTTATCCTACAAAAAAATTTAATTTTCAAATTTAGATTTCATGAGATTAAACGCGTTCAAAACAATGCATCAATAAAACGGTTAAATAAAATGCATTATTATATCACCACGTAACTTACTTATAGTTAATAGCATCTTCATTCATGTAGTGCATAAGTACTACATCTTTCAATCGTGATCTATCTAATATTTTAGTATTTTTATATTTGTCTAATACAAGTGATCCACTATTCTTATCGTTCTTTAGTATAAAATACAACTCATTTTTAACAAACATGAAATCTGCAATTTTTTATAACAATGAAACTAACGAAAATTAATCAAAATATTTTGAGTTTTGCTTGAAACTTATAAAAATAATGAAAAAAAAATATGATCAGTATAGATGCACAACTGCATGTTTTTCATCAGAATAGTAAATAAACCTGCACTTTCTTCTCCAATGACTTCATTAATTTCTTTTATTTCACTTATTTCCATGCTGGATTCTAACAATGAAGTGAAATTATTGACTGTTATTTGCAATGGAATTGCATCATGTGGAATTGATTGAAGGTGGGCATAAAAGGGATTTTCTGGATTCTCATTCATACTCTTGTATTGTTAGAAAACTTTTCATAAAAAATCGATTTTTTTCATGAACTCAAATTTTGAGAGAAACTCAAACAGATGGTTACTATTAAATGAAAGAGTTTTTATCAACTTCAGATCCTAATTAAAAAATATTAATTGATAAAAATATGAAATACTAAGTTCTCCAATAATGTCAACAAACATACCTAACCTGTACTAAGTGTGAATGGGAAAAGGATATCACGCGCATGCATACACAAGTGGAATGTTCAAAAGCATGTTACTTTTACTTTTTATACCAAGGCGATGTCATTAATGAGTGGCTTAGTCAGATGACAAATGCATCAGCCAATAATGTAATCAACATTTATACATAAACGTTTTTTTCTTTTTCAAACGATACCCTTTTTTCATACACATGCATACTCAAAACCATAAATTATTACCTTTTAGCTGTAAACAATAACTTTGATAAGTAATCAGTACGCAGTTAAGTAAAAAAACTGATCCAATAATCTTTCTTCAAACAATAAACTACATGCACGATGAAACAGCAACTAAAAGTGGCAGAGTGGCCCTCCCAGTCCTCTGGAGATTCCTTTCTTTGGAAGCAGTAGCTCAGCGCTCCTGACTGGAGGAAAATAGCTTCCAGTCCGGCAGAGAAGCAGTCCTGCTACACAGACAGTAGCGCCACCTGTAACAGTGGCATGGCATCTCCAGACAGTAGAGAGGCTCCCCCAAACATTTCTCAGTGTATGTATATGTGTATAGTTTGAGAAAAGATGAGTAGTGTGAGGGCTAGGTTGTAAATAAAAGAATAAGGGAACTAAAGAGATAGAGGAGATTTTGTGGAGAGTACGTGGCAAGCAACAAAACTGATAAGATTCCTTGGCCAACATTTGAGAGGGAAAAATTCAGTCCACATGGGCTGACAAGACGTTATTCCACCTCCTTTTTATCCAACAGCTCATAGTGGCTTCGGGACGCATAACTATGGTACAGATGAAGGCTCAGCAATCACAAGAGGCTCGAGGCTACTAGACAATACTTCGAGAGCACGACAAGGACATTCTGGAGATGGCTTGACTGGAGGTACGGTAGTGTGTTGTAAGGTAAGGTTAGCGACTGGTAGAAAAGTGCGGGAGAGGCATTGTGAAGGTGGCACCAGAGTTGAAATTGCTCGGGTGTAGATTATACATTGAGAATGGAGGTTGAAAGCGGACGTATAGATAAGTGCTGTGGATTTTCTTGTTGTTAAAGAGAAGTATAATATAAGTATAAGATCGCACAGAGAGAGACAGAGAGAGAGAGAGAGTTGAGTTAAGTTAGATTGAACTGATTAATGCTGACAGTGGACTCAAGGTCTTACAATACCAAGGAGTAATGAAACAGTTAATCAACATATAACTGAGTCATTGAATTAGCATAAGCATAACAAAATTTACATCACCTCAATGTATGTATGGAAGAAAAAAAAATAATAATAATACAATGAAATATAAAAAAAATGTCAGAGAAAATAAAAAAACAAGTATAGAAAAATCGAAAAATTGATGGAAGATTAAAAATAAAAACATAACAAAAACATAGTTACGTATCATGAGCAGCATTCCTACAGCGTGACATCTAAGTACTCTATAAACCTGATAGGTCCAGCACAATACTAGAACAAAAATGAAAGTAAGGGAATACTGGAGAGTTAACCACATTTCATCAAATCGAGTGAGGCAAGGCATCACAACATCTCCGAAGTTGCGCGAGGGTAGCATACATTTTTTGAAGGGTCACAGTAGCAAATAAGACCCAATAAAGGGTGGAGTCCAAAGTGACTCCAAGCAGCCTAATGGTGTGACCAACCTCAATGAATTTACCGCTAAGATATGAGGGAATGATTAGCATCACCACGAATAGTCGTCATATTTCTTCTGGATTCAAAATGGATAAAAAAAATTCACGCAAGTGAATAGCCGAACAATTGTTATTTATCTCACCTATAGCACGATCTGACTCTGTGGGCTTGAGCACTGCAGGACAAAATCAGAAGCATAAAAATAACGAGTGGATAATGCTAGATTCGAAGGCAAATCATTGATGTACAATGACAATAATAACAGTTAACACAGAGTATCCTGAAGAACACCCAAACAACGATTTGGCCAGCCAGAAGTTAAACCACCTCTCAACCCAACTGCATGTAATATCCCAGAGAGAAAAGACATAATGTAGCTGCAAGTAAAATTAAAAAGTCAAAGTACACGTCATAATGAAAAATTCTCCAAGAGAAATAGTTCATTGCCCAAAGGCATTTGTAATCTTACGTTTTTCAGTAGAGAAAAAATTGGTCATCGCCCTTCAGAATTTTTACACTAATACGGAAAAAATAGTTTTGTTTCAAAAGCAACCGTCAGCTTCATTGATTTATTCAACAATTTATGAAAAAATACCACCTTTTTACTTAGGTTTTTGCTTGTATCTCTCCTTTTATTGCTCTTAGAAAAATTTTTGACCACCGATCTCTTTGACATCAAATTTACTATGAAATGGATACTTTTGTAAATGCACTTATTATTGTTAATAACACGTCAAGGGCAGGAGAGTGCAAAAAAATTTTTATACCGAAAAACTTTCAATCGACGTAGGAAAAAACTATTTAGTCAATTTGAATGTAACCGTAACAAAATATAGATATATAGTTGTACAACAAAACGCTGTTTGTGAAATAGCCAAATAACTGTTAGTTTGTTGTTAATTAATTTTGTAAAGTGGAATTTTCAAGTATTATTACAAACTTCACTGATAGTTTATCGAAATTTCGCTACAGTTAAAATATTGTATTTGATATAATTAATTACAACAACAACAAAAAATTTATTTTTGTCAATTTTGACGTTTTTTCGCAAATAATTGTATTTTGCAATTTAAACAATTGCAAATATCTCAGTCAATTTTTTATTATTTTATTCGAAACAAACGGCACTGTATTTGTCATAAGACAATACTAATTAAAAAAAAAAAGAATGCTCTAGCTTACTCTGAAGCTGAGATATAAAAAATTGACGTGTTTTGCTATAACAGACTTACAAGTAAGTTTTTTATTGCGAAGAAGTTTATTCATCATCTTCATGTATAGCTTGGCAGTCAGCGAGGGGCCAGCTGTCCGTTGCTGTAGGACACAGTAAAGTATGTTAATGTGTGTGTGAGTTCGCAGAGCTATCTGAGTCTCAGCAGATTGGCTTGTGTAGCTGATAATCCGTTGCTGTAGAACTTCATGCGAGCAAAAAAGATAATATACAGTGCAAGCTTTCAACATCGAATCGATGCCTATGGTCAAAAGTATTGAGTAATAGCCACATTTTCTCGCAATTGAGCTGGTTTGTTGTAACCTCAGAGCTAATCGTTTGCTGAATCGCGTTAATAGGAATCAGTCCGTATACGTATCTGCGCGGGTAGGGGTTTAATTGTAGGTGCGCGGGAGTAGACGTGCGTAGGTGTTTGGGTTGTTATGTGCGTGTGTAATCAGCGATTATTGCTTGTTAGTGCTAGAGGTAGTGATAATTCTTGCAAGGTTAATCTTATAGAAATAACTAAACGAGTCATCTAAAGGAAATTTCTTTATTTATATGTATTTTATTGTACGAGTATGACATGCATACCCTGGTCAGTTCCTACCAGAATTTTCCACTTTCCGACGCGCAGTCCATGATGAAGCCTTCTCTAGGTAGGGAGTTTCGATCGTGAGAGTAGAACAAAGCCAAGCAGAGGTGTTGAAAAGTATACCAGGTGGAAGTATTTGCTGTTTAAGGTTGTGCATGTGTTCAAAAGTATTTAAATGCATTGCGTTCGGGACGACTCCACATTAGCGTGAAAATGTTGACAGAGCTGGAAAATGCAATGTTACACTTGTTCTTTTCACACCTCTCTGCATATTCTCTTCTTTAGGCATACATGTCAGTTTATCATCAGTCATGCCATGGTATGAGACTTTTTTTTCAATATTATTTATGGGTATAGGTTGAATCGTATTTTTTCCATTATGTTCTGCCATTTGTGTCACATGTCTACGCAGATCCCTTTTTTTCTTTTGAGCTTCACGTGGCTCCACCATGTCTTTTTTCACAATTCCATTTGTCTGTGGCTTACTTAATTTTAAGTGTGTGCTACTTTTTGTACTTATCGTTAACCTGCTTCAACTATCATTTTTATATGATTTTTCTCTACATTCTGTTACTTGAGTCCTTTGACTCTGATATTCCCGTATGCTACTTTTTATCTTTCCACATTAAATTTTTCTCTCTCTCTTTGTTCATATTTTAAACATTCGTACCAGTAGTTTGCTGACATCACAAAATCCTTTTATTTCTTCTTCTTCCATGAGTTCGTAAAGATCTCGGTAAAATTGATCCTACAGAAAAATGGTTAATTTATACTGTGTAGTTCAAGCGTTGGCTTGTTACATAGTGCATATACCAGAGCATCAAATGCTGTTTAGGCTCTTGCCATTTAAATTCTTTTTTCAAAAATTTGGAGAGCGGCTGAGCAACATTTTGCATTATTAAAAAAAGTCTTCTTTAATGTCCAATAGATCCAAAAAATCGTTTAATCATGTTTGTATTCATTGATGTAGGAAATTTTTCCGCATCCTTAATTTTTTATGTTTACCTGATGTTTTAAGATATTTGTAGCTCTTAGTGGCTATTTGTTAAGGCCAAATACAAATTAGTTGTATTTTATTAGCTATCGAACTTGAGCTTCTTCCTCCTCGTTACAGCTCAAAATATCAACGATTCACATGATCTCGTCAATTCGTCTTTTTCTGCCAATTTTTGCTTTTTCCTCATACCCATAACTTGCAATTTTTGCAATTCTGCTGTTATTACAGTCTATGCTTTTGATTTTTTGTTTACTCACGTGTGTATAGTCATTAGCCCTTGTTTAATCTTTGATTACTTCTTCAGTTTAAGAAAGCCGTAATAATGCTCGAGCTCCTCGTTGACATTAAATGAGTCAACTGCTGTAAGGGTTTCACTTTGACAATTCTTTCCTACCATCGAGAGTTTTGCTCCCATGTCTGCGTAAAACTTTGCATTTTTATTCAAGTAAGGGCTCTTTGAAACTACTCATGGTAGTGCATGCTTGATATGACGTGTCTTTATTTTTACAGAGCAAGTTGGCTACTCCTTATTTATTAGTTACTTTCTTAGCAAATTTCCCTTATTTTGTGGATGGTTGTACATCGTCAATGCATTAAAAATTTCCAGGTATTTTTCTGTGCCTCCGTGTGCAG
Source organism: Copidosoma floridanum (assembly GCF_036245765.1). Lineage (NCBI taxonomy): Eukaryota > Metazoa > Arthropoda > Insecta > Hymenoptera > Encyrtidae > Copidosoma > Copidosoma floridanum. Next base: position 27,598,997 of record NW_028321907.1, read on the forward strand.
CAACTCACTCCACACGATTTATCTCTTTATCCATAGCAACTTATCATCAAGCTCTCTGCTGTAGGCATTTATATCGTACCCACATATTATTTCATGGGTTCTTAATGCCTTTCACTCTTTTATACTTTTTTCAATTTTAACTGCATTTGACTTATTCTCATTTGAGCTGTTGTTTATTGCTATGGCTGCTCAAAAAATGGAGAACACGTCAAACATCTTAGGAGTTAAAATGCTTCGTTTTAAAGCCATGTAATTGGTCGTCTCCTCTGTCAGGATATTTATTATTTTGCGCATGATAGGTACTAACGTTGAATTAATATTGCTGTTTACTTTAATCACAGTTATCTACTTGTTTATCAAACCACTTATAATAATAACCAGTATCATAACACTTATTTTGCTTCTCGTGAAGATAATTATAATTGCTTCTTCTATTTTTTTATGATTAATTTGAGTGTTATTTTTTTTAGTATAATAGTTTTTATTATAATTATTTTTAATTTTGGTTATTGTAAATGTTATTACATTTGCTTCTTCTATTTTGTTATGATTTATTTAAGTTCTATTTTCTCTCCTATAATGGTTTTACTATAATTATTTTTATTACATCTTGCCCTATAGTCTCTATTATTAAATACAGAGCCATTAGATCTATTACATTTGTTTGACATCCACAGTTTCTTGCATCGACTAAGGAAATTCTAGCTACGCTCCCAATAGTAAGATCACCATTTATTATTTTTATTTAAATCACTTTACTTTACTATGGCCACTCTTTGAACTGGTGCGTTACTTGCTAATAAGCTTATCATTTGATTATTTCTGTTGCGGAATTTGGATTTATATCTAACTGGCTTCCCTGCCATCATTCGTATTACTTGGCACAAACCTAGCTCATTATTAATACTTGTCACTGCCTTGATTGCTTCCTCCAAAGTTTTGGGGGTAAAGTCAGCTATGTTCCAACTATATGGCGCTTGGAGATTGTAATTCTATAGTTTTGTAGCCTCCCTATCTGCACTATCTTTATTGCCATTTTTTGGACGTACGTTGGCTTGAATCGTACGTCATCATAATTCTATTTTGAAATCATTGAATTCGATTGCAGTTCTCAAAAATAGGCTCGCTGGTGTTACGTGAGCATTTTTTATTAAGCCAAAAATGCATATGCCTCCAACGTACTTCTGAATAGTCACAAGAGTGCTTATAAAAAATTATCCACTTTCGTACAGAGGGAAAGTTGGGCCTAAATTTAGCCTGCTTCCATTCCCTTACATATATTCCCTAATTTATCTATGAGCATTATGCATATTGGATTTCACTATTCTTACAGTGGATTTCACTATTCTTACCATCTGCTTAAAAAAAGTAAAATTTATTGGATTTCTGTTAATTGAAGGCACGCTGCTCAATACGTTTTTTAATTGAGCCTTACAGAAAAGCTTATCATCGATTTTCTGACTCATGATTGGGTTTTTAAACACTGTCTTCGAGTGTATTGGGTTCTACTGATTTTGTAAAGAGGGCCCTGTATTTTTCTTAAGATTTTCAGATTGTAAGTCATTCAACGGCGTGGTTTCTTAAATTATTGCATTATCTTCAGAGCTATGCATAAATTATGGGTCCAATTTAAAATAATTAAAGCCCACTCTCGTGACATCCAACGTCCTTAGTCCGTATTCTCTGTATCCTCTTTTGTCCTCAATCGCATGTGGCTTTCATTCACGGTCTTACTAATAAGTGAATGACAAACCTCTTTGTCTTTGCTTCGATAAGTCATATATTTGTTGTGGAGTATAATGCTGTTATGCCCTGCTAGTATGGTTATAAACAGAACGCTTCGAGGCATAGTGTACTGCCATATGCTGTTCGTTGACTAAGTTCGTTGTCCTCCTTCTAACGATGCTGAAGCCCCGATATTACTCACTGATTCTTAAACTTATCTCCAGGCAGTGTTTTTTGAACTTCAATCTTTTACTGTAATGCTGGTATTCCTTCTTGTGACTTCTTATAATTTATAGTATAACGCTATTTGTGTGTCCTGATTTTGCACGATAATAGCAGTAAGAAAAAAAAGCTAAATTTTTGTACGATAGCCCACCCCACTTCTGAAACCAAAACTGTTACATAGAGTATGATGTCTTCAGGGTACATGTGGAATAAAAGGGTGAAAGGAATTTTAATCAATGTATTAATTAGTTTGAGTAGAGAGAAGAGGCGATGTAACCACGTTGAATGCGTAATGTGTATCATTTGTGTGTTAAGAACTAAAAATGTAAGAAATATCCTTCCCAGGTACAGGTCAAACAAACAACCTCCCATTTATCTGGCAATTGATTGACCAACTGAACAACCGAATAGATGTATATTCATTCGCACCATGGGTTTAAATAAGTTTATATTCATTGTGTTTGAGCTGTGCGGCCACAAGATGAATAATAATAAAAGTTATTTTAAATCTTCGTTTATAGATTTAAAATTTACTATGTCATTATTAGATATACGAAAATAAATTTTAATATTTTTCATGAAATCAATTGCCACGTATAGAAAAAAAAACTTTTTATTGAGACTCTTAGACCATACATGCTTTTTCTGATAGCAAACATTCTTGAGATCAAAAATAATAATTCAATTATCTTCCACTTAAAGAAAACTTATTAAGAAAAAAATTGTCTTTAATACAAAGTGCCTCTATTGATATATGCCAATTGAATCGATGATAAACATTTCAATATTTCTTAGTATACCTATTAATGACATATAAAATTTATAATTGATCATCAAGGCATTGATAGCTAACTTAGCATTTCTCATGAATTTTCAATTAATTATTTTCTAAATCTAGACCCCTGATTTTTATTATAATTTTTTCCTCCAGGATTTTTTGATGATAGTCTCGTTACAAAAAAAGTTATTGAGGATGTACAAAATTAAATTGTATGCTGTGGATTCTAAAACGTTTTCTATTGGACAAGATAATATACTAAAAATACATAAACAGACTTCTCTGAAACTGGAGAGGATACAAACGTTATCGTTTTTTCAAATTTCAATATATTCTTGGGATTTTTTTTTAATTGAAAAGTGATTATAAGTCCACACTATGTATCCCAAGTTGATCATTGTTTTTGACAATTTTGTACTTAGTACAAAAATAATGATTATTTATTACCTTAATCTGATTTCTATATCCATATACATTATACTATGGTTAATAAATAAAGAGCCAATTTTACTCGCAATTTTACTAAAGACGACTCAAAGAATCTTTGAGTTGCTGATAAGGTAATGATTATCATCGTTTACGATTCGATTTTTGGCACCTTCAATAAATATTTTTCTAATAAAGTGGCATCAAGAAATTTTGGGGGGAAAAATCATAATATGAATTAGGGGTCTTGACTTAAAAAATAATTAATTTGAAATTAATGAGAAATGTTAATTAATGGAGCAAGTATTTGGAAAAAGTAAGGTTGTGTGTTCGATCAGCACCTGGGAAAGAAATTTTTCGCATTTTTAGCTATTTAAAGAAAAGATAATAAAATAATCATTACCAATTTTCTCAAGTCTTTTTACATGCGTATGAAATTTAATCACTTTTTAACTCTCTGCAGTAAACCAGTGGAAAGAAGGTGCTTGGCTACCCAAGTATGAAGTTATACTTCTGTAAAACCATGTAGCAGACAGATATAATTATGAATATGAATATACCTTGAATGAAAGGATGTTATGTACGAAGGTGGTGCAATTATCGTTGGAATAAGTAAGCCTACGTGATTTGGGTGTGGTTTCAATCATGTAACACTGCTCTTGACCTGAAACGAAAATAGGCGCCGACGCAACATTAGCAAATCTCAATCACGTTCGTCACCATTGTCCCTCTCATCTCTCGGGTTTCTGCTTCTGAAAAAGGGGGATTGGCGCGGGAGTTCTCCCGTTCTACGAGAACTAATAATTTATGCACAAACAAGTACCTTTCACTATTTCTTTTATTTAAAACACTTAGCACTACTACACAGTATCTCTCTCTTCACAATACATGATACAACGCTTCAACTCATCCTCTGGACTGCGCTGCTGCGACTTCGCTTCGCACCCTGCTAGCCGCGAGCGCTCGTCTATCACGTCCTGCTGGTCCTGGACCAGGAGAGGCTCCTGCTCGTCCTAGACTCACACTACTATACGCGCACTCGCACTCCGTCCCCAATCTCTCACACTACTATACACTCTCTCCCTCTCTCTCTCTCTCTCTCTCTGCTCGACGATGCCTCTCTCTCTCTCTCTCTCTCTCTCTCCACTCTACTATCTACCCTAATACACGACAACACGCACGAACAATGGCGGCCCTCCCCAAGCATGCACCTCGCAGTCTCTCGTAAACCTCGTCTCGTCAACCCAAACGCTACCTCTCTCTCTCTCTCTCGCGCACTGTCTACACTACACTATTTAGCGAAACCAAGAGGAACCGAGTTTTTCATTGTACTCTTGGTAAAAGCCTAACCTAATGTCTCCGCGTGACGCTGAATGGTAATGCCGCGAGTCCCCACAGTGAAGGGACTCGTAATGGCGGCGAAATTAGGATTAGCTTTACCAAGTTCAAGGTGATGTTGAAAGAATTGATTGACTAAAGATAAAGTAAAGTGGATAGCCCTGACCAAGCTGGTTTGGAAAAAAAGCGTCCTCGTTTCGGAATCCTCAGGGGGCCGTCATCAAAAATGACGGCACGGGTGTGGCAAGCCCGAGTGACTCCGAGCCAGGAAAAATGAGCGTCGTTTTCTCTCAATAACGGTAATCTAATCTCATGCTTCAACGACTTCAACTAAGGCATGAGCGGGAGAATGTTGCATGGAAGGAGACCCGAAACCCGAACTTGACCACCTGGTTGAGAGTCTGAGGCTCTTTAACCTTTTCAGGAATAATGAAGCGCATGAAGAACACCGCGATTGGGGGCAGCGGGTTGTTCTGGTTAAACACCCAATACTTCGCGCGACTCTTGCTTCCATGAGAGCAGATAGGTAAAATCTGCCAGTGATTACAAGCAGGAGCGAATGGCAAATAAAAGTTAGAAATCGCAAGGAGCAACTGACTGACTCTCGCATAAACCCCAACGAGAGTAGCATTGCTCTTTGCAAGACTAGAGAGTGAATGACCTTTCTGAGGACAAAAAAGGACCACGGTCCAGTTGCGATCAGAGCTGGGCTTGTCTCAGCTCAAGACCTGAAGCGCAGAAACGCCAGGCAAATTTGTAAGTACACCACGGCCAGTCGAGTTACTTCGTTAAGATTTTGAACTGCAAAGCGGAAGATACGGAAAGCCTCTCTCCACTGAGATTGGGTGACCTGAAAACAAGTCCAAAGTAAGGAATCAAACACGGGGCAAAACTTGACTGGCAGGCTGAAAGCCAAAAACTTTGAAAGCTCGGTGAATGGACGTGTAACGTACTCATTCATCGAAATGTCAAAGACCGACTTGATACGAGGTGGTTAGAATTAAACCACGCAAACACTCAGGTACTTACTGGTCATGAAAACTTCAGGTCAAACCTGCACCGGTTTAAATTGAAGGACAGTGACCTCTGTGTTTGCGGGGAAAAAGATACCTCTGATCATAGACTTTCAAGTTGCCCCAGAACGCATGAAAATCGAAAGAAATTTATGCACAAAGTGGGACTTGATAAGTGGCCAGTGAGCAACGAATACTTCGTGTCAAGTCAAGAAACCTTAGCCGCTTTCTCGGAGCTTTGCAGATCCATCGTGATAGATGCAAACTCTGGAAGTGTGGAGAGAACTTGAAAACATTTTTATTTGAAAGATGAGTATGAGAGATCGGAAGTGAGCTGGCCTTAGGGATTTGCGCCCCTACTCATTCATAGCAGACGACGCGGCTCCGGGCGGGAGCCGATGGACATGCCACCTCGAGGTGTCCCCATGGATGCGGCCATCGTCAAAGCTGTCTGCGAACGGTTAGATCTGGAATGATTAATAAAGAGTCGGGGCAGCTGATGACCGTAACGAAAGTGTCTGTCCCAGACTCCAGCTGTATCGATCATAGAGACTCGATAATATTTACCTTCGGGTCTCCTTCGAGATACAACTTGTACGACCAACGGGCGTCTAGATTTTTCCGAAGCCAGACCTAAGGCGGGTCTTGTGCGATCGCAGATGGGTTACTTCCAGATTCCCTTAGTCCCTTTCAAGAGACTACAAGCCCTAATCGGTGACGATCAGTTTGGAAACAGGGAGCAGTGCCAGCCGGTTACCCCAGAGAATATCGCTGTGCACTACTTCGTGCGTCGTCATCCTCCTGTCTACACTACACTACACTCTCTCTCTCTCTCTCTCTCTCTCTCTCTCTCTAGCCTCACCTCCTGGTCAAACGTCCGCGAGTCGCGAGTCCTACCCGGCGTGACGTCGTCTGGTGTCCTCGAGCGGGTCGTTCGTCCTATGGCTTCACCCTTTCTCTTCTCTCTCTCTCTCTCACTTCTTCTCTTCTTCTCCTCTTAGCAGCCGTAGTCCTTGACCTGGAGACCTCGTCGTCCTGGGAGAACACAGCAGCTTCTAGATTTGCACACACACTTCTCTTTCTTCTCTCAACACTCTCTGCACCTTCTCAAAAACTCTCTCAGCTCTCTCTCTCTCTCTCTCTCTCACTCTCTCTATCAACTCTCGCCACGAAAAATCCGTAAAGTCACTGAAGCTCTCACTGCTCGCGCTTAAGCGAGCAGCTCGAAGCTCTACTCCCGACTGACTCACGCTCTCTCGCTCAAGCAATGGCCGCCGCCACTCCTGCCACCACGTATCTCCTCTCGCAGTCACTCTCATACTTAGCAGCTGCTGTGTCTAGGTAGTCGCGTCCGCACTTTCCTTGTCCTTTTCTGCTGGTGCTGCTGTGTCTCTGCATCTCAACTGTTTGTCCGTTGGCATCCTCGTCTCCTCCTCTCAGCATGTATACAGCTCCCGAAAAACAAACAAATTTGGAGAAGCTTCGACTTTCTGCTTTTTGTATGCACGTTGCATCAGCGAGAGCATTTTGAAATATAAAGTCCATTTTTCCTCGTTACAATCAATATTTTAATATTTAACAAATAAATGATTGTAAACAATATACTATGGCCAAATAGAGTACCGCTGGCTTTGATAGTGTAGTTTTACATCTCATTGAATGTCCCTCTAAAACGTTCACCACACATATGGGTTTTTTGAGAAGTATTATTCGAACTTTCAATATACATTCGAAATAGCATTATAAATACTCACAAAAATTTGCAGCTCATTTAACTGTATTCTTTCATTTAAACATGTTTTTTTTTTTAAATTTGAATGTCACATGCAGTAGCGTCATGAAAGAACTACGTAAATGTTGCATTTATATGATCGGAAGAAATTTCCCAATTTTTTTGGCATAAAAAATTAATTTTAGATGATTCCGTTAAATTTTCAAATAGATCCACAAATTATTTTTTTTACAAATACAAGAAAGATGGGGATCAAGTGTATGCATAAAAGCGAGTAAGCTCATCAGCATGATAATAATAATTTCCAGTATTGTTGCATGTGTTTGCGTTCCAATCATCTCTTTGAACTTTTTCCCCGCCAAAAATATGATGAAGGTCGTTAAGTCAAAAAATCACTTCAGTAACGGATGAAAAAATTGTAAAAGAATAAAACGCAAAAAAAAATTGATCTATTCATAGAATACAAAAAAATGGCTGAAAAGTTTTTGAAAATTTTAAAAAAATGAAAAAGTTGTACTAACAATTATTTATTTATTGTAAAAGTAACAAATAAATGATAAGTAAATAGATAATTATTAACACATAGGAAAGCTACTCTGATAAAATCTACTAATTTCTTAGTTCAAAAAAAAATTTTTAACAAAAACAGTTAGTTGATTCAATAAACAATTTATTGATAATGCAGTTAAAATACAACCTAACTTATCAATAAAAAGTAAATTAATATGTGCATTAAAAAAAGTTACGAGCCGTATCATTACAAAAAATGATTGAATCTCAATATTAACGCGATTCACAGGAGAGTAGTTAAGGGCCTCCACTAGTGTGCAAGAGATCGTGGGTTTAAATCTCTTGGCAATTGTTTTTTTTTTTTTTTTTTTTTTTTTTTTTTTTTTTTTTTTTTTTTTTTTTGATTGGTAAAAGAAAAAAAAACACGATTTGATTCATATTGAATGCTGTGGTGGTGCAGACGTGGCTTTCTGTGGTATGGTGGGAACTGATGTGGGGTTGAATGGCAAAGGGGACAGAGTAAAGTGGGATAATGCAAAATCTACTTTCGTTACACTTTTTGTCAAGGTCACCAATCTGATTTTGTTATTTCGTTAATTTACTTAAGCGTATAACGCGTCTACAGAAGTCATCTACGACCAATTCATTAATTATTTTTATTAAATAGTTATTGATGGCTGATAATATTGTTTGGTACACGGTTAAAAAATCGTGGAACGTATAAGTTGCTACGTGATCAAAAATGTTATGCGTTTCTAGGTGTGATTGTTGATAAAAAAATAGTAGTTTAGTAGAGATTGTTACGTCGAGCTGATTACTTCCACTGACTTCTGTCAAAAAAATTTTACTTATATTTTTATAAAGTAATATGCTGTAGTTGTCAGTAGGAAGCGTGACAATATATATATACGATCATAGTTCAATGAGCTTGAAATTTACGAGTTTATCGAATTGAAAAACAGAACGAAGAGAGGAGATAAAAAAAACTTGCCAAAGTTTAATGTTCATTCTTATGCACGCTGACAAACTTATTGAATTTAAAGAAAAAGTAGATATTTGTGACACATTTGACAAAGATTACTAGGCCACTGACTAAACAGCAACATTTAAAAACGGTCGTAATTATACTACGGGCTTATTCAAGATACAGCATTCAAAAAAGCCGCTTGAAACTTGCACTACTCAGCAGCAATTAATTTAGTAGAAGCATTAGGCATTGTAGGACATAAGGTTAGAATGTACTTCTTGCATAAAAATGGAGGTTAATCTGAAATTTGGAAAACTATTCAATAAAAGAAACATTGAAATTAACACAATCAGCACTACCCCTGTCACTTTCTACGATTTTCCCACTAAGATTTAATATAGTCTAGAAATAACTGCAAAACTATTAAACAACACTGATTATCTTTGGTATGATCTAGATTCTGGCTATTATTATATTTTAGTTTTAATGGTTTCAGACTTTGCAGCTTATAAACCAGAAACATTATATAGAAACCCTTTTTACATTATATAAAATAATTTTTTTTAAAAACTACTTTAAGACTGCCATACTTTTACTGTCAATCAAATTTCCACGTTCAAAGAAGTTGACACTCGTATTGCAAAATCAAAAAAATCTTGAGAATACAAGTTAATGTTAATATTTTAGTTAACTACACTTAATAATACGAACTCTTTTACTACGTATAGTAATAAGTGGTAAACGTATTACACGGCAACAAGCATTGCAAAGTTAAACACTCCAAGATAAAGTAAACAAATATTAACTAGTCCAGCCTCGTAACTAAAATTTTATCCATAGTGTTAGCAAACTATTAAACAAATCAGACATGTTTCTTGATTTAAGTTCAAGTGTCCAGTCACTAGATGTTTAAAATAATGATATTAGACGGAATGATAAGCATGTACTATTTAAACCTAGACCTATAAATTCTTTAGAGAAAAATATGAAAGCTTAAACTGCTGCGTTATAGAATTCGCTAAAGATGGTATCGTTTATCGATGATTACAAATAAAGATGGTAAAATTTATACCTTTGAACGTTTTTCTTGAAAAATGTGATAAAGCTTAGAAAATAGTAAATGTCGCGGATAAAGCCAATCTGACTAAGTTTTGAGAAAGCAAGCTGATTGGAGAAGCACGTTTGGCAATACATGGGGTAGTATTTAAAAATATCAACACTTACAAATCACGTAAGAGTCATTTACGCATCAGTAAAAATCATAAATTAGCTAAAACGAACATTGGGCAATATAGGGCCCATTGGGCAATACAGTTTATAGAGATAACGAGTTAGTGATACCTTATGCTAAGAGAATTTGAGAGAGAAGAAAGCTTATTTTCGCACCTAAAAGATGAAAAAATGGTCCTTAAATCATTGCAGCCTCAACAAACAGTTCTTTTCATATATAATGAGGTAAGAAAGTGTAAGTCAACGGTTCCTTTCGAGACCTACAACTTTTTACTGATGCATGGAACGTATGGTACTTTTAAGCATCGTTAAATTTTTTTTCACTTTATTATACGTCACTATTGAACAAAAACTATACGGATTCTACACAAAAGTTTTTCTCGTTAAAATTTTCTATTCCCAGAAGTATTGAAAATAGATGAAGAATTTTAAAGTATAAATGAACTCAAAAAATTTCACATCAGAAGTCAACACACTAAGGTACTCCACTTAGAGAATCTTGGGTGAATCCGCTAGTTATACAATAAAAATATTTATACGGCTGGTTACAAAATCGACAATAGTAACACTAGACTTTTTATAAGAATCTGGAAAGCTCAGAAGAAATTCTGGCCTTTAATATTATTTACCTGAAAGGTATTTGCGAAAATTTTCAAATAATTAAGAATGAATTTTTCACTTAATTAAATTATAAAATAAATTATTCAGACAAAACAACGGTGATAAATAATGGAAAAACTATCCTCCTAGAAAGAGGCAGAGATGTAGAATTAAATAACCAATAAAAAAATAAGCTTGGCTAAAGCAATCCAAATGAGCTTACAAGTAAGGAGACTAATATGCATGAATTAGAAGCAGAATCTCTCTTAGAACTAGAGGACAATGATATTGAAGATCTCTTGAGTAATAAAGCTGTAATCAATGAATTCTCTATCCTTAGAAGAAGAAAAATGTACATTAACCTAATAGATAAAACTTTCAATGGACTCAATGTACCAAACAAAGTCCCACATCAGTAAATGTTTATTTCATACAAAAAGCTAACACAAACCTGCTCACCCTGTTTCTAAGTCAAGAACAGCTCAACTTATGAAAACAATAGATTTAAGTAATTGTAATAGGCTAAAAAGGAAAGCAGCCAATAACTTTCTTGAGCGACTCTATAAAAGATTTTAGTCAGGAGGTAAAAAGAATTATTCTGTCACAAGAAAAAGTTGGAAACGACTAACCCATCACGTACACTCCTTGCAGATTGAGAGGATCAGAGCTTAGGCATGAGACGTACGACAAGGAAACACTAGCGATTTTACACTATTTGCAAGCTTCTCGCCCATACACATACGTCGTAAATTTACCAAAGTCACGGATTACCAACCACTTTTATGTTTTCAAACGGCAAACCTTAATACAAGAGTGTTGAAATTGCGACTCAAATTGTCCAAGTATGATTACGAAACAGTTTATTGACCAGGTAGATTAAATCTGCCTGCAAACGCATTATCCCATTATTTTATAGTTACAGAACAGATGAATGTGTTAACCAAACGAGAAAAGACTTTGCGAAATCTTGGAAACACTATCTTAAAAGGAAGCCAAACCAAAGTCAGTTAAAAAAACTCACGCTACTAATCAGCAAAACTGCCATAAAAGGGGTTCGGCTAATGTTACACCAAAATTACCAGATAATACTAAATAAACAAAGCCGACCCAGAAAAAAAGTGATAAGAATCAGGAAGAAATCATCACTTATCAACAAAATTAAGGGCAAGGAATAATAAAGGAATAACTAAACAATCACACAGACCTTGAATCGTTGGAATAGGACACTATTAGCACTGGTGACTAAATAAGCAACACTGTATGGGTGTTACCACAATGACCGAAACAAAAGATTTTTTGGAACATGGATAAGACAATGAGTTATCCTTTGTTGACATGACGGGCGCCCCACTTGACGAGGGTGCGTATAGATTACTTAAGGCTTACAAAATACCAACTAACCAAGTATTAGAAATAGAAAGCATTAAAATAAGTAAATTAACAAACAAAAAATATTAACTAACCCTCTGTACTACTAAAAAAGAGCATGTAAAGCAAGTTATGATAAAAAAACAGATACAAGAGTCTTCTGAAAAATTGTGACTTGTAGTGACAAAGAGAAACCTATCTCTTGCAAGTATATCTAAAAGTATAAACATATGTAATCTAGATTAGGCAGAGATATTTAGTATACTCAAAAGAATGTTAAGTAATAGTGATATCAAGATAATAGTATGTAAAAATTACCTTAAATATGTAGAAGATAGAGATAGAGATACAATTTTTTATAAGAAACACCATTGGACGTTGTTTTTAATTTTTTATAAGCTTTATAAATCACTCGTCAGGACACATATGCCAAATTTTTGCCGCATATGCCAAGAGTACTATTAAATAGGACCAAAACATATTATCAAACAACACATTCAGCAATGCGTAGACAAATTAAGCATCTAATTTTAATAATAGACACACTTGATACCACATTTAAGAAGATTGCACTTGATGTTGTCAGATGCCTACCTAAAACTAAAAAAGAAAATGAATACATATTTACGATGCAAGATCAGTTGTCAAAACTTTGCATTGCACTTGTTATACGAAGTTTTATCTGCATTTTTAAAGTATCTAAGGCCATCTTGATACATAAAAGGGTACATTTCTTAAAGAAATTAATAAAACACGTTGGAAATCGCTGTGAAATTAAAAACGTTAAAACAACGGTCTTTCACTTCCAATCAGATATATCACCAGAGAGATAGTATCATGCATTGGGTGAATATCTCCAGCAATACGCTGGTAATAAAAATGATGAAAAAATAAAACTGGCTATCTTTAACTTCCACACCTGCATACTAAAAAGCACCAAACATACAAAATTGTGTTTGAGGAACTTGCAAGATTACCATTGTCTATACGACCAACAAACTAGAACCATCTACCAGCGTATTTCGTAGAAAGTACCAAGCTTTTATTAATAGTTAAGTACCATAGCCTAATAACACTAAGAAATTAGCGTACAATAACAAAGTTTGAATAAAAATTAAGTCTTATGAATATTATGATACAAACTAAAAACAAAAAATTCTTTAAGATGGGTGAATACGTCTTCATACTTAAGGGGATTAAAAAAATTTAAATTTGAAGATTATTTAAGTGGACCCCATAGAGTTTTTTGAATATTAAATAAATTTCATGTTAAAATACAAGTAAAAAATGAGCTATTTCTATGCATAAGGCATTACCCTTCCTTCGTATTCTTACCTCTTCTTTCTTTTCTTCTTTTTTTCTTTTCTTACTTACTCAATACCACATGATTTCAGATCTACAAAATCATAGTCTTTAGCTTATCACTCCTCATAACGGCTAATGTTGCTTACGCTATAGTAGAATTTGATTGTAGAACTCAAAGCGCTCAACAACGCTGCAGCTGTTAGAAATCGAACCACGCAATATGTCTTTGGATACTATTTTTTATAATCAAACAATGTATACAATTGTTGCAACTAAACAACTTTACTGAAGCACATGTCATGCAATGCAAAGTAAAAATCCAGTGAAATGTTAATTTTCCTACCTCGGGCGTTTTTGAGAGGCTGGTGTGCCCTCGGTAGGAAAAATAGCATTCGCCTCATAAGCGCTATTGCTCCGTGCCGACTTTACGTCCCTCGGGCCCTGCTTTGCAGGTCCCTTGGGCCGCAAAATAGCCCCGGAGACGATGGCACTTATCCGATGAAAACTACTGTTTGTTACCATGGACCCAAATTGCAACTGCCGCTTTGCGCTCTCGGGTCACACTTTGCGCCCTTGTAATCACTTTGGGCCCACGGGCAGAAAAGTTTTCCACCCTCGGGTGGTTTTGGGAGGCTGGTACTTCCTCGGGCAAAAAAGCAGTTTTCCGATACTCGTTCGAAAAGTCTCCTTTACGAACCTCGTTACGGACCTCGCCTTCGTCTCAGGCCGCAAACCTCTCGGTTCGCAAACAAAGACTTTTCAAACTCGTAGGAAAACTACTATTTGCACCCTCCAGGCCTAAAGTACTTTTCTGCCCTAGGGCCCAAAGTAATTTACTGGGCGCAAAGTGTGCCCACGGGCGGAAAATCTCACTTTGCACCCTTGGTAAGAAAAACAGTATACGCGACTCTGGCACCAACCTACAATAAGCGTGCCCGTCGGGCACTCATGTTTGTATTTTGTGCCCTAGTGGCATAGTGTACCATATTATCACATGCATTAACATAATTTAATAGTACATAATGGTGTAGCCAACTTTATTGATATTGTTAACCACGATTAATGATAAAAATATACAATGTAGGAATATATCAGCATGGCTTACTAACTGTATGTAGTGTTGCAGTCAACAGATCGAAGAGCACTGCCATAACCTTTGCAGGCTCTGTAAATTCTGATGAAAAATGCAGTGAAGTATACTACGCAAATAACTGTGGGTTATGGAGTGACATCACCGCAGTTGTTACTTTCTAGATAAAGTTACATTTATTATCTGCTTCAAAAAATCTAATTGAAAATAAAATAGTATTACCCTCTGTAGCTAGGTGCTGTCTTAGTGCTAGCAACTGTACAGATCAAGTCAGTTTCAACACCTCTTGAAATACATTACCAAGGTCATCTTGCAACTTCAAATTAGACGACGTTTTATTCGAAGGTATTGCTGACAGATTAGTGGATATAGAAAAGGGATAAATAATATAGTTATTTAAGTTAAATGATGTAACCTTTACCTTTATGACGAAAGACGAGGATAACATTTCTGGGTACACAATAATCAGAACAGACCATTAAAAACTTCTTATGTTTGAAACAGAAAAATGCCAATCTTTTGCCACTAATAGTATAAATAATGAGAAAAAATTTTTAAAAATATGGATTAATTTGCAATTATAAATTTTAAATTCATCTAAATAAAACAACATCTTCGATCACAAGTCAAATCTTTATAAAAAGATACTTTGACACAACATTGTACAGCTGCAAAACACTATTGTAGTAGCTGATAAATGACGAAATCAGTTTGCATCAGCTGTTATGAAAGGACTTGAATATAGAGCTCCAATTACTGGCAAGACCATACATTTAACTATGTACATTTCAATAGAAGTAGCATCAACAAGAACAGAAGACTACTACACTGAACTTTCAACTAAGAACAATAAAACCGCGATATTTTTTATACCTAAAACACGATGTAATTAAAGATATAGTACAAAGATTGTATGTGACCGTATTTTACTATAACCTTATAAAATAAACGATAAATGATTTTAAGTATCAGGTGCTCCAACAGAAGTCAAGCCACCTACAGCTTTAAAATATATGACGCAGATTACATGACACTATTTTAAGCCATCTGATTTCGCAAATAGTGACATTTATATAGTCAGAGACCAGGAAAAACTTATACATCGCATAATATTCCCGATTGAGCAAAATTTTCTCCTCAATGACTTATCACGTGATACACATGGCCAATTATCTATTTATGAAAAAAGCTTCTTATTTAAACTATTAAACTAAGTATTTCTCAAGAAGCTACCCAATTTAACATGGAAGCGGATCTGAGATGCATCTGTGGAACACCTTAGAACACTTGCTACTTTTTCTTAGAAAAAAATCTAATAATAACCGTCACAGACATGGAAATAGAACTCAGTTTCACAAAGAGGACATAAAATCCCAATTCTCTCGAAACTCTTGTCATACTCTGGTATTATTTGAACCACACCAAATTCAATAGTACCAAACGCAGTTAATACAAAATAAAACAGTATAAGTATATGTCGTATATTTAAATGACTAGAATACGTTGATTTGTCCGTCTCATTGTTGAAAGCACTTTTATGTTATTTGTCTCACATTTCAAATGTTCTACCCGTTTCGCCAAAGCACAATTTATCACAACTTGGGGTGCCACAATATCTTTTATAAACGCCTTCTAAACTTCTTTTCTGTATTGGTTTTGTATTTGTTGTTTTTTATTATTTTTAGAAAATTTTTATTTATCTTGAGAGCTCAATTAATATCATACTGTTGAAAAATTGAGCAAGTTAATCAGTATGTGGACCAGTATAAGTCAATATGTTTTACCGATGATCATCATCCTTCACAGACAAGGAAAAGATGTTCTCTGTACCTTTTTTCAGTCTTACCTCATTAAGTATATTATCGATAGTAACTGGGTTAGAAACATGATTAAATGCTAATTGTTTAATAATGTTAAATTCTTTGTCGAAATCTGTCAGCTCTAAAAGTATCGTTAAAAGTCTACGTACAAGACTGTAAAATGTGGCCGTTTTATATGTTGTTAATAATGACATCTGTATACAAAGGTTTACGGTAAATATTAAATGAATATCGACCATTATTTTTAGTAATTGAAAGGTCTAAGAAATAAATTTGGTTACTTTTTTCAATTCTTAATGCAAATTGTATGTTACTGTGTAAACTAATAATTAAACTGAAGAAAATATGTAACTGTCTCCGAGTACCCATCCAACAAACTATATTATCGTCTACGTATCTATGCCAAAACGATAAATATTAAGAGAGTAAATGAGACATTATTTTTTGTTATCGTTCATAAATATTTCTGCGAGTAATAGACTGACTGGGTCACCCATTATTAGACCATCTTTAACAAAATAAAATTTATTTTAAAATTAAAAACAATTATGGCTGAAAACTGTTTTAAACATTAATATAATTTCTTGGCAAACAAATTCATTTATTTAATTTCTTCGTAATATATTATCAACGATATGTTGTACTTCACGGAGTGGTATACTCGGAAAAAAATTTTTAAGATTAAATGAAAGCAACGTGGCGTTATGTGGAAAATTTATATTCTTGACTATTGACTAATTCATTGAAATTTTTTAAACTGTAAATTGATACAAACTGTACAATAAATAAAATTAGGTTAACTAATTTTTTAGATGCTTTGTATGAGGGAGAACTATTATAAGATACAACCAGATGAATAGTAAAATTGTATTTATGTCATGTTATTAACGATGAAGGTTTTGGAATTTGTGGATTTATTTGTATTATTATGTTGTATAAAAAATTTTTAAGTATGCAGTTTTGTTTATACAACGTTATAACTTTTTTTTTTAATTTTTCTGTAGATTCTTTGCTCAAAACTTTGAAATTATCTAAAATAAGGAAATCATTCGTCTTCGAAATATAATCGGCACGGTCAATAGCAACTACAGTCTGCCCCTTCTCTGCTCAAATGATAATAACACCATGTATTTTTGTTTTCTTTCGAATGCTGAAGGCTATATTGTGATAATGTTTATTAACCTGAAAAGTATTTTATGTATTCTTTATAGTGCTTGCTAAAATGTGTTTTTCTTTTTCTAAACTGTTTAGAAGTGTATCTGACAGACTATTCACATCGTTGAGAATGTTTTTACATTCAACTGCTGAATTTTTATTTATATGAATGTGGTCATTGACATTAAAGTTAAGCTTAAAACCTTTTTCAGAAAAATAATTACATGATTAGTAAATGCTGCGTTTGATAAATTAATAAATCTCTCAGCAAACTTAAAATTAGTCAAACTGTTATGATTATTATTTTTATGTCTATAATAAAATGATCTCTGATTAATAGTAAAGTTAATGCTTTTGAACCGTTTTAACTTACTATTTTGGCACTTATATATTTTATGTACAAATATTTTTTGATACAAACAGTCTGGTTGTTTAACTATAAAGTTCAGATGTAAGTGCACTTCTAAGGTGCCAGATCAGGTGAATATGAGCGTGCAACCCAAATGAATAAGAGAATGAATATAATTTTCATAAACTTTAATTACAACTGGTATCCTAACGATACCAAAAAAAGTCATAATTTTCTAAACAATGTTACACTAAGTTTTTTAACAAAATATGGGGTGTATATCTCTTCAGTAAAGAAAGAAGGACTTAGTAAAAGGAAAATATGTTGTATAGATTACTGGTATTCATTACTTAAGCATTATTATCTAGGTAGTACAAGAGTATATATTTGGTTTCAGAAAGTTACAAGTATAATTTTAACAAAGTTATTCAACATATTTTTGTGTGTGAATGTTTTTTTTCTGTTTGTTTCAGTTTTTCTTGGTGTTTTGGTTTTTGTTACGTTTTTTTTTTTTTTATCGTTACCTAAATTATTATTTTGTTTTTTTTGGGGGGGTTTTTGGTCTGATTATTTTTTCTGTTGTTTTTTTTTGTCCCATAGTTTTGATTCTATTTTGTATTTTCTATCATACTTTTTATTTTATTTTTGTTTGGTTTTATACTGATACTTTTATTAGTTTAATTTTATGTTTGATTTAAATATTTTTAAAGCTTCTTTATTTAATTTTTGATGACATTTTGATACATATCTTTAAAGAAAAAAGAAAATATCCATTCCTATCGTCTAATTCTGAAAGTACTATGATGATAGCGCTGAGCTCTGGAATTCTGTGACAACTTCATCAATATCTTTGATTGATTGACCAACTATTTTGCATGTTGTTGGTTGATGCACTTGAAGAAGCATCTTATTTCGATATCTTCAAACCTATAATTGACATGGTGATGATAGAATTGGGTGCATGATCTCCACATCAGCAGCTTATCACCACATTCTTGACATTAACCGCAGTTGAGCAAGTTCAATTGACTATGCTTACCTCCAAAGCAGCTTTCATCTAACAATCAGAAGTAAGTTGTTCCTCGACAGTCGTTTGCTACTTTCCAGCTCATAGGCGTCGTTGTGAGAATTTCCCAATAGTTAGTATATCTGCCTATAGTGCTGGTCGTCAATGTTTTGACTTCAAGCTTTGTCCAGTGGTAACTTTATGCAGTACTTCCGGATGGTCTTATAAAATAGCACGTTTGCCTACAATATTTCATTTACAATGAAGGTATCTTGTTCTTAAAAGCTTCTAGTGGCTCTCCACGTCGGTCTTAGTAAGGCCGGGTCAAACCGTAGTTGAGAGCTCAAAACAATTCTCGTCTGGAGTCTCCCTATTTTTTAAAATTTTTTAGGGTAGTTTTTCGCCCCTGGTAGATCTTTTTAGTTATTCTTCAGGCTTTGTGACGTTTCTTAGTTTACCAAAGCAACCAAAGATCCATACTGCTGTTGTTGTGAGATGGTACCACGTTGAAGATGACTTTTGGTAAAATACATTGAAGGTGAAAATATTAGTTCAAGAGACTCAAAAATAATGAAAAAAATATGCTACATTTGTATAAGTACTATTTCTATTATTTTTTTCTCTTCATAATGTGCAAAAGAGCTGAATGTGACTAGCTGTGCTTCCCTTATTTTATTGGAGCTGAGAGAAAAGCAGTCTCCAGGTTGAAAAGTTTGCTACTAATATCTTAGTCGATGAAAAATTTTGATACGATGTAAAGGATGCATACGTTTGACTGCTCTGTATTTCTAGGCATGTTCTTAGTGGGAGATGTCAATGTTATCATTATAAAGTCATGGTATTGTTTTTGCGAATATTTAAATATTGCATGGTCTTTCTTGTATTAACTTCTATAACGGTGACTCGATTTCCATCGGTATACATAGATCCTATGTTATGAGCTTCTCTTATAGGGGGAATATTTGAGACATCATCAGTTTTCTCTGCCCCATTTGCTACGAAATTCACATTATTCTCTGGGATGAGTGCCAGGCCTTTGAAATCCCAGTGAAAATCTGAGTTCATGCTACTAATGGGTGTATAGCTTATGGTCGTTTGGTAACTTTAATAACTTCTTAAAAGCTCTTATAGTAAATATTATGTAGCATACAATGAGAACTGACAGGAAAAGCGTTACACCTATTCAGAGAATTGTTATTACTATGATGATATTTTTCGAAATTTTCGAATTAAGTGTAATAGTTGCTGTTGGGGTAGACACGTACAAATAAGGTTTCAAATTTTTTCTAGCTCAAATATCTTGGAGGTGAGAGATAGGATATTTTA
This sequence comes from Copidosoma floridanum, assembly GCF_036245765.1. Classification (NCBI taxonomy): domain Eukaryota; kingdom Metazoa; phylum Arthropoda; class Insecta; order Hymenoptera; family Encyrtidae; genus Copidosoma; species Copidosoma floridanum. The sequence continues at coordinate 27,618,960 of NW_028321907.1, forward strand.
ATTTACATATTAGTTGGTAACAGAGTTAAAGCATTTTTTCCAAAATCCAATAACAGACGCTGATTGTTTTATTGATACAGGACGGCTTAGCTTTAAATAAATACTTGAATGTTACATCTGTAAAGATTGATGTTCTTAGGATTTCGAAATATTCATACTTTGCAAGACTTTGATTTTACAATACGCAATAACGATTGGCACAAATATACACTGATAATAAAACACCCAACTAGTTTTGACTTGTTAATAAAATAGTATATGATAATGCCATTTTCTAGTACTAAGTAATCTGCATTGGGTACTGCATGAGCTGTGATGGTGTTATTAGGGCTATTTGTTTTCCAATATACTGGCCATGATATGCACTTAAATAGTTTGATGTTCTTCATATTGGCCAGAGTAATTATTAATTGTATAATGATTTTACTATTGATCACATAAAATTGACGTTGACTGTAATTATTTTGAGATCGAGTATTTATTTCACTTACTGCGATGGGAATTATTTTCGAGAAATAGTGCTTATAAAATAATTAACGTACCAAGATAGTCTTACTTAAAATATAAACTTATTTTGTTACATTGAGTTGGTAATTTTGATTTTAGCTTTTGTATTTGCTACGTATTTGGAAGTAATACTTTTATAGCCGCATTATGCACTGGTGTAAATCATCGGTCTTGGGATTCTGACATTCAGAAAATATATGACGAAAGCGAGTTTTTCTTCCTTTTACTCCCCCCTCACCCCACTCTGTCTTGCTTCACTGATTTGCATACTTGACCACTTCTTGCTTTTTTCATTAAAAAAAAGTTGTGAATCTATTTTAAAATTCAAGAGATATATTTAAAAGTAATCTATCATACAATAAAAATGAAAAGATTTCTACATTTCATTTTCTTGTAAATCGAATTTTATGAGATTCTTTCATAAAGTTATATAATAAATTAAGAATTTTTAAAAATTGAACCATAAAAAAGGATACCATTAAACAATCTGAAAATTTTGTTATGCTGTTTCTAATATATATTCGATGTTTAAATAGTATTTGTCCAAAAAAACCTGTAAGTGATGAACGTCCTGAAGTGACATTCACTGGCGTGTAATACTGCTGTGTTAAAGGTGAAGAAGTACTACAATATGGTTTTTCTCATCCTCTTCGATACAAATATGTTCTGGGTATAAATATGGACTAGGAATAAGTAGGTGAGCGTATGTGATACATGTGAGCGTGACGTTAGAAATGTAATCAGCGCGTATCACCATGGCTTTAATTAAAATTTTTGTAATCTACGTAATAAATTATTTAAAATTGTTCGTTTACTGAGTATTAAAATATAAATTGAAACCCTACTTAATTACCGTACGTTTACTCGTTCTAATGATAACTGCACCGGCTTCGTTAACAATATATCACATAAAAGGTAAATTTATACTCATATATTTTCTGTCATAGAATTTCATAAAAGTATAATTTCATAGTTGGGCACCCTAGCACTTACTTTCCACTGGTTTAATTCTGTGAGATTGCATTGTAAGCGTTTGAATTGCGCGTATAGCCCGTTTCTCATTTTAGTTAATTTTTTTCGATATACAATAAGTGCATTTTTCGGTTTAGCATTAATTTGACACCTGGTATCATACGTATGTTTAAAAATTTTGATTGTTCAGAATGTGTTGTAGCATTATTAACTTTATATGATATTAATTTGTAAAATTTAGAGTTGAGGTTACCTAAATCTTGAATTTGAATGTCTGATAATTCTATTATGTAAAACAAGGTGTCATTACGGATGCTTCCATCTAGTAGAATAAATATATTCTACAAAACTTAATTTTTATGTTGTGGTTAAAGATTTAATCGTTTCTTGTTTCATATTGTAAAAAAGGATTGTAAACTTGCGTTTTTGCGTACTTAGTATGGACGGCTACAGATAAAATCTGAGGTTTATTAATTATAGGGTATAAGTGTGTGTCGAATTTTAAAGGTGCAGTAGTATGCTACTAACCTGCAGGTTAGTAAGGGAGTACCAGATTGATCTAAAAATATGAGTCGATTGTCCATTAATGCTGTGTAGAGCCTCCTTGTAAACAATTGTATTTCAAATAAATATAATGGTTCTGAAAATTACTATTATTGTAACGAAAGCGGCACTTGCTAAACCAAAAAAAGTCAATTTTACCAACACCATTCAATTTTCAGGCAAACTTTTGTTGAGTGTCTCCATCAAAAATGTGTAAAAGTAAAAATTGTTTTGCCAGTTTTGTTTTTCCAGTTGAACTTGCTGCTACTTACTTTAACTGCTAAGCATTAGGAAGAAAACATAATGAAGGTTTCTGATTTCTCTATGTCAACATATGAATAAATACTGCTTTTTGATAAGCCAAGAAAGTAAGGGTTTACTTCCAGGTTTGTTTTATGCCAGGCTTCCGTAACTGCAGGTTATCTTACGTTGTAACTTGTGGTAATGTTTTGCACTATTGTTAGCCAAAATTAAGCATTGGAGACAGTACAGCATCGCATCTTGTATTAGTACCATGTTAGTTAGGTACGTGGGTGCGTGGCGCAGTATACGATTTTTTGTTGCAAGAAACCGATAATCTTAATAGCTTACGTCAGTTTCTTTTATGTGCACAACTACGTATGAACATTTAATGATGTGCAAACTTCCCTAGCTACAAAGCTGATGTAACGTAGGCCAGCCATGAGTTAATAAGCGAAACTATCTAGTAGAATGGTAGCAATATTGACTGCATTGTTTATGACTTTTCGTTTATTTTGCAAAGTAAGCTTTTATAACTTGCTATTGAAAGTGTCTTTCACGTAAGGATAAATTTTGAATTCACGTAAGTAAACATATTGATGTCGTTAAAATCGAAATTTTTCTCTGCTAGTTAACTCTCTTTTTCAGGATCCGTTAATAAAAATTTTTTTAAGTGCTCTGTTTTAAGAAGCGCGAAAGAACATGCAGTAACTGTACCCATAAGCTCAAACGCGTACATCACGTGGTCTGATTTGAGTACATACAGTAATTAGAATTCGTTTTTGTAAATCAAATATTCTATATACGTATCCTATAAAAAGATTTATTTAAAAAAAGATTACGATCATATGAGTCAATTGAGATAACATTCGAGAATGCTTATCCATAAACTGTGTCAATACAATGATTGTCTGCAAGGGTTCATAATGATCTTGAGTACGTTTTAATATTCACCATGAGTGTTAGAGTGCAGTCCTGCATTTTTACCACCACCGTTGGAACCTACGGTACCTGCTAGTTTTACAAAAAGGGTTTTTATATTGTTAATAGGGATATCTCGTATGACATGAAAGTATAACGTTATGCTATTAATAAGATGTATTATATCACATTTGTCTCACATTATTTCTCTAAGGTATTCCATTTCTCCATTTATTGAATTATTGAATCACCTGACCACCTGCCACAATGTTGTATTATTTTTTTAAGCCTTATTTTGATAGGTTTTACGTTTATAGATGCGGAGTCATTTAATTAGATAGAATGATTATCCATAGTAGTGCTTTAATCTATTAAATTTCGTAAGCTTTCAAATTTTTTTAATATAATAGAATTCATAATTTCATACTTTAACGCATTGTGCTAAATCGTCCAAAAACTGGCGCACGCTTGCGAAGCACTTATTTGGCCACGCTTTTAGTTATGTAACAAGTATTCAACAGCTCGAGAGCTCAATCATCAGGAACTTGAATCGCTCGCTTATGTGCGCTTTTGTTTATTTATCAAGTTTTTCAAATTTAGAGAGTCTTGTCCAGAGTTACTAGAAACGCTTGATTTGCCAGCTTTTATTTATTTCATTATTATTTTAAACTGAAAGGGCATTATCTCAAGTAGTTTCAAGTACTTGCTTGTGTGAGCTCTTATTTATTTAATAAGTATGTTTAACTTTAAGAGGCTCATTTCCATTAATTTTGAGCTCTCACTTAGCCGCGCTTTTATTTATTGAATAAGTGTTTAACAGCTCAAGAGTAAAATATACAGTAACTCGAAATGCTTGCTTGCGCACTTTTGTTTATTTATCAAGTATTTCAAATTTTGGGAGCCTCATACCAAGTAACTGGAAGCACTCGCTTCACCGGTTTTTATCCATCCAATAAGCATTTGAAACTTTGAGGGCCTCATATCAAATAATTTCCAGTACTTTTTTGAGTGTGCTGTTACTTATTTAATAAATACACTTCTTATAAACATCAGAATAAACAAAACAATGATGATATAGTTATACACCTATATAAATTTGCTGTACATTTTTGTATACATAACAGATTTTTGTTATGGGTCTAAAATATCAAGTTTGGCAATCGCATTAGAATTTCTTGCTGTACATAAAATTAAGAATCAAAAAGTAATCTAACAAGTGTTATCTTACATAACAAGCAACTATATTCTTCAAACATTTATTCAAGCAATCAATATTAATAGTTAGCCAACTTTTACATGCAGGCTTATGTCGTCATTTTGAGCACTTCTTTTGCATTTGTCTTATCTATTAACAGTATGGGATGTCGTCATTTTGAGCACTTCTTTTGCATTTATCTTATCTATTAACAATAACAATTTGATGAGAATTGTAAAAATGATAAAAAAATATCTTAGTGTCGTATTAAATTTGATTAAAACTCTCGAGGGTACTGGTGAGAAAAGAAATTAATTAATTAGCACAGTAAAAACTGTAAAAGATTATTTTATCAAAGAGGAGTGACAAAGACAGACGACATACAAAACTGCAGAGAGCATCGCATGAACTATAGTGGGGGATTGAATCTCCTTAATAAGTGTACTCAAAAACAAGCAGACCGTATGTATTGGGTTACGAGGGTAAGTTTTTCATGCATGCACGCTTTTTTGTGGTTAATAATTCCTGAACAAGCAAGTATCTAAATATTTTTTGGTACGTAAAAGCAAATAAACAGAACAAAAAGCGATGGCACCAAGTATGCAACCAATTGAGCCAACACACCATATTTTCTGGCTATTTCAAAGCTTACATATGTTCATAGTATGTAACGGAGATCAACCTTTATTTACGTATGCTTTTATTGATTTAATATTAATTTTAACTTTGCATATGTAATACTTACTTGAATGTTCGACTTCAGTAATTAGCATGCTCATTTTTTGATTATGTTAAAATGAATAATAGATCCAGGCATATGATCGCATTGGGTAACTGTGAGAATAACCTGCTTAGAACTTTGTTTATTTAGGTAACAAACAAAAGTATGGACAAACAAGCGCAATGGGTTACTGGGAATTAGTGGTTTTGGATTTTGTTCATGTAGTAAATAAACAAAACTGCAGAGAAATGAGCGCAGTGAGTTACTAGAAATAAGCTGCTTAGCATTCAAGTGATTGTCGGTAGAACGTTATTTTAATACTATCAACTTTTTTCAGTTAAATTAAATTATTAAATTAGAATTAGTCACAACTCGTATTTTATACTAAAGAGCACAAAAAAAAACCTTAAGCGCACTGGGTTATCAGGGAATAGATATTTGGATTTAATGTTTTCGGGCTTTGAACGCTGTGTCTTCAAGTTTCGAACGTTCGAACGACGCGCAAATGCTTGTCCTATTAGAAGCTGGCTGTGTACAAGCGTGCGCAAGTTCTCAGCACTATCTGGCAGACGACAAGCTTAAAGGTTGTACTTATCGGTGTGTGGTACATGCATAAGTTTGTTTTTTTAAGAACTATGAGAAATACATGAGCTGCGTAAGTAGTTACTATGTACTGTTTTTCTATGGGTTTTACTGATCTCAATTCTCACGTTTCCGTTTTCCCACTTATCAAGAAACTAGTAAGCTCCTGAATGTTGATTGCTTCATTTCTTACCTTTGGAGCCCTGTAAGAGCCATGTTATTTTCCGAGTTTCATTAATGTGTGGGCTCTTAATATAAACGCTCAATCCCTCCATGGTATGGCTATTTGTTTAGAAATGGCATTTGGCATCCGTTACGGCTCTTTTTCTCTGGAGGTAAAATGGATTAAATTCTTAGATAATGTGTCTGCGTTGCCGTTTTAGAGGCCTAAGTTAAAACACTATATAAAATTAAAAATTAGCAAGTTTAAGTCATCAGCGTGTGACTCAGAGACCAGTTGTAACTCGAAAGAATGGACCTTTTATCGAATTGAGCCACAGAATGGGCAGATGATCAGTGACTAATATAAATTTTCTTTCATACAGGTATTCTCTATACTTCTTATACAATACATTATAGCAAATGCGTTCTTGGAGATATTACATTACTTGCTTTTACTACGAGTGAAGGTGTGGAATATAAGAGCAATAAGTCTATATTTTCCATTTTTCTTTGTAATAGAACCCAATCTACAACGTTGCCTGATACGTCTATTGTCAGTACAAATGGTTTTTCAAACTGAGGGTGAATTAAAATTGGAGGTAAAAATATTTTGTCTCTCAAGATTTTAAATGCCGTTTGAGTTTCTTTCTTCCAGGATGATCGTGTTTTAGTACGGTGTTTGAAGATTTTTTGATTTTTTCAAGATTTTCGACAAATCTGCGGAAGTAGCCTAATAATCCTATTAATTACTAAAAGTTTTTTTAAATTTTTGGGTCTAGAGAATTTTTTAACTGCTTCGATCTTTTTAAATTAGAATTCAGTTCTTCTTTACTAACTGTGGGCCCAAGGGTGTTTATTTTTCTTTTAAAAATTCACACTTCTCTAGGTGTAAGATCAAATTAGTTTCTTTTACTTACTCCAAATCTAAAAAATTAATTTACAGTATCTATTGGCTTCTTATAAGTAAATGCATACATTGTCAAATAATAAAACCAATCCCTCACTAGAGTGCGCGGTGGCTCAGTCGGCTAGGTCGTGGATTGGCACGCGGGAGACCCTGGTTCGAATCCCGGCCAGTGCGATTTTTCGGGCAAGTACCTCTGTGATTTTTCACATGTGCTTTTTCACCACGCAATACTCCTCGAGGAGGATTTAGGCAACCTCCTCGCAGCGAAATTGCCTATTTGTCCCTCCCCCCTCACAGTAATGGGAGGCCTTCTATCCCTCTTCCCTTCCTTCTCTAAAGTGCTAAGTATCCATAGTAGTGCCCTTATTAAAGGAGCCGGATGTAGAGAACTATATTAAGAAATAAAAATAAGAAAAAAAAAAAAAAAAAAAAAAAAACTAATCCCTAACTATTTAAAATTAAAGCTCCTATAAGTGCTAAAAATAGTAATGCGCTGGTATTTAGGCCAAAAGAACATCTTTTCAAATAAAAAAGTCCTAGATCGCACATAAAAGTAGTTTTGTAATTGTCTTTGTTTTTCATTTTAATTTGATGTTATCCAGCTTTTGAATCAAAATAAACATTTTTCGATTTCATCTTATATATCTCCTATGTGGGGTACGGGGTGGTTATTATCAAGTATTACGTCATAAGGTTTTCTAAAATCCATTACAACCCTATACCTTTTTTTCTATCAGGTTCCACTTTTCTGATTTTTAAACACGGATATTTGATCAATACTAATTTTACAGTACATTATTTTATCGTAAATGTCTGTATTCTGCTTTTTCATATTTCTGCCTTCGGAGTTTATTACAGGACTTTTACTCCTTGATTTTGGATACCAAATACTTTTGATATTTCTTAATGCTTTGATTTATAGTGTATACTAACTTATAATTTTTATTTTTCGGAGACCTCGGGAAAGTGTCCTCTATTTTTTAAGAAACGTAACAAATCGTCTATAATTTTTTTGTAAGTGATAAGATTTTTACGTTGCTTTTAAAAATGCTCAGTTTTAATTATTTAAATTATAGAAATTGTTATATAATTTCAGATTTTTTAGTATTTTTCACAGTAGTGCATTTGTACTTGATACAAATAAAATATTTGGATCACTATTATAACGTATGTTTTTGTAGAAAAATTGTCCTTTATAATGCGACATTTAAAGAAGCATTATTGAAAGCTTTGCATAACATATCCTTAGGCCTTTATCTCTCCGTTTATTATACTTGTCAGGTGCAAAATAATATCTTTTCAAATCGTAAGGTTGTGTAGTTTGACATATTTTGCAATAACAGATGTTTCTGCACCGGTATTATGAATAAACAACTGGGGTTGATTAATTATGCTCAATTTGATTGTCACCCACGGTGTTTTGTTCGTTATTATCTGTTTTGGATAAATGTAAGGGTTTCATTGCTGGTTCTTCCCAAGCTTTGCGTTTGGAAGATACCTAAGTTGTTTCTCTATGATTTTTGCTTAATTATATTATTGTTGGCTTTTTTTACATTGGCTTTCCAATTACTTATTTTTTTGCAGCAATTACATGTTTTTTTATTAGTTTGATTTTTTATGACAATGATTAAAATTTGCGTTCATTTTTGTGTGTATTAATTTTGTAAATCATTATAAAGTTGATACAAAGGGTAAAGATTAGTATGTAATGGTTGAATCCATGACACGCCTTTTTTTGTGCAACTGTGGGTATAACGACGTAAAAGAGTGACTTAGACGACGTTCGGTTGTGAATGGTGTCGTATTCTATATGGGCTAGTCTTGGGATGTATTGACTTTGGTATTGTAACAATGACAGTAATTGCTAGCTGCGTGTCATCTTTCAGAAATTTAAAATTTTTTTCAGAGTTTTAATTAAGTTTATTCGTGCATCTTGAGTTTGTCTATGAGCTATGCTTTAATGGGTTCGAATTCGTAGCCAGCTAATTTCCTTTGAATTTCTATAGCTTGAGTTAAATTGGTTTTGAGATTGCTCGCAACATCCATTCATGCTTTTATAATCCAGTGAAGCCCTCCAATAAAAAAATTTGAATTTATCTTGTTTTAATTGTAAGAAAATTTTTAATGTATTTGACAGGATCAGAACATTTCTTTAATTATTCCTGAGATGGTGCCTTTAACGCAATGTAAAAAAAAAATTACACACTTTTTCATTTATTTTAAAGTTGATAGCTCACTTATTATTGGGTACCATATGTTGGCAAAATTGTAAAAAAACATCGATATTACTTCAATGGTGTCAAAGATTTTATTTTTGATGGGGACCAAGGCTTCGTCTGAGAGACGCACTTTAATTGATCTTTCTAAATCAGATTCGTTTATTTTTAGAATTACGCATGCGTCTTTGCAACTGGCTAAAAGGGTTAAAAGTAGAATTTTAAAACCGTTTTGGAGAGGAATGATTCCAATGACAAGTTTTAGAGAGACATTTCAAATGAGTCCCAAAATTGAATTATTGATGTTATATAAGCTGCTTATAAGTCAGAACGGGGTGATAAAGAATGGTTTTATACAAAAATGGAAGTAATATTGTTTTTTACGTTGTTAAAAATATGATTGTTAGGTATTCCGATAACATCTTTTGTTTAAGGTATTGTTCAAGAGTTTGAAATGTTGGTAATTTTATTTTCAGTTAATCTAATTGTGTTATTATCTGGTGAAAACTGTGATTTATAAGTTTTTTGTTAGTGTAGGGGGTATTTTTGGATATGGGTTAAAGGAGGTGTTGAGATCTTGTTTTGAGAAATCTTCGATTATTTCTATGTTGTACATTGAAAGTTTATTTATTTTTTGGTTTAAGCCAGAAATGTTTTTATTTTGCTGAATGGCAGTTATTACTTAAGATGGATTTATGTTATGTGTTTAGCACTGATGATTTTTTCTGGGTCGATTACCTTAAATAAGCAAGTTTCTTAATTTTAGCAGTGCTTATAACATTTAAAGTATTGAATAAGTATTCTTATCATTCTTTTTAACAAGTCAGACATTTCAGTCAAGTTAGTTGTTTTTTATTGAGTCAGTAGAATTCGCAGTGTGGCAACATGATGAATGTCTATTGTTGTGTTAAAGATAGTGTTTTTTTTAGGACAAGCCCTAAATTGTTACATCGGGGCTGTGCGACGATACTGCTACGCCTGTTTATTTAAATTTGGTGTGTAATGTTTGAATAGCGAGTATATTTTTATAAAGCAGAATTTAATGCAACTAAATATCTTATAGTAATTAATTAATACCTTTCTGATTAATGAACGATTGAATATTGACAGTGTTTCTGTGATGGCTGGTAAAGTAGAGCATTAATTAATTGATCCTACAAAATAAAAAGCTTAATAAAATAATTAGAATAAATCGGTTTAGAAAAAATTTAGATACTTTAGAAAAAGGCTTAAAGTTATATCTCGCCTAGTTAATACGAGCTACTAAATTAGTCATCGGCTGCTTCCCAAAAAAAAGAATGAGACTGCACAACATGGTTCTATTAAAACCCTGAATTGGATGTATAATTGTAGGTAAGACTAATTTTTCAGGGAGTAGAAGAAAATTTAATTAGGATATTCTTGAAAAAAGGAGCAGCTTGCTTGTTTAAGTCAAATGTTTTGTTTGTCGCATGTTGATGCCGAGGAGCGTCAATTGTTGGTGGGTAGGCAACCGATCGATTGAGCATTAGTACGAATCGGTTGTTGCAGTTGTTAGGCGAGGGACGCCATATGGTAGTTGTTACCGACAATAGATGGACGTCACTAGACGAGGCAATACTGAACTGTCAAAAAATCTAATATATTAACAATGAAAGATATTTTTTTACATTAATTTTCAAATTCAAAAGTCCAACATATAAGTATATAGTGAATGCGGTCACTCAGGCTTCGTCTACTTTTAACTTACCTGCTTGGCACTCCTGTGCCACTTAATGTATAGATAAAGTTCGCCTACGGTTACTTTGATAATTGCCTTTTAAGACAGTTCAGTATTGCCTCGTCTAGTGACGTCCATCTATTGTCGGTAACAACTACCATATGGCGTCCCTCGCCTAACAACTGCAACAACCGATTCGTACTAATGCTCAATCGATCGGTTGCCTACTCACCAACAATTGACGCTCCTCGGCATCAACATGCGACAAACAAAACATCTGACTTAAACAAGCAAGCTGCTCCTTTTTTCAAGAATATCCTAATTAAATTTTCTTCTACTCCCTGAAAAATTAGTCTTACCTACAATTATACATTCAATTTAGGGTTTAAATAGAACCATGTTGTGCAGTCTCACTCTTTTTTTTGGGAAGCAGCCGATGACTAATTTAGTAGCTCGTATTAACTAGGCGATATATAACTTTAAGCCTTTTTCTAAAGTATCTAAATTCTTTCTAAACCGAGTTATTCTAATTATTTTATTAAGCTTTTTATTTTGTGGTATCAATTTATTATTGCTCTACTTTACTAGCGATCACAGAAACACTGTCATTATTCAATCGTTCATTAATCAGAAAGGTATTAATTAATTACTATAAGATATTGAGTTGCATTAAATTCTGCTTTATAAAAATATACTCGCTATTCTAACATTACACACCAAATTCAAATAAACAGGCGTAGCAGTATCGTCGCACAGCCCCGATGTAACAATTTAGGGCTTGTCCTAAAAAAAACACTATCTTTAACACAACAATAGACATTCATCATGTTGCCACACTGCGAATTCTGCTGACTCAATAAAAAACAACTAACTTGACTGAAATGTCTGACTTGTTTAAAAGAATGATAAGAATACTTATTCAATACTTTAAATGTTATAAGCACTGCTAAAATTAAGAAACTTGCTTATTTAAGGTAATCGACCCAGAAAAAATCATCAGTGCTAAACACATAACATAAATCCATCTCAAGTAATAACTGCCATTCAGCAAAATAAAAACATTTCTGGCTTAAACCAAGAAATAAATAAACTTTCAATGTACAACATAGAAATAATCGAAGATTTCTCAAAACAAGATCTCAACACCTCCTTTAACCCATATCCAAAAATACCCCCTACACTAACAAAAAACTTATAAATCACAGTTTTCACCAGATAATAACACAATTAGATTAACTGAAAATAAAATTACCAACATTTCAAACTCTTGAACAATACCTTAAACAAAAGATGTTATCGGAATACCTAACAATCATATTTTTAACAACGTAAAAAACAATATTACTTCCATTTTTGTATAAAACCATTTTTTATCACCCCGTTCTGACTTATAAGCAGCTTATATAACATCAATAATTCAATTTTTGGACTCATTTGAAATGTCTCTCTAAAACTTGTCATTGGAATCATTCCTCTCCAAAACGGTTTTAAAATTCTACTTTTAACCTTTTTAGCCAGTTGCAAAGACGCATGCGTAATTCTAAAAATAAACGAATCTGATTTAGAAAGATCAATTAAAGTGCGTCTCTCAGACGAAGCCTTGGTCCCCATCAAAAATAAAATCTTTGTCACCATTGAAGTAATATCGATGTTTTTTTACAATTTTGCCAACATATGGTACCCAATAATAAGTGAACTATCAACTTTAAAATAAATGAAAAAGTGTGTAATTTTTTTTTTACATTGCGTTAAAGGCACCATCTCAGGAATAATTAAAGAAATGTTCTGATCCTGTCAAATACATTAAAAATTTTCTTACAATTAAAACAAGATAAATTCAAATTTTTTTATTGGAGGGCTTCACTGGATTATAAAAGCATGAATGGATGTTGCGAGCAATCTCAAAACCAATTTAACTCAAGCTATAGAAATTCAAAGGAAATTAGCTGGCTACGAATTCGAACCCATGAAAGCATAGCTCATTGACAAACTCAAGATGCACGAATAAACTTAATTAAAACTCTGAAAAAAATTTTAAATTTCTGAAAGATGACACGCAGCTAGCAATTACTGTCATTGTTACAATACCAAAGTCAATACATCCCAAGACTCGCCCATATAGAATACGACACCATTCACAACCGAACGTCGTCCAAGTCACTCTTTTACTTCGTTATACCCACAGTTGCACAGAAAAAGGCGTGTCATGAATTTAACCATCACATACTAATCTTCACCCTACGTGGGTGGATCAGTGGATAGAGGGTGCTTAAGTACCCAAGAGAGAAGTTATTCTTCTATTCATTTAAATGGCCGACATTATAATTATTAATACAAATTTACCTTCTATGAAACGAAATTGTGTACGAAAATGGTGCAATTATATTATTGTTGGAAAGAGTATATCTACGTTAGTAGGGTGTGGTTTCAATAAATATTTAATAAATAATGAGTTAACTATAATAAGCAATATATTACAGCACACCAAAAAAAAATTGATTCATAGGGTGGCGGTAGGTATTACATACGATTCTACACTTATTCCTTGTCAATCTTTATTACCAAAAATAAAATTGTATACAGCAAATTAAAAAAACCTATTTTGTAGTACAGCTTTCTTTAATAGGATAGAATTACATGCCCGTGAATTTACCTACAGGACGTTCATCACTCATAGGTTATTTTAACATATGTTATTTAAAAGACAAAAGTTTATTGAAATAGCATAAGAAATACCCCCAAAACTGCATTTTATTTAACCGTGCTAGTATTCTGTTTTTGGTACCTTTAAAAAAATCGATACTAAACATATAACCTTACGAAAAAATAACGTTTAATGGCATTTAAATGATTTGTAGAAATCTCCTTATTTTTGAGGGTACAAAAGATTACTTTTAGACAAACCTATCTAATTTTTAAATAGACCCACAAGTTGGTTTTTAAATAAATTAAGAAAGAGGAGATGAAGTGCTCGTAAAAGCATGTATGTGAGTACATCTGCATGAGAGAAACAATTGCTAGCTTTACTGCACACACGAGCAATCCTCTCACTTTTCTAAACTTTTCCTTCTGTTACTATATGAAACGTCCTTAAGTCAAAAAATTACCTTAGTTACAAATTTCAAAATTGCAAGAGATTAAAACAGACTAAAAATTAAGTATTGTGTTTGTACAGTACAAAAAAATTCTTTCTTAATTTGTTAACATTTTGAAAAAATGTGAAAACTTGTGTAAAGAATTATTTATTTATTTAAAAAGTAACAAATTAATGATTAGTAAATAAATAACAATTATTACATAATATAAAAGCTGCTCTGCTAATATATTATATACTTATTTTGGAATTTCGAAACATCTGCCTAAAAAATATATTTTATTAAATAAGTTATCTATTTCTTTTATGTATAATCAAACTAAATGAATTAATACTCAGTAAATAAGAATTTACATTAAAAATAAGCAACAAGCTGTATGAAAAAATTAAGTTATATGAAATTTTCATATCGGGCACGCTCATAGCAGAGTTAGTAAGGGCCTTGACCAATGTACAGAAGATCCGGGGTTCAAATCCATTTAGAAATGGGGTTTTTTTTTTTTTTTAAATTAGTTAAAAGAAGAAGAAATAAAGTTTATAAAATCTTAAATGTGTGGTGAGATGGCGTCATGCGGTGTAGAGGAAATCGGAAGTCTGTCATGGGGGGAGGGTAAAGGGAGAGAATCAAGCAAAATCCACTACCATCACACTTTCATTCAAGGTCAAAATCTGAAACCGTTGATTCTCCCTCGCGTGCCGATAGAAGTATAACTTCAAAAATTAGACAGTTCTTGATCATCCATCCTCAATCTAAATTTAAGTTATTGCAATACTTGAATAAACTTCTTGTTTACAGAAACGTACAGTACAATTCTCGTTAGTGTTCCATGATTCAAAAGTACTCCATAATAGATCATTTAGCTTCATAATGTATTTTTTTATCACAACAGCAAAATTTGTCAATATTTTTTAAATTCATCAAGTTTTAATTGTTGCTGACAAATTAAAGTTGAGATTAGTAAGAAAGGAAAATTAATGTGTGATGATTTTACACGCTTAATTATTGAAATTCTACGTTGTATGCTAGAGTTGTATTTTTTAGCGGTTTTTTAACAAGTCTCTTTTAAAGCCCTTAAGAATTTTTTTGGTTTGTACAAAGTGTTAATATTTTATGCCATAAGTAGGTAAACAGAGCGGGTACGGGCACAACCTCCTTCCTCTCGCGTGGAAACAAACAGAGACAAGAGAGAGGGAGCTATCAGCACTGGCTTGGAGTACTGGTTGTGCTTGTAGCGCTCATGGCTGCCGTAAACGCCCGTGTGCTCATCCCACTCTTCTGCCCGCATTAATACCTCATTTGAATGAACGTGGGTTTCAAAATGTAGCTTACAATTGTTTCTAGTGTAATGAAGTAAGTTTTAAAATTAATATTTTTACCCCACACAGATTTGAACCTTGATCTCCAGAGCGATTAAAAGGTACGCTACTGACTGTGGTGTCGGAGAGATGGTAGTTACCTGTACTAATACAGACATGTTTGAAAGATGTTAGCATAGTACCGAACTGTCTTATCGACATTAAGTATAAATGTCTTGAGAATAACTTAAAGATGACTTTAGAATTACTTGACATTGTCTTGAATATAACTCAGATTTTCTGACTTCAGGAACTTGAAAATAACTTTACCGTGACTTTTTTCATACCTGTGAAGTGATATAGAGAAATTTTTCATGTTTATTTAGCAGCACGTTTGATAAAAGCCCTGACCAAATGCTCTTATCTACGAGATACAGCTATTAAATCTTACCTCTCTCAAACAAACGTATTTGAACATTTTAGTTTGACTATTGACTGCTAGATTGCGTTCGTTAATCTCAAAAATATTAGATAGAATTATTAAACACTAAAGGCAATGGTTACACCTATTTCATGGACTCAAGCAAATTTAGAAAAATTTTTTTGTACTGTCTACTATTATGATGGGCACAGTTGGCTTTGTATTATCCATTATGATGGGGGCAAACAGTGGCCAGTTTTATTTTATCAGCCGAAGGATAGCCCAAATATTTAATATCATGAGCTTTGGACTTGAATCCATCCAACCATTGTTTTCTGAATAACCCAAACACATGCACTTTTTTTGCATTGTGTAGATGTTCTCAAAGAATTGTTTCTATTGTATTGTACGGGAAATTTCCCAACTCCCACGGTATACCGTAAAAATAGTGTTCCAACCATGAGGTTTCTCTTCTGTATTTGTCTGAGAGTTGTTGCCATGAAAATGGCTCTTTAAAGAAAAATACTGTAGGCTTACCATCAGAATAGAGCCGTGATATAGCTAATTTTTTAAGAACTAAATCGTTGACGGACTATTTAAAGCCTTGCATATCAACTGCGTAATCCATTAATTACTTATAACTTTATCACTTTCTTATTTTTGGATAGTCTCCTTCCTAATGGATTACTATTTTCATTACTTTTTTCTGATTGCTTTTTCTCATCTTCAGTCTACTTTACATACCTGGCAATAATTTCCTTACACTATTTGTTTTTTCTATCGTACTCTTTTTCTCTGCACTCTGACTTCGTCCCATGATAGATAAATGATGTTGGCAGTGTTATGCGTCAGCCTTTATAGCTTAACCTCCACCTTCGTAATATCGACTATGTAATCCATTAATTACAATCGCTTATAACCTTTACATTGAGGAAATGTTAATATATTAGCTAAGAACTTTTCTGTTATATTCTCCAACCAAAAGCCTTTTTCTCATCATCATTTATGACAGAAAGTTTTCGATACTTAACGCAATGTAAATTTGGTTTCAGTTGGCTGATGTTACATAATGATTAAAAGACGTATTTTTTTATCCTTTTCAACAGATTTTTTCCACAGAGTCTTTTTCTTCTACCCATTCAGATTTTTTCCTAAATTTTTTATCCCACTTTACTTGTCTTCACTTGTTTTCTTCTCTACTTCAACGGCTACTTTGACCTTTCTTCATAACAGTTGAAAGACAAATGATATTGATAGAGCTGTGCGCATTACTTTTATAACTTTACACGAGTTTCTTAACGTCTCCGTTCATTGGACTGTATTAAATAACACGATCTTGTAGAATCGAGCAGTAAGCTGATGCATTGGCAGAAAAATTAAATCAAATTCTAATCATACATCTATTAAAGCATTTTTCTGTGACTTATTTTGCTTGGAGTAATCAATCACAATCAAAGGCATGACGTTCAGAATGTTATATCTGCCTAGTATAGGGGGTACTGGGTCCTTACTATAAAATGAATTCTGAAAATGAGCATACATGGCATGCAACAGTACATACTGATTGTTCGTTACATCGAGATTGAGTAAGCCAGTATAACGTAACGTGGCTTTTCCAACTAATTGGACGTCTTGATTCAAGTCTTCACTCCTGCTGTTTTGACGCCCTTGGCCTATTAATAAGCTTCTTGTTATTCACGCGGATGCAATACGTTTTACTTCGTAGTCTAATGAATTCCGTCATAATGTTGCCGCAAAACTCATCTTTCATCGATCCTATGATTGGTTTATTCACGAGAGGCAGATTAAATTGATTATTTGATAGAAAATCTGATGTGCCGAATTTATCTATGTATTGCTTCATAACTTTGTAAACATTTTGACCACTGATCTTATGTTTTACGCTAGTTAGAGTTAGTATACAGCAATTTACACTTGCTCAATCGCTTCTTTATAAGTGAAAATTGGAAATCATATGTGAGCGTCTTTGATACATCTAATACATTCAAACCAACATATATTGGTTTTTTACCACTGATCTTTTTACGTGCTACTTAAATGGGGACAAAACTTTGAGCAAAGATTGAGCAACTGTGGAAGTTTGATCAGAGTATGAGTATTTCTGCACTGTAGGGTCCTTTCTACTTATTTACGAGCTTAATATCTACTTGATTTTGCTCATTTTCCATGGTCTTACCGTACACGGCGTTGATCATGAGTTTAAAGAAAAGCTTTTCAAACTCATTTTAACTCTGCTTTCTCTTCTTTGTATTGAGATCAGCGTATGGTTTAAGCCATGGAATTTGTATTAAACATAGGACTCTATTGACTTTCTTAAGCACTAGTCCATGTGTGAGAGCCCAATTCAATGCCTAATAATGTATGACGTAGCGCTCTTTATTATACAAAGTCGTCATGAGCTTCTGCTATCTGAAGCGAGGTGGAGCCATATATTGTGGTCTGAGAGATAAATCTTTGTGTTCATCATCGATAGCTACTGGATACTCTAGATTTACCTCCAATATATAGCCATAACGGTTATCACCCTCACAAACATTTCCATCATATGATATATCAAGGAAGTTTGATTCTGTGATGTAGTCAACCCATTGGCAGTCTTCTCTTGGTAATGCCTGCGTTATTGCCCATTCATACAAATTATTTGCATCAAAGTACATGAGATATTTGTCTTTGAACTCTGGACTATAACCTTCTCTCATATACTTGTTGTTCACCTGAGCATAGCAATTGCAGCGATGATTTAAGCCTTCTCTGATGCCTTTCTTTACAAATACGAGCATATCTATGTCTGTGAAGAACTCTTTTTCAACTTGGATGAGCTTAAGCATAGCGTCCCATATATATAATTCTTAACCACTAAAAAGGTGATAGGTAGAAAAAGAGAGAGAGAGAAAGAGAGTTGATCGCGTAAAAAAGCGCACTCTCTTTTCTCCCTCTCGCGTTGCTATACAAAACAATTTTGCAATAGTCAGTCTAATGTGGCACCACAAAAATGTGCGACAGAGAGAAATTTTATTGCAAAGAGAGCGTATCTCTTTTTTGATTTAGATTTCTGTTGCAATAATTTATTTATAAGTGAGATACGTGCAAGTGCCCGAAAGCATTTAAATAGCTCCGGATCAATAGACTCTCGTAGAAACTATCCTTTCTTTCTTGTCGCTAGTTCCCAAGCGTATTGGTGCAAGACCATCGTGCTTAAAAGGTTATCAATGGCCGGTTATTTATTGCTGATAAATAATCTTTGTATTTACTTATAAGAACTTGGCAAAGGCCTCTTGTCTCAGATTATGTCAAAGCTATTCAGTTTACTAATATTGGTTGTGTTTATCTTAACTCATTGTTATATAAAAGATGCGTTTCTTAAAGAATAATAGTGTTACAAAAGTTTATTGTAAATACATATTTTAAAAAATTAAGAAAAAAATTAAGTATACAAAATAAGAAAAATATGAGACGATTTTACCTACAAAGAGATCTCGACACAAAACACCATGTTAGACCAGGTGTTGTGTAGTAATGTGCAGAATCCAATTGGTATGTTGCCATGCACGTTGAGCAAAAGTTCTCAAAGACATCTGCCAAGAGCAAGATGTCAGTCTTTAAGTATAAATCAGAGTCCTTCCCAAGCGTTTGAATTTGAATTATTTTTCGTAAATTTTGTGCATGCTCGTTGTCTGTATCAGAAGTTTCCGTATCGTTTAACTTGCTGTGAAATTCTGCTTCAGACAGAAGCACTCTTTCTCTCAGCTTCTCCAAACAACTGACGTTATCATGAGGAAATACACCCTTTCTCAATAAAGGTTTCGTCTCCTTCTCACTATATACACGTTGGAATTAACTGATAATGATATCACACTTATCTAGGCATGACGCTGATTTTTACAAAAAAAAAGGACATGAACCGAAACGAATCCCTAAATCAAAAGTTAATGTCACTGTCTTTTATGTGCTTTAAGAATGAAATGTACATCTCCTTGTTCTCAGCTTTAAGGTTGACTCTTCCCTCGAAGCCTTCACTTATGGCCAACTCTTTGATGATAAAGTGTTAGTCATAGCCGGTGAGATAGTAGAATGTCACTGGAATTAATTTTGAGTTCTGATAATTGATGTTGCAACTGTCGTGAGCAGCATTTCTGAATTTTCTAGTTAGATAACAACGATCTCGTACTATTGTTAGAATATAAGTAAATTTATATTGGTTGTATAAGTAATATCTACTATACGGCTTAGATACGACTCGTACGAGACATGATAAGAGCAAGAGTATATATAATAAGGAAGTATTAGGCACTTTGATTATTTGTTGCCGGGTACATACGCTCTCGTCGTGTCTCTCTCAATGTCATGAGAATAACTGTCAGAATCGTTATTAATCTTTATTTATTATGACAAATAAACTTATATATTAGTTAATCCATTCTCTTCATTGTGTTTGCTACCTCGCTATACATTTATTTTACTAACATGGTAGCAGTGTCCGTGGTTGCAGTGTTGTTTAATTTTGTCCTTCATTTTCATGATTCTCTACGGAGGCCGTGAACTTCAAGGAAGTCACGTGCATGAATGAAATTGAAAAGTTTAGACAAGGTGTTTACCGAACGAAAAAAAATTTGAGAAAATTGTGTAAAAGAGTGATCACTGATACATACATAGTAAAAAGGTTTGTTTTTAAAGAAATAGAAGAATCTGAAAAAGAAGAAGAATCCTAGATAACAGACGATGTAGGAGTACCAGTTTTTAATGGTAAAGATTACAGTACTTGGAAAAAAAGAATTTTGATATTTTTGAAGTTCCGAAAATGTGACGAGGTGGTAACGAAAGAGAAGCAGACAACGTACAAAGAAAAAGAATGGTTAGGAAAAGACTTAAAAGCAATGAATTATACATATTGTACATCTCAAATAATAAATTTGAATTTATTAAGAACAAAGAAATGGCAGCGAGCATAATAAATGAGTTTAATGAGATGTATCTAAAAGAATCTACTCCACTGCAAATATGTGTGAGGATCAAATTGGAAATAAAGTAAGAATAAAAAATTTTGAAGAATCAAGTGGGTTTTTCACGGAGTTTAAAAAATTAACAAATGAGTTGAAAAGTGCAGATGCAACAATCAGTGGAAAAAAAACTTAAGTTATACGTTAAAAACTTTGGCATGTTCATTAAGTTATATTCGTGAACTGATTGACATTTTGAAAGAATAAGACCGGACAGTAGAAGTTGTTAAAAGTAAAATTAAGATGATTGAAATTATAGAAAAAAAAGT